>NW_006440638.1:17078588-17125387 GCF_000325575.1 Pteropus alecto | reverse complement strand
AGAGAGAGAGAGAGAGAGAGAGAGAGACAGATTCCAACAGGGCAAAGCTAATGGCAGGCTTTATTGAAGGTTTTGAACCCATACCAGAAAATTATCTCCATCCAAAAGCCCTTTGCCTCGCTAGGAAGGGGAGTCTGAGACTGCTCCTCTGGCACCTCGAGTCACAGCCCTCCTTCCTGCTGGGGAATGGAGGTGGGAATGTATTGGCCAGACATTTTCAAATAGGATCTAAGATTCACCAAGCAGTTTTGGAAAGTGCCAAATTTAGAACCCACAGGATTTCCTGTAATTTGTCCTTTAGATCAATATCCCATTAAAAAAAATGAGCACCATGGTCAAATACATTTAGGAAACTCTAGGTTAGCAGAATTAAACAAGGTTCTGTATTACTATGTTCTCAGTGTTTGAAATATACTGGTGTGCTTCGTGGCTCTCCAGGAGTGTGGAGTCAATGAAGGTGGGGTACAGTTCCCTAACCATATTTGTCCACAGAATCCTTCTCTTGAGGTATGTCCCAAAGGCCTAGACCAGAGAATGGCAAACTATGGTCCACAGACCCGTTTCCTGTTTTTGCAAATAAAATTATATGGGAACATAGCCACATTCATTTCTTTACCTATTGTCTGTAGCTGCTTTTGCACTACGACAGCAGAGTTGACCATTTGTGACAAAGATCATGTAGATTGAAAAGCCTTTATGGCTTTTTGTAGAAAAAGTTTTCCAAGCTCTTTCCTAGACACCTATGGAACACGCTTTAGGAAATTCTTAAGGGTAACACTGTTAGAGTAAGATACATAGTACAAATATCACAGGTTTCTATCCCCAATTCCTTATTTACCTTGTGCAATAAAACAAAGATTTTATTTCATAAAACATTTCTCAACCTCTTCTCCCCTCCCCACTTTAGACAAGGAGGTAATAAGAATCAAAGCTGGAAACGTGTACAGTGTTTGCTTTCTGTCCATGCTAAAAATGAAAACCGTAAGACACCACTAATCCAACTCTGTATGACTCTCCAGCCATTTGCACCCAAACTCCGATGGTATCAAAAGAGGTTTCCTTACTTGACTGGTTCCCATGACTCCCGCTCAAAGCCCCTGTGAATGGATTGTGCAATTGAGGACTCCATCAAATCCACATATCTAACCACAAGTGGGGCAAACAGGTCTTGCAGGTGTTTGTGAAATTTTCCATTGCACAAATTATCTAGAATAGACAAGCAAAATTTTGGTAAGAACCCACAGTTGTTTTATTAGCATACAACATACACACAGAGAAGACTGTCTTCTACATTAAATATACTGCTTCTAAGAGAGCCTCCCCCACACCCCCTCCCAAAAAAAGAGAGAAGGAAATAAAATATATGAACAGCATCATCTACTTTATGGCTATGTATTGTCGTAAGATACTCTGAGATACTTGGGGTGTTACTTAGCTGGAAATTGTTTCTCATCTAGAAAGCATCTTTTGATAAAAATTGCAAAATATGAAGAGGTTAAGTTAATTAGCTTGTTAAAGGACAAATAAAACACATGGCACCACTTCTGAAACTGTCCTTAGGTTCTTCCGCCTAGTTAAGAGAGGGTGTCTCTGTCACAGGACACTTGCTAGAAAAAAGAGAATGTTCGTTAGCTGTAAGAGTGTTTCTTTTTAAATTAATAATAAACCTATGGAGAACTATGTGCATCCTGTAGTCTGCCTGGGATAAAAATGTTTTAGCAATCTGTTTATCTACACACCGCTTAGGAAAGTGAAATAGTAAAAGATGATACATACAATCGGTACGCAGAAAATCATTCAGCAGCTGAAACAATGGAAAACTGTCCCATGTATCTGGGGGCTGCACCTCTAACGCTGCATCCATGTCCACAGCAAAGAGTGACAGAAACGTCTCAGCATGCTCCACCATCAAGTCTGACCACCACGCAAAGGCCTTTGAAGTTTGGCAGAAAAACAACAGACAAAGAGGCAATGAGCTTCTCTCTCTGACATAATATGGAAAGTCAAGCCCTCACTGTTCGAGATTAATTGTGCATCCAGCAGAGTTTGGTAATTTTATTGTAAAGAGAACAGCATTTTTGATACAATGGGCTTCTAAGTGTCCCAAAGCAATGCTTTTCATGATTCCAGGCCTGCCTTAGAAAAATCTTTATTCTGACCCACTGGTCGGAGGATGCAGCTGTAGAAGTGACAGTCGTGGAACTTCTGTTCAATTTACAATAACTCAGTATGTTTCGAGTCATGCTCTTTATCACTGTTGTTGGCTAGTTCTTGCTCTAAGGTATTAGAATTTGGGAGTTTCTTCACTGTGTTTATGGGTTTTCTGCTGGTCTAACTTGAAATTTTGCAATGATTGTTCACTAATATCTATACAGTTGGGGCTTAGCCTTCGATGGTCTTATACAAGCTCAGTGACTCCTGTTTCTCTACACATTGGAAATGTTACTCCTATTTCATACTAGGGCAAAGGAAAACATTGTTGCAATTGTCACAAAATTTTTGAGTCAAAATCTCTTTAAGCAGGGAGCCTCTGGTTTCATATCCCATCTGTAGGAAAGATCAGGCGTAGCTAGAAAACATTCGGTAAGATGAGGACTTACTTTTCTGGGGGTCGGACACATATGTACATTGAAAACCAAAAAATATCAGTGAAGTAACTCATTTTCATGCACGTGGGTCCTTGGAAATCATTGTGCAGGGTCTCAGGAGTGACATTCACATCGGACTGGGCCAGATGTGAATGCAATTCAAAGGCATGCATGCATGTTGACTAATCATTTCTGGCAGGGAGCATGCAGAATGAGTGGCGGTGTCAACAGGCCCTTTTTTGCTGATTTCAAAGACAGCAATAAAACAAAAACAAGTCGCCAGCCCCTTCTTGTCCCCCACCTCCCCACTCGACGCCGTAAAGTATTTACTTTGGAAACACTTTCCGGAGCAGTCACCGAAAAAAGATGGAAGGCGTTTGGAAACATGAAAGATGATTATGGAAAAAATTCCATAATGAAAGTGTTTGTTCAATGGCCAAGCTCTTCTGTGATCTATTGTTATTTGGGGGATATTCTAACAGCCACTAGGAGGCAGAACAGCGGTCCACCTCTCTTCTTTCATGAGATTTCATTTTACTTACTTCTCCTTTATCAACATGTGGCTGGTTTGCAAATTAAATGGAAAAAATCAAGTCATGGACTATTCTTCAAGGCCAGCTTGGCTGGAAATAGACACCTGCTGTTTCCATTTTAATTTACAGTAAAACCTCACTGATTCAGAGTAATGGGAGTAGAGAGATGCTAGTTTGTTAGTGTAAAAGCCTAAATTATTGGGCTCCCTAAAAAGAGATATTGCTGCTTTCAAAAGCAGTCTGTACTTGGGTATCAAAGTAAAAGGTACTCACTGGTTATCATATGAATGTATCATAAATGTAAAAGATTTTTAAAAATTTTTTTAATATTCATCGATAAATTGACATATAAATTGAAGTCAAAGACACAGAAAGTTTGATTTCATAGGTCCTGGGATGAAACTTATCAGAAGAGCCTTTAGAATTTCCAGAGAAAGTCGAGACCATGTTCAACATTTTACTTAAGAAAAATTAAGAGCCATGTCAACAACTGACTTGTCACAAATTTCAAGTGTCGGGGTCTGAATCGATGAGGTTTTGTTGTAGTTTTAACACCTGGGGATGAGAGCCCTGGGGCTTGGGGCTGGCTCCACTCACCACCTGGCTGAATCCTGGGAAGGAAAGTATCCTCCAGCCCACCCCCTGAGCTCTCCCAGCCTCCTGCCTTCTAAATATTGGAATTTGCTGGAGCCCCATTCTCACCCCCAGCCCTGTATGGAGGGCTGGCTCTCATCAGTCCTGATGTACAATATTTTTTAAATTCACTAAGGCACACCAAATGCTGGTACTTATTCTTTAGTTACTTGATAAAATTTACATCTTCAGAGTGAGTCTCAGAAAAGAGAAGACTGAGTTGCCTTGCCAGACATGATTTAGCTCTAAAATGACTGGAAAAAAGCAAAACACCAGCTCGAAATGCCTGAAATGAAAACTTTCTTAGTCCAACCTCATACCTGGTTCTTATCAGATTTATTTAAAAGTTGCAAACCAGAGACCATAAGAAGCACCAACTTCTACTATATCTAGAGAGAACTTAGTACCTCATTGGAATTTAATAAATTATTGAGCAATCTCTATAGTTGTGGTGTTAATAATCATATAGATAGGTAGCCCTACAAAGAACAATGACTATTTTGATATGAATGATTACTATTGAAGTCTGGCAGAGGAACTTATGATTCTAGTGAACGAAGAGAATTTAAAGATGGCACTGTAGGAGAAATGAAGACCAGATCTATTTCTGTATATTCAAGTTAATTCTTTCAGAGCCATATAATCAAATTGACTCCTTGAGAAGGAGAAAAAGATTCTGGCAAGGGCAGTAACAACCAAAAAGCTGTATCGTAATTTTAATCAAATAAACAGAGTCTGTGTGACTGGATTGGGCAAGGCAGGGCTTGGGAAAAAAAAATAAATAAAAACAACAACAAAAAAACCCAACAAAACTATATTTGTTTTATGCTTGCTCAGACAGGTGAATGCTATTTTTGTACGTGAGCTAACTCAATGTTTGTGGGTATCTAAAGTCTTTAGACGTCTTTTTTGAAGACAATAAAAAGTTTCTAAATACTTACCCAGTGTTTTCATTATATAAAGGCAAAGATGTATGCTTTAAGGGTATAGTCAACCACATTGAACACACTGTATTTTTTGTACACAAATTACATGTATATATGTACCCCTCCATATACCACAATACATATATACATATACATACATATACATAGAGAGAGAGAGAGAGAGATTGGGAAGGTGAAGCAACAATACATAAAGGCATAATTTATGTTTGTGTATGTGTGTGAATAACTTAGGCTCTGAGAGCAGAATTAAGCCGCAATTAAGAAATAAATGTGACAACTGCCACCATACACTGCATGTGGGTATATATGGTGTATTTGAAGCCGATGAGAATTTTTTCTCTTAGGACTTTTAATTACTTTACATTGGAATTACAAATGGCTTTAGGGATTATTATTATTATATTTTTGGTGGAAGAGTCAAGTCTACCTGTCACTTTTATTTGTGTGGTGCCACCAGATAGGATGGTACACAGCCAAGATCCATGCTTAGGATTTAGTGACGTTCTAGAGTTTATTGAGCACCCAGAGAATATGGCAGTGAGTACGAGTCAGTAGAAAAAATTTTCATACTTCATCCATTTGGCAGCAAACTCTCTTCCTTAGTGTGCCAGGGCAAATTCTGACTCTTTGGCTGAAGCAAGTGGTTGGCTCTTGACCTGGCTGTATATTGGAATCAGCTGGGCAGTTTTCAAAATTACCAATACTTGGCCCCTCCACATGAGATTCTGATTAATTGAGCTTTGGTAAGACTTGGGCGTCAGCTTCCCAGGTGATTGCAGTCTGTAAGTGAACACTGAGAACAGGTGGTGGCGCCCTTCTAGACAACACCTTGAAATGAACCCACTCACCGTTCAACATAGTCTCTCTATATCATTCATTCGGTACTTTCCACATAGGTTTTATGCTTTGTATGATCGCATATTTAAATATTTTGTTTCCTTAGCAATTTGTTCCTAATAATACAACAGGTAAGCTTTGTTGAGTGCTTACTATGTACCAGGCATGATACCAGATGCTTTACTTAATGCGGCTTTTCATCCTAACAATGACCACCTAAGGTAAATTCTATTATTATTTCCATTTCACAGAATACGAGAAGTTAAGTAACTAGGTAGAGACCACAAAGCAAGGAAGAGGCAAAGCTGGAATTCGAAGTCAAGCTTCCCTAGCACAGATCCTAAGCTCCTGGCCACTCTGCCTTCTGTTACTTAAAGGCCGAGATTGCCTTATGCCGCCCTGTCCTTCAGAAAAGCACAGAGGTAGTTGCTTTGGTGCTCAGCAGACAGGAAGCTTTTGATTGATTGAGAAATCAAATTTTGTGATTGAGTCAAATGACTAATTTAGGGACTAATTTTGAACATTTATCTAACAGCAAATTGGGTCTCCGAATTCCAAAGTATGCTAAAGTTTTCATTCCTAACTTCTAAAGTTAGTCAATGAAAACAGAACTGAGTTTATTTCTGCTCTATATATTTACCCTGAATGGCTTTGGATATGTAAAATTAAAATATTTTAATGATGATGGTCACTAGGGCAGTTTAAGATAATTAACACTTAGTGAAAAAGTGCTTTTTGGAAAGTGAAAAAATGTCTTCTTTGGAATATCAACTTTCCTTTGGTGCCTTTTTTGGGTAAGCTGGGAAAATAACCATCCTTTCTTAGCCTATAGCAACCTCAGAAAATAACTTGATTGTAAATCAAGCATATCTGTCATTTTTCTTCTACCATTTACTTAGCATAGCGTGACTAAGGAAAACCATTTTCTTCATATCTATGTCTTCAAAAATGTGTCGATTTGGTTCGTCATCGTGGGAACAGCCTCGACATTTAAAAAGGGCAGGCCAGAACCCTTCCATGCCTCTGGAGATGATTTTTGTGGACACCCAAAAAGAACATACTTACCATCGCTTAAACCCCAAATGCCCCCAATCTGAAAAGAACACCATACAGGACAGAGTAGAAAAAAATTCTCGCCCACCTTAATTGTACATGTCTGGAGGTTAAGCCGTAGGCTTCTATATTTGGAGGGTGTCGATTTGGCCCTTTTTCTTACTCCCAGCTGTGCACTGCTGGGTACAGTAGGAGTTAGTTACACCTGTCTCAATGGTCTTCGCCCCATTCTTAAGAGCGTTTTCAGGGAAATAATGATTCTGTGGCACTCTCTCTATATATAAATACTGTATATATGATTCACAAAGAGACAGTCATAGGTGAAGGAAGATTAGTATCACTCCGCTAGCTACTGGTTACTACATTTGGTACTCATCCGCTGTAATAAAGGTAAGTACACATGGACATAGGAAACTATGACAGGCTAAGGACAGAATCAAGGCAGGTAGGAGGCGTGTGTCAGGATGTAACTGCAGTCGTCGTTAGATATCAATCGCTTCATGCACGCACAAGAGAATCACCCCACATTTACCCTGCCGTGGAGGGTCACCCATTTCACAAGCAGTCCACCGGAAGTTGCCGTTACATTCCTTGGGTCAGTGTTAGAAAGCAGGAGCACCCGGGAAAAATCCCATTAGAAGACATGGTACCGGAAGGGCATGCACAGACTATGACAGCAGGTGGCTGGCTCATTCGGTTTAGTCACATACCTCTTTCCCCTGCCACGATCAGCCAAGATTGAGTGGAACAGTAGAAAAACAGGGAGGAAATTTAAATATGCAATCAGGCGTTATTCGGGATTATTGGATTTATGGTGTATTATATATTAGTTAACTGTACTGTCAATTTTCATTTAGTCATGGGAATGATCATTTAGGTGCTTGAGAAATTACTATGAAATGCTTTTTCTTCCCCCTTTTGCTGTAGAGTTGAATGGAGAGGAAGAGTGAGAATTACTGTGATTTCAAAATGTTATTTTAAGAGATATGATTTTAAATCTCAATTCTGAAGCAAGCAGTGATATAACAGGTTGACCATAATGGAATCTTGGAATCTTTTCTTGGAAGGGTTGGGTTGTTTAAGTCTTTAAGGTTTGGGATTTAGTTAGCCTTGAAATCTCTTGGTTTATAATTATTATCAAAATGATAATTTTGATAGTGATCTGTAAAAAAAGTAAGCTGTATTCATTTAGATGTATGTTGGAGAATCGACAAATTAAACAACACAGAATAATTCATTTCTGTCACTGCATTTAGCAACCCAGATCATCAAAGGTTAACAAATGAAGACTCTAGTACAAGCAGAATTAGTTACAGAGATAAATCCAAAAACATGGCCTGTGAGCCACACACCAAAGAAAATAAATAAAAACAACAGTGGTGGCAACAAAAACAACCACAAGAGACCAAAAAGTATTTTGTGTGCTCTGGACAATAACCATATGCTGCTCGAATAATATTTTTAAATAATACTCACCTCTTTTGCTTGTTAGAAACATCTGAAAACTTAAGTTGAAACGTACAACACCCAGTTACTTTTTGGTTGTTTTAAACAACCTTCCAAAGGCTCCTCCTTGCCAAACTTCCACTTTTATTGTCTTTGCAAGGCCAGTCAAGAGAAAGATGTTTGTTAAAGCATCTTATTTGCAATGTTGCCAGTAGAATCAGGTCTGCAACCTCAGCTAAGGAACACCAAGAGACATTTCCCACCACGCCTGCTCACCTCTGCGTGGTGCTCCTCATTCTGTTGAAGAACTTCAATGACTAGTTCAGCAAGACGTATTGTGTCTTCAAGCTTTTTGGCAGGAGTGATTAACCGGCCTACATTTTCTGTAGTACAAGAATTTGTGTTAAAATTTGGAGAAAGCGTCAGGCTAGTTTTGTGGCCGTTAGAACTAGTGGATAAGAAATTTCGAATAGTTACCAATTTTAAAAAAAGTTTCATGCAAATATTAAGAGCCACATAATTAGTAGTGAGCAAACCATAACGCCATTTCATTATCACCATCATCATTATAATACATATTAAGAAAAAGCAGTGCTCCAGCTTCAAATTTGCATATTAAGCCATATTGTCTATGACAGCCCATTTCAAATTTAGTGACATTTTGTACACACGTTCTTTAAAGACAGCATAAATATACTATCTTATGTCACTCTCTAGACTGTGTTGGTGCTACCTGAGGTGGGAAGATGTAACAGAAGCTGAATCTTGATTGCTGCAACATTTGTTTCCTGAATTTGTCCTTAAACATTTGATATTGTAGCATTGTTTTTCATTACAGGTCTGCAAGTTTAACAGGTACTGGAGTGTTCATTTTAAAAAAGAAGAGTTAAATGTCTGGCTGTTTTAAGTAGTCCAGGGTGGAGATTTAAAATTAACGAACATTCCTGGGCCATTAGGTAGAAAGCAGGATCAAATTATTAAAAGGGTATTGGGGGTAGATTATTGGATGAAGTGATGGTAGTTTGTGCTACTGGCTGGTACAATTGGAATTTTACCAGTTGGGTGGCAAAAAGTACTCAGTTTTTTTCTTTGTTTTTATTGTGTTGAAAGGGTTGTGTTTTCATCTGACTCAAGAACAAACTGAAACTTGGTTTATGTTGCATCCTTTATAGAGCCGAATTCATAAATGTTTGGTAATGTCAATATGTTACAAAAGTTATAAACATTTTTTTTTTCTGGGAGAAAAGAGTAAATTTAAAACATAAAGGTTTGCTTAGCTAATGAAATTGCCTGAATTTAACTGGGCTGAACTCACAGGGCATCCTGTTTTCATGGTTAGACCCCTTCAAACCTTGAAGTTTCAGAGTTATTTGAAGCCCCTGGGGTATAATGGCAGTAAAGATCATCCAGAATATTCCACAGGTGGGTATACATGTACAAATAAAGGACTGCCAAAACTTATTTTCATCTATTTATCTGAAGTAGATATCTTTTGGCTTCAGGATTTTTCTTGCTAGAGATTACTTAATGCTGTATAGGAATATTTGTTGTTGTTGTTGTTGTTGTTTTTGTTTTTTGGGGGGTAAACGAAATCATAGGAGATTGTAAATTTATAAAGAAAAAGTGTCTCATGATTTTCTCTTTGTGGGTTTGTTAGATAGGCAATAAATAAGATGATTAGTAGTTTAGGATTTAATAATGAAAAATGAGTTCGATGAAACACTATGCAAAGAGTGTCCCAGCCACTTGGGGACACTGGGAGCTAAGAGTGATGGATGGGACTGGGTGCGATTATTGGAGTGTTGGAAGTTTTAGTCCAACAAGGTCTGATGACTGGTGTGAAAATGGGCTTTCTAGATTCAGACCATTAAAAATCTTCATTGTCTCTGCCATGCTCAGTTGGAAATGTGGCTGGATATGGTTAGGACATGAAGGTGGGAGCTGTGGGCAACATAAATATGCAGATCAGGTCATGAATACCCACACTCAGAGTATGGAGATGTGTGGAGTTTAGGGGCTGAAAGCTCATTTCCTGGTCCAGAATGATAAATATTTGGAGAAATAATGAGTGATTTCTTTGCTTTGGGGTCACCTGGCTTGTCTATAATTTCATAATGGACTATCATCATTTTATTAGTATTTCACCATTTCATCTTTTCAGGCATTTCTACAAACATACTGTGTATATATGTTTGGGTAATATGTGTAGAGCGAGGTACTTGCATTTTGATAGTAAATATGCATAGGCTACTGTATTTTATTAGTTGATAGTCACATTTACAAATCAATTTGCAAATTCCTCATCCTATGCTTATTACCCATTCGACACATACACCCACATACACACATCACACACTTACATACATTTTCTTGTAACCAGACAAGTCTGCACAGTAATACAAATCTGCAGGAAATCCCACTTGGGGCACATCTTTGAAATCTCTTGCTTTAAAAATAGAGAGCATTTTCCTTTTGGGTGGAATACTCACCAAATTTAGGGGAATTCTAGCTGTACATGACATATCATGTAGAAATAAAATAATTCCCACCAATATTTTTATGCACTTTTACTTAAAAACTGAATGATTTTTGTTTGGAGAAATCCAAGATGCTTAAGCTAGGACCACCTGATGATTTGTTTTAATATGCAGTGCTCTTAGCTTGACTATAATAATATATATTGATTAGATACACATAAAATGTATATGTGCACACAGCCATTCTGTGAGTGTGTGCACATGTACACAGACATGTGTATGCCTGATGTATATATACAGACAGTATGTTTAATAAAACCTTTTGCAATTTTGCTTTAACGTGCAACCATTAAAGTAAGCAGGTTAAGGATCCTTTAATCCAGAACATTTGATCTTCCAACTAACCAATGTAGCCAGACTTTCATTTACTATTAATTAGCAGCAATTCCATTATCTGGAGATCAAGACACTTCATTGAGACATAACACTATTTTCCTCTTCATTTGCATAGCTAATTTACCAGCTATATGGCAAAAATGGTACTCAAAGTGACTTCTTTAAGATGTTGTCTTTAAAGAAAATATTGTGCAAAACCCTTGGCACCTCCTCCCTCCCCCCGACAGAGGTCAAGGAGAAATTTATGCCTAAAAATTATTATTTGTTTTCCCTTCTTCTGTCTTGAAATGTATCATAATATTCCTATCACCCAATCTTGTACTAGCTGGAGCACTGACGAAGGGGAACTAAAAATGCAACATACTTAGTAAACATTTCATACAACAGAATTGAAGCTCATAACATATAAAAAATTATCATGCAAAATGTTATGCAACAACAATGTTATTTTGTGCTGACATTGAGATTTGAAAATGTTGCATATGTCAGACATAGCTAGACAAAAAAAAAAAAAATATGGACATTTGGAAATAAATGCTCTCTTTGGAGTCTCTCAAAACCTACAGTGTCAAACTTGAGAGCCTGAGCCTCGGCTTAGTATTCCAAACCGAAACAAAATTTCAAGAAAAGCAAACTAAACTAGAAAGCTGCTGAGTAAAGGAATGATAGAGGTTTACAGTACTTGATTTTGGCCTAGGCATGCCTTTGAGCCTCTGATATAACATGCTGGTCTGCGTTTGGGTGGGTGGAGGAGGCCCAGGAGGTGGCGGGGGTGCTGCTCAGGTAGGTGAAGAGAGACGGTAAAAAAGTAAAGAGACAAAGTGACTTTCACAAAGTGTGACAAGTAAGATGACGAACTCTGAGAACAACCAAACAAGCAAAAATGATCAAACACAATGGGGATGCTTCCTGAGTGTTACTGTAACATAACAGAGGTGTGACGTTGTTTGATAAGGAACGGGATTCTTACCAGTGTCACCAGCACCACCCTACCAAGACACTCAGAGGCTGAATGCAAATACTGGATGTCTTCATCCAGATGGATACACATGAATGATGGTGGCAGCACCATTGACGGAAAGAAGACACACTTTCGTACAATAAAGAACACCTGTATGTTAATAGCCTCGTCCTTTCAGATGACCAGAAATAGGACTTGATGTGTTCATAGTTGGAAGATCTGGCTTCTAATCCTCAATATGCTACTTCGCTTTCTATGTAACCTTGCACTTTCTACCTAAACCTCTCTGTGCTTCAGTTTCCTCATCTATACATTGAGAATATTAATATCTTTTTGGTGTACCTTGCAGGGTTGCCGATAAGAACAAGTAAAACAATGCATGGGACAGATCTCTATAAAGCCTAAGGTGCCTACAAATGTTTATTGTTCTTGCCAACATTGTGAAAGGCAGGAATTAATTGCTTTGCAAAAGCAGATGAAGGGCCGTTATTAGTTCAAATGAGCTAGGGAATATTCTTGCTCCCTTTGTGGAATTTCAACATGTCAAAATCTGTCATTTTGGGGGAAAATGTGTGGTATCTGATTGTTTCCAGCTCATTTAATTATTTTCAATTTGGAATTCTCGTGGCTTTTATATTGTGGGTTGAATCATATATAAAAACTTGCCAGCTTATCAAATATGTTACTTGCTATTCCAAATGTTAGAATACCGTAATCAGCACTTGACCCATCTGTCATGTGGTTTACAATATCAGCACAGCAAACATCCTATAACAATAGCCTCTCCTTCAATACAGGCACAGAGCACTATCAGCTTCTATAATTCTTTCTCTTTAATGAGTGTCTCATTAACCTTGGACCTGCTCTTTTCTAATTGTTCTCATTTATAAAGCAATCTGTATGGTGAGCGGGGACATACTCCATTGCCAAGTTTTCTTCTTGGTTTGCTTGAATTTTCAACTGGGAAAATGAGTTTTACTGCAGACTTATAGGAAATGGAATTGCAGTGACATTAATAAAAAAATATGAGAAATAAGAATAAATATTTCTTGCAAATAAATAGTTCTTGCAAAAAATATCTATTGAAAACAAATGTTAATGAGATCCTTTTCTTGTGGGACCACCTCAATGTTTTGAATGTAAGACTAAAAGAATTATTTACCAGTCTCCTCTTATTTAAATCTTTTGTTGTGAAAAATCATGTGAAAATAGAATTTGGAAAAATCCATTTTAAATGATAGCTATTTAAAGAAAGGCAACGACTGATCCTCCTTGTAAAAAAAAGTACTCCACATTATTTTGTTAAAATCTGGTTTTCTACCTACAGCTGTGCTGAAAGTTGGGTACATTTCTGGTAATACATTCTCCTGACTTTTCCGGTGAATACGTGTTCCCTGAGTGTGCAATTCTCATGGAAGCTCCTTACTCTTTCTTACAGATAGAACTAAACCTGTGTAGAGAAAATACTTGAGCTGGTGGTTTATAAACAATGACCTATCCCCAGGCTGATCCATAACTCACGAGGCAGCAGACACATATTTCAGCTCAATGGGTCTTGATAAAAATTCGTAAAGGGATTTCCTGCTGCCAACTGTCTGTCCAGAATTCTGACAGTAAGGTTTGCCACTATAGAAAAACAAGCTCCCTATTTTTTTCCCCTCACAGAGCAAAACAAAAATATCATACCTTGGTTTCCAACTTTATTTACCCAATTACCATTGCTCATGTTTACACAATTAAATCTGCTTGGCTTCCAGAGAGAGAGTTAAATGTGACTGCAGAAAAACCAAAAGAGAATTCCTCTGCATGCTCAGCTAAGCCAAGGAAGAGAAACATCCAGGAGTGAGAGACACTCCAATTAGACCTTAAATAACCTGACCATCTCTGGTTCCAGCGAGTGAATTGCCAGTCCCTGAAATATCATATGAGAGATGGATATGGTTGATGGAAAGCTCACTTATTACCAAGTTCCAATCTATTGATGTGTTGCTGAAGATGCCAGTGTTTGTATTGTGCTATTACTGAAAATAACTAGCCTGTAGCAATTTGCTATGATTTGGGGATTGGGGTTGATAAAAACTAGAGTAGGAATAGAAAGCTAAGCAGATAGCCACATCATGCTTTTCCAGGGTACCCTGTCTCCCTAAAATGATGGCTACTTGGGCCATACATTTAATGCAGGGTTACGATTCAATATAATTTCCTTAGTGATCCCTTGTACCTTTACCACTCTCTTTCAAAAGATTCTATCACTAGGACAGTATAAAGTATATGGTAATAAAGACTGTTGGATGAATCATGGATCATTTTCTCTACTCTTTTTATTGCAGTTATCTCTGTGTCTTCTGTAAAGCATGCATCTGAGCCTGTCATACTCCAGCTCAAAAGTCTTTAAGATACTCTCTTCATAACAAGAGTTACACCTTCATATGTCATAACAAGAGAGTGCCTTTATAACAAAGGCCCAACTCCTCTGCTGATACCTCTAGCTGAGCACTAATGGCCTTTAATAACAGCAAATTATATACATGTTTGTTTCCCTCTACACCCAGTGAATGTTGTATTTCTAGGGTCTAGAACAGTGCCTCGTCCAGAGCAGGTCCTCGAATACTGGAGGAAGAAAATCCTCAGTGGGTCCTGCTCAATGCAGTGCTTTCACAGAAAAAACAAATGCTCTGTGGTTGCAATATGCATATAAATTATACAGTAACTTTTATCTCTTACTCAAAGCCCCTGATTACTTAAAACATGTACTAAGCTGAATTTGCTGAATACTAAACACTATAACCTAAACTTCCAAACCAGAGAAAACTTCAGATATTTTAATGCAATTTAATGATATGAGATAATTAAAAATACTTTTTATTTAAATTAAAATAAATTGCAACTACACTGAGAAAATAATGTTATTATGATATTTTTTCTTCTCTAATTTAGTATCTTTGTATTCTAAGTCAATCTTTCTCCTTAAGAATGAGCTATTGCACCTAAGAAAAGTGAGCTTAATTTTGGATAGACACCGTATTGGATAACTTATTTTTTTTTTATGTGTAATAACCTTCCTCCGGAGAATTGTCTCTCCCCCACTCCATGTGGTTCTGGTGGACCATATCAAGCAACGAATCCTACAGGGGTAGTTATGTGAGCCAAACCAGGCTGACCATAACACCCCACACCATCATGAGTATTATGAATGGGTCAGGGATTAATATGGGATCCACACACGCCAATGAGACCCTTTTCTGGAATTTTATACAGTTGCTTGGAGAGAAAAGCTATTTTTCTTTTAGGGTTATTGGCTAGGATAAAAGCCTGGTACTATCTGTGGCCATACTGCTCCAAACAACTCTGCTATGACACCCCAGTCACATTAAAGAAGCCTGCCAGAAGTTGGAGAGATCAAAACACGCTAAAATTTTTTATCCCTGAATCCATTTCCTCCAGATATTTCCTAGCACATGTTGGCCCCAAATTCCCTTTTCTTACCTAAGCTATTTGAGGTTTTCCACTTGCTTTAGTGGAATACAGATTTAGTAGTACTATAAAATATCCACCCAGTCCCCAAATAAGCTTTCATGTATGTGGCCTAAGGCATGATCTTGGGGTATCTGGAAGGATGATGAATAGAGGCAAACACTTCAGCAAGGCCAGGGGACACCCTACACAGTTCTTCCTGGGAAACTAGCCCTTGATCTTCATGATGTCCCTATCCTTACAAAGACTCTGGCCTAGGTGAAGTCTCTTGTAGCACCTTGGATCTACCTTCACCAGAATGCAATTACTTGTTTTATGCCTATGTTCTCAACTTTATTGTAATCTCCCTGAGGGTAGAGAATATGACTGTTTTTGCTGATTGCTCACTCCCCGGGTGCCTGGTAGAGCTCCTGCAACATAATAGGCACCTAACAAATAATGTGTGGAACTATATTGCAATGTTTTATTTCAAAATTAATGATTAAAAGATAAACCCACTGCCTCCTATAGTCCATTGACATACAAATTGCAATTCCTGGATTAGCAGGTTCAGCATCACCTGGGAGTTTGTGAAAAATGCAGATTTCCAGGCCCAATTCCAGACCTACCAATTCAGAATCTATGTTTCAGCAAGATCTCCAGAAATTTGTACACACATTAAAGTTTGAGATGCAGTGTTTTATATTTCCTATCTGTCAAATGCAAGTTTGGGATTAGATGATTGAGAAGCTCTTTTTCGGTCTGGCAATCTTATCGCTGATAATTACAAGTGTTTCATAGAATAGAAGTTGAATGTATAGACTAAGGAATTAGGCTCATGTTCAAATTCTGTCTCTGCAATTAACTAGCTATGTGGCCTTGGGCATGTCTGTATTTCTCTCTCTGTATTTCTATATACAAAAGATTGATTTCTTATTTCATTGAGAATATGAGGCACATTTTAACATTTCTGAAATTGGATGCATCTTACATTTGATGGTGTCTCACAATTTAGTAGGTGGCATTGTTTTGTTCTTAGATGTACATAAATTAATGGTGCATCTTATAATTGATGGCTTTTTAGATTCAATGAAATATGGTAATAAAACACAGAGTTGTGAGAATTAAATGAGATATGCATGTAACTACTTAACACATACTAAATTCTCTATAAGTGACAGTTGTCACCATCATCAGCAGCAGCATCATGTCATTTTTCTGGTAGAAGAGACACTGGTTTCATGTTAATTGGTTCATGGCATAGTTTTTAACACATCCTCTTTTCCTTCAAGAACTTCCTTGGCGACAACAGTGTTTGCAACATGTTTCTCCTTGTCTTCCTCACTTTTTATGAAGTATAGAGGAGGTACTAGTCTACAAATAATTTGGGCTTAGAAACCCTGATGTTTGCATCATTGAAACAAGAAGGATGAAAAGAGAAACATTTAGTCCCTTGTGTAAGACAGGAAGCATGAGATGGTCCTCATTTCAGAAGGGCTTGGGTCTTGGTGAGATGAGATTTGCTCTCAGTGGTCTCTTGGGTGGGTGGCGCTGTACTGTGTGTTTGAGTACTGCAAGGCTAGTTGTCTCTTCTTCTTCAACTGGCCTTGGACCCATAGGAAGTTTGACTGGAGATAGGAAAAGGCACAGAACCCCAACACTATAGAATCCGCTTAGAAATCCTTTGAATGGATTTGGGTTGTTTTAGAAGGTTTCTGTCAATTGGAGAACAAAAGAAGTCTTTAGTTCTTTGGTAATCTTAGGGAATCTCAACTGCCCTCAGGAAGACTTCGTGATGGAAAGATTTGGGCAATGATCGGATCCCAGAAGGGATTGTTCTGTTTTTTGGAGTTTTGGTGGCCTTCCTGGATTAAAAGTTATAAGTACTTTTAAACTTATCCATTGGATAAATGGATATTCTCCAAGTGTCCACCACATCAGCTGAAAAAAAAAATGCATGTTGGAAAGAGACAAAAAAGCATGGCATTTGAATTTAGAAAGATCTGGGTTCAAGTCCTACTTGAGAAATCACTTATCTTCTCCGAATCTCAGCCCCCTCATCTATAAAAGAGGCAATAATAAAGCTTTCTCTATGGGACTAAGGTAAAGATTGAATCATATCCTCTCTGTAAAGTTCTTAGCAAAGTGCTGCCTGATCTCATAAGTGGTCTGTCTCTGTCTCTCTCTCTCTCTCTGTCTCTCTCTCTCTATACACACACACACACACACACACACACACACACACAATTTTGCAAATATTTTGTATATTTGAAGGAAAAATTGTTTTATTTCAAGTTCCACTAAAATTGTTGTGCTGCTCAGAAAATTATGCAAGTATTTAGCCAAGAAATGAGCTAAAACAGCAAGAGTATTGTAGATTTTCTCAAAGCTTGCTGGGTTCAGAACGTTTAAATGGAAGTGTATTTAAAACAATAGATTTATGTGCAGGAGTTACAACTTTTCTTTCATAGAGTAGCAGTGGTTTATATTTTTTTTGAGATACTATAATTAATCTGAACATTTAACTCCTAATAATGTCACCAGACAGAAAGCATAAATCCACCAAAATGCCACCTGCAGAGTCTCACAGTTTCTCTGACTAAGGGACTCCATAGTTGTTTATATTCTGTGTAATTCCAGCTGTACCCTGCCACCTCCATACAGTTGGTTTTGAATACCCATCCACATATTTGTGCTAAGTTTCCTCTGAGGAAATTGACAAGGTAGAGAGAGGGTGGGAAAAAAAATTTAAAGATCGAGAAGGAAGTAATTATGATTATGATGGTGGCTGAGAGTTGTTTGCCTAGAAGAGGCCTCAGAAATATCAAGGTTCAAACCCATCTCTGCTTTGACCTTAACTTTTAGGTCCAGTTTTACTCTATTCTTCTTCCTCAGTCCTTTCTCTCCATCACTGCCAGTATGACTTTTCTGGAGTGCAAATACCAAGCCATCTCCTTACTTAAAGAGCTTTTAGTGGGTCTCTATCTCCTTTGGAAAGTGAAACCTGTGGAACTGTTCCTTTGAAAAATTTATATGCATGCAAAAGTTGGCATAGATTCCAGGTTAAGAAATTTTGGACCTTGAGATAGTCTGAACTTTGTATTATTAAGGCATATAAAGGCTTTGAGATCTTGCCTCCTGCTTACATTGCCATCATCAGCACCCAGTACTGCCATCTTACATCCTGTTTTGCAACTGCTTTGAATTACAGAGTAATGAAAAGTGTGACCTCTGCCTGGGCTCCAATTCTGGCTCCATCACTTATTCTTCTAGGAGTGTGTTATTTAACCTCTCTGTGTCTCAGTTTGCTCATCTATAAAATGAGAATAATAGTAGAATTTATCTCATAAGGGGTTTTGGGGATTAAATGAGTTAATACATATAAAGTACTTAATAGTCATACCAAGTACATAATACACACTGAATAAGCACTAGCTATTTTTATTAACTCTATGGTTTTACATAATTGCAAATGTTACTTTTTCTATCTAGGATGCATCTCCACTTTCCAATACCAGCTCCCTTTCACTGATTCCAATTCGTCTTTCAAGATGAAGTTCAATCTTACCCCCCACCCCTTGTGAAGATTTCCATGGTTTTCTGATCAAGTCCTCTTATACATAACTCTACCAATTGGTGTTGCCACATACTTAATTTGTAATTTACATTTATGCACCCCCATTGGCCTATATGCTCCATAAGGTTAACAGCTGTTTTCTCTTGTTTATATAGTCCCTGGCTTTTACCACTATACCTGGCACTATGATAGGCTCTTTCATTAAACACTTGTCTAATGAATGAATTAATGAGTGAGTGAATAAATGAAAGAATACCTTCCCTTCCAGGGAGAGAAAGTCACATGTGTCTTGAACATAGGTTTGCGAGTCTTCAAATATTTATTGCCAGCTTGGTACTTGGCATGTGCTCAGAAATGCTTTCTGAATTGATCTGACATATATTCAACTTTGATTAAATAAAATATGTTTAATTTTGGTTAAATTATAATTATCTTTTGAAAATCCTTCAGAACTTAAAAATGATAATGAATACTATATATTTATTAAAGTTTTAAGTCAGAGCTTTCCTCACAATACGTTAGAAGTTTATGGATTAAACAAGAAGAAAATGTCCAAAGCCAGAGAACTTCCTAAGGCCTTTCATCTCCTGAAACTTCCAGCAAGGGCCCCTGTGGAGTCACCCTGTGCAGCATCCTGCCTCATCACATATACATACGAGAACAACACAAACAAAACTTCTCTCTGTCTTGGCTTATAAACATTCATCAAAGAACACAAACTTCTCAATAGGTAGAAAACAGAAAAAAAAAAAAAAAAAAGGAAGATTAGTTTGGTTCAGTAACATTTTTAAAAGCACATGAGGCCAAATCACTGGAATCCTGAAACCGATGAAGTTCTGCAGCAAACCAGAATTCTGTTCCTTCAAAGCTTATACCTTTACAGAAATTCTACTCCATAAAGGTCACCATCTAATGGGCATGAGGTATATTTAGACAGCACAAATTAACTCCTTAAGTATTATTGCAACTCCACATCAGTCTTTGGGAGTACATACATTAAGGAGCTATTAAAAAAACAAAAACAAAAACAAAAACGAAAACTAAATAGAACTCAGCAGTCCTGATAGTTTATAATGCATATACAGTTGGTTCACCTGCGTCCTTTTGATTCTCTATTTGAAAGAGAGAGCACGACAAGGAGAGAAGAGAGAGAGAAACAAGAACACATATGCAGGATTAATGAGCAAGTGGACCAAAATGCCCCCCACTTATGTGTGATACATGGTATTGGAAGAAAAGGTTGCCCTTGGATTCCCACCGCCCCGAAGTATGGGGGCCAGCAAAAAAAGGCTCCTTCACAGAGGTGGAAAATGCTGCGCAAATAGAAAATTAGTAAAATTAAGTTTATGTGAAATCAAGCTATGAAACATACACGAACTCTCCAAGTGACAATTAAGTCATATGTTCTAGCCAAAGCTTAGAGGACAAGGACAAGTCAAAATCTCGAGAGAACAAGGAAAAGCTTCCCAGCTTGAAAGAGAACAGACAGGAGGCAAATAAGATCTAATTTTTACAGAAAATGGACCACCTAGTGTGATCTTATACCCACAATAGTTTAACATGTTAAACATGGAAAAGAAGGCGTGATTTTTGCCCCAACTGTCCTTTATCTGACACCTAACACATTGCTCCCAGCCGAGCTGCTACCATTTGGTTGTGTACCAGTGACAAGCACTTTACAAATTGGGGTTACACACAAGCAAAGTAAAAATGCATTCAGGTCACAGACAGAGAATAACTAAAAAACTTACAGACAAATCTGAGTTTATCACAAACAAATGGCTTAATTGTCTAACCTGTTTTAGGCTGATAAAAAGTGACTTGACTTCTCACACTGGGTTTCACAGACAGAATCAACAGACAAGCCAATGCTAAAAAACTTGAAGCAAGGAGAGTGAGTTGGTTTGGATCTGAATTTTCTTGAAATAATGAAAACAGAAAGAGTGAAGACAGCATGGCGAGGAGGTGGTAGGTACTCACGAATGGTTAAATCCATCACTTGGGAGGCCAAGCAGAAGACAGGATGCTCATACATTTCTCTCTTTTTCCCTATAAAAGAGGATTTGGGCATGCAAGAGGCTTAGGTCAGAGGTAAAGAGTTAAAGGTCATAGGTTAGAGGAAAACGTTACATTAGCTCAAAGGAAAATAGCCACAGAGTATTTTGGGATAAACACGGGATAAAAGAAAAAGGAGTTTCAAAATTGGAGATCTACTGGATTAACCATTCAGCATGCCGTGAGTCACGAGAGAGATTGTGACTATGATTTTACACGTCTCTTTAGAATTGTTTGCAAGAATACAATGACCAAAAACATCATGAGTAAAGGGAAACAGAATTTCATTGATTTAAGGCTCCAAGATACTAAGGATTTCAGACTTTAGTATCTAAGGCTCTTGAGGTATTTCTTCATAAACATAGTCTCCAGCAATATTACTACAACTTCTTTCCAAACTTCTCAGGGAACTAAGCTGTTAATGTTCACAGAGGGGCTCAAATGTAAAAATGGAAGATTTCTTTTCTGAGTGTAAGATCGGAACCTTGCAAAAGAAAGTTGTCTGGTAGTAATATCTTTAAAGCTGCAATGTCTCAGCCTACGGTGGACTATGTTCATGAAAGAAAACCTGATACATGCAGCCAGAGGATGTTGGGTTGTCCGAATTAACAATCCCAGCATGCTTTGAAATTGGTGTCACAGCCACTTTTGCAAAGGTAATGTCAAAAAGTGGCTGAGCCAATCACGAACAAAGAAGGAGAGAAGCAAAGAGAGCAGGTAGTGTGGAATGAGGTACTTCTCTGAAAAGAGAGTTGGAAAAAAAAGATTGGTTTCTTCAAAGAATCCCCAGACCTAAAAGTCACAGTGCGAAAGATAATTAACACAACCAAGAAGAATTGAGGCACAAAAGGAAATTACATACCAGCTGATCTACTTTGGAAATGAATGCATTTTTACTTACAGATCTTAAAGTTTGTTTTTGGATATATTTATCTGAAAGAAGAGAGCAGATCTTACCAAAAGACTAGTAATAGCTAGACCAAGACCTATGAGGCAGCAGCCATGGCAACCGACCGTTTCTTGATCCCATCCCATCTCTGGCCTTGCCTAGATTTATTAGGTATCCGGTTGACATTACCAAATCCAACCAATCATTATGTCCTGGGAAGGTAAATGCTGGAACAATTATTTGCTAATATAGCCCTTTAACGATCTTCTTGTTCCTTTATTTTAGTCACTCATTACCAAGTCAAGAGTTGATAAACATCCTTTTAGTGCCCAATTCTTAAGTGTTTCTCCCTGGATGCATAACAATGAATTCATTACCACTGGTACACAATTTGCATTGTCAGACAGACAAAATTGAGAGAAGAAGGACATGTAATGTACAGAACACTGTGAATTTGACATGATCTTAACCTAATTCTCTAAGGAAACAAGGACTTTGGCAGGGTAAGTGATGGGTTTTGGTGGTTGGTTAGGTCTTTTTTTTTTTTTCTCCAAGTCATGTCCTGAAGGCAGACAATGGGCATTTGCTGGTCTTAGTCAGGTGTTGCACATGTGAGAGAACATCAGATTCCAGAATGCGGACACACTGAGTTTTGCACACAGAACTTCCACATTTATACACTTACACCACTGGTCAAGTTGGGTGTGGTTTTCAAATCACCCTATAGCAGCCAACAGGGTAACAATGAAAAGTGATTAATACCTTTGCAAATGAATAGGTCCCAAAGAACCATAACTTTTCAAGTAGACTTTATTCAAAGCGCCTTTTGGATGATTACTTGGTCATCAATGACTGCTTCTCTAAAACTTGAGAAGGCAGTGGTAACAACCACCCTAGGTCTAAAGTCACAAGAATGAATGAGATCTAAAGCAAACCAGGGGCCATCAGAGATGGCTGGACACTAACCTACCATCAGGTTTGAAATACTATGAAAGACAACCCTTTGAAAGTTCAAGGGACAGGAAAGAGTTAAGCAAAATCTTAACAGTTGCTTTAGTCAGTTCTTGCTTTACTTCTAATGCTATCAACACTGGACAACAAACAGCGTTGTTTTCCTCTATTTAAAGAAGGTAGCAATCCTATAGAACATCTTTCATTGAAAAATAATAGCCACAAGCAAACTTAGGGCCAACACAGACTCTCAGAAGGACCTTAGTTATCTGATAATATCCCATGTTCAATATTCTTCCCCTACAAAGACTGATTCCTGAATGCCTCATTAATTTATTTATTTGGCCATAGCCAAGGAAGCTTTCACATTTCATGTGCTTTTAAGTTTCAGGTTAACATATTCAGATGGATCACTGTTTTCTGGTGCCCGTCAGAAAAGAGAGACAGAGAGCCAGATTTGTAAGAAAGAAATGAAAAAAAAAAAAAAAATGGAGACAGAAGGGAGCCTTACCTTCGATTTTGGCATACTCTGATAGCCGAGAATAGTTGACTAATGCAGCCTGCTCTAGGCATTTACGGATGACTGTTTTTACCTCCTCTTGTGGCACTGGGGTAACAATATCTTTCATTAAAACCTTTAGGTGGAAAAAAAAGATTATTAAGATGGTTCAACCAAATCTGTTACTCATTTTTACTTATTAAGGAATTCAAGTTTAAAATTAGTTGTGTGCATTTTTGTGACTTAATATTGATCGAGAGTCATTGTTAAAGAGAAAACAGAATTGCAATGCACGGTTTTGATGGCAACGCCTGTCCATGAATCGGGTATGGCTAGGAGCATACCTTCGATGTATCCTAACTATTTTGGAGTCTGGAGATAAAATGCTCAGAATTTTGGCAGTTCCCTCATGTTTATATTGATATTTGATGAATGGTAAACAAAACCTCAAAAAACAATTACAAACTAGGTCATTCAACCATAGTATTTCATTACATTTATGTTCATGTCGCTGATGATGTATACGTAATTTGTCTTTTACTTTCATTCTTACCCTTTCCAGGAGTGAGAGAGTAGCTTTCAAAGCACCTTCAGGTCGACCAAATGGAAAGCAATACCTAAAAAAGAGAAAATTCTTCAAGCTGCCCATGTTAGCATGAAATATACTCAAATTTGATTCCTATAGCAACTCTCTCTGAGGAACTGAAAATGCTTTTTTATTTTGTCACATTGTGTTATGTTAATCTGAATTCACACCATATATGTGTGTATATAATGTATATATATGTGTATGTGTGAATAAGGACTAAAGAGAGACTCTGCAAATGTCTGCAGCAGTACAGAATATTTAGAGTGATGGCATAAGGCTCTGTTTAGACTTCTATTGCGAAGGAAAACCATTTGTTACCTCAAATGAGACCTTATATATTATTATAGAGAACAGCATTAAAAATTAGTTTAAATATGCTAAAATTCAAACACTCTTACTTAAATTCCTAAAGGATGAATGTAGGAAATAAAGGAGTGCATTTTGAGCAAATTCATTATTCTGCTAATTGTCCTTCTTTGATTGTGGGTTTTAATTGTCAGTGGATTTTTTGTTATTGGTAATGCATCTTGCATACATAGTGTATGATCAGTAAAGATTTATCCAGGAGGATTTTGATGGCACAGATAGTACCAAGTCAGGTACCACTAGGAGTTCCATTGACTGTTTCGGGCTGTCACCACCCCTTCGGGACATAGTTCTTCATGGTACAAAGGGACCAAAATGGGCTACTTATACTCAGACTGTTCTATGTATGCATCGTCCTTTTTCCACTTGCTGGCTGGGTGGCCTGGGGCAAGTACCTTAACTTCTCTCAACCCCAGTTCACCTTTTGTTTAAAGGGGGATTATAATAACTATCTTACAAAATTGCTCTGAGAATAAAAAAATGAGCTAACGCTTATCCAGCCTCTAGCCCTGTATATGATAGGAAGTGTTTAATAAAAAGGACCAATTGATTATGCTACTATAAGTGCTATTATTATTTTTGAGTTACTATTTCAGGATCTCTGGTCCAGAACACCAACACAGCATTAGAAATGTCTAATTTGTCCCAAGAGAGAAGTGGGCTGTGTGGTACAAGTTTCAAGTGTTGAAACTGCTGTCTGTCTCAAGTGTGTGGGGAAGAGTCACTCTGCCAATGCCCATCCAAGTTTCTGTCTTTCTTGGAGTAGCCAGCAAGTCCTGTTTCTGAAGTAATGGAGAAAGTGGAGATTCTCCTATAGATGCCACTGCCTTCCTTCTCTATTCATGTGATCTGATCTTTCACTGTTTCACTGACAGCAGGATTTTTCACCGTTTCATTTTGGAACCTCAAAGAAGCTTCAAGTTCAACTTTTTAAACAGATTTTTAAAACATTAGATTGATGAACAAGGTCA
The DNA here is from genome assembly GCF_000325575.1 of Pteropus alecto. NCBI lineage: Eukaryota > Metazoa > Chordata > Mammalia > Chiroptera > Pteropodidae > Pteropus > Pteropus alecto. Next base: position 17,100,166 of record NW_006440638.1, on the reverse strand, counting down.
GCTTTCACACGGAGGGAGGGCTTTGTTTCTTTGATGGAAATAAAATGAACTTAAGATTTCAAAGTCTCCTAGCTATTGTGGAACCCTATCCTATTGGTTTGCTTTTCCATTCAGTTATTTATAAATATCCAGTGTGTACCTGATTGACTTATAGGTTTAGGAAAATCAAGACTTTTATTTACCCCTCCCCAGTGTCACCCTCCTAATAAGTCTCTCAGCCCCAGAGCCTTACCTAAAATGCGTAATCTGGTTTTCCAGCAGAACGCGAAGTCTCTCTTTGATTTCTTCAAAACGTTCCTTTTCTTCAACAGTCACAGTTCCGATTCCATCGGGCCTGAAAAAAGACATGTCGTGAAGTGACGGGAACCTCATATGCTGACACCATCAAATCAAATTTCTAGCAGGAGGAAACTGTCCATTATAGAAGAACAACTACAATGATAGATGTGACCTTAGGAGAAGTCCTGCTTTTCAGTGCTGGCTACTAAAGGGGATGGGGTGTTTTGGGGTTATTGTTTGGAGACATTTGTGAAATTGTCGTTCATTTATTGTTAAATAGTAAGATGTACAAACTTACTAGTCAGTGGCCTGACTTTTCAGCTTCTAGACTTTCTGTTTGTCTCACAGCTTTTTAAAAAATTTGAACTGTTTGCCAACATTTTTTTAAAATTATTAAAGTTTTATAATACAATTCTCTTGAAAATTTGGAACACTTGACATTAATAGATGAGTGCAACTAATATCTTCCTCAGCTAGGGCAGGCACTCACCTACTCCACACCTCTAATTTGCATTACCTGTCTCTTATAGGTGCTTAGATTTGGGATCCCCGAATTATGTACACAGACTGCTTTGAAAACCAGATGCCTTATATAAGTGTTTGTTTTTTCCCAATGTTAAATATTCTTAAGTGACTCAATTTCTAGCTTCTAATTATAGATATTCAGGTTAATTTTAACACTCATGTATTAACTGAAGAACAAATTACAAGACATTGTAAAAAATTACAAGACATTGATAAAACAAATGAAAGAAAACACACATGATATACATGATGAAATATTATTCAGCCATAAAAAAAAAGGAAATTCTGCCTTTTGCAACAATATGAATGGACCTTGAAGGCATTATGCTAAATGAAATGTCGAATAGAGAAAGGCAAATACTGTATATTCTCTCTTACACATGGAATCTGAAAAAGTCAAACTCGTAGAAATAGAGAGTAGAATGGTAGAATGACCTGAGGGGTGGAGAAAACGAGATGTTGACCAAAGAGTACAAACTTGCAGCTACAAGATGAATAAGTTCTAGGGATCTAATGTCCAGCATGGTGACAATAATGAATAGTAATTTATTATATACTTGAAAGTTGTTAAGAAAGTAGGTGATAAATGTTCTCACCACACATAAAAAATGGTGATTATGTAAGGGAATGTAAGTGTTAACTAATCTTATTATGGTAATCATTTCATAACATATACATGTATCAAATCAATTCATTGCATAACTTAAGCTTACATATATTATATGTCCACATCTCTCAATAAAGTTAAAAAAAGAAACAACTACTTATGATGTTTTCAATCTTAGCAAACAATTGCTCATTTTACTAAAAAGAACCCTAGCATAAATAAATGAATTTCAGTTTAATGACAGTATTCTCATGTTTCTAAATCACCATTAGGGTCACACGTATTTTCTCTATTTGGTTTGGACCATTCAAGTTGAAAATATAAAGAGAGGCTGCATATTTATAGCCCAAATTTATCTGTGCCAAATTAGACGTAGGATAATCTGACCCCTTCAAAAACTCCAGCTTCCCAGATCCGTAGTGACTTGTTTTGACTACTGCCTGAGCCAGTTTGCAGATTGGTGCGTCACCATGAAACTTCTATTGGAACATTCTTCAGTTTGCAAATGTAAGTCATCTTGAGACCAAACAAATGGTCTTATTTATAGGCCTTCTCAAGGATCCAGCATAAGTTGGGAAAATCCTGTATACTAGACCAGTCTGACTACACAAAAGACTTGGCAAATGATAGCAATGTACCTCCTGTTAGGGGTTAATTGGTCAGCTTCCCGTCTTTTAAAATACTAAAAATGCCCCACTTGGAAAAAAAGAGAGAAAAATTCCCCTCCCCATCTTAAGAAAAGAAAAGAAAAAAAAAACCCCACTAAACAGTAAAATCCTATTATAGTTCATTTGTTCACAATCCCCTGAACTTAGGGAAGAAAGAAGGTAAAATGGTAAATATCAGGTAGGCTGTTGGATTCTATGAATGTGCCCTTATTTTCTAATTTCCTGGAGAAATTTCAAATGTTAATTTACAAGTTGACTATAAAAAATGTTTTTAACATGAAACGTCCATAAATCTGTAGTTAAATCTCTGAATGAATTCATTGGCCCCCACAAAATACACGTGACACTTTCTGTTGTAAATTCTCATTTTTCTATTATAATCTACAACTTCCTTTAACTGTAGCTTCTGGATTTTTACACAAAATTCAGCTTGCTGATGCCCTGAACACATGTTTATCCAATTGGCATATGCAGGCACACACTCAATTTGGAAAAAAGGCAGCCATTTTAAACATTTTGTTTCTTAGCAGGGAATTAACCTAGAGAAAAGCGGCATTAATTATAATTTACAAGTCAGAGAGGAGTTTATATATCACAAAAAAAGGCCAGGAAACTGCTTAACATGGGCAGCCCAGAGATGTCTGTGGCCGTTATTGGAAGATAAACCTCTCTGAAGAAAATCATTCATTCCTTACCCAACAAGTCTTCTAAGGCAATTAGGCCATTAGAAGGCAACTTTGAGGTTTGTGTTTGAGAAGATAAAAATTAAACATTTAGTGCACGCCTGGCTTTCTCAGTTAATTCTCACTACAAAGGGTATTATTACAAATGTAAAATTTGATTATTTTTCCCTTTTTTTCTGATGACTCATATTTGTAATTATTAAAGGAATCCGATAGCTACTTCCGTTTCCCTGACAGCCTCTCCGTGGACTACTTTCTGAACACTGTTAATCTCACTATTCAAAAAAAGTTAATGGCTAAAAATTATTGCTGTAGTCTTTCTTAAATTTGCTGCTTAATTGCCTATGTCAGTGTGAATAGTTTTATTTTAAAATAAATGAAACAAACTAACTTCATGTCTGTAAGGCGCGTAGTACAGAGTTAACCCTCCCTCCCCCCTCCCCCCCCCCAAAAAACTCAGGTGATTAAAAAAATAATGATTTGACAACAAATGCAAATTTGTTTGTAATTTCCAGAATTGCTCTGAAATGGTACTGGTAACAGCGGGTGCTTTTTTACAAAATGAGAAAGAAACGTGCAGGAATATGATCTGTCAAAGATCACAGGTTGTAACTATCAGGTAAAAAGCAAAAATATCCTTCTTTTACTTCACATAATTAGTTTTGAAAATTCTGTCACACATCAGTTTGTTTTCTGTGACCCCTGGAATTTGCCGATATTAATTATACAGGTTTATATAGATTTCTATAGAGCTGCTAACTGAAAAATCCTGGTTCAGTATTATGGGGGAGCACTGTTCTCACAGAAGCAATAAAATACTTTTCCTAGAGCAGTGGCTCTCCGACCTAAGCACCTCAGAATCACCTGGAGGGCTTGAGAGATCCAGTTCCTGGGCCCTACCGTCTAGTTTCCAGAGGAGTAGGTCTGGGGTGGGTCCTGAGAATTTGCATTTCTAACAAGCTCTCTGGTGCTACTGATTTGGAAACCGCACTTCTAGAACCTCTGCCCTAGAGCAAGAAAATGGCATATTTGATTCAGGGTTGCCAATTTCCCTTACATTGGAGTGAGTTTGGAACCAGAGATCTTTTCCAAGTACATGGTCCACTTGTAAAGCTAGGAATCCCTTCCAAAAGTGGCTTTTGCGCTGTTCCCAAGGTGCCATTCCAAGCAGCGCGGGTTGCAAAATAGATAGAAAACCTGTATTGGTGTCTCTCAGAAGCCATGCTTTGTTGTTGTTGTTGTTTTTCTGGAAACATTTGGGGGTGATTCTATAATTGTCATAAAACTGGCTGTGCATCTTGTTCCTTTCTCGATACTTTTAGGAGTCACAAGGAATGAAAGAAGAGGAGGAATAAAGTTGGATTTTAAACTCCTCGCTAGTAGATTCTAAGCTGAGATGCATCTTTACTCAGAACACACGTCTGGGAGCTTGAACACCCCCATCCTCTTGTTTCCTGACTGGGGCCTTTTTTGTCCTCTTGTGCTTTTTTTTGGCTTTTACCATCCACTGCCACTTCTAAAAAAGCATCTGAATTTCCTCTGGAGGAAATGACCTTGGCTGAATTGTGGATGCCCTTGGGGGAAGCGTAAATTGAGGTGCCTATTCTCCCGCTGTTAATGCTGTAGGCCTTTCTACAGGCTAGTTCCTCCTTTTCATGGTCACTCTGTACTGTACTATGACTCAAGCTCAGCCAACTTGATACTCTTTTCTGGAATCCTTACAGTGAGTAAATGATGCAGGATAGAAGAAATAGGTGGAATTTGCTTGTCCCAGCAGCTATGCCCTGACTATACTGTCCTCACAGGTCAGTCGTTCTTAAGTTTTGGCTGTACTTTTTAGAACTGTGTGAGGGCTTTGGAAAGTCCCAACCGCAGGCTCTGATTCAATTTTCCTGCAGCAGGGCCTAGACGTTGTCATGTGCAAAGCTCCTTAGGTTATTCTAATGTGTAGTTGAGAGTGGAAAAATACTGCTTTGGTCTCCCTTCCTACTTTCCCCATAGCTGCCAGGATTCCAGTTTTCCCCTCCCATTCCCTGAGGCTCCCAGCAGCATCCCAATAAACTCCCTTTTGTTTAGATGGTCCAGAGTTAGTTTTTGTTACTTACATTGAACTGATATAAGTTCATACAGGACATGTCCCCTCCTTTCTCACACTCCTAAATTTAGTGGAAGCACTGTTGCCTTTGAACCTAGGTTTAGAAACACACACACACACACAGACATGCAGACACAGGCTCACACAAAGGAAATGTGGTCCCTTGTCTTTGGTTCCACCTAACTGTGCACTGGCTAACAACTCCCTTCTTGTATATCATGATCTCGCAAACCTGATACAATATGCAGGTCAAGTGCAGTCATTTTTGGAGCCCTGTCGATAACTGGGAGCTCTTCCACCTGCAGGCCATCGCTGGAGCCAGAAGTGGGTCTCTCCGGCCACAAAAGACTATATCGCATCTGACACAGCAGGCATCTCTGGAATCCACCTTTCAAGTTTTCGGCAAACCATTTTCTCACTGTCCTTCACAAAGTTGACATTTTCGGCAGCATGATAGGAAAGATGTCATGTCGGCTGCTCTTCAAGTTCTTGTCACAGTGGTTAGCACCAGTTCTGTCATCTTCACTCTCCTCACAGTCTCCCATCTTGAGCCATGTCACAAATAATAATATATCTAGAGTTGTGTTTTTCTTTTTTTTTCTGTCAGATTGAAAATACCATAACCCAGCTGCCATCCTTTAAGTTACTAGATATGCAAACTGTTTTCCCTTTCCCCAAATGCTTCTGAGCTAGAGCTTATTAATTAATGTCTATTATAAGAATAATCCAATATGATTAAGTACTAGGCTTTTAGTGTGAAACATTTTATTTCGCTATTTGAAAGTAAGTATAAACAATCTAGTGAAAGAAATCAAGCTGCAGTGTATCTTCTGAACGTGAATTTATCTCTTTGGGGTCATTAAACTGTCCCTACACACCCAGGTGAATACAGACTCCTAGCATTTAATTATCCTGCTAGCGCAGTTCTCCACATTATGTTGATAGCTGGGCCACAAAATCCTCATTTGGACGGTCCGATATCTTTTCAAGAAGGTCAGGTTACTAAATTAATCCAAAGCCTACAATTGTTGATGTGTTCTGATATTGCATCTATTTGGTGTTCAAGTGCAGAATCCAGGTGTAAAATCCAATCCAGGTGGATTGGATTCAACAAAAAGAGGAAAGAATGTCTGGTCCACCTCTACATACAGCCAGCTTTAAGCTCCAATCACTACCAACAAGGGGTAAAACTCCAGCTGAAGCGGGAAGATACTTTCTCTCCAAATGCAAATGTCCACATATGCCGGTGCAGGCACTGTAAACATGATATATTCTCTCTCTCCAAATGGATGCATGCCTGCAGACCGCATTATGGATCTATGAAAATGTCCTTAAACAAGCACGATAACTGAATCCTACTTGCAACTAAATTGTTCCAGCCCAGAAACATGACAGTTTAAAGGGCCAGAGTGGGACAGAATATCTTAGTAATGTACCTTGCAATGCTCCCTAAATGGAACGTTTGGACCAAACACACTCTGGCAACCTTTCTCCTTTCATTTTAATTGACTTCTCCTAGCAATTCTTTATCCTTACAACTTTCAGAATGATACCTTTGAATTTAATCCTAGCACGGAATATTTTCCTTTCTGTCTTTCAAGTGGTTAATAATTACAAATTGAAGATAGCACCGAAGCATTATAGTTTCAAAAGAGAATATCTCTGCTTGTTCATCTGGATGGTTTGTATAATCTCTAGGTTAATTATAAATTGTAATTAGGACTCTCGTATCCCATGGTCACTGCTTCATTAGGAAAGCCCAGCTTTACCCTTTCCTTCTTCTCTCCCTCCAGCCCATGCCCTTTCTAATTATGCCCTGACGCCCTGGGGCTCAGACACGCTGCTAAAACAAATATATCAAAGTGTTTGTATCACAAAGAGTAAGATAGGATGCAACAACAAGCAGTTTCTACAACATTACAAGTGTGCAATGAAGTTCCTTGGGGTTGGCTATCCGTCGTTTTATAAAAAAAGGCCTGGAGATGGCAAAAATGTTACCAGTAAGGTCTTTACTGACTTGTTTACTCTTTTTCTAAACATGTAGCTATAATCCAGCAATTTTGGAGACTGTCTAATGTAAGGATGGTTGTGATTGAGAAGTCTCTCCTGACTGAACAGTCTCCAAGAATATGGATGCTATTGACACAAGCACATTAGTCAAAGTGGCTCAGGCTAGATCCAAGCACTGAATGAAGCAAGAACCTAACAAATGATTAGAAAAATGGTATAACATGTATGCAATTTCTTTTTTTAAAATATGTTTTATTTTTCAATTATAGTTGGCATACAATATTATATTAGTTTCGGGTGTACAATATATAGTGATTAGACATTTATGTACCTTATGAAGTGATGACCCCAATAAATCTAGTTATGTGCAATTTCGAAAATTGGTATTATATAGATTTTTTTCTTTGAGGATTAAGAGGAGAAGATATGGGTTTCTTTATTTCTAGATAAACATAGAAAATTTGACTTTATATTCCATCCTGTATACTTGATGTATAGACTCTTAAGTGGTCAGACCAGTAATATGTATGACTTTGTGGTATCACATCCACCCTGAAAAGGGTGTGACATACGAAAATATATTTTTCACCAGTGAATTCAATGACCACAGAATAAAGATACACTGTTGGAATTTTAGAAGGGAAATGCATATTACTTAATGGTTTGTTATGGGCCTGAAAGAGTACGCTGATGGGATAGATAATTCAGCGCATTTTATAAAATTTTATGTCTGAGTTGTAAACTCTGCTATTCTCATGGAGAGTCACATTAAAAGTTAGAATACAAGCTCTAAATAGAACTTCTCCTTGGGATGCAGACTTTTACTTGAAATGTTTGGCCTTTTTTCCTTCTTTTGAGAATTTCCTATTGGGTGAAACTGGTTCTTTAGAATGAAGAGAGCATGACTCAGCTAGACACAAGGCCAACACCTGCTCACAGCTGGAAGGCCAATCAGCTACGTGCTCTTGTCCACAAGTGCAATCATTTCTTGTGTCAGTGTATGACATGAGACCAAGAATGTGGGGTCACTGTCATCCCCCATCCACACCTGCCTGCTACTAAAGTACAATATTCAGAGGTTGGTAAAATAGAGCTATCCCTACTACACAGTTTTTTTCCTCTTTTGGGGAGGGACAGTTTAAAAAGCCCCAGACATAACATCATAATAGTTGTATGTGTGTGTGAGACAGAGGAAGAAGGAGTGAGGGAGAAAGAGAGGGAAGGACGGAAGGAAGGAAATGGGAGAGAAGGAAAGCAGAGAGAGAAAGAAGGGAAGAAATCTGAGATTGGAAAAGAAAAAAATGTAAATATGCAAAAATTAATCATTTACTTTCAAGTAGGCAGTAATACAAAAGAAATGAAAGAAACCGTTATGCGACATGGATTGGGACTGAGGGACCACCACTGTAGGCAAAAACATAGTCAATAAGCAATTGCCATGGTCCAGGGGAGAGAGGCTAGAGACCTGAACTCTGGTAGTGGCATTGAAGAGAAGTAGAGGGACTCGAGAGTACTTAAGGGCATTGACAGGGCACAGTAATTGAATCTTTGTGATGTGTGAGAAAGAGGAAGGATGGCTCCTGAGGTTCTGTCTTGGGCGACGGGGTAGATGGAACCACTTACTGACTTAGAGGCTCTGGTGGAGTAAACAAGAAGAAAACTGAGTTTCATCTGATTGTTCCGCTTCTCAGATCTCACCCACAGGGATCACATGATCTCTTCACACAAGCAGCACCTTGGCTCCAAATACATCTTCCAGAAAATCCTTGGACACATTTTCAGAGATTTTTAGGATGCCTGCCCTCTTACATCTGCTTGCAGACTCATTAATCTATGCAGCTTACTTTGGATTGGGGCGGATTTGTTAATTGCTGATACAATGTACTTTCTAGGCAGGCCATATGTGAAGAGCAGCACTGGCATTCAAGAAATGTTAAATAATAATGTAAATTAGAAAAATTTCCCATCCCAATAATAAAGGGATCCAAGGAACATTGACGCAACTTGCAATCATCGGAGCTGTTTGATCGCCTTGTCACTGTGGGACAGTGACCAAAGTGATGCTAATCTAAATGTCATCTAGAAAGAATACTAAAAATATTATGGTGAAAATTAAGTACTTCAACTTTAGGAGCTGATTTAAAAATTAGAAGATATAGCAATTTACATCTGTGAATTTTATGATCGCCAAGTGCAACCAGCTGAACATATATTTTCTTTTTCCTTCTCTGAGAAAAGGGGTTCAGTTTTAAAGAGCTGGCCCAAATTAATGTTCCCTCAATCAGTGGTTCTTAAAAGTTGTTCCCTATAGGAATCACTTGAGATTTTAAAAACATGATGCTTGGGCCATAACCCAGGTTAATCAACTCAGAACCTCTGTAGGTGGGGCTAAAGCAGCAGCATTTTTTAGGCTCCCCAAGTGACTTCACTGTGCAGCTAAGTTTGACATCCAAGGCCTTAAATCAGTGGGATCTGAAAACCAAATGCCTTAGTATCATCTGGGAGCAACTGACTAATAGTGCAGATGCCCGGCTCTACATAAGACTTGCTGAATCAAATTATTTGAAAATGGGACCTAGTACTCTTCATTTTAACAAACTCCCCACATGATTTATATACACCCTAGAGTGTGAGAACTACCACACAAGTTGAAAATCAGTGGTGGCAACTGTTATGCCTTTAGACTATAGTCAAATCTGTGTCAAACAAACAAACAAATAAACAAACAAACCCAAGTAAAAAGGAGAAATTTCATCCCATCACTTGGGAGTTTGTTTTTTTGGGCTTTGTTTGCAGGGGTTTGTCTTGTTCATTGTAGGATATTTAGAAACATCCCTGGCCTCTACTCACTCAATAACAACAACACCACCTGGCTCTCCAGTGTGTCAATCAAAAATGTCTCCAGATATTGCTGAATATCCCCTGGGAGAGAAGGTCACCCGCAGTTGATAACCACTAGGTGCCAAACACATGGATGGGTCCATATCTTCCAGTGTTAGGAACAGTAAATATCTTCCTGATTGACCAGATGTGTCTCCTTTGGGTTAGGCATTTGATTCAGGTTGGCATAGTTTTTCACAGAGATGTGACACAGACTTCCAGAGAAGGTGAGAGAAACTCGGTCATCAGCACCTGAGCACTCACTAATGTTTCCAGCTGCAGCAGGGCAGGGATCTATCTTCACTTTGGGGGCTGCTGAGTTATTAACACATAAAAAGTTAATAATTAGGTAAAAAGTGACTTGTTACCTCATCTGAAGCTGGTTGTGAGATGACCATAGGAATAGGCTCTAATGTTCGGTTAGATTCAGTTAAAGGGCTATTGGTGTCCATGACTCATGGATACCTTCTTATATGGGTCAGAGAATAGATAACATCTCTACATGCAAATCATGTTCCTTCTGGTGAAAGAGGTTAAGAAAATTGTTTCACCAGCACCAAAGGCTGTTGATAGTATTCAAAGGAGATATTCACCTTAGGTGGTCAAAATTTATACACACACACACGTTCTAGCTTTTTCCACCAGGCCAAAACTACCAGGAGGGCCAAATTGATTTTGGACATATTTAGGACAAAAATAGAAAACTCTTTAATTCATATGACGGCTATATTGACACTTATACAGTGCGAGAATTTGGCATCTCACACCGTAAACAAGCATAATTGTTGGGCAGGCAATAAGGCAGAGTATGTTACAAATACAATCTCCAGAGTCAGAATAACCACGTTTGAATTAAGCTCACACACTTATTTGCTCTGGAGTGAGTGACTGAACTTATCAGAGGCTCAAACTCCCCATCTATTAGATGAGGGCAATAATAATACATGTAGGGAGGTAATAAGGATAAAATGAGATAATATATATAAACAGCACTTCACACAGTGCCTGGCATATAGAAAGTACTTGTTAAATGGCAGTGATTGTCTTTATTTTAATTAAACTTTACTTATGAAATCTGACAATGTACTATTTCATTGGCTGTTATAACCCAAAAACAATAATTTTAGAAGTTGATGGGATATTACAGATGCTATGATTCTATGCGCTCACTTTGCAGGTGAGAAAACTGAGGCACAGCAATGAGATACAATAATCCTAGATTCATACAGAACAAGCTCTAAACTCAGACTTTAGAATCTATGTATAGTGTTGATATAGTGCAAAGAGGAAGAGTTCTGGACTTAGAATATCTAGGTTTGCAACTTAAATTTACAGACACTTGGTTCAATCATCTGCAAAATGGATGTAAAAATAGCTGACTTGAAAATGTTATAGCAAATGAGACAGAATACATGAAAGCACTTTGTAAACTGCAGAATGCTACACACCTGATACTTAATATTATGACTTGTCATTCATTAAAAAACACATGCAAAGACAGACCCTGGAGCACACATAAGCTTCTCAAAGTATCATTCAAGGTCCTTTTGGATAATTTTTTATGGCACAGAGACTAGGTGAGGCTCCATCAAGTGTGGCCATTTGCTCTGTTCTGTTTCAACTCCTATCGCTCCAAAAGCAGCACCTCGGACAGCAGCCAGAGAGGCTTCCTTCAGGCACCTACAACATTCTCAAAGCACTTCTTACTGGCTGCAAGCTGTTGCCTTGAATTCTGACCTTCACTGGGAAGCACAAACAGAACTCCACTTCACCTCCATCCTTACATACTGCAAGCTCAGAACAGGTGTCCACGTGGAATCAGGGCTTTCTTTGACCTTCACTCTTGGACTTTCAAACACTGATTGACAGCCTGCCATGTTCTATAGGAAGTGAAAGTTGGCATTGTCATTCAGTCTGCCTACATGTGAACTATATATAATTCAGGCTTTAGAAATATTCCAGTGAATAAATTCATGCTGAAGCATAAAGTATACCTGCTTGCTAACTATGTGTAGCTTGGCAATGCCAGCCAGGGTCCTAACATCATTTTCAAAACCACAACAACTAAATTTTAAAAAAATCAGTGTTAATTTAGGGTGGGGGTAGGAAAGGTGGAGGAGGATAGAAAGATAACACTGTAAATAATTGTAAATCTAGTTTATAAGGGAAAAAGCCACGAATTTGCCATTTTATCAGTTCACAAAGAGAGTATCCCTAGAGGTCATAGGAAACAGGAAAGGGTAAACATTTTAGAACATAAAAGTGCCATCAAGGTGACTTCCTTATATAAGCGATTCTACTAAGAGCCATTAATTTAGTGATAAGCTTTATTTTGTGTCTTTGTTAAACATCATTATTTGAACAAAGATTTCTTTCATGAGATGATTATGAAACTGAGAGAGATTTGCTGAAAACAATGGAGCTACTAAAAGTATATAGACTCAGCTTATACCAACACATTTTATTTATTCCTTAAACATAATTTCAAAATTATAAATCATGGGTTGCTTATTATGAATGACTTGGTAAGGTACCAGGCCTTTAACTAGATACCACTAAAAAACAATTAGACTCATGGTTCTCTTTATATATTACTCAATTAGTTTTTTCAATAAGAATATGTTTTAACAAATGATCCAATCAAAAAATGGGCAGAGAATATGAACAGACTCTTCTCCCTAGAGGATATACAAATGGCCAACAAATATATGAAAAGATGCTCAACATCACTAGCTATTAGAGAAATGCAAATCAAAACCACAATGAGATACCATCTCATACCTGTTAGAATAGCTCTAATCAACAGGACAAGTAATAACAAATGTTAGAGAGGACGCAGAGAAAAAAGAACACTCATACACTGCTCATGGGACTGCGAATTGGCACAACCACTAGGGAAAACAGTATGAAGTTTCCTCGAAAAACTAAGAATTGATCTTCCATATGATCCAGTAATCCTTCTACTGGGCTTTTACCCCAAAGACTTGAAAACTCATATCCGAAAAGATATTTGCACACCGATGTTCATAGCAGCATTATTCACAATGGCCAGGACATGGAAGCAACCAAAGTGTCCTACGATAGATGATTGGCTAAAGAAGCTGTGGTACATATATACAATGGAATATTACTCAGAAGAGATGAAATACTGCCATTTGCGACAACGTGGATGGACCTCAAGATAATCATGCTAAGTGAAATAAGCCAGATAGAAAAGGCTGAAAATCACATGATATCACTTTCACGTGGGATATAAACCTAAAAGCAACAAATGAACAGGATAAACAGAGACTCATAGACATGGACAATAGACTAATGGTTACCAGAGGGTAGAGGGTGGGGGAAGGGGGGAGGTAGATGGGGTAAAGGAGGTCAAATAGGTTGTGACAGAGAGAAATCTAACGATGGGAGGTGAACACACAATGTAAATATATATATGCCTTACTGTTAAAATGTACAGCTGAAACTTATTGGATTTCATTAACCAATGTCACCATAAAAATAAATAAATTAATCAAAAAACAAAATAAAATAAAAAAGGAGGACATTCTGATACCCAACAACATGGGTGAACCTGGAGGATATTACACTCAGTGAGATAATCCAGACACAAAAGGACAATTAGTATGATTCCCCTTGTAGGAGGTCCCTATAGGAGTCACATTCATAAGAGACAGAAAGTAGATGGTGGTGACAGGGGCTGGGGCAGGGGGGAAACAATTACTTGATGAGTTCTGGGTTTCCTTTTGGGGAGATAATGATGTTCGAAAGATAGAGCTGATGATCACAAAAAAATTGTGAATGTACTAAATTCAACTGAATTCTTAAAAAAAAAAAAAAAGAATATGTTTTAAGAGTCACTAAATACCTAACTCGAATTCAGTCCTAATACATGGTATTTTTACCCATTTCTAGGATTTTTAAAAAATGCACCTTTGGAAAACCTTGAAGGAATGGAGACTTCAGGAATGCACAAAACTTGCTATTTGCTAAGGTGGAGGTTGTGGCATGGATGGAGGAAGGTAAGCAACAGTCACAGACATTGCAAAACACAAGCCAATACACAAGTAACTTCTTACCTTTTGGGCTCTGAATTTGCTTGGGGTTTGAAATCTTTTCTTTTTTTAGATTCTTTTTTGGTATCTTTTTTAGCCTCTGTTTCAGATGGGGAGGGAGTTTTGCTCTTGTCAGGGTCTGTATTTGGTGGCAGCCCACTAAGGTACACATGCACTTGTTGACTTGAAGAGGGGGTGATTGTATAAGGCATGCACAGAGTGTGGCCAGCCACAGGAGAATCAAGAGCACACATACATGCACAAACAAAAGAAAGAAAAAGAGGGATGCATCAAACAGCAAGAGCAAATGCATTCAAACTAAAATAATAAGCAAAAAAAAAAAAAATGCAAACTTGCATAAGGAAAATCAGAACTGAAAAGAAAATAAGAAATCCAAAACTGTTTCCATGACAAGATGTATAAACCTAACTGTGAATCAAGTGGCAGTCTTACAATATGAAATCCAGACAATGTGTATCATAATTCATGATGATGTTTACCAGGGAGTTTACAAAAACACTTCATTATTTTATAACACTTTCTTATTCAGTAACATATGTAGAATACAGTGTGACAACCCAGAGAATATAATGCAACTTCTCTCTCTCTCTTTAAAGAATTCAGTCCAAGAGGCTGTAACAGATAGTCATCAAAGTGTACATATTTATAAAAACCAGAATTATGCCCAGATACTTTCCAGGTATCAGAGTTTTCATGAATATCTTTTGTGCAAATAAAAGGTCATGTGCTGGGCTAGTGAATCTGATAATGATGGAAGTTGATGAAAACCTTGTTGCCTGTTAAATATTCAAACCTACAATGCTATTGTTATCTAGCTCTAAATGTTAAAGTTGCATTTCATAAAATCTACCACCACTAGAGAGAGGAAAAGCACAGAACAAATCCCATGGATGTTTCAGAGTTTCATAGCTTGCAAAGATGAAGATGACTGACACAGTTATGATTTAAAATAAATGCAGTCAATACTGGATTTTCCCACATGTGAATTTCCCTAGTGTAGCAACTTTTTCATCGCAGGCTGGGTTTCTGAAGCCACCCAGTTTTCCCTGGCTATTGGGTGGGGTACACTGGGGAAATGTAGTTTTGTCTTTACATAATGTGAGGCTACATACATTGGGATAGTAAACTGGCTGTGACAGTGTTGAAATTTATTCCATGTCTTTGGAGCCAAATGGTAATGTTCTTAAATTATTTGCTGCTTTGCATTATTCAGAACTTGGATCTTTTCCTCCAGGAGCTGGGCAACGTCTAAAGGAAGAGAGTACTTAGTACAGAGATAGGAGAACTGATGTTCTGGTCTTGTCTATAAAACCTATAAAGTGAGGGGGTTGATTACATTTTGATCTCCGAAGTTCTTTCCAGCTCTATGGTTAAACTAAAAGTGTTATGATTATCTTTGCCTTCCAGCTTCACCTAGCTTGTTTTAGCTCTTGAAATGTACTTGGCTTCCTCCCTTTGCAGGGCATTTGTACATGCTGCTCCTTTTGCCTGGAACCACTCAACTCCTACACTTGCTTCAGTTCTCAGCTCAAGCATCACTTCCTCAGGCAGGCCCTGCCTGCCATCCTGCCACCCTATCTGAGTAGGGTTCCTGTATTATATGCTATCATGGAATTTTGTTTCTTTTCTTCAAAGCACCAAACTCTATGTACCCCGGCCTTGTTTGGTGTTTAGTTTTTGTTTACTGTGTATGCTGAATGTATACTAGAGTGCCTGACACTCAGTCGGTAATCATTAAATATCTTTAGAATGAATGATAACAACAGCAAAGGTAGACATTTATTCAGCTATTGCCATGTTCCAGGCACTGTGCTGAGCTCTTTACATCCACTTGCATCATAACCCTGTGAGGGCATTACCATCCCTGTTCACAGATGCGAACACCATGGTGCAGAGCGTTTAATTACCATCCAGGGTTATTGCTAGCAAATGGAAAAGCCATGATTTGAACCTAGATTTTTCTGATTTCAGAGACCACTCTTGAAGTCCCACTTGCCATTTCCTTTAAGTCTCCTGAAAGGAGAATAAACGAAGTTAGACCTTTGTGTTCACTGTGTTTGTGTGGCTGGTGTGTATGCATGGACTATTGAGGGATTTGAAGTGGACAGAGTTAGAGATGACCCTAAAAGCAGGACCAGGCATAACCTGTTGCCAGTGCCATAAAAAAATTATTCTGAGGAGTACCTCAGGACAGGCACTTACCGGTTCCCATGGACGTGAGATGCACAGAAGGCAAAGCTGTAGTGAAGGAGGGTTGGGTCAATCATGGCGCCATTTTCTGCCCGTTCGAGCAAGTCTCTGAGGTAGCAGAGATGTCGGTGACACCCTCGAACTCCATTCCGTGCACAATACTCATCTAGTACAAACACCTGGCCAGGACTGAACCAGCCCTATTTGGAGAATAAAGGAGAGACTTTTTTTAAAATACAGGTTAGTTTTTTTTAGAGGGCTGCTAGAGTTGGGGTGACTGGAGAAGGGGGTTAACAAACAGCCAGAGCTAACACTGACTGCTTATTAAGTGCCAGCCACTGTGCTAAGCACATTGTGCATGCTTCCTGGTATAACTCTCATAACAGCCCTATCAGGCAGACTCTGTGATCCTTGTTCACTAGATGGGAAAACAGAGCTCAGGGGGAACACGAAGTTTCCCTAGTATCCCAGAGCTAGTAAGAGGTGGAGTCTGGATTAGCTGACAGTATGAATCCAGAAAGAGTCTCTCTCACTTTTCTAACATTAAACCGTACATCTTAAAAGAGTATTGCAATTGGGGCAGGGCAAAGTCTTGTTTTCTGCTAAGAAAAAATAATAACATTAATGTCTTAATTTGGTAAAGTGCTTTACACTTGACACAGAACTTTCAGTTGAGCACCCAGCAACCGTGGGAAGTAGACAGGGCAGATTTATCTTCATTTCATAGACGAGGAAATGGAAATCAGGGCTGTTGAGTGACTTGCAGATAATATAAAACAGAGGCAGGACTCAAACCCAGTTCAATGCTCACTCCAAGTCTTCTTCTTCTTCTTTTTTTTTTCTATTCTGGAGCATTATGAAATATTAGGGTTGATGTACATACATGTCAGGACTTCATAACTCCTTTCACTTTGGAAGCAAAATATTTTTAAATTTTAAAATGAAGATGATAACATAATTTTCTGAAGAGAACAACATGACTAAGTGTTTAAGTTGTGAGTCAGATACGGTTCAATTAAACTGAAAGGAGTTTCTTGTGCCCTGGTTTACAGTTTTGTTTTCTTTTTCCTCTAGTTATTATTTGTTTTCTTCTTATTTATTTGCTTGCTGAAGGATCAGATGAAACTTTGCTATGAAAGAGAACCTGGAGGAGTTCTTCAATTCAGAGCAGATTGGGAAGCACAATGGGATAGAAATTGCTGCCTCCACATGCACTTAAGAAAACAGATGCTCAGAAAGGCCAAATAACTTGCCACTCAAGGTCACCTTGGGCCAAACTTGAACTAAAATGGTTTCTTTTGATTTTAGTACCTTTATGAAGCAAGAAGTAAAACAATTTAGGCAGTACTTTGTAAGCTGGGAATTTAGGATCTTTTAAAACATAAATTTTACTTTGAGGGTCTTCTCTGAGTCATCTTTTGAATACTGCTCTGTCTTGGAAGAGAAAAGGCAAAAGGAAAAAGTGACTGGGGGACAGGCAGAGGCCACACAAGGGCAGTTAAGGAGGCCTCTGCAACACTCTAATCTTATATTAGCGATCTGGGGAATCTTCGACTGACAACATGCAGTTCAGCAATGCATCCAACGAGAGACGGCATCTTTCCTATTTCAAATTATAAGTTACTGCAGAGGGCGGGAGAGTAGTCGAGGCAGTGGGCTGCCCCTATAGGCAACTTCTTTGCCACTCCATCTGCTACCCCAAATGCTAAATCTTAGAAACAACACTGCTGTGAAAGATTAAAATATATTTTCTACGACTCAGATGACACCAAGTCTTTTGTAGATGCCAAAATAGCTGCTTTGAAAAGAGTTGAAGAAATATCAATTAGGAACTCAGTCGAAGACACAGAAAAATTTATGTATCCCTGCTGGTCGGTCTCCAAAACTAACTGAAAAAAAAAAAGATTGTAATAATGAGAAAATGGAATATATAGAGTCAGGAGATAAGGTCCTTTTAATCGCTGTTATTTTCTAAAACTTTGGGATGATTAATAGATATAGGTATACACATGGGGAAGGAAACTATTTTATGCTATTCATAATTAATTTTGGATTTTGGACCATATTTTTATGCCTATACATGATAAATAGGAAGTAAGCTTCGAAATTTCATTTCTGGTTTAATTTTTAGAGGGCATTTATTAACTCTCTTTAGTGATGAATTTGTTAGTGGAAAAAGAAAATTGTTTAAAATAATAATCATGTGAAAGAAGTCTTGAAAATAAAACACCTCAAAAAATTCCTCAAGAGAATAGAAATTATGTATAAAAGGGAATGATTTAAATTCAGAGGCATATTCTTACAAGTTTCATGAATGCAATTTATAATTACATGAATAATCACATAATCGTAGGAAACACATTTGAAAAATTGCCTTGCAATGCAAGGTAAGCTTTTTTTTTTTTTTTTTTATAAGTCAAAGTGATGTGTTCCTTTCCAATTTGGCAAAGTTCAGATTCTTTTGATAAAGTGATTCCAAACCTGAGATAATCAGTGAATCTTTTATGAGACACAAATTAATAAATTAGTCCACAAAATCTCGCTTCAATTTTTAAGACTGCTTTATCTACTATATTTAGTATTTTGATTTCTGATACAGAGAAAAAGGAATTTAAAATAAAAACTAGTCGGAAAAGATTTAGGATATAGCCATGTCATTTAGAAAATAAAAGGATTTTTCATTATTTTATGTTAATATCAATAATATGTTACCTTAGTTAATAAACAATATTAATAACATGCAGATATATTAACTTTAGGGTTTGGAGTCAGGGATGAGGCTTTTCCTCTGTATAAAGTGATTTCATTATTTCCCCTCACCTTTCTCATCTATAAAGTGGGATTAATAACATTTACCTTTAAGAAACGAAGTAACAATTTGTGGTTTGTAGAAGAAAATATACTAAGTCTTTTTTAGGCTTTCAACTTCCATAGTCTAAAGCCATAAAGCCAGTAAAGACAAAACAGCGGTCCCTTGAATTTAAATGATTTGAATATAGGCTTAAAACAAGATTTCAAGAAATGTTCACGCTCCCACTGGAGTGCTGGACTTCCGAACATCTAAAGCACCACAAAAACTCTCCCGAAGGGTGAAAAATGCTTTAAATAATACTGCGAAGCAAAAGGAGCTACCCACCCAAACAAACAAACAAACCCAAACCAGGTTAGCTTATGCAAAGTGAAGTGCGGTTTATTTACAAAGCATTTTAATCTTTGAAAAATTGAAAAAAAGAACACATTCATTTCTGAGACAGGAGCACAGGGTCTTATCATCTGGGGTGGGGAAGGAGGGGGTTCATAAAGTCTAAAAACCAAGGAGATTTTTACAAGTTCTAAGCAAGCAGATGCCAAACTTGATTACTCTCTTGGGAATATTTCTCAAGTAGCAGCTGAAAAGGGGGAAGCTCAGATAGGGAGGCTGGGGAATTGGATCGTCTCTACTGATAACTTCCTCCCGCTCTGTCTTCTTTCTTTGGTAAGTAAAACTATCTCAACTCAGGAAATCAAGAACACAGTTGTAACTGTTACAGGGACTCTGTAATGGAGAAAAGAGCTTCTAACATCAAGGTAGAGAAATACTTCATTTAAAAAAATGTTATCATGTTTAAATTGCTGTAGACCAAAGAATATACTTGCCAGGCAAGAATAGGAATCATTAAGTCTGTGATCCAAAGTAAGGCGTTGCACCATCTCAAAGAGGGAAGCGTGGTCAAAGTTACAGGGGTTGGACGAGATAAATTCATCCATGCCATGTTTTTGAGCTCTATCTGCGTCTGTTCATTTATACATGTAGAGAGAGACACAATTTAGAGAAACACATCACAATTTCTTTGACATTTCAAATACACAGGAATCACTAGGCATTACGAATACTAGCTATTTCCCGTTGCCTCCCACCGACATCCCCAAGATATTCTTTTTACCTCCCATTGTCAACTTGCATCACTTACTGGTGAGTTTATTGCATTTAGGCAAAAATATATTGGCATCAACATGTTTATCAAATGATCACAACTCCAGTGCATTTATGTCGTTCTTTAAAATCTAAGCACACGACCGTAACTTCGCCTGTGTTTCACCAAACACTGAAAGCAGATCGGAGCTTTGCTTATAAAAGCTTATTTAGCTTTTTAGGTTTTTAATAGATTCTGCCATTCCAGTGGTTATGTCTAGAGCAATTTCTCTACAATTATTGGGATTATCTGGAAAAGGGTTACACTGATTTTCAGCAAAGTGACAATAATTGTATCCTCCCCTTCCAAATCCCCATTGCCAATTTGGTTTCACAAAAGGTTTGGGTCCCCATTCTCCAAAATTAAAAAAAAATAATAACAAAAGATTTTCACTGAAACCTGGAGAATAAGTTAAATTAAATGGGAATTTAGTTTGTGATAGCCGAGGACATTGCCTTATAGTGTGCTTACGCAGTTAGCAAAGCTTATGAAAGAGACAAACAAATTTACTCAGCAAGGGCTATGATCTGCCATTTATTGTGAATTAATAGTCTCAATGTATTCACACTTCTCCTTACAGCGTGAAGGCTGTAGGCAAAACCTCCTAAGGGCTAACTAATTAATCTCAATATGTGTAACTAAAATACTCTATATTCAATTGGCAAAATAACTCAGAGAACTCAAGCAAATCCTGAAGAGGTAGGAATGAAGGTCCTAGACATTAAAGGAATCAGCTCACTCTGCCTCATATTTACTCACTCTCCTGATACGCAGACTATGAAGAGAAAGAATTGTATATCGAATCAAGCAAGAGTTTTTTCATCCCCTTGCATGCAACATTTTATGGGAATACGGGGACCTGCCAGGGACCAGCAATGCTGTCAGGACACCGGGAAAATCAATTTTTAACTTGAGAGGGTGTTTGGATAATATTTTCATACGTGGCCTTCATCCCAGGCAGCGTTTATTTTTTCTTTCCCTCTCTTGCTTGGGGTATGGCTGAAAACTTGGGTTATGGTAGCAGTGTGACTTTAAATGATGCTTTCTCCTCACATTCGTGATTTTGTGTAGCATTTAAACTTAAATGAATGGTATGTGAGATTTATGCCTTCTTATTGTTAGAATTTTAAAATCTTCAGTATTTTTTCATATAAGCAGCAAGTGCTTGATGTTTGAACAGGATGTATTGTTTATGCCCAAGACACACAGGAGCAATGGTTTCCGGAAGGCAAGTTGAAGAATGTGTATTTTAATAACCAAATTGTTCTGTTAGGATGATAAAACACAAGCTTTTAGGAGGGATATCACATATGCAGAAATTATATTAGAGAGTCTGAAAGAATCCTCTTTGCTGTGTTAATTGCCTCAGATTTGTATTCAAAAAAGTGTTTTCAATTTGAGATTAGGTGCTTTATTTAGGAGGATTCTTTTGTTTAGTTGTTTGGTTCCCAAGCTACATTTCTCTTTCGATTCAGCGATTCAGCGTGGTTGGTAGGAGAGGTGGCCAGGAAGTTGGTGCTGAGGAAAAAGCTGGTTGTTTCCAGGTGTGTGTGTGTGTGTGTGTGTGTGTGTGTGTGTGTCTCTGTGGCCCAAGACATGTGTCTTAATCCTG
>NW_006440638.1:17073658-17078566 GCF_000325575.1 Pteropus alecto | reverse complement strand
TCTAAGTGTCACCTCTGCATCCCTTAGGACAGATTCTGCACTCTTCCATACATACTGTCAGTCCCAGGTCAGTTTAATTCAGGAAAATGTAACAGTGGGGTACAGGAATTGTTCATCCAGTTTCATCCCCATCAGAAGCCTCCCCCCTCTTCACCACATTAACAGAGAGATGAGGCATTTTGGCTAGCACCAGCTTCTTGCTCTTGGATTTCTCAAAAGAGGCTGCAAGCCGACAAATTGGCCGGGCCCTTACTTTGCCAGTTTGGCTCTGCTATTTTATTGCTCTTCAATTATGATTGTGCAACCGGTCATTTAGCTCAAAGAGAAGGGGCCTCTTTTGTAGCTGTTAAAAATATGGCACGTTTCAAGTCTCTTACTCTTTCTCTTTGTGTTAAACCTCTTGAAAACTTTGTGATGAACTATTTTGCCTTGCTGCCCACTCAGGAAACAGATCTGAAAGGCAACTTGGCTTCTTTGCAGACACCTGCATACAGACCCGCTCCCCACCTCCCCAGTTCATCACTATACATCTTCATCCGCTAATTCTTGGCTTAGAGTTCACCTAAAGAACAATTTTCATTTTACTTATGTTTTAAAGCAGGTTTATGGAAAAAATATGCTTTAGCCTGTTTTCCTTTTCAGAAAGCAACCCCATAATAAGCATATTATCAATATAAAAGTTTATTTTCCTTTCCTCTTTTCTTTCCTCTCTCGTTCTGGGTTCACATGTAGAATGAGCCTGGGACTGATTTAGGAGGTCTGGGTTCTAGTTTGAGCTATGTGATGCTGGCTGAGTTGTTATCTCTCTGAGCCTCAGTTTCCTTGTGTGTAGAATGAGCTAAACTTTCAGTTCCCTTTCTGCTGTCACTGTCATTTAATCATCCTTAAGATCCCTTGCATCCCTTCTATATGTGTGGGATGAAGCTTAATGCAGTGGGAATTTCCAGAGAGTAAAAGGAGCAGCCCCTGGATTTTGCTTACACGAAATCATTTACTTAGAATTAGGCTCATTATCTTAATGGTTCCAACAACTCAAGAGTGCTTAAAAGGGTGGCTGGCTCTCAGGAAATTTTTGAGAGTTTCATTGAGCTTATTATATTCAGAAAAAGAAAGAGGAGTGTTAGGCCGGGAATGCTATTTTAAGGCGTCAGTGGAAGGGATCTGATTTTTAAAATCCATCTGAGCAGGGATTTTTTTTTTTTTTCTCTGATATATTCCCAGCACCTAGGACAGTACCTGGCACATGACAGGCACTTGATACATATGTTAATATAATGAATTTATTTCATCAAAATAAACGAATTCACTATTTCAACAAATATTTTCTATTTCTTGATTTCATAAAATATTGATATACTAAATTCAATGGGAACAAGTTTATTGGAGCTAAAACAGCAGGTGGTTAAGTGGGTGGGCTTAGGGAATCATAAAGACTGACTTTGAGGCTAGCTCTGCCTTTACTAGGTATGTGATGTGAGGCAGGTTGATTAGTTTTCCTCACTTGTAAGCTGAGAATAGTGTTTGAGTTTACCCTCAGAGGGTTGTTGAGAGGATCTGATGAGAAGCAGCTGTAAGGCACCTGGGCACCTGGCACAGGGTAAGTGCTCAATAAACCTTACCTATGAGTGAATGAGCAGTCTTCTTAGTGCTCCCCAAGCCAGTTTGTTTAATGTTCTTAGAAAGCCAAGGATGTCTCTAAATTTATAGCTAATGTTAGTGATAGGTTGCTTCTTAAACCATATCGTTTCTAGGAAGCTGGGAGTCCTTTCCGATCTCTGCTTTATGCTTCTTTTCTGCCTCAATTAATACCAATTAATGATTGTTCTCTGCCCCAATTAATAACTAGTTCCTATATACTGTCTTTGTGTTTTTTCTGGGTTATATTCCAATTTCTGTGTGGTCAGAACACACACAGACAGGTAAATCCTTGGTAAATAATATGTTCCTTGAGGGCAAGTTTCTGATCTGTTATTTCCCTCGCCAGCTCCCAGAAGAGCCAGGTCCTTAGGAGGTGTTTATTAACGGACGTACTCTGACACCTTCATCCCAGGAAACTTCCCACTGACTTTATTAAGGAGTCACACACACGGGGATTCAGATGGCATCTTGCAAATCCAAAAGTGGGAACATGTGCTCTTAGGGGAAAAAAATCTTATAGAAGGAAACAGAATTCTAGGTGCAGGTGTCTTTGGATACCATTCAGATTGTCTGCCTGTGTCTCCATACATGTCTAGGACCATATGCATTACATATGTTGTCTATTTTAAAATAAAACACTGCAGTGGTCCAGCTGTTCCAAATTCTGTTTCAAAGAACTTGTGGGTGCTTCCCAAGCAACACCAGATAGTCATTCTTGCACTGTCCCAGTCTGTTCTTCGACAGTGCTGAACGTTAAAAAATAAAGCTCCTTGCAATTCCATTTTCCCTTCTAAAAACAATTGGAATTGGTTGATTAAAGAAAAGGAAAACTCAAGTGTTGACATTAGCGAGGGGAAAATAGCCCAGAGCCGAAGTATGGGAAAGTTCATTCTTGAGTTCAGAACACCTTGGGATCACTTCCTTTGCCAACGTTTGGCACGTGTCAAGAGAATGAAAATGAATTTTAACACTAGAGTGAGCAAAATAGAATTAGCAGAGTAAAGTGGTTGCTTAAAACTCCAATAATGTTTGAATTATCTCTTGCTTTGAGAGATGCACACCAATGCTATTTATTATTATTTTTTTTTTTTTTGAAAAATCAAAGATTGACTACTGCATTTGAAGAACTGGCTCTGGACTTTACCCTTTACCTTTTCCAGACCTGGCTCAACAGTTCCTAAGTCCTGCTTGGTTTGCAAGGGCTCCAAATGTATTGATATGGACTATGTTACTTTTTTTTTAAGAGTCAAAGTGTAAGTTTATTAGAAAAGGGGTAATATCCTGCAGAGAGAGCATGGTCTCCTCTCAAAGGCCGAGAGTGAGATGGACTCCGGGTAACGTTAGAGGCTCTGTAGCTAGGGCATAATTCAACACATCTTCCAAACAATGCTACTTGCTTCACTTCTGGGGGTTGACTGCATTAAGATTTTGAAGTCCTTTACAGCATGGCATAGGAGACTGACCAGATGAAATTTATATGAATAAGGCTGATATTGGTACCTAACTACATTAGGAAACATAAAGCACTATCAATGGTATCCATGACACAGAAGCAGGCTGATGGACACACAGCCTTAGGGAAGGCAGGTATACTTTCAGGTGGAAACTAACCAAAAGCTTTACCCCAAGTTCACTCAGAAATATTTTTTGCTGGGCATTTAAGGAATATTGGAAAATTATCAGTTCCTAAAGTGCTACGATTATATAGGTTTTATACCCTCATTTACTCTCTATTTCATTAAAATTCAAGTGATGTCCCTAATTGACCACCCTACCATTTATGTTGTTCTTTAATTGATTGTGATGTTTGATATTCTCAGTTATGTTATGTTTGTTATTCTTTTTCTTTTTCTCCCTCAAAATGGGGAAAAAATATATTTTTCATGATGTCTTGTCTTAACAGCAAGCATATTTATGTGACCTTGTTTCAGATATAAAATTTTTTTAGATAAGATTGTAATAAGGTCAACCAAATAATTGTAATTTTCTTGGAAGAATGATACAGCTTTCAAATGATATAGCTTTTCATTTTGTTGAGATTTTCCTATCAATCTAACAGCTAAGGGAGTGAAGACAAAAGGCTAAATCTCTCTTTTTATTTTGTAATATTACATTTTGGAACTTTTTACAGGCTAGAGAAAAGAAAATTCTGCTGTTGAAAATAATTATGATTGTATTGTTAATACATTGTCTGAGAGAGGCTCTTTTCTTTAATGAATCATTTTTACAATAAGCCAGAGGTAGCTGTTTTATCACTGAAATTCAGAGCACAGTTATGGCTGTTGTTACTCCTGATGGATGCTAGAGGCAAGAGAATAGCTAATGTAACTCTAAAGTCATTGTGAACCCAAACTGCAAATTAAAAGGTGACTTTGTATCTTTCTTATATGGAAAATGTGTGCTTGTCATATCTGCTTGACAGTACAAGAGTGAATGTATGCTTTGGACAATAACGAACAATGACAGTAGTCAACCTCATCAGAAGACATGAAATAAAGAAATGACAATGATTGATGGCAGCTGGCTGTATACAGATTTTTCTAGAAGAGTTTTTCTTGGCATGATGAAGTAACCAGGGGATGTTGTGCCCTTCCTGAGCTCTGTGCAGCAAGCAAAAGACTGGTCTTCCCACACCTACTGCCCTTGAGAAACAACTTAATTCCTCCATGGTCCCTTTGACTAAATCAAGTTAACTTGCATGGCCAAGAGAGGATGACTTCTTCAGAAGCTATGAAGGGCCACAATGAATTCTGCAGAGATCTCCAACTTAAAATTACTATGGCCGTATACCCAAGGGGATAAACATGTGCTATGTATTTCAATGCTAATTTTTATAAATCTTCTTAAGACAGCTGCTTTAAATAGAAATCATAACAGAGATTTTGTTGATAATCTCAAAATAAATAATCGGATAATTTGTAATTTTCCCTTCTATAGTCATTACATTTTCAATTAATTTACAGAATACCAAATGATGTTTTTACAGTCCCTGAAACATGAGCAAAAATAAATTTTCTATAGTTGACTAATTAATCCTGTATCTTACTGTAGATTACCGTATGACAAGAAAATATTCAGCTGATTAGTGAATAATACGTTAAATGTGTCTGAAGTAGTTAACAAAGAAATAAATCTTCATTTAATATGGTCTATTTAGATCATATCACCGTATTTAGAAAATTTTGGGCCTGATCACGGAAGTTTGTTCTTTTAAAAGGCCATTTACTTTTACAATGAGGAGGAAAATGATTTAGTGTGGTTTTGGGTCAT
>NW_006440638.1:17069704-17073609 GCF_000325575.1 Pteropus alecto | reverse complement strand
CTGCAACGTAGCAACTGCAAGTTGACAATCAAGAAGATATAGTGAAAATCTCATGAAATAACACTATAGAAAATAATTAAGGCAAATAATTATTTGGAAATCTACTAGGATAGTAATGCGTTGTTGTGCAAATACATGTAAGTTCACACAGAACAAAATTCATTCAGTCATCGATTCATCCGTCCTTTCATTCTTTAAAAAAAGTAGAGCAAAATCCTAAATTCCCACTAAGTTCACATTCTATGGTAAGCTTTTTAAAATGCCTCATCAGACATTCAAAGGAAAGTAAAGTTAAATTAAGTATCTGCTTGAAGTGTTAAAAAAAATCTGTCTGCTAGCCACGGGTACACTTACGCAAAATAAAAAATAGGGGGGAGGGGAAGAAAGCAAATTAAAGAAAGAAACAAAAAGAATTAGAAAGACTATTATTAAATGATCAAGAGAAATGATATGACTGACCTATGACTTCTAAATTAGCATTCAAAATACTCAAGTACATATTTGCCTGCTCTCTTGACCAATTTTTCTAGCTCCCTCTAATTTCAAGTCTGCCCTCAACACATTTTTTGGTCAGACTTTTTCCCTATATTAATTAAGAAACTGTATACTCTTTTATTAATAACTCAGTAAAGAAAAAGCTTTTACTAAGTTTTAGTTTTTTTTCTCTTTCAGGTGTATTTTTAGAAAAAAATAATACAAATACAAATGATGTTGAAGGAGTTATTGTTGTCATTGTTCTTGGGAGAGTAGCAGAGGAACATTCGAGACCAGGGGTCAAAACCCTCCATAGCACTGTGAGATTATGAATTAGAAACTTTTGTGAATAAATTACACAGATTTAATCGTGTCCTTAATTTCCTGTTTTTGTGTGTAGCGGTCCCATGTAGTACTGTTCTCCTTTCAAAATTAATCTTTCATTGGATCTTACATAGAGCACACCCTCAAGACAGATAGAATTCATTCTTTAGTGTTGAAATAATACATTTACTTTATTAATTGTATTCTGCAGTTTCTTGAAGTCTTGCTCAGTTAACATCTTTGGGTTTCTTAGCCCACTTTTCTATTTATTGAGGTATCTATGGTTACCACACCATTGATATACTGATCATTCTAATCTTTGAAATGGGAAAGGAAAAACAACAATAACAATATATTATCAGAGTGCAAACTGATCTGTTTTCAGGCATTAAGCAGTCAGGTAGCTGTGAATTCCATGAAACAGAGGTATTATTTGCCATTTTGTTGTTATATTCTCGAAATGAAAAAATTAGGAGATGTTAATAGTTGGCTTTATTCAGAGGATCATTTGATGCCAATATGAAAGCCAAGGAGAGGAGGCAATTATGCACACATCACATGCATCCTAGTTTCAATATGGAAGCTTACATTTCAAACCTAAGGTCAGGAAAATAACATGAAAAGTTTTACTACAAAGTCTAGACATAAGGAAGATTTAAAAGGAGAGGGAGAAAGCACATTGCAGGTGTCAGATAATCTAGTCTGATTATCTGAGCTGTGCTAGCTATAGGGGAACACTTACCCTTCAGTCCAGCTAGAAGTTAGCAGGGTAAGAAGGAACAAACCAGAATAACATAAAGACTAGCAACAAGGCTCAGGAAAGCAGACAGGAGTTCTAACCTAGCAGCTAAACTTCTTGGGTTTGAGCAAAGATTGAACAAGAAAACTTAAATGAAACAAAACAAAACAAAAACCAAAATCAACCCCCCCAAACCAACAGTAACCAAGACCTCCCCCCGCAATTGTTGAAGACTGTTTAGGTGGTAGCAAAAACACAACAATTCTCAAAAACACCCAACTTTGGGGATCTATGATGTGATTAACAGTTATTAGTTGAGAAACAGACATTAAAATGAGACTCATTGCAAGTGATATATCAAATAATAATTGACCAAATAGTAAAGTTAAAATATCACTCCCCTCCCACTCCGAGGTACTGATTTTTACTGTTCCTCTAACATAGGTTGGGCGGGGGATCGGGTGTCTCAATGACAGGCCACTTGGCATAATAAATGGTGGCAACCCTCAACTACAGATCTGGACATCATTTCCAAGGTAAGCAACATTGGCCTTAAAAATTAGAAAATTGTAAGTAGTTGTTTAAAAAAGTTATATAGCTAGGCACTGACTTAATTTTTCTCAAGTTTTAACCAAAAAAAAAAAAAAGAAAAAGGTGAAAATTAAATCAACAGCAACACACACCAAAAAAACCACAAAAGAACAAAAAAGTTATAAAGTTTGGTGGAACCCTTCCAAAATCATTGTAGAGTCTCATACAAACTAATGAATAGCAGGATCTATTTTTTTTTCCAGTATTTACAATTCCATATAAATACTCCACTCCACTCTTTCTTAGACGTGTCTTTTCATTTTGAAATTGAGCTTTTGAAATTGCAAAAAAATAAAAACTGCACCCAGAAGTCTGTTAAAATGATTTTAGAAAGACCCAAATAGATTCGCATTATTCCCAATTTCACAAACTATAAAATGTTCCCTTCTCAAGTTTCCCTTGAACAGACAGCGACGTGACAAGACTGGAGTGTTTATTTTTCTCTACCCATTTTTCGGTAGCTTCCCTTTGCCATATAGATACTAATAAAGTGATTACACAGTTAACTCACTGAAAGTTGTTCTTAAGAAATATTCACTTGCAAGAATGGCAAATACTTTGAACAAATATTCAAAAACAGGATTTGATGAGATGTGTAAAGAAATAAGTATTTAACAATGACCCTTACCTTTTGGAAGTCAAGGAAACCTTTTTAAAATGCAATACTTGATTATTTTTACTCTTTTTATTAGAGAATCTATGATTGACTTAAAGTTTGTGATGTGACACTTAAAGCAAATCAATATATAGACTGAGAACCAAAGGTAAGTGAGGGATCAAAATTTTCTATTTATAACTATGTCGCAATTGTTTTCCATTTTCTATCACCTTGCTTTGTAGTACCAGGTGACCAATTTGTCCCAGCTTACCCAGGACTGGAGGGTTTCTGGGGACATAGGACTTTAATACTAAAACCAGGGAAGTCATAGGCAAATCTGGTCACCCAAAGTATGAATCAACACTGTGCATTTGACTGATCTGTGTAATAGTGATGGTTTGAATTTACAAATTAAATGCAGCTGTGAAGTAACTATGACATAACTACCATTCTGTGGCAGATTCCACTAAAAATTATGATATATCCTCCCACCCCTAGCCATTTTTTGGTTGTTATGTATAATCACTCAGTGACACCACAGATAACTTTTTTGATCTCTCTCATGGGTTTTATATACTCCTAACTGCAAATGATCAGGTGCAGAAGGTGGGTTGGTTAAACTCTGACTGGTTTGCTCTGCTGGATTCTAAATTATGGGAACAGATGCCTCACTTGCTGATACTCTGATGGTAGTGTTTATTAAGTGCCTAAACTAGCAATAGACAGAATCTGGAGCAGTGTCGAGGTGCTGTTTCCAGCATAATAAAATAACTGTGAGATTATTGGGTTCAACACTATTGGGTTGGAGCTCTGAGTAAGGAATGTCATTTATTACACGGTCACGGTGTACAGTTGTACAGATTGGGCACTGCACAATAGGTGACATTCATATTTTTGTCTATGTGAAAAATGCCTCCTGCAGTGCACAATCTGCATGGCTGAAAGTGATGGCCTTATTTTTGTAGAACCCAGTAGATGTGGTAGGGCCTCACACTCTCTGGAGAACCCCTATTTTGGGGTAGTGATTAAAGAGACAGTAGCTCCACCAGGTTCCACCAGCTAGGTATTGATGAATCTCAGAGGCATGAATTATCTGACCTCACTTATCTCTAAGCCTACATTACACGCTCTCTAATAAAATTTCCCTGTGTCAAGTAGAGTAGTGACATATATGAGGCT
>NW_006440638.1:17047106-17069679 GCF_000325575.1 Pteropus alecto | reverse complement strand
GCCTAATGACTAACACCTTAATTTCATAGCTAAATAAATCCTATCTACAGAAGGAAATCTAAATCAAGAGCCCTAGTGTACTTTCATGAAGAGAGCCATCCCCCCACTCTTCAGCAGCTTCCATCAGTTGTCTTTTTAAAATCTGTATTTGCTTTCCATTTAATTTTACTCCTGAATGTCCTTCCTCTTTCCTACGCTAGTGAGAAAAAAGTAGTGCTAATCACAAACCAAGTATAATTTCCTAATCTGGGCAGATGATAAAACAGAGACACTGAATGTAAGGTGACATGACTTTAGAAGAAAAGGAGATTATTCAGAAATTAGACCAGAATTTCCAAATATCACTTGAGATACATGTTTTATGAAGTTGATTTGGATGGTGATTATAATTAGGAAACTGTTTTTCTGATACACAGATAACTCCATTTCAGAGGGTTATGATAGGTGTATTATTTCCAAATTTATTTAAAAGGAGCCTGTCAGGCAAGGTGAAAGGAGGGATTCCATCACAGAGGTGATTTTTTTTTTTTAATTAAATATTGGGTATGCTTTATCTCAACCAGTGACTAAACCATTAGAAAGAGATGATGACTTCTCTCTTTATTGCTCTCAAATAAACCTGAGCGCCACAGGAAAAGAGTGGGGGGTATGGTGGTAATTATGGTCACGAGGGCTGTCCCTTTCCCTCAAGTCCCTCCTCACCCTCTGACTTATTCTTTCAGGATTTGGGGGTGGAAACCCACAGAGATTGTGTTATGATTTACAATGTCCCACAAGGAATGCCTCTTCCTTTACGAAACCTTTAGTACCGGACAGGAATTCTTGGGAACACCTGATTCATAGTATTTGTCATCCAAAAAGACTCTTTCCTCATCAGAAAAGGTATTATGAGGTTTAAGAGCATAGTCTTAAAGGGGATCAAATACATGGTGATAGAAAGAAATTTTACTTTAGGTGGTAAACACACAATGCAATGTTCATATGCCATATTATTGAATCGTACACTTAAAACCCGTATAATTTTATTAACCAATGTCACCCCAATAAATTTAGTAATAAAAAAAGAACATAGTCCTATTAAACAAAGTGGTCATGGAATTCATCAGAAAGAGAATTTACCTCCATTTAGTTGCCATTGCTGCAAAATTATTCCATCCACGTGCACATTTTGTTTAAGAGCAACAGAGAAGAGACTATGTCAAAGTACTGTGTACAAGGGCAAGTTTCTGCTGTGGGCCTGTGTACTTGCTTTCTCTTTTGCTGATATTTGTGGGACTGACTCCTCAACATTTGAACTTAAGCTCAGATCATCTGTCTTTTTCCCTCTCCTCACTCAGTCACCAAGACATGACATTCTTCATGGTATTTCTCAATGTCTGAAACTATCTTATTTATTGATTGGTTTGTTTGCTGTCTAGATTCCTCCACTAGGATACAGGTAACTTGAGAGCAGGGACCTCGTTTGTCTTCCTCATTAATGTGTCTCATCATCTAGACATTTGTTCAATGAGCTAGACTGAATGAATGCTAAAGTAAAGAATTACCATCGTCATTGCTAAAAATGCCTTGTCCCTGAATTATCCCTAATTGACTTGATACTTGGGGTAAGGCAAAAGTTTCTACTTAGAATTAATGATCGTAACTCAAATGAATTACTTGATTTGGTGCTTTATGTTCCAGTTTTGCCATCTTCTCTGTTTTAACAAACATCTCCAAGTGTATGCTGGATTTCACCTTGCCCTGTGCATCAGAAGGTTTGGGAGATAAAAACCATCCTAGGTAGCAAGAAGACATGGCAAAGTGGCAAGAAATTAAAACAGATGCAGAGGTAAGAGGAGAAGAAACTGAAATATGAACTAGGGCTGTTTAAGGAGATAGTTTCATTTTTGGGTCCTGATATTTTAGCTCAGAACGGGGTTTTAGGTACTGTGAGCTCTTTGTTTTGTTTTGTTTTCCCACTGCATGTGATAATGTCATCATTTATTTTTAAATGGTCCCAAGTTGCAGATTTAAATTTATTTCACATCAATTACTTAAAATTAAAATTACTTTAAAATTACTTTTAATAGGAAGAAATGAGGCAAGGACATATATAATCTACTATTTTTGAAGAACTCTAACAAATACATGTTTGGCCGTGAACTCCAAAGTCTCACTAAAACAAAGAGATAAAAAATCCACCTAAAATATATTTTCCTTTGTTTAGTCCTTGGGGGAAAATGTCAAGTATTGCAATTTAAAATTACTTTCGTCTAACATTTTTGTCCCCACTTTTCCCTCCTGAATTCACTATTGTTTTTCAGCAAGCATGATTTCATGAATCTTTAATATTAAAGCAACTAGAATTTCTAATTCAACTTTGGAAGACTTACTTTACTCTACAGAGCTATTTTGAACAAACGGCATGTTTACTTACAAAATTGGGAGATGGGGGCATCCAGCTGAGGCACATTCCCTCCCTTGGCATTGAGTTTCTGGACTTGGGTCGGGGGCACAGGCTTGTGTGACTGCCCGGTGGCCCGATACATGGCTTGGACCCACAGTATTCGATCTTGTTCATCATCACTCGCAAATATCACGGTGTCTCCTTCTTTGACTGCATTGAAGAAGGCTCGGCCGCCCTCCAAACCTTTAATAAAAGGGAATAAAAACTCCTAAGCTGAGCTGCAATGTTCTTGGCAGGACTGAGCCTTGAGAAAGGCGGTTTCTGTTGCTTTTCCTTTGGCTGGAGAGGGGAGGAGCTATTTATCTGACTCCAGGATGGGAAGTCCGACACCCATTTGGCCACAGAGTGGGACCATGATGTTAAAGAGATGTTTCGAGCATGGCTCTTGTCTCTGCCTGAGGATAGAATTATTAGACAGGCTGCCTATGGGCTGGGTAAACACCTATCTGTAAATATGCTACTATTCTTCTCATCTTTTAAACAAACAAACAAATAAACAAAAACATCTCTTGACCCCCACCTCTCCCTTCAGCTGCTGTCCTATTGTTCTTCTCTTTACTGTATAGGGAGAATCTCTACCAGGGCTGTTCAAATTTAAGTCCACATGTGAATCCACAGGAATCTGGGTAGAAAGCAGCTTATGATTCAGTATGTCCAGGGAAGAGCCTGAGATTCTGCATTTCTAACAAGTTCCTGGACAATGAAGACGACATTAGTCCAAGGACCATATCTCTAGTACCAAGGGTCTCTCTCAACTATTCTGCCTTAAAGCCCCTTCAATCAGGCTACAACCCCACTGAAACTTGTCAAGGTCACCGATGACTTCCACACTGCTGAATCCAGTGATCAATTCAAAGTCCTAATTTTATTTGATCCTTCTACTTATCAGCAGCATTTGACACTCACTCTATTTTCTTTGAAATGCTTCCTTCACTTGGCTCCAAGTCACCTGATTTCCTCCTCCCTTCCCAGCTGCTGCTTGTCAATCTTATTTGCTGGTTCCTCTTCCTCCTCCTGCCCTTTAAATCTTGCAGCATCCTGGTGTTCTGTCCTTGGACCTCTTCTTTTCTTTATCTACATCCTCTCCCCCAATGATAGCATCCAGTCTTAAATAGCATGAATATGCTCATGGTCTCCACATTTCTCCCTCCATCCTGGACCTCTCCCTTTGAAATGCAGACCTGAATATCTAATGGTTTTCTTGACTTCTCCACATGGAAGGCTAATAGGCATCTCAAGCTTATTATAGTTGACACCGAACTCCTGGTCTTTCTCCCAAACTCCTCCATAAAGCTGAGCGCATCCCTTTATTTGCTCAAGCCCACACCTTGGGGTCCTTTTTGACTCCTCGCTTTTTTTCGCTACCCATTTCCAATGGAATCCTGATGGCTCTACCTTCAGGACATTATACTCAAATTTGACCCTTTCTTCCATATCTAGTGCTGCCACCCTGAATCTAGCCATACTCATCTCTCACTTGGATTATTTTAATAGCTTCCTATCTGATCTGTCTGCCTCCATCCTCACTCTCTATAGTTGATTCTCAACATGGCAGCCAGAGTAATTGACTTAGCAAGAGAGTCATGTCATGTCGCTCCTTTACTCAAAACCTGCCAATGACTCTCATTTTATTCAGAGGATAGTGAAGGTTCTGACAAAGCCTGCAAGGCTCCACATGAATTGACCCTGTACTGTTTCTACCCTCATATCCTCCTCCTACTCCCTTTCTCATATGCACATGCATGTACTCACTTCGTGGTGGTTGCACTGGCCTCTTGTTGTTTCTTAAACACTCCAGGTATGTTCTCACCTCAGGACCTTTGCACTTGTTTTCTGTGCTTAGTACTTGTCCTCCAGATATCTGCATGATTCATACCCTCACTTCCTTCACGTCTTTGCTCAAATGTCATAATTTTGTTCAAGCCTTCCCTCACCTCCATCCCTCGTTACTCATCTCTCTTGCTTCATTTTTCTCTATACCTCTTATCAACATCTAACAAACTATATAATTTGCTTTACTTTAAAAGGACAAGGGGGTTTGTCTGTTTTGTTCATTGCTGTGTCCCTAGTACCTAGATTGATGCATGGCATATAGTAGGTGCTCAACACATGCTTTTCGAATGAATAAATGAACACTTTAAATCCATGTTTTTTCGCAGGCAGCTCTCAAGGTTAAAATTTAGAGAGAGAAAGGTTGAAGCCTCTCTTTGGGCTCAGGCCCAAGTTACATCATGTCTACCAATGTGCTCCAAAAGTCTATATTTTGGGGTCACTGGGTACTCTCTTGCCAGAAATAAATCTTCATGTATTCATCAAATTCCTTATCATCACCCCCCCAATTATCAGTTAAAAATGAGAGGATAATGATTGGAGTGATTAGCATTCCCAAATTTCCAACAAGGCCCAGTCACTGTTTGGCCAAACCTGTTTGGCACTTGGCATTGGACAAGATTTCTGGTGACATGAAAACTTCTCCAGTGTGTTGATAATATTAATTCAGCTGTGCATTCCACAAGAGTGGTTGTGAATTGGTAGTTTTGCACTTAGAATTTCCAGAGATTCTAGAACAATAAATAGCTAATTTTTTATATGAAAGTTCTAGTGGGACAGCATTTTTAACAAAAACATTTTCGTGGTTACAATTATGAGAGAATATTTTGCCTAATTCCTTATAGAGGGTTTTAAAATGTGCATTTTGTTTAGGATAATGTACAGTTAGCAAGCTGGGAAAATCCGATGAGACAAATGGATGGCGTGATAAACAGGAAAGTTCCGGAGGGGGTGAGAAGAAGAAGAAAAGCTTCGAGGGATGCTTCAAGCCCTGAGAAGTGGGCAAGAAGGAGCTTAAAAGAAGAGTGGTTAATAGACTTTCTGTAGTGTAATCTCATGGTAACCTTTGGGATGAGCTACTTTGATACTGTAAAAGAATGCCAGGTAGACACCCCTGGATGGGAACTTCCCCGTTTCCAACGTCTCCCCTCTCTCACAGTCTGTCGTTGGAGTGGGGAGGCTACGTTTTTGGAGCTACTGTCAGAAAGTCAGTTCATGGGGTTGCCTCGGGAAATAAAGAGGTAGAGATAGAAAGATGCTAAGAAGTTTTCAGATTTTTATTTAATCCTTCCAACAGCCTCCTGAGTAAGTACTATTATTCCCACTTTATAAATGAAGAAACTGAGAAAAGGCGATAACTGGCCCATGAACACAACGTAGGGCTGTGAGCATCAGAGGTGGGCTTCTAATCCTGGCTTTCTGACTCCAGAGCTGACGACTGTAACCACTGTGCTGTATGACTACGAAGCCTGGGCCACATGGCTGGCACACAGTAACAGCTCTCTGAGGATGTTACTAACAGAATGAAGCCTAATCGTGGAGTGAGCAGGGCAAAGAGAAACGTCTAAAGCAGCAGAAGCAATGACAATGAGAGTAGTGGAGAGCAACAGAGCTTTTTCAGAAAACATGGGAGACCAAGACACACCAACAAGCGCAAGGAAAGAGTAAAGCAAGCCAGTTGTAAGAAAACCAATGGAGGAGAAAGCAAAATGAACATCAGTGCATGCTTTAAGGCAGCAGAGTCTTGGATGAGGTAGCGATCCCCAGGTCTGAATCCGCAAAATGCTATATACGACAGAGCACGGGCTCTCTGTGGAGTACCCCACAGGTACTGACCTGTCAAGAACAAGAAGATACATCTGGGAACAGATGGAGGCAGACCAGGCAAGGAATTTTGGCCTGCTCCCTTGGGGAGAGACTGGCTAACGACACACATGGATGTAGTCTATTTGTAATGGTAAAGTTATTGAAGATTTAATTTAGTCATTTAAATTGTTCCGTTGAATTATTCTGAATCAGTATCATTTAATTTGAAGATTTCATTACTTAATCTAATAGGAATTGAGAGATTGTCTCATACTCTCTAAACCATATCTATGGAAAGGTAAAGTGAAGCATTTTCATCTGTAACTTAAAATGAGTAGCTTATATGTAAAATTTACATAGTTATCTACCAATTCCCCAGATTAATATTTCAAGGATCTCAAAACTGATAGTGTCAATTTGGCCTGAATGGTGGTGTCTAGATGACTACTAGATCCCAGGCTGGTACAAAGGCAAGGACATCCACAGCTACAACGCTACCTGTCCCATAAACATCTCCACCAGGTGGTTTCACTGACAACCTGGACAAAGCCAAGAGGAGGAGGGGGACAGATGGACTCAGATGTCCTTCTCTACTTGCATACTCACTTTTCAGGGGAGCAATTGGGAAGGCTCTTCACATCTCTGTGGACATTGGCTAAATTGTACATTATTTCGCTCTCTAGCTGGGAAAATTTACTGTGGATAAGAAGCCCTGACAGGGCTTATTGAAATATGAGGATTCTACCTTCTCTCCTTCTGGTTCATATGTTAGGTTTGGGGCCCAGGAACTTCTGTTTTTAACAAGCGCTCTTTAAGAAATTCCGAGTTAGACTTTTCTTATGACAATTGGAAGTATTTAAATTTCATTTTCAATCAAATGTTATTTCGAAAATAAATAGGACTTGGCACACAGAAAGGCAGAGAAGAAGCCGCTTATTATTCTCAAGAACATAATCAATTTACTTTCCATTTACATCTTTGGTAAAGGAATTTATAAATTATATCCTATGGGACCAATGTGGAAAAAAAAGGAGAAGCTTTTATAATTTATGCGCACACTCCTTTTGCATGTAGATAGAACAGCTCTCTCCCCACTCCTGCCCTCCCATAGGAAGAGAATTCTGCTTTCATATGATAAAAATAACAACTATAGCTTTGCTATAGCTGTATACATAGCTACGTTTTACTGCAAGTGCCAAAAGGTGACATGAGCTAGACCTCGAGTTCCAGCACAGTTTCTTCCTTCACAAAACGGGATGACAATCCTGGTCCTATCAACTTAGTGAATAAGATTATGATGATGACCAAGTACAATCATGTCAAGGAAAAGAGTGGTGAACTGGCTTAAAAGGAATTATTGTCACGAGATGTGATCATTTTTCCTCCTCATATTGGCTCCTTATCCTCCCACTTTTTAACATGCGGGTCTTAGGAAAGACCAAATCTATTTTTCTGAGGGGAACTCAATGGTTTGAGAAGATCACAAACCATCACAAAACACCCTGAGGGCTGGTTTTTTAGTGCAGGAGCCATATTCTTTCAACAAGATGTTGCATGAAATTGTTTCAATAGAACTCAGAGGTTCTATTCATTATGAAGGATTTCCAGATAGAGCCTTTAATTCACTTCTTACATGGTCAGCTCTTTATCATGCTCTGGCAGGATGCTAATTACCATTGGAAGTCTTAGGGTGTGTGGCTGGTCCAAGTCATTCAGGTTTGGGATGCTGAAGGTACTAATTTTCCTAAGTGGGCCAGGCCTAAGGCTTTCCCTGCCACACCTTTTCAGGTTAACGGCCCATCTTCTCTCAAACTCTGTTTTTCTTTTTTGTGTATTTTGTTGCATGTGGAAGAGCAATATGGGAGTAGAAAAAAAGGTTTTGGGCCAAATAATGCAGTATGGTTGGAAATGCTTCCCTTGTGCAGATTTGGCATAAAAATAAACTTCTCTGGGAGAGGGCTGTTGGTGCTTGTTGTTCATTAATATGCTGAAATGATTTCACACACATCCCCCCCATTCTGAAGGTTCTTTGAGGCTGATTTCTATTCATTTTTTTTCTCGGAAAAAGATAAAATGGGGGTGGGGAGAGGTGTGAGGGGCAGGATGTAGAACTTATGAGAAATACAACCATTTGTGTGGTTCTCTTAGTTACATAAGCCTTAGGAGCTTAGATGTCTATGCTTGTGGATTGGTCTCTTCATAGGAAAAAAGATATTCAATGAGGGCTTTCTTTTCAAATGCCATCAGCTAACCTTGAATTGTAATGAACAGAGATGGCTAGGCTTATTTGGACACAATACCTTCCAAGGCCATATATCACTGGTGAAAAACAACACACACACACACACACACACACACACACACACACACACACACAAATGGTCCTTGGTGTGCACATAAAATTTATTTTTCAGTTTTTTTTTTTTTTTTTGGCATTCTAGGGTGGAGTAAATATTTGTGGGCATAGCTATGTAATAGAAAATATATGATGTTTTCTTTTTGATTTTACAAGGATTCCTTGATTAAAACTAAAGCTCTTGATTAAGATGGCATTTACTCAACCAGAATAGAAATTCTACAAGATCAGGGACTGTGGCTTTCCTGGTCACCTGTGAAATCCTGGGAACACAGCTGAATGCTGAGCATGGAGTAAGTACCCAGTAAGTATTAGTTGACCACTGATTTGGGAAGGGGGAGAGTTTTGTGGGCTCATGGTTAGAGGGTGTGTGGGTACCTGGCTGGGGGTCGGTGTAATCCACAGTGTAGCCATCCAGTTGTAGAAGTTCCTGAGGCTCTGCTTTTTTCTCCCGATAACTGCACATGGCAAAGGTGTACTGACTGACCTGGGAAAGAAAAGCACAGATTATGAGGTGGGCCCCTAGAACCCATCATCCTTCACCCTTTAAGCACGTCCTTTCCCCTGAGGCCCTGCACTCAGGAGATGGTTTCAAAGTGAATTTCTATCACCTTCTGGCTGTGTGATGTGGGACAAGTTACTTAGCCTCTCTGGTCCTCTGTTACCTCAGCTATAGACTAGATATAATCTGAGAATCCACCTCCTTACTCTCTTATTGTGAGGATTAAATGAGTTCACATGTGGAATGTGCTTAGAATCTTTTCCTGATGTTTAGTAATTGCTTGATAGTAGTTAGCCATTATCATTATTGCTGTTAGTTTAATTAGGTTAAGATGAAATCACCATTTTTGGAGGTTAAAATTGGTCGAATAGTGGCAATTGTATAGGTTTTACCTAACATGACTCTGGTGCTAGCTGACACTGCCAAGCTCACAGACATAACACAGGCTTTTGGTCAGAAGTTAGGGACAACACTATTTTTGCTCCAACTTTTAAATATTTTTTTTAGTATTTCACTTTTTGCAGGCCAACTCTCAGCACCAAGCCACACATTTTGTCCCCCCACCCCTCCTTCCACTGAGGGAGTGCCTTTGAAAAGTCTTCCCTTCATCTGAGACAAATGCAGGAGTGACATGCTGTCATAATCAATGAGTGCTTGATTGCTAGGTGCCAGTCATGGTAGAGCTATCCTTAGCCTCGACAGCATGGCTATTGTCACTGGTGCAGGCCTCACTATCGACATGAGCATGCATGCCAGTGCCAGGTGGGCACTCTGCGGCTGCAGGCGGGCCTTCAGGACCTTGTCGCCACGGTGCATTCAGAACCAGAGTGGATACTTAGCATTTCTAAATCTGGCTTGTCTGCAACGAGCCCATGGGAGAGCGAATATCCTTCGGGCTTTGGGTTAAAAGCTTGTGGGCATATTTACTATCTATGGATGTCAAATGTCTTGGCGAAGTAGTGCCATATCCCTCATCTCTTAGTTCCCTTTATTTAAAGAGACATTTTTTAAGTAAACTTTCATCCCTGCTGGGGACATGTTAGTCTCTTTCTCCACGGTGAGATTTATCTTTTTTAAAATGCTGATAAGAAATTGGCACTCGCAAGTGCTGCACACATCTCCTGCACAGTCTGTACGGCCTGAAGGTCTTGGTGGCAAGATAAAGGGAGTCCATGGGAGAATGTTTTACTGGTTCGTTTATCTGTTGCTGCCCTCTGTTGGTTCCTGATGAAAACTTTCTGCACAACTTTGGTTCCTTTATAATGCATATAGTATGCAGAACCTTACATTGCAAGGTCTTGATGGGATTCAAGGGAAATATAAGGCCAGATCACTAAGAGAATTTCCATAAGTGGAAAAAAAAATATTCTTCGTAATGAGCAGAACAACTGATAGCATTTTCTTTTCTTAAAAACGAGGTTTAAGAATGTAAGCTTGGTGCTCACTCAGGCCTGGGGCTCCATCTCAGGTCTGATAAGTTGTCACCCATCTAAATCTCAGAGTCCTCATCTGCATTTATACCTGCATGTTATTGGAGCTAGAGGATTAATTGAGCAGTGAAAGCCTTAATACAGCATGTGCGACACTCACATAGCAAACAATATATGCATTATGTAAGTAGTTTCCTTGCATCCGGTACTAACATTCTAATGTAGAATAGCTGAGTAGGTATTTTGGCCTACTAGA
The DNA here is from genome assembly GCF_000325575.1 of Pteropus alecto. NCBI lineage: Eukaryota > Metazoa > Chordata > Mammalia > Chiroptera > Pteropodidae > Pteropus > Pteropus alecto. The sequence continues at coordinate 17,059,053 of NW_006440638.1, read as the reverse complement.
TTATGAATCTTTTGAAAGTTGGCCTAGAGAGTCATACATCTTGGTTATAATTTCCTTTCCATAAACAAAATCCACCATACAATGGACATTCACTAACTGAGTCTCATTGGTTCTAGAAAGTTGAGTGCGTATAATTTAATAAAGAGGTTTTCTCCTCGCAAATTTACATACGTTCTTCTAAGCACAGCACCAGGCTTTTCCAATTCATTGCTGATTCCACAGATAACTGATCCCCCATGCTTGTCCCTGCCTCCCCCCACATCCATCCACCAGCATGACAGTGGTCACAGATATAGCTGGAACAGTGGGATGGTGATTTTCACTTGTCTTTGGCAACACAAGAGATGATAGTTTGCTAATATAACGATTACCCAAACTAATAGAGAGTTTCAGACACTCACTTGAGATCAGAAAAAAAAAATCACAACAGAAGGGTATTATTTCAAGATCATGCATTTACTATTACTACTCGCTTTGGGCTTTTTGATTTTTCCTCTTCTATTTCGGTTGCTTCTTTCTTGGAGCACTGTCTGCTGCTGCCCTCTTCTGGCAATACTGTGCAAGTTGTTTCTGACAAACGCGCTAAAACAAACTTGAGTTGGTGTGTTAAGAACATTTCAACTTGAGATTTGGCAGTTTATTTTAGGAAATAAAGGAGGGGCAGAAGTGATTTTTCTTTGAATATGTTTCATTAATGCACGTTTGTAGGGCTACCTCTGTTTTTCTAGAGCGCTCAAGGATGAGTGAAGAGCAAAGGTTTGGGAGCTTGATATTTTTTTAAGCTTCCAGAAGACATCGCTAAATAAATGAAAGCTATTCCCAGTAAAATGCATGTTTCTCTGTCACAGAGGGGTTCAAACTGTATTTTGATGAAAATTAATGAGATAGTGCTATTGTAATAATGGAATAGAAGCTTAAAGTACATGTTGGAAGTCAGTCAGCCACCCCAGCCTGAAAAGCCGGGACTAGAATGATGGAAAATATGAAGATCTAGTGATTGCAAATGACCGGCCGACATCTGAAAGTGCACTCTTGAAGGAAGGGCTTAACAGACAACAATTTTTACATCTTTGGGATTTTCAGCTGCTATGTACCTTCTCATGGAATCATGGGATGAGTTGTAGGGACTTCTGAGGCTACAGTCTTTGAGGTTTTGTTTTAAAGGTGGTTGAATCTTAGGTGGTTGAATCTTAGGTACACAAGAAACCCCTTAGCTCATTTCCAAACACTTATTTAAATTAGAAAAAAGTTTGAAATAATATTTCTTAAAGAGTGGATGAGGCCACCCTTGCTAGAGTATTTGTATATATTGGGGGCAGGTTATAAATAAGCAGATTTTTAAGTCAGACCAATTGAAACAGAATGTCAGGTCAGGGTGGACCTCAAGAGTCACTCTGATAAATTTAATAAAAAATAGCATCTGTAAAATACAAAAATAAAAAAGTGTATGAAATATAAAAATAATATATTTTTCATAATTGTCTCAGATATTGATGCACACAAAAGTTGGAGAACCATTATTTTATCATATAAAAGCTGTCTAGAAATGTTAAAGTGTCCTAAGTTTCAATTATATTTAGCAATTAGAGCCTAGTTATGAGGTAAGAGGGTCAGTTCTTTCTTGTCTCCAACTTTCCCTTCTTTCTCCCATCACCCATGGAAGACGACAATACTTGGACATACAACTAATAATAGAATACATTTTATATAATCTCCTTTTCTTTTCTTTACTATCTTTCTTTGAGAATGACTCAGCTGTTATTTTTACTGAACCCTGGTCACTAATCCTTGTCCAAAGTTCATATACTACATTTTAGAAAAGAATTCTTTCTTTATGTCAGATTGATTGATTGATTGGTTGATTGATTGATTCATTCATTTATTCATTCAACAAAACTTAGTATATTTGGTGTTGGGAATACAAATATATACAAAACCAGATATGGTTCCTACCCTAATGTCTAGTAGAAAGGCAGATATTAATAGCATATCAGAAATGTCTAACTTTAATGGTAATAAACGTTAAAAAGAGAGATGGATGATACTGTAAAAGCTTGGTGATATGGTCTAGTTGGGTGATCAGGGAAGGTTTTCATAAGGAAATACTGACTGACTGAGCCAAGATCTGAGAATGGAGAAAATTTGTATGATGCAAAGCACAGAATTCCTGACGTGGTTGTGTATGGAGAATCACAAAGTCCAAATGCCAGACTCCTGATTGTCACAGACACGAAGGCCACTTAGTGGAGTAGAGGGAGACTACTCCAATCAAACCGGGATTTGATTCTCAGTTCAATTATTCTGGGTTTGTAATCTCAGGCAGTTCACTTAATTTTACTGGGACTCCATTTCATTATCTTTAAATAGAGATGATGATAACCACTGTGAGACATTTCTTATGTTTGCATGCAAAGCACTCATTTCCCTGTGGTGACTGAATCTTGATTTTCCATGGGGAATCGCCTTCTTCACCACTTTCAGCCCATATAGTTTGTGTAGGGCTAATTGTGCCTCTAGACGAAGGTAGGGTGGGTGGGACAGACGTGTGGCCAGGTCTGGCCAATCATCCTTTCATCTCCTTGGCAAGAGTGATTGGTGCAGGGATGGGCACCTGACCACTTTGGGCCAATGAAAGCTCAACAGAGGCCTCTGCTAGAACTACTGGGAGTGAAATGCTTTGTTTCCTCTAGGGCTGCTAAACTATTCTAAGCCCTGACTGACCAGATTCCAATGCATGAAGAGAGCTTGATTGAGGGCAAAGCCGGTTCAGAGGAAAGCAGAGGCAGGAGACGTTATATATATAGAGAGAGAAACTTAGTCTTGATTGTTTTGTTTAAGCCCTGGATGTAGCCATGCCAGTAGACTCTAGTTAATTACTAGCTTAATTAACTAACCAATACAATTCTTCCCCTTTTCAAATTTAAGCTAGTTTGGATTGATCATTGTCATCTGCAACAGGAATATAAATATAAATGCCCTTTATGGTAATTGGGAAGCTAAGTAGGAAAAATAAACATTCATTCATAGTTATAAATCACTCACTTATATGTCTTACAATTCATTTTCATGGTTAAGTTATTTTAATCCTGTTTCCTGGTGACAACTGCTGTATTCCAAGGCATTTTAATTATTTGACAATATTTCATCTCATTCAGACTTAGTAATTTCTCTGAAAGCTGGAACAGTGAGAGTTTTTAGTTATATTATTTGTAGTGAATCATAAATAGGATACAGATTTAGGGGTCACATTTGTTCTATCTGATGCAAAGTAAGTAAGTGCTAGAAATCGTATACACATAAAATTTCTTTGAGTCTCAGTCCCACCTAAGTGCTTGGAGTCATGGAAGGTTTTGCGAGTCAGACCTATATTAGATTTCATATTAGCTGTCTATGAACCATTGACCTTGGGCAAGTCATTCAGCCACTCTCGGCCTCAGTTTCCTCTAATGTAAAATGGGGATAAGACTTGTCCTCACTATAGTACACAAAGGTTGTGAAGACCAACTGATGACCACTTTGTAAACTCTGAGAGACCATATAAATAAAAGCAATTATTAGCATTATTAGAGTAAACACAGACTATTTCGGTTTGCATGGTGCTAACAGGAGTGAAATACTTAAGAAATATTTTGGCTGAAGACCAATCAAAAACCGATTTTAACTCGAAATATTATAGGCATAGAAGAAAAACAGTAAAACAAAAAGATGATAGAGATGAGAATTTCTAGCCTGGTATAGATGATGAGTTGGCTGTTTCACTCCTCCCCTTACCCACCCACGTGGGGAGCTCCAGGTGGAATTGGTACCTTCATCATTAGCATTGGTCACCATCCTAACAATGTGTTTGGTCCTTACTATGGCCCCTGGGGTTTAGAATGAGTGTACCCAGCAATTTCTTGACTTGAGGTGCTGAGGACCCATTTCCCTTTAATCTTTGGCTTAGGATCCAAAGTCATGTCCTTAGGGCAGGGGTGGACCAATACGGGTCCGTGGCCTGTTAGGAACCGGGCAACACAGCAGGAAGTAAACTATAGTGAGTGAGCAAAGTTTCATATGTATTTGCAGCGGCTCTCCAGCATGAGCATCACCACCTCAGCTCCACCTCAGATTATCAGGCATTAGATTCTCATAGGAGCACCAGTCCCTGGTGCCAAAAAAAATTGGGAACCATTGCCTTAGGGGATATACTGGAATTTCAAGGACCAGGACTGAGGAAGGTTTGTTTCGTCATTTGCACATAATCATCTATTTAGCTACTCTGGTGCTCAGCTCCATGGAGAACATAAACTCTGAGAGGGTGTGGTGTAAAGGGAATGGGAGCTTTCATTTTACAAGGGAAAATGTTTCTCCAAAGGTAGTCTCTGGACAGCCTTCATCAGTACTCTCGGCATGCTTGTAAAACACAGATTTCTGGGCCTCGTCCCAGATCTGCTGCATCTGAGTCTTCTGAATGGCACCTTGGGATCTGCATTTCGAAGAATACACAGTGCAGGGATGCTAGGTCTTAACTTGGTGAACATTATCTTATCTTGTAGGATCACTTAAGTCTCTGGCCCAGAAACACCCTACAAGTGCTTCATTCCTTTCTCAGGGCAGACTCTGGCTACATCTATAATAATTTTAGCCCTGATTCTTAAAAATGGGAATTGCTGCTTTGGTTCAACACCGCTGTGAGAATGTCCTTTGTCCTCGGTTAGTAGGAAGTCCGTTTATAACCAATCTTTTGATTCTCCAAGGTAGTAGCACTAAAAGGAAATTTCACTTATGGAGAATTTTAATAGTTCTGTATTACAGACATACATGTAGACTCTGTGTGCATGTGAGTGTCTGTGTGTGTGTGTGTGTGTGTGTGTGTGTGTGTGTGAGAGAGAGAGAGAGAGAATAGGGCAGGAGAGGAGATGATTTTGAGGAGACTGATGTTGGGTGTGTTTTTCTCAGGATTTTCAAATGCATTTCCTTTTATTAAATCTCATGGAATTCATAATCATATTGGAAATTATGTGTTGCAAACTCTCTATAGAAAACACTCCATAAGACCTAACATCTGAGTGAGAGAAACATTCAGTAAGTCACTGGGATAGACATGCTTCTTGTATGGTGGTTTTCACACCATTCTCCACAGAGCTCCCTCTGAGGCTGCCTGGAAACTCAGGGTAGCCTTAGTGGAATCTGCTTCCTTCCCCAGCTCTCTCACTCCCTCCCAAACTGTCTAGAGGGCTTCACCTGGTTTCACTTGCATTTTGAGTGGAAGGATTTGGTGCCTAAAAAAAAAAAACAACTGAAAATAATTTGTATGTATGACTAAATTCAACACTGCATGCAGCTGTAGGATGCTGATCACCACTTTTGGACTGCCATCCTTCTCTTCAAGCAACCTGGGATATTTTTTCCTCCCTTGAATAGGGCCAACACTTGTGCCCTTGACTTTATCTCATGCAACTATGTTGGTATTGGAGTTGTTTCAAAGGGGGTGTTTTTTCTTTGTCATTTTGATAAAGCACCTGTAGATGTGATGACTTAAACGACAGAGAGGAAAAAATGGGAAGAGTCTAAAAATAATGCAGTATTTTCTAAGGAGGACCCCGAAATTGCCTTTATACATTGCTGTGGTGAACAGGACAAGAAAAGAAACAGAAGACATGAGTTCTCATCTTTGCTCTTCCATTATATTTGTGATGGTCGGGCTCTCATGTCATTCTGCAGGCCACCAAGGATGTAAGGCATCTGATTTAGGTTGAAACAGGTTTAATCTGGGAGATAGATGTAACCAAAGCATCTCACTGGCTCTTTAAAGTTAATGAGCATCACATGTATGTGAAACATCTCATGAAATCCTCATATTCTTGTGCCTTCCTAGGCAAGATGTTGAGCTTTAGATGGCTTATCCCCTTTTACGGTTTTCACACGTGAGCAGAGCTTGTTTTTTAGCTACTGTGTAATTCTCTTGGTAGAAGCCTCAATGTGAAGGCCCTAAAGCATTTGTGTTCTAGTTGTATGGCCTAAAATCATCATTTTCTCCTTTTTCACCCAGTACATATTGTACAGACATGGCTTCATCGATATTTTTGGCACATTTCCCCTTGTTTTTTTCCCGAAGAGATCCCCTCCGTGCCCCTGCTAAAATCTCTTCCAAAGAAGAGGTCAGCTACTTCTCCTAAGTACGTCATCATTTTAAAGGTTCTCAGAGAAAAGTTGTGTGTGCAGCAGAGCAATAACTGGCTGCCTCAGAGTAGAAGGGTGAGACCACATCCTGGTGAGAGGACCACTTGTCCAACTTCCTCTGGGAAGTGGTCATTCTCCAGGCCATGTGATCTTTCCTTTTTCAGAACCACTCAAGGCATTGCCTGGGCTCTTCTCCTCTCTTCTCTTTCCTCTTTCTTCCACCAAACATTTCCTGCATGCCCACGCCACACACTGAGCAAGAGGATGTGTATGTGTGTGGTGGGGGAAAGAGAGAAGGACACCAAGATGAATCAGAAACAGAATTGGCCTTGAAACAGCATATAGTCTATTGGCGGAGGCCAGAGAGACTCATAAGGAATTCTAACAGAGGCTGCTATGCCGGGTGAGAGTACTGATCCATCCATACTTTAGCATTGCAGCATTGTTTCTTTCAATGTATCTTGTCTCTCCATTTATATTGTACTCTCTTTAGAATGGACATCAGCTGTTTTTGCCTGCCTAGCATCCATTTCTCCTTCTGATAATGACATCCTGATTTTGTATTGGACACAACCCAGTGTGACCGTTAATCAAAGTGCCATGGCCTGCCCCTGCTAAAAGGTGGGTTTGTGATCAACTCAAGTCTCTCTCTCTCACATTTGGCCCTCAAGTGGAGATGCAAAGATAGAAAATAGTCAGAGCCAATTTTGTCTCATTACCACATCAGTGACACTGGCCATGGTTCCTGCCACCTGAATTTTTGGAACTTGTCTGGGTCCTGTTTGTAACAAAGACTAGTCATTCAGCTTTTTCAACAATCCATGACCTACCTCAAGAGCCTTCCAATATATTTTTTTAAAAAAATCTGAATTAGCTTGAGTCTGTTTCTGCTGTTTGTATATAAAGAACTCTAATATATATTCTTCGGGAAATAAAGACTGGACCTCATAGTTTTTCTCTATGACTTATCAATGTGCTTCACACAAAGTAGACGCTCAATAAATATTGGTCAGTTGCTAGTCTGAGGAAATGATCTCAGGATCAAATGTCTTCCGTGGCTTAGCATGGATTATTTTGGGTGTTTGGAATAATTCCAAAGTTTTCCTTTGGCTAATTTATTTTAAGGTTTTGTTGTACTCTGTAGCAATCACAAAAGCAAAGATAACATCTTGTTTACAACCAGAGAGAGGCATTTTGCCTTAGCGGTAGAGACGTGAATAGATCTATAGAAAGTCTGGTGTTAGAAGCTCAGCGTTGGTAGAACTTTCAAGGCCATTTAGATCTAAGAGGCAGTTGCCTCATAGTGAGGTTTCAGAATCGATAGTGATTTAAATACTAGTCAGCGCTTAGAGCCAATAATAAATACTCCGTTAGTCACTAAATTACAAGTTGACTCACTTTATGACGTCTTTCAGAGTACAGCATAAATTAACTTTTTGCAAATTGAATTATAGTTTACATGCTCTAGTGGAATCTTCAGATTAAATGAGGCAATGGCAAATTCCTCTGTAAACTGAAAAATCCTGATGCAAAAGGCAAACAAACCAAAAAAAAAAAGAAAGGAAAAAGGAAGGATTTTCAAGGGCATGTATCACTATTTCTGGAAAATTTTGTTTTTCTTAAAGAAACATTTGAGAATATGTGTTTCAGGAGGTTAAATATAGTTATAGAAGGTCAGTTAAGACTTTGGAAGCCCCGAGCATCAAGAGTAGTGGAATGCTCCCCTATAGGCGATTAAAAATCAAACATACTAAACAATAAAATAGATGTAAAAACTCCAAGTAAATTCTGAATTTTTCCATAATGAGTATCTTAGTGCCTTTAGAAATAGCAGATTCTTCTAAAACAATGTCAATGTCCCACTGTCCTAAACAGGCACATGCTTGCTCCCTCCTTGGGGTCCTCCATCACTGACAAGGGTGGGGGGAGTTCACTTCCACTTACCTTATATAATCCTATATTGTCAGAATTTAAAAAATAATGAGCATGCATCATTTTAAAAAAATTTAAAGTGATATTAAAATAGGAAAAAGAGCGCAAAGGAGCATCCTGATACTGCAAATGTTCTGTATCCCTCTGAATGGTGGTTGCAGGGATATACGACATGACAAAACTTCCTTGAGCTGAATGCTTGAGCTTTGTGTACTTCAGGTAAGTTTACCTCAATTAAAAAATATTAATTAATCCTATCAAATCCTTAAAACTGATAGCTCTTAAAACTGATATGAGAGTTGAAGAGTTACCTGCACCAACACAAAAAACCTTTTCTTCCATCTCTTCCAGACATTCTTACCGATGGCCCATAAATACCTAAGGGAAAAGAGAAAGACCAGAGTTGCATTAATGCTTGTGCGAGTGCACTGTTTAATGCACTTTACCGAGAAGCTTGGCACTCATAAACCAGGAAATGCACGTGGCTCGGAAACAGCAGATTTTGGAACTGTGTGGCTCAGGCTAAGAAACATCAGGCAAGGTTCACTTCTACTTATAGATGGGGTTGTGGTCATTATCAGACTTGACTTAGATTCTTTGACTGATTCCAGAAAGCACCTTGGAAAATGTTACATTGTAACTTAATTTGTATAAGTGCCAAATGTCTTTTAGGTAGGGAAACCCCTGAAAGGTGTTGTATAAGAGAGAAAAAAGAGTGCTAATTCTCACAACTACCAACTCTTTTATCTCTTGTCAAGTCTCATTCAGGAAAATCTACTCTCACTTTCTTTTGCTGTGATCTGTCAAATGCAGGAATATTACAGGGGAGAAATTTCAAGTCCACATAGAAAGTCCTCCCTCTACTCTTCCCCCTTTCCTCAAGTGCTCTTCTGTTGATGGAAATTAATCTTTATACAGAAAATAAAATAAAAAGGAGGATTAAGAATTACAGAGGCACAGATCAAGGGTGTTTGGAGATTTTAAGATCAGTGTTACTAATTCATTCATGAATTATCCCGTTGGCCTTGTGGATTGTTACATACTGAACTGGCATTGATCAAGGAAGTGAGGCTGGTGGTTTTCAGGCTCTACCGGACCAAGTAAGAAGAGATCTGGTCATACTCAAATACATTCAAATAATCAAGTTCCTAAAATGGCTTTAACTGCTATCAAAACCAACTGGACAACTTCTAAATCCTAACCTCACCAAGAATCAGACAGTTTCATTTTGGAACATAAAGAAGAATACACCCACTTAAAATTTATACTGTTTGACAAATGTCAATGGCTCTTGGGATGGCTGGTGGCCAAAATCTACTCAGATCTTTAAGCCAGAAACTGGGGAGTCATCCTGGGTCCTTCTGTTTCCTTATCTTCATTCATCAGTTATCAACTGCAGCTGATTTTTTACCTCCTGCAAAATTCTTCACTCTGCTCAGTCTTTTCACATCAGACCTCTACTATTTCAGTCTCAGTGCATGTTTTTGCTTCTGTGAAAAACTACAGGGGAAACTCTTAGTGGGTTTCAAGGGCACCAGAATGATTTTCATCTTCCTGGTCATGAGATAGATTCTATCATCTGCAAATGCTATCATGGCTTTTTCCCTGCTAAAACTCCTTCAGTGGCTCTGTCCTGTTTACATGAACAGATCCACTGTTTACATGAACAAACTTTGGCCACTCACATTCCACTTTCATGATTTATCCCATACTTGTCCATCTAGTCTATGATTTACTTGATGTTTTTCTTTAAATTGACTTATGTTACATGAATAGATTTATTTTGCAAGACAATTTTATATTGTAGCCTCGATACACTGATTATATATTATGTAACACACATTAAAATATGTAAGTAACTACTTAACTAATACGTGCTTGTCTGTATATCAGTAAATGATCTTGTGTACCACTAGTGGTATGTATACACTCGGGGAAATGTTAGCTTATAGAGACAAAATCCAGCATCTTGCCCTGGCCTCAAATTCTCTTCATTTTCTGGCCCTGCTTAACTTAGAGTAAGCTTCAGCACATTATATTATCTGCAATTACTCACCACACCATAAAGTTTTACACCTCCATATCTTCACACATGTTATGCTGCCTGGAATATCTTCTCCCTGCTTCTGATGTCGATGTTAGAACTCATCTTCTTCCTAAGTTTAAATCTTTACCTTGATGTCATCACCTCCTGGGTCCCACAGATAAATTCTGCTGGTAGCAATAATTTATTTGCTTTTATATTTATCATATCAACTAAACTGTGAACTTCCCAAGGGAAGAAACCTTCTTTCTAAATTCCTAGCATGGGACCTTCTTTTTAATTTACTAGCCTAATTTCTTATACATTTGACCCTGGAAAAACATGAGTTTGAACTGTGAAGGTCCACTTATATGAAGATTTAAAAAAATAAATGCAGTCAGCTCTTCATATCCGTGGGTTTCACACCTGCAGATTCTGCATCTACAGATTCAATCTACAGTGGACCAAAATAGTATTTTCACCTTCCCAACAGCAGTTTTTCAATCTTGGATTCCTGTGGACGTCAACCTTGATTGAATCTGCGGATGTGAAAGGCTGACTTCAGAGTTAAAAGTCATGTGTCAATTTTCGACTGCGCAGGGGTCAGTGCCCCTAACCAGGACATTGTTGAAGGGTCAAATGTCTATGGTAGGTGGTAAATAAATATTTGCTATATTTTAATTGGATTTGAATGTCATGTTCTTGGAAAACCAGAGTGATCTTTATAAAGATTTCTGATGAGATTTTAAAATGTTGCATAAAAATATGCAATGCATTGCCAAGTTTTTCTTCCAAAAGATATTCCATCTATTTTTATCTCCTCTGCTATTACCCAGTCAAACCACCATCATGGCTGCCTGGCCCATGGCAACAGGCTCCTAATTTGTCTCCCTGCTTTTACTCTTGACCCTGCATGCCATTCATTACCCACAGGCAGAGTGATCTTTCAAATGGGTACATCAAATCATTAATACACTCATTTTAAATAAGGATGGAAAACTAGGGAAGGGTTTAGGCAAAGGAGTGACACAATTATATTTCTATTTAAAATGATCCCAGTGGCTGCTGGGTGGTGAATGCGTTATCGATGGAAGGGGCAAGAAAGAAGGCAGGGTGACAGTTAGAGATGGTTACAATGGTACAGACAAGAGAGAGAGGATGGTGGCTGGACCAAGGCTGAGGACATGGAAATGGTTGGCTGGCTGATAAGCTCATCAGTTCTAAAGCTAACATGATCAGCTCTATTGTTACGTGGATCACCTAGCTGTCCTAGACAGTGTCCTCATCTTTCTTGAAATGGTATATTAACATATTCATAGCAGAAATGGACATCCAAGGAAGGTTTGGCCAAGGACAAGAAGAGAGGGTTATTGGCCTGTTCTGTTTAAGAGATAGCCTTCTAGTTCTAGCTCTGCTGGTTAGTCCGAGGTGTTGGGCAGGGTGCTTAACCTCTTGGTGCTCTGGAAAACAGGGTCAGGGTTGTTGTGGGGATTAAATGAGATGATGCTTGGAAAGTATAAGCATGAGGCATGGTGGGAAGTAGATACACAATAAATGTAAGCCTTATTATAAAATATCTCTGTTTACAGAGGAAAGCATATCATTACTTGTAGTAAATAACAGCTAAATATGAGAAGAGAAATCTGCTTAGACATATGTACATAGATAAAATAAAAGGTCAAATAAAGAAGTGTGTGAAAGGTTTTGCATTTTAGTAATGGCTGGTAAGTTTGTAACAGTCCCATACTTTTCGGGAATTATATCTGGCAGCTCCTACCCATTTTCTCTTTCCCCTTAACTTTAATCCACATAAAGAGATTTGAAACAATG
>NW_006440638.1:17004994-17047041 GCF_000325575.1 Pteropus alecto | reverse complement strand
TCACTGGTATCCACAGAATGTAATTCATACTGCATCATTAATTTTCTCTCATAATGAAAATACTAGCTACCACCTAGTGAAGTTTTACGAGTCTTCTGCACTATGCCAAGCACTTCACGTGAATTTATTATACCCACCTGGAGGGCTTAAGAGTTTGAATCTGGAGCCATGTTGCCTAGGTTTATGTGTGACCTTGGGCACGTTACTAGGCTTATCTCTACCTCAGTTTTCTCATCTGTTCAATGGGAATAATACTAATGGTACCTACTTCAAGGATTCTTACAAGGAGTAAAGTAGTTAATAAAATAAAAATGCTTAGAACATTATCTGGCACAAAGTAAACACTATTAGGTATGCCATTATACTATTATTTCTACTTTTCATGAGGAAACTGAAGTTCAGAAAGTTCAAGTAACTTCTCTAGGGTTCCACAGCTGATGAATGCCACAGACAGAATTTAAACCCAGAACTACCTGGTTCTAGAGCTTTCTTCACCATGCTATTCTTCCTCCCAGTCTAGATGACAAACTTTGGTTTCTTTATTAAAACAAAGAACATGAATTGCTATTCTAACTGAACAGAGAGGATTTCTGGTGAAAGGCTTCTTAATGGAAAAACTGAGTGGGATCAGAGAAAAATTAACAACACTCTTTTGAAAAGTATCAGTTGGTTTGCATGAAGGAGAGACTTTTCCTTTGAGGATTTCTTTAGAGTTTATTGCTAATTTGGCACATACCAGAAGATGTCGAATCTGAGAAAAACTGAGGGCTACAATGTACTGTTTCTGTCTAGTCAGCTCTGGCTCTATATTTTATTTGGTTGAAACATGCTCATTAAACAGAATGAGAAGTACCTGGAGCAGATGGAAGTTCTGTCATTGCCATCATAGGTGGCTTTCCATCTCTAGTTCATCACGCTACAGACAAATCTATCTGTGTGGGCATTAGTGGTCCTCAACTCTCTCTTTGGGCCATCTGGAAATGTGGAAATCTGGATTTATGAAGACATAAATCAGTGTTCTAGTGTAGTGAGCAGAAGTTTAGCCTAGTGGTTATATCTCAACTCAGGGTGGAAATACCTAGGTGAGAATTCTGACCCTGTCATTAACTGTTCTTTGGCTTGGTTGCCCTGTGCCTCAGTTTCCTCAGCTGTAAAATGGGGATAGCATAGGATCTACTTCATTCAGTTGTGAGGTTTGATGGAGATGATGCATGTCAAGTGTTTAGCACAGTAACTGGTACAGACTAAGTTCTTGATACTGTTAGGCATCATTGTCTTTTGTTGACATTCTTACTACGACTATTAGTAGTAGTACTACTAGTAGAAATAATAGTCCTAGTATAAAGAGTATGTAACTACCAATTTTGCAAAGGATTCACCTTTGGATTCTTTATTTCAATTTATGTTCAGCTTTTGGGCACACATCGATTGGGAAATCAAGCGAGGTACACGTGTTTGGGTTTAGATCTCCAGGTCATATTTTGCATCACGATTCTAACGTATCCTTTCTTGTAGCATTTTCGTGAAACCCATGCCAGTGGGTCACTGACATCCCTGTCATTCACTAGGGATGTTTTAGTTATACAAGAGTCCAGAGTGAATTCAAAGGACCAAAAAGAGATGAGGACGATGCTCTTGGGTTCAGCTTAAGTTCCAGGAATCTCAATCAAATTCATGGAAGACTCCCTTGCCTCAGTGTTCCTCTGCCATGGAACTACTTGGCAGGGAAGCATCCAGGGTGTCATCTGTACATAAAAAGGGACAGTTGTCCTTCATGTGGTGTTTGTGAATGTAAATGAAGTAGTATCTCAGCTCTATTTTTTAAATACCTTCTGTACTTAGCACTAAGTCATGAATGTGATGGCTGCTCAATAGCTTATTCATGGGGAAAGTTTTTATTGTGTATCTTCTCCTAAGATGCCCGAGGATGAGAATCCAGTGCAGGGAGAAGAGTATGTGCCCCCTTCAGGACATTTGCCAGAATCATCTGCCCCTGAACACCTTACAAAGGAGTCAAGATGTCTGAGAGGGATATAGATACCAGGGATGCTGAGGTTTCATATTGAGGACTGTGGAGCCAGAAATGACTGAAGAATCTAGAAATGAGGAGTTGGTGCCGCTCTGGTTGAGGTGGAGAGTGAGGCATTTGTGCTCCCTGTGTCCCTGTGCCACATTAGTGTCTAGCCCATCACAAGCGATAATCAGGCAGACTTTTTTTTTTTTTTTGCCAGAAATTCTTCATGAGTATTTCTTCTAAGAAGAGCAGTCACAGTGAGACAAAACCCATGGTTCCTACCCGGAGGCTTTTCTCCCTTCTCTGGGGAATGAAAGAGAGCAAGGGGGGCACTAAGACTCCAGATGCCTCAATCTTCTTGCATTAGCCCAGCAGGAAGTGTGGGTGGAGGGTAAGTGTAAAGCATGGATGAAACCAAACAACATTGATGACAACCATCACCGACTCATCTGTATTTATAGCTCTTACCATGTATCGGACTCTATAGGGGCAAACACTATCATTCCCTTCATTTTATGCTAAGCAAAATTGAGGTCCAGAGAGGTTAAGCAACTTGCCTTTAGTTAGTAAGTGGTAGTTAGTTACATTTCAGGCATTGACCTAATTGGCATTTATATATAATAATAAAATAAGGAAGATAAAATAAAATTATTAAGGTATTAATTAAAAAGAAGGAAATAAAAGAAGAAAAAGGAAACAAAGATCAGATGGAACAAAAGAAGACAAATAGCAATTTAATTTAAACCTAATCATATCAATAATCACATTAAATATAAATAAGCTAAATAAATATCCCAATTAAAAGGCAGAGATTTTCAGGTTGTATTTAAAAAGCTAGACCCAACTCTATGCTGCCTATGAGAATTGTACTTTAACTCTAAAGCCATAAATAGGTAAAAAAATTAAATAATGGAAAAGAATTTAAGATGCTAACATTAGTGTTTTAAAAACCTGGAGTGGCTAAAATAAATTTACTTTGTCATGCAAAGTAAATTTTAGGGCCAAGAAAAGATCATTTCATAATGATAATGGGGTTGATTAATCAATAAGACATAACAATCTTAATTGTGCATGCATCTAATATTAACAAACAGAACTTCAAAATATATGAAGCAAAATGAACAGAACTATAAAGAGGAATAAACAAGTCCACAGTTATAATCAAAGATTTCAATATTGCTCTATCAATAACTGATAGAAAATCAAAGATTGAGAAGATTTCATCAACCAACTAAATCTAATTGACATTTATGGAAAATAAACCAATAAGGAAGATAAAAGGGAATCCAAAGAATATTTGGTTAGTCCAGTCTAAGTATTCTTATTTGGGATTCATCGCTAATACGAATGGTGTCTTGGAGACGTAGCGAGAGGAGACAGGAGTGTGATGGTTTTGAAGAACAAGAAGTCTAAAGTAGTGGCACAGCTAAGAAAATGGAAGAGGAAAGGGAATTTTAAGAAGCATGGTTGACACTTATTAACTGTATCCCCTTTGCATTTTCTTAAAACATAAAAGGAAAATCAGAAATACTATTATTTATTCCTGGTTGTTGGTCCGTGGTTCATCAAGTTTAAGTTTCAGGTGCACTGTTAAGGATGAACTGAAACAATTTTATACCTGGCTCTGAGGCCTACTCTGACTTGGGCAAGTCTTTTTACCACTCTGAGCCTCAGTTTTTTTTATTTTTAAAGTGGGGATTCATTTACTCATTTATTCATTTATTCAACAAATAATTTAGTATGCTCTTACTATGTGCCAGGCCTTATAGTAGCTACCTTGAACAAAGGAGACAAATGTCTTTGCTGACAAAGAACTGATAGACTAGTGGAGAAGACAGATAACAAACTAATAAACAAAGAGTTATATGATATGTGAGACAATGATAAGTGTTCTGGTAAAAAATAAAGCACAGTAAGAAAAAAGAAGAAGGACACAGGTGGGCCAGGAAAGGCATTCTGATAAGGTGCAGAGGCATGCAGAAATCAAGGTGAGCCATATGGACATCTGGGTGGGAGGAAGGAGCATTCAAGGCAGAAGAAACAGTGGAGACAAGGGGCTTGTGGTGGGGGTGCACTTGGAGTCTTTGGAAAGAGTAAGAAAGCAATGTGTCTGAAGCAATGATCAGGGTCAGATAGGTAGTGAAGTCTTCATATGACAGAGCCTCGTAGCCATGGCAGCAACACTGGCTTTTACTCTGAATGAAATGGGGAATCATTTGAGTGGTAGGATCTGACTTGCGTTTTACAAAAGTGGCTGCAGGGTGGGAAATAGACTACAGGAAGGCAAGGACAGCAGGAGGATTGCTTAGGAGGCAAGCACGACAAGTGAAGGGGAGAAGTAATGGAGGCTTGGATTTGAATGGTGATGTGGAAGTGATGAGAGGTTGAACTCTGGATTTACCTTGAAGGTGCAGTGAAGAGAATTTGATGATGGATGAGATGACGGGTGAGAGAGATAGAGAAATGTCAAAGATGACTCTAAGAATCTAAGTCGGAGCAGCTTGGTGAAGGGAGAGGCAATTTATTAAGATGGAAGGATAATAATACCTAATCCTTGTGAGGCTGTTTCAGGAATGAAATGAGATAATGTACGTGAATGCACTTCCTGAACTTAAAACACCATTTGGATGTAAAAGATGAAAAATTAGAAAGCCACAGAGGAGTTGCTAATTCTCAAATATGACAAACACTAATGTTTTAAGACCAAAAAGCACTACTGATTTTCTTACTGATGTTTTCTATTCAATAAAGGAAGTTATTCTGAATGTTTCAGTGGCTCATTTGAGGAACCACAGCCCACCAACAAGGAGTAATTCTGAGTTTCTTTTTATGTTTTAATAAACATTAAAGTGGATACAATTTATAACCTCAGCCATACTTCTTAAAAATTTTTTTCTCTCCAATTCTCTAAGCTGCGACGGCTCTGATATTTCTATCCCCTTTCTCCACACAATGGAGCTCAATATAGCTACTTAAAGTTTAAATAAAAAAAAAATTGCAGTTCATAAACGTTTCTATTTTTCCTGAATCATTCCTTGTGCAACTAAGGTTGTTCACTCCTGATTTAGGCCACACTGGGGCTGACAGTGTTATATTAAGGCATCCATTGTTCACTTTCCAGAGCTGTTCTAGGACCTCTTGGAATATTTCCCGGCAGGGTTAATTTTTAAATGGCAGCCTAGTGATATGAAATTGCTGTGGAACCTGTTAGACTTGAGTTACATATTTCTTCTGTTGTCTGTAGGATCAAGGTTGTCTGAAATATGTTGATAATTTTACAAATAAATCAATAGAAAAATTATTGAATCCAGACCAGTTAGTTCAATTTCCAACAGAGCAAATGAAGAAAATGCAGGAATTTGTGCAATGGGGAAAATAATATCTCTATTGAGTATTTGCTGTCGGGATTAAATGAGAGAGTGCAAAACTCCTAGCATAGTATTTCCCAGAGCCCTAGAATGTAGGCTAAGCTGCTGATCCTCTTAAGGAAATTTTTTTAAAAAGCAGTTTTGAGGACAAATACGTTCATTCATATTTTTGTTCTCTCTCTTTGGTCTACCCTACTCTCTTCACTTCTCTCTTTTGCTGTCCTATTCACTCATGCTCTGGTTCCTTTAGCAAATATTTACTAATTATTTATGATTTATAAGTCAGTGTTTTGCTACAGATGGAGAATCTTTTCCTCTGTGCTATAGAAAACTAACAGAATTTTCCAACACTTTGTCTTGAAACCAGGATGTTTATGTCCTGGATCCCTCACTGGCTTCTGTTTAA
Source organism: Pteropus alecto (assembly GCF_000325575.1). NCBI lineage: Eukaryota > Metazoa > Chordata > Mammalia > Chiroptera > Pteropodidae > Pteropus > Pteropus alecto. The sequence continues at coordinate 17,041,253 of NW_006440638.1, read as the reverse complement.
ATCTGTCCAAATCAGTGGCTAGGCCCTGGTACTGGGTTTCTGATGTCTCCAAATTTCTAATACATAACCAATCTCAGTTTTCATGTCAGTTTTACCACTTTAAGTTCTCTCATAAACACATACGCCAAAGAAAATTAATGAGACATTTTTACTGATCAGAGTGGTTAAGCAGAATGATAGTTGGTTTGCAAATAGTACCTGTAGAATCCTTGAAAAACCAATCCATTCCCTTCTGTTGGTTAAATATCTCCCTATTCAGGGTTATATGGCACAACTCTTCCCTAAGTGATTACATTTTTTGAGATAGCAGGGTCCAAGCAATTTTGTTTAATAGGCCATCACTCAGCATATACCCAGCTGTCAATAAACATTTCTGTACAAATCGTTGGTTTGATCTGTAAAATAAAACTATATTTTACCTATTCTTTTTATCCTAAATGAAACTAATTAATTGGTGATTCCTCTCAAATCTTAAGAAACTGGAGTTGGTCATACATTTTCTATTTTTTGGCCATTTATTTAAATGCTACACTGCACACTAAAACTGACTCAATTTGAATTGCTTGAAGGCCGCCAGTGGCAAATCCTCACACCTCCTGCACGCAGTTGTTAATGAAGTTGTGAGTGACTGATTTATACATTCTGAAAGATCTGGATATCTCTGAGAGGGTATATGAAGCCAATAAAATCTCTTAAATCAGAATCACCTAGCATGTTCTAGGAAGGTTTTAAATTGTACTGAAAATCTATTAGAAAAGGAGAAGAAAATGATTCTATCTTGACAATTAGCACAAATGCAAATACAGTAATCATAAGAATTGAGGAAGCAATAGTATAGTTGGCCCTCTGTATCTGTGGACTCTGCATCTTTGGATTCAACCAACTGCAGATCAAAAATATTTGAAAAAATCATTAGCTATTGCTGATGTGTACTATGTAGTTAGGCCTATGATGGCTGTGGCTGTACTGAACATGTACAGACTTTTTTCTTGACATTATTCTCTAAACAATACAGTATAACACCTACTTCTATAGTCTTTACATTGTATTAGGAGTTATAAGTAATCTGGAGATGGTTTAAAGTATATGGAAGATGTGCCTAGGCTATATGCAAACACTACATCATTTTAAATAAAGAACTTGAGCATCCATGGATTTTGGTATCTGTAGAGGTCTTGGAACCAGTCCTCTATGGATACTAAGGGAGAACTGTAAATATCAAAGTCAAATATTTTAATAACCTTTCACGAATCTTTTATATTTCCGTCCACATATTATCTGAAGATCAGTTTTTCTTTTTAAAAAAAAATTTAAAGAGATGAATGGAGGTGTGTCCAAAATTGCCAGTCAGAGAAGATACACTTACCCAGAATGCTTCATGTTTTGAGGCTTATCCATTCGGACAGCAAGTTTGATTTTGAGGTCTTGATCAGGACAGTTTTTAGAGACTGTCATTTTGTGCCATTCTGACTGTTTGGGGCTGTTTGGGGTGGGATGGAGAATAACCTGTTGAGAAAAAGGACAACCATCTTAGCCAGAAACACTATAATGGGCATGTTTTTATTGATGAGCGACTTTGCTGCTGATTGCTGAATGTCTTGTTCAGGTCCCACAGCCAGAGAGAAGCCAGTTACATGAAGTACAGTTCTGGCCATTGGACTCAAATCCAAAGTACTACCTACCAGTCATGACTGCCTCCTGCCAAGTGGCTCGGTCTGAGGACAGAAGTGATGTTGTCTTGCTCTCTTCCTCTCTCTCCCTAGCTAACTCTGTAAAAGTAAGGATTGTGATTTCTGTGATCCTGCTTTTGTACATTTCCAAAGTTCAGAAATACTAAAGCAACCCAGAACAGAGGATATTCTCCACCCCTAGTTCTCTTCATATAAGGACACGGATGTATGAAAGGAAGAAACATCCTTACATATTAGAGAGCACTTCTAGTCTGCTCTTCCCATTCCTTAAGATTCCTTCCACTATTTCAAGAGGAGGAATCCCTCAGAGGCTGCAGGGGAAGATGGAAGGGACCTTATTTGATGAATAAGAAATGTAATATTTAGAGAAGGGAAGGGACTTGCTGACAGTCACATATTGCAACCTGATTTCATCTGCAGTTTTCATCTTATCATACAACACCCAGCTCTGTCTTGACACAGAAGGAAGCACACACAGCTTGAAGAAGGATTAGCTCTTAGAGAATGCTTTTCACCAGTATGTTTCAGAGATGGTGCTCTGATTTGGGACTTTTGCCTCAGATGCTGTGAACAAAACAAGGAGGGGACATCTCATTACCTCAGATGCTGTGAACAAAACATGGAGGGGACATCTCAGTAAATCCATTTCTGCATTTGAGATGAAAGAATTCTCAGGAGCCACATGGGATCTGGGGAATGTGCACTTAGGGAGGAATGAAGTATTTGGAAAAAGCCCCTAAACTAAGGGAACATGAACTAAATATAGGCACAACAAAAGCTGGGCTTGCTAAGATTTGCTTCTGTGATGGCAGCATGCCCTGGTTTGTTGCATGTTGCTCTGGCTCTGTTTTCAAAGCATCTATTTTCTCCAGGTGCAGGGAAGGCTGGCTTCTTTCACCTCTGGAGGGGATAGGAGGGACTCAGAGTTTTAAGGGAGGACACTCTAGCCTTCCGGATGCTGTGTCAGCTTCCCTGCCATGACACAAGCTTGGCCTAAGCTTGGAGAGTGGGAACATATTGCTTTCCGGGTGATTGTGGATCAAGAGCTCTGAGAGAGTAAGAGACCATGGCAGAAAAGCAACATCAGCCTACTTTCAATTGCCTGGCTTGTGGTGATTTTTCACTCCTAACTGCAGGCCTGACCTTTTCTTTTTATCATTAAATGCCTTCTCTCTGATCAAAGAAAATTCATATATTTTTTTCTGATGACAAAATTAGAATCTTCTCAATATCTTATGACGTAATTGAAATACAAGAAGGCCTGATATTTTAGACCAGAGTCTGCCAAAGTTGTTTTTTTGATTATATCCTATGTCAGTAAAATATTTTTGGACAATTATCTCAATATCTGTAACTATAACTCTATTAATATAAACATATATCAATCAAAATAAAAGCATACCTTGGAGATATTATAGATTCAGTTCTAGACTACTACAATAAAGTGAATATCACAATAAAGAGTCACACAGTTTGGTTTTCCAGTATATCTAAAAGTTATGTTTACACTGTACTATAGTCTATTAAGTGTGTAATAGTATTATGCCTAAAAAAATGTACATACCCTTATTAAAAAATACTTTATTTCTAAAAAATGCTAACCATCATCTGAGCTTACTGGAAAAATGGTGCCGATAAACTTGCTTGATGCAGGGTTGCCATAAACCTTTAATCTGTGAAAAATGCAATATCTGCAAAGTGAAATAAAACCAGATATGCCTATTTTTAAATATCAGTAAAAATATATACACATATATATTTTACATTATATATGTTTACTTTATATTAATATAGTCATTTTTTTTTTATTTATGCCTATAGCACCTGGTGTTCCTAGGTGGTCTCCCAGGCCCAACCCTGCTTAGCTTCTGAGATCAGAAATTGGGCTTGTTCAGGGTGGCTTAGCTATAGACCATGGACCATGGCTCCACTGGGGTGTGACCCCAAATATTCGTTATTACACATATCATAAAACAAATGCACAAATATAGAAGTCTTAAAAGTGAGCTAAAGACAAAAGACTATATTTTAAATATCTTGCTAATTGTGGTGGCTTTGTTCTATTATTAGCTATATTTTAAAGGACCATGTATTTAGGGCAAGGCTAATTGTTCATGATACTGGATATAAATCTGTAGTTCAAAGAATCTTATAAATAATCTCATAAAGTCTTGACTGACATCTGATCTCATCTAATTAAATTGGCATTGTTTTTATCTCATGATTTGTTTTTATCTCACAAAACTCTTGTTAGCAGGAAAGGTTCAGCTCCACCATTTTCGTGCTGTTTGCCATGCTTGCAATACTAGTATTGTCTTCAAATTGTAGCTCTTCTGCAGTTTTCTTTTTTTGCCATTTATTCACTTTGTGGGGGTTAATTTAGTTAAAATTCTATCATAAAAGATATAAATTCACTTAACAGGGTGCCATTGGGTGGTGGAGATCTCTCCCCTCAAGAGAACGCTTGTCCCTATGTTACCCTATGTCATGGTGCATATCCTGTGTCCCCAGCACTTGGGTGATGGAGAGAAGGGGCTGCTGATTCCAGTGAAACCAATCCTCTCTCCTGAGCTAGTTTGGTCTGAGAGTTGAGGTAGAGGTGACTTGCTGGGAAGCAAGGAAGCGGGGAGGCTGATAGGAAAAACCCCAGCCAGGGCCGGAATAGCAGCAGGCAACGCCCTGGGCCTCCTTCTGCTCCTGCCCATTTGGCAAAATAAGTAGGAGCAGCGCTCTGGGCACCCGGAGCTCATTAACAGGCCTCCCACCATATGGGTTCTGGGCGGGTTTCCCACTGACAATATGGTGTCCGTTCACCAATGCAAATGGCCTCAGCTCATTACTAGCCTCTCTACAAAGACTTCTTCCCCCACGTGTGGCTCCCTAGGGAGACCACTTCTTCGGGGTGGATGAAGAGATGAGGTCATCGCAGTCTCCTCCATCTTCATTCTCATCCTGCCATGAGCCTGATGGGTCGACGACTCCTTTATATGTGTCAGCTTTGCTGAGTTATTAGGGTCCTTCTGGGTGCACATAAGCCCCTAGCAGTCCAGACACCTCATCTGGACATTCCAGCCTGCTAATCAAGCACTTCATCATCTCAGCTGAGGCCCATGTGTGCTGTGCTTTGATGTGGTGATGCTGATGTGGGAACACAACCTACCCCGTGCACTAAGCTGCACACCAGCCAGCCTCAGCTTCTCTTAGTTACCTGGACATGCAGACAGGTCCTTCTGGGAAAATGTTTTACCTTGAGCCTTTGCCTGGCTGATTCCCTTTAAGATTTAGCCTATGTATCCCTCCCTACCTCTGCGTCTTCTCCAGGGGAAGCATCCCCCACCCCAAAGTGGATTATATTTCCTCGCTCTTTGTTTCTCAGGTGTCCTTTCTCTAGCAGAGCACTTACCACACTGCGCTGTCAGTTCTAGTTTTTGTGTCTGTAGCCTTTAAATTTTAGAAGTTAAGAATTTATTCCTGTCATTATTCCTGTTTGCTCTGTGGGTAGCACAAATGACAGGACACAGTGGGTCCACGATCATATTTGATACATGAAAATTTGATAATGTTGCAGTGTTGGCAAAGGTGTGGGAAATAGTCACTTTCATGCCTTTCGTGGAAGTTTAAATTGGTGTGTGTACTCTTCAGGGGACTATTTGTCAGTATCTATCAAAATTCAAATTTCACTCCGCAGAATTTGTTTTTGAAATTTATCATATATATGTATATACACACACATAAGTGCAAAGAAATAAATTCAAGGCTATTTACTGAAGTATTGTTTATATAGCCAAAGACTGGACACAACCCAAACACATTATGATATACACATAATGGAATATTACGCAGCCATGAAAACATAAGGAGTCAAAATGGCTGAAGTATTGTTTATATAGCCAAAGACGGGACACAACCCAAACACATTATGATATACACATAATGGAATATTACGCAGCCATGAAAACATAAGGAAAGTCAATATGGGCTGATATAGAATAATCTCCAAATACAATGATATTTCAAGCAAAGTTCAGAGCAGTATGTATACAGTAACTTCCAATTGTGCTTTTTCTTTTATTTTAAAAAAGGATGTGATGTAAGCACATACGTTTGTGTATATTATGCTTGAATATGCATAGAGTATTTGGGGATGAATGCACAACAAATTGAAAACGAATTTTTCCTCTGGAAAATGATACTAAAATGAAGTGGGAGAGATCATTAGTTTCACTAAATATCCATTTCAATTTTTTTACAGTGTGTATGAATTATTTTTTCAATTAGAAAGGTTAATAAAAATGAAGCATAATAAAGATGGAACAAATTAAATATTGTTGAATGAATGAATGTAGCACTGGGATTTCAAATGTGGCTGTGTCCTTCCAAGCTCGAGAAGAATTACATCATAGAAACACTCTCCAGAGAAGTCCAAGTAATGGCTTCATTTTAAAAAAGACGACTTCGTGGTCATCCAGCTGCTGCCTGTGGAGGTGTCGCCAGCAGAGGGCGTCCCAGCTGGCACAAGGGCCAGACAGGCCAGCTCCACAGCAATTGGTAGAAAGTTTCTTTTGCGGGAAGGAAGTATAAACTAGTATCTAGGGGAATACATAATGGGGCTGGAGGAAAGAATAATTTAGAAATGAATCATTTCATATTGAGAAATGAATGGCTGTGTGGGGGCTGTGGTAAGCTCATGGCCTTCACCACAACAGCAGAGCCGAGGGTTTTATTTTTACATGGAACAATGAGGTGTAGTAAAAACGGCCCTGGAGATGAGGCAACGTAATTCCTGCCAAGTTACTTACCTCCTCTGGCCCCAGTGTGCTCATACATACAGGAAGAGTAATGATTGTAGCTGCCTCATTGGGGTTATGATGAAGACTCAATGAGGGGCTGCACATAAAGCTCTTAGGACAGTGGCCTAGCCAGTGGTGAATGTACAGCGACGCATGGGCTCCAACTAACTGGGTGGGGTGGGACAGTTTCCTGCCTTCCTCCTGAATCAGTTTTCTCATCTATAAAATGAAAGTTTTCGACTAGCCCTGTAGTTTTAACTTCTCTGAGTAGGAACAGCTTTGAGAAGCTGGTGAATGCTTTGAACTAGTGAATCCAGAAAAATGCGCATATCCTCACCCCCACCTCCCCATTTGCAAACAATTTCAAGGGCTCCTGGGGCCCATAGTGCCCTCCATAGACTCAGGTAGAGTGTTCCTGGACTTGTCTCTTCTAATACTAATATCCTAGGTCTCTAAGACTCTTATGATTCTTGACACGATTCTTCATGGAAAAAGTTTAAAGAAAAATAAAAGGCAGGCTACTTCACTACTTTCCCTAGGGACAGAAATGAATACTTGTCATTTCTCAAAGAAAGTAGCTAAACCCCTTCTTTGCTTTCATTCCCCCTCCTTTTTGGAGGGCACTCTTTTTGCTATTAGCCTTGTTTACTTTTTGTTTTACTTTCATTTGTGGCATAGGTCCTAGTAATATGATTTCAGGTCAGTTCTATAAATGAAAGCCAGAATAAGGAAATGAAAACACAAAGGAAGAAAAACAGAAAGCATGGTTAATGTGTTGTTGCTGGCGTTGTTACGTGTGTGTGCCTGTGTGCTTGTCTCAGAGTATTCTCTTACTACTCTGTCAATGAAACATTAGAGGCCCAGAGAGGTTAAATGTCTTAGCTGGAGTCACACAGCTGTCAGAAGGGATTATGCATTCAATTAGTATGAAATGAAATTTATTGAGAGTATATGTGCTGGGCTCTGGGTATAGAGTGGCAAACAAAATAGTTTATGCTTCTCTCATGAAGCTTTTATAGTCTGGTGGGAAAGACAGAGGCCAACATTTCTGTAAATACTTTCTCTTTCTCTCATTGGTGATAAGTTCTGTGGAGGAGTTCAACAGAGGGCTGAGGTAGCAAATGAAGGAGAATGGACAGTCAGCAAAGGCTCTCCGAGGAGGAGGGGCATTTATGAAGAGAAGAAGGTAGCCTTTTAAAGAGCTGGGAAGTGGGGAAAGTGCACCAGGCAAAGAGAAAGTTCCCTGAGCGGGGAAAGAACTTGGTTTATTTGGGGAACTGAAATTTGGCTAATGATGCTTGATAGTGGATGAAGGGAAGGTGGCAGCAAATGGGCTGAGGAGGTGGGCAGAAGCCCGATCACCAGAGTCTTTATAGGTTGCACTACAAGGTTTAGATTTTATTATAAACAGGATGAGGTGATGGAAGCATTTCAAGCTATCCAGGGACAAATCCAACTTATATTCTGAAAATACTACTGGCTGTTTGGGGCAGTGTCAATAGCTGAGATGCAGGAAGACATGTCTTTCTTACCTTGGTGGTCCACAAAGGGATTGGTACCACCCCTCAGGATGTTTAAAAAATTGGGGGGATTTTTTTGGCTGAAAAGATCATTGGTACTGGACTCTATTGGCCTTGAATCAGTGGCACCCAGGGATACTAAACATCCTGCAAGGAGTGAGATAATCCTCCCTAATGAGGAATTGTCCTGCACCCCACCTGACTTTTGAATATTCTCACTGAATATGAGTGGAGGTAGCAAAATTTGCTTACAATTGACTGAGTCTAGACCCTAAATCTTTTTCACATATACACTCAAAGTATCTTTGGCACTTTTCCAGGGAAACCAGGAAAATTTTGTTACCAAGACTTGATTACCAATTTGAGAAATTGGTTTACTGATACACCAGTCCACAGTGGATTTCGTAGTTGTCACTGCGCAGTGATTCTCCATAGAGGAGCCAGGAAAGTACTCCTCTTTCGGTATCCTAGTGCAGTTGTGTATGAATCTTTACATTTTGAAATTATCTTAGTAGTAATTAATTTCCTTTTACTTCTTTATATTATGTCATGTTGATTTAAAAATTGTTAGGTGGGTCGCTTTGTTAAATAATCTAAGAATTTCACTTCAGGATAGTAAAAGCCATGGCGACTCTTTGCTCTGACTGGTGTTTGGGTTTGATGGTTTGAGGACCCCTACTCTATCTTATGCCATACATCCTATTGGTCACCCAGATTTGAAGGGGGAAGTTGAGGTTTGAAGAGGTTGAGGGATTTCCTTGCCCAAAGTCACACAAGGCAATGCGGAGTGGAGTCTGGGATTCAAATCGCAAAGCCAGGTCTAGCAGTACTTGGCAATGCTGTCTCTTGGGACCTGGGGATGCCCGCACTTCAGAGCTCTTTGTGATGGATACCCCTTGTGATGAAGAGTGCTTACCCGTCCAAGTTCCTTGTCCTCCAAGGCAAGGACGCCTGTGCTCTCTGTGAACAGCTTCACCTTCACAGCAGGCAGCGCGTGCGTCGTAGAGAAGTCACCCTGTGTGCCCCAGCTGTGGACAGAATCAGAGAGATCAGTGTGGAGACCTCTGCCTTGACAATGCTAAATTCAACTGCCTTCTTCTTGAGTTGGGTGAATGCAGGGTTAACCCGAGGCAGGGTTGAGTGTCACATCCTCCTCTCCTCCCCTCCAAAGCTGCCAGAATGACAAAAAGTGTTAATTAACTTGTTAGGCAAATGCAAGACAGATGCTCAGAAAGTTGCCACTGGGTCTTCACAGAGCACTAGAAGGAATCATATGGAATTAGTATGAAATCAAGAACTCTCCCCCGGGCATTTGCCATACCTACAAACTATTTCCAGGTAAACACTAATATTTCCTTGCATCCTTGGAATCCCTAGTTTTTGGAAGTTGCAGTTCTAGATTTTGTTAGGGCTTCATTTGGTCCTAGCCAACATCTGACTTTAAAATGAAACTTCAATGGTAGTGGGGAGGCAAGAAGCCTCATTTCTATTCAAAGGTGAATTGAATAGAAGAATGGATAGAGCTCGGCCCTTCATGAAAAGCAAGAGTGATGTGGTAAATGTCCTTCCCCACTCACGGTCTGTGGGATTCTGAGTCTTAGATTTCCCCAGCGGGGAGCCTGGCTTACTGAGCATCTGGGCTGGGCTGACATGAGTCCCTGATGAGCCCCTCAGATGTGGCCTCGTCGTTCCTCATCATTATTCTTACAAGGCCTTCTCTATCCACTCTGTACCTGAAATCGGTGTGATCTTCTGGACGTGTCAGCTGAATTGCACTGAGCCCTTGCCCTAAACGCTCCCACAGCACCTGTTCCATTGTACTCAAGATGCAGTTCAGTCCCCTTGGTATGGTCTCCCACCCATCTGCTCCAGTGTCATGGGCCTCCTGATTGTGCCACTTCACGACTCTTGCACGCATGGTTCCCTCTGCTGGCAATGCTTCTTCCTACTCTGCTCTTTACCTAGCTACCCTTTATGGGCTCAGCTTAACCACCACATTCCCAGAGAACATGGCTCTTGATTTCATTTCCCAGTGTAAATTTGTTTCTAGTGTTAAATTCTCTTGAACGTGTTATTTAATTTTCCATCCTAGCAATCACTAGATTTTTAATTATTGTTTTATATAATTGTTTAATAGCTGAATCCTCTATTATTCTGTAAGCTCCATAGGCACAGAGACTGTGTTTTGTTTATATCGCATACCTACTACTTAGCACAGTGCCTAGCACATAGAAGATATTTATTAAGTATTTGTTAAAAAAACAAATGATGCTAAATATATATTCTTTTACAAGATTAGGAAACAGGAATAGGTGTAATTTTGTAAAGAGATGTTTTTTATTTTGCCTTCTATAGTGGTCAATTTCCATACTGTAAAATATTCACTAAAATATGATTTTTCATGACTGTAATATTATATTTTTTGGCTGCATCATAATTCATTTAATCATTGTTCTATTACTGAGACTGAGAGACATATTACTTTTTGATTTCATTTCAGATTATTTCCTGGGGATAGAGACCTAGACGAAAAATAATTTCTTCATGTGTCAGCAAACATTATGATGTTCTTACAGTGCTGCAGAGGTTGTGCTCATCAGTGAATATTTTCAAGGCTTGATTCACCTATTCCCAAAACACTTTTTATAAAGGTAGGGACTGTCTTCCCACCATCTGGGAATGAGAGTGTAAATCACATTAAGTGTCCCTGTTTACTTTTTTTTCTGGCCTATTTTGTCATTGTCATTTCCATGGATATTAGAGACAGAAGTTCTTCGACTAATAGAAGTTCTTCGACTTTTTTTTCTGGCCTATTTTGTCATTGTCATTTCCATAGATTAGAGACAGAAGTTCTTTGACTAATAGCAGACCTGAATATTTTACTCTGTTCATTGGTTGTTTGTATTTCTTTCTTTCTTTCTTTTTTTTTTTTTTTGTAAATTATAGAAATCTGACTTCTCATCTCACTGTTGTTCTCAAATAAACTCAAAGACATGAGGGATCTAGAGAGAGTTGACAAGTGATCACCAGAACAACGGGGGTCCAGATTCAAGGTGATCTGTGTGTGTGCGAGAATAGTGAGGAAACATAAGAATCACAATAGAGAAAGGAGAAGACATGGACGAGGACACCAGACAGAACAAAAAACTCCAGGCTTCAAACACAACAGCAAAATGTTAGATTAGAGACAGAAGTTCTTAATTTTGGTCATTGGCAATTGGAGCAAGCCCCTAAGATAAAGAAACCTTTGTCCCAGCAAAGGTGATGTGACAAGGCATAGAGCTGGACCACATATCCTTAGTTCAAATCCTGGTTAGTTACTTACGGATTGCAGGACTTGAGGCAAATTAATAAATGTCTCCGTGTCTCAGTTTGCTCAGCTATAAAATAACCTTATTTCACAGAGTAAACAGTAGCAGGCTTGGAACAGGACAAGAACCCAACAAATTTTGGCTACTTTCTCTTTCCCAAATAAGGAGAGATAGGATGTATTCCAGTAACAGTGATGACCACTCATTTTGTGTAATCTCTTCAACACACATCTATTAAGCACGTAATAAATCTGACCCTGTACTGGGTAAGAAAGATAGACGCCACCCTTCCTACTGCACAGTAAGTAGTAAAACAGTTATTATCATTCCCATTTCACAGATGAGAAAACTGAGAAGAAACTCAAGATCTTATCTACTTTATTACAGGGAGTTGCCACCAAGTCGGGCTAATCTCTTAATTCTTACTTTACAGCTCTTGCTTCTATTGTTGTTATAATTATCAACAATAATGATTAGCGATAGCAGCAAAAAAATGAGCATTAATTTATTATTTATGATTAATTGTGCTATTAATCTCTTTAGGCATCTATTTGCTTAATCATGAGGAAGATTCCTGCTGTAAACCAAGAGTTCTGGAATGAGATGCTTTAACACGATGCCTCAGAAAGGTCTTGATCTCAGTGCCTTGGGGATCCCCCCACACTGTATCCTCATAATACTGTCCTTGGATGTGGTTCATAGGGATTTTGTGGCCTGCTCAGCAGGCACTAACCCAGTTTGCCTGGACTCCTGCTGCAACTCCGAAATGTTCAGCTCATAAAGTGCTAAACATGACGCAGACCGTGGGGCAGGGTGAGGCTTCTAAGACCCCATCAGCTGGATGGAATTCAAGCTGCTGGGGGCCGTCCTGACAACCCCTGTCCATTTGGACAGAGTTGCTTTTCCTTTCCACCAGGCCTGCAGCTGTGCTTTTGGCTTCCTATCATGACCCTTGGCTCACCTCAAGATGTTAGGTTACCACTGAATCCCAATTTATCCATCAGATTTCAAAATGGTAACCTGGCCCAGTGGAGCAGGAAAAAAAGAGAAAGTCTCTAGTCTAATCTTAACTGGCTATGTCACTTACAGGACAAAATGCAAATGTGGGGCTTCTTGTTCAAAAAGCACAAAGAAAGTGCCATTCAAGTTACCAAAATATAAAGCATTTTTTTTTCTCTGAATATTTTCTCTGCTCAAATACACGCTCTATTGTTCCATTAGATTTCACTTACATATACAAGTTTAAAGATCAAATTAAGAATTTCAAGATGGCAACAGCAGAACATTACACTTAATACAGGTCCCGTCTGAGTGCAGGGTCTATGCAACTGCATGGGTCACAACCCCATAAATCAGGCTCTGAGTCCAATGCTGCCTCAGTCTGTTTAGCCTGGACTGAGGCTGGACCATGCAACAGAGGGCGGCTGTCACTGCTGTTGACACGAAACCTTTGCCCCTTGCTACAGTCATTGGACTGTGAAAACCACTCCTGGCTTCTTTATGCCAATGTTTCCTATTCTTAGGAGGCTCCACGGGGTTTATCAGTACCCATCCCTGACCAAAAGGTCATGAAAATGTACACTCTCTTTCTTTTTCCAGCCATGGAGAAACTATCTTCATAATAAAACAGAAAATATTTATTCAGAAATTACTATGTGCAAGGTATAAATTCCTATCTCAAGAATGTTATACAGTCATTCATGCATTTTTATCTTTTAAAACCATCTTGACCATCCTATGAAATACTTATAATTATACCCTTACAGTTACAGATGAGAAAGCTGAGGCTCAGAAAGGCTGGTAATGTGTCCAGGGTCACATGCAGGGAGCAAATGGCAGTCTGACCCCACAACCCAAACTCTTATCCATGCCGCCATATTGTCTCCCTCACACATTCCAACAACGCACTCCTCTGTGTCTTGATAGTTGACATAAGTTACCTTTGTAACTCAAAGGGACAATTCTGTTTCAAGATTGATGGGACTCAGGGCTACCCTGGCTTCTCAGTTTGGATTTATTTCAAATGTTCAGTATACTTCACAGAGTACGACATGCCCTACAGACAAATTAGCCAGTGGAAGAAGCATCAAAAAGTTTGACCTTTTGGTCAGGCTACTTGTTGGTTGGTGAATCTATTTCTCATTGTTGCATTTTTCTCTGTTCATTTCTTTTCCTTTGCTGTGCATTGACTGTGGCTATTAAGATGAATATCTCTCCTTAAAAGTTTCCCAGAACCGAAATAAAATTCCACTTTGAAGAGGTTGATGGTTGGGAAGGTTAACTGACTAACTTCTCTCCGAACACAAGGTAGATAAAGTATAGTGGGTGAGGTGTCCCTCTTCTGTGATCCCATCTTATCTACCACTGTACTCACACTGTACAGCCAGCTCACAAAAGTGCTAAAAATAGTCACAAGTTATTGAGTGCTTATGATTTGTCAGAACCTGGGCTGCTTTTCATGGATTATCTCATTTAATCCTTCTGACAGCTATGTGAGGAATATTCTGTTATTATCCCCACTTTATAGATGGAGAAACTAGGACTTGAAGAAGTTAAATAGCTGGTCCAGGGGTCCAGGCTATCACAGAGCTGGACTTCAAACTCAGAGTTTCTGAGCCCAAAGTCCATGCATTAAACTGCAGAGTTTTAATGCCTCTTGATAATTCATAAAACACTATTACAGTGTAGTTTGACAATTATCTGTGTGTTTCCGGTTCTCTCTTTAGATGGTGAACACTGTGGGGGCAGGGAACATAGCATGATTTTTAAAATATTTCCTGGACCCAGCACAAGGCCTGGCATACAATAAATGTCTGTTTAATGACTAGGAAGGAGTGACAAATTCAGAATAACCATGTCACCAAATATCAGGGGATTCTGGAGAGATGCAACATATGAGGTAAACATGGGTGCACTGCTTTCTTTAAACCAAACTGAGGGCTTTATATCCTTGATGATTAGATGTTTTTCTAGGAGTACTTCAGTTTTCTGAAATGTATGCAGAGGCTGGCAGTGTGCAAGGGACACCCAGCATATACAGCAGCAAGGAGAGCATCCTGAGGAGCAAGGCATAGGTCCTTAATGGTCAAGGGGTGGTAAGCTGATATGGCCAAGGTCTGGAAGCAATGTGGATGGCGATAAGAAAGAAAGTGCCAATTATAAAATTAGCTATTATTATTACTTTTGGTCTTTTCTGCCAGAAGCACACAAGCACAGACTATAGAAATGCCATCATCCACAGTGGCGCCTCCAGATAGGAAGAAATGTGTATTGAGGTATGTGTGCCCTATCCAAATCAGATACCTTTTGCAAGAAGGTGGGGAATTAAAAGATGAATCATCCAGCTAACTAACCTCCATGCTCTATGCACTCCAAGCATTTCTATAACCTACATGCCTTGGATGATGCTCTGACTTTCACTGCTTAGGAATCCTACCTCTAATTAGCCCTTCTTCATTTCTCCCTTCATTTAGAAAACACTTCCTGAATGTCTGCCATGTGCAGATCACTGTGTTAGGTGCTGCTTTGGTGCTGCTTCACCGTGTTATAGTCTACTTAGGCCAAGTGCAGAAATGATTACACTTATTAGGTGTAAGTTTGAGCCTCGGCTTTCACGTCTATAAACTGGGAATAAGAACAGCACTGGCCCCAGAGGGTCCATGAAAGGCTACATGGGAGATAAGCTGTTGCATATACAGTGTTCAACTCAAAACCAAGCACAAAAAATATGTCTTTCATTTCAGGATGATAGACCAAGGGTTGGTAAACTATGGTCCATGGGCCAAGGCTGGCTGACCACCTGCTTATGTATGGCTCATGAGCCAGAAAGATTTTTACATTTTTAAATGGCTGAAAATAATCAAAAATAGAATATGTCATGACTCATGAAAATTATATAAAATTGACATGTAGTATCCATAAATAAAGTTTTATTAGAACACAGCTACGCTCATTCATTTACACATTACCTATACTGCTTTTTGTGCTTCAATGGCAGAGTCGAGTAGTTACAACAGAGACCATATGGCCAACGAGCATAAAATGTTTATTTTCTGGTCCTTTACAGAAAGAGTTTACTGACCCCTGCTATACACGCTTAAATTGCTGGCTCAGTCTATTGGGAATACTTTTATTTTCATTAGCAGTTTAGAAGTATGTTCAACCAAGCAAATCCATAAAGATGAACTGTAAACATACACTTACAAGGATAGCTCAACTCCATAGCAATCCAAGTTGCTGCTCTAAATTCTTCATGGAGCTCTTTCTAGCATTCTTGGTGTATTGGAAAATTTGGAATTGTGTACCATAGTATTTCAGACAGGTGGTGCCCAAATGCTGCTTCCAGATCCCCTTGAGCTGGCTGACTCATTTAGTCACACTACATCATTATTAATACCAAATAATAAACATAAGTAGCAGATAATTCATATATTGGGGGGTGGAGATGACTTTTAAAGTCACAGCACATTATTTCTCCAAACCTATTCCACAGTGTCACTTCTTTGAAAGTGAACACTTTGATCTGGGGTAGCAAATAAGGGAGAGAAATATGCTTGGGTGGAGGGAGGGAGAAATCCATAGGCAAAGCCGCCTTATACTGTGTGTTTGGAGAGCATCTGCTTCATCGCAGTCACATCTCTGTTTACTATTTAAAGCCTCTTATTTGCGGAAGCCTCCTCAGACCATATGTTGTCAGCAAATGTTGCTAATCAAATACACACAGTAATTTTCATTAGAATTTCCCCCACCCCCCTCATGAACAAAAAACAACATTTGCCACAAAGGGAATATACCTCCCAAAATGACAGTAAACATCCACTGCAAACCTTTGACAACAGAGTGATACTTATGAATGTGTATGTGAGTAAGCCAAGAACACATGCACTTTAGGCAAATAAGGACCCTTGGAGAATTGGGTTTTGTGCAGGTTGGTGTTGGGGGATGATGTCATTAGTTGCCATGGCGATGCTCAGCATAAGGCCATAATTCATGCCACGAAGACTAGATTTGCATTTCTTCAAGGTATATGGTTCATGTGAGCTGGGTGTTAAATTGGTTTGGTTCATAAAATTAACTGTGAGCTTTAACAAGGGAAAAGTGTCATTTCAGGGAATGAAAATGTCTTAGTCCCGTTGCTAAGAGGGAAAGTTAATAATTGCCTGGAGATAACTGCATTAAAACCTTTTGTCCTGCCATTCAGGCAGACGGCATGATATTCTACACCAAACGAATCAATTGTTCTATCGCAGTGTGTTCCATGCAAACTAATTGATAGGATGTGATTCAGGGCCTCTAATGTATTAGAAAAGCTAAACTACCTCTTATCTGCATAAATGAGATATTTGCTTTGAAGAAATTGCGTTGTCTGGGAGATGGAGAGATGAAGGCTCTGGTTCACCTACTTGACATTTCCACTGGAATGTCCCCTCCCCAGGAATCTGAAATCAAATGTGTACAAACCTCAGCTTTAACTTTTCCCCCTCACATCTGTTCTTCTAAGGCTTCCCCAACCTAGTCAAAGGAACTGTCAGCCACCTGAACATTAGTCTTGTTTTCTCCTCTTCAGTGCATGTCCACTTCATCACCATATCTTTCATATGTCCTACATACATCATAAATTGCTATGGAGAAAAATAAACCAAAAAAGGGAGGTTGGAAGTGCCAAGAGGAGGGTGGGTAGAATATTTAAATTGAGTGGCCAGTTGAAACTTCACCAAGAAGCAATTATTACCTGCTAGAATGTAAACTCCACAAGGGTGGGGATCTATATCTGTTTACTTTTTGCTATATCTACAACATCTAGCACAATGCCTGGCACACGGGGGATGTTCAGTAGGCATTTGCTGAAGGAATGAATTCACTGATTTGTGAATTCCTCCACATACATATACATGCGTAGAGATAAGGTTCAAGTTGAAAGTGAAATGTAACAATGCTTGATTATCATGGACTTACATTCTTTGGTAAAGTTAAAGAGGAAACCTCTATGCTATAAACTTCATAAGGGCAGGGACCAAGTCCATCTTGCTCACTGTTATATTCTAGTGCTTAGACCAGTGCCTGTTGAATGAAGGCCAGAGAGAGGGAAGAATATATACAATTCTTCATTCAAATACAGGAGATATATGTATCAATCTTTATTTTCTCAGTAGCTATGTGACCTTGAATAAGCCACTGGTGGAGTTTCAGTTTGCTTATCCATATAAAGGGGGCTAATATACGTTTTTTGTCCTAAAGACAAGATCTTGGGTATTTGATTTCTAACATTTCCATTGATTTTTTTAAATTTTAAAATCACAGTTGACATACAATATTATATTAGTTTCAGGTGTAAAACATAGCAATTAGACATTTATATAACTTACAAAATGATCACCCCAATAAATCTAGTACTCATCTGACACCATTCAGTTATTTTAATATTATTGACTATATTCCTTATGCTATACTTAATGTCCCCATGACTATTTTGTAACTACCAGTATGTACTTCTTAATCTCTTCTTCTTTTTTTACCCCTCCCATCAACACTCCCCCGCAAATCTGGCGACCATCGAAATGTTCTCTATATCTACGTGTTTGTTTTTGTTTTGTTTTTTCATTTATTTTGTCCTTTAGATTCCACATATAACTAAAATTTTTAGCATTTCTTTTTGATTCCTTCTTAGAGTTTTCATCTCTCTGCTTGTATTACCCACCTGTTCTTTGCATACTGTCTACTTTTTTTTTTTCAGTTACAGACCTTAGCATATTAACCATAGTTATTGTAAATTCCCAGTCTGATAATTCCAATATTACCTCCATATCTGAGTCTGGTTCTAATGTTTGCTTTGTCTCTTTGAACTGTGTTTTTTGTTTTTTAGTATGCTTTCCAATTTTTGTTGAAAGCTAAACATGATGTACTAGGTAAAAGGACTCCACTATGGTTCTAGCAGCAGTTTCTGCTCCTAGTCTTCTACTCCAATAAGCTGTGATCCTCTGTACTTGCCTGTTTGTCCTTCTAATTTTAGGGGCAGTGGTTTGCCCTGTGACCTAAATTCTCTAATTGATTTAAGAAGAGTTGCTGACTTTCAGTTTGTTCAGCCATTTTTGTGAGGACAGAAACAAGAATTTCATGCCAGACCAGAAATCAGAAATCCATTAGAGTTTGGAAATTTCAAGATCCTATCCAGCTGTGAGAGCTTCGATTGTAGTCTTCATTGGAGAATGACACACAAGAAAACGTATAGGTGGTTAAAAAAAATCTAAATGGAAAACCCAAGGTTGAGGCTAAGCAACAGGATGGTGTGGGATTAGGGTAGGTGGGGTAGTGCTGTGGGGTAGGGTGGATTGGGCCAAGGGTTGGATGTTGTGGGGTTTGTGGGGATGACTGAAGTGGGGAGGATTGTCAAAGGCTAAATCATTAAGATGACAGCACATCACATGGCCTGAGTGTCCATGTTATCTTCTCTGGAATGTAGTTTACGGTGTGGCCCAAAGATATTTCCTGTCATTGTGAAAGGAGGTGAGGTTTTTGTCACTGGAAATGATGGTTGTTTCCTAATCTGAGGTTCTTCTGCATCTCCATCACCTAGTTGCCTTCCTCTGATCATCCATTTATTTCAAGGTTCTGAGGACATTTAGAGAAAATGAACTGCTTACTGCATGATGGAACACCACCCCACCCCAAAAGGGGAAAAAAGCTCTTAAGAGGTTGCTGGGAATACATTCATTCACTTTCTCCTCTCTGTGACATGGCCAACCAATTTCTATTTAATTTCTTACACTGGGCTTTTTTCTATAATGGTTCTTGTAACCTGAGCTGGTTATTATCATTGCAACCTGTGATTCTCATAAACAACTGGGAGGCTCTGTGGTTAATTGTGTCTTTAGAACCTGAATCTGCTTTAGGACACCTTGCAGACTCCAGAGGCTCATGGATATACAAAACCCACACTACTAGGCCCAAAATGTCAGGAGACTTGGGCCAGGGGAATTACCAAATGCATTGCTAACCCATTTATATCCCAACCCGTTCTACTAAGAACATGAGCCAAAGGAGGGGAAAAAAAAAAAAAAGACTGAGAGAGACAGCAATATAGTGAGCTGAGCAGAGCCCTGGAGATGACTTTGGCCATTTCCCTCATATATAAATGAGGAAGCTGGTGAAGTGGAGAAGAATTTTGGAGTCAGATCGCTTTGTTTCTATTATCTGACAGCTTTATTATCTCAAACAAATCTATTAGCCTGTTAATTCTCAGTTTTCATTTCTACAAAATGGACACGTTAACAGTATTCACCTTATAAGGTATCCTATCTGCCTGTCTCTTAATTAAATGAGAAAAGCACTGAGTACAACATAAGTTCCTACTAAAAGGCAGTTCACGTTATCCAGTGAACTCAAGATTAAGAGAGTCTGAAGTCTAGCAGCCTGGGTTCCACACCCAACTATGCCACTTTCTATCTTAGTGACCCTGAGCAGCTGACTGAATCTCTTGCAACCTCTAATTTCTTAACTGTAAAATGGGTGTATTAATAGTGTTTCCTTTGAGCATTCTCTTGTTAGAATTAGATGAGAAAATGCTTCCCAGCCTGATCATCGATAAGCCCTACATAATTATTCAGTGACATCTCAGAGGTACATAACGACTTAGGCCAAATGCCAGCACTAGAATCAAACATCAAGATGTGAGATGTTTTTAAAACCATCTGAATAATGACATTTGTGTTTTCTCAGTCTGGACAAAATAAAATTGGCAATTATGGCAAAGGAATAAGTGCTGAAAGCTCATTCTCACTTTCTTGAACTTCCTTGTCTGAGTACCTGAAACACATCTTTTCTCACCCTCATCCTATTTATCTTCCTTTTCTGGCCTTCTCTTCAGTTAAAGAAGATTATTGTTCAAAGAGATTCACTTTCTCCTGCCTTCCTCAGGAGAAAGGTTTTCTTCCTGCCCCACCGATGCTGGGTTTGTCTATGTGATATAATGATATTGCTTTGGCTTCCTTCAGGGCAGAATATATATCTCCACAACTTGACTTTGAAATTATCCATGTGACTGTCTTGGCTCTTGGCTCAGTGAGGTATTAGCAGATATGATGGAAGCAGAGGCTTGAACATGCTTGAGTGATTAGGCTTGTTCTCCTGTGCCTTCGTCATCACTATGAGCAGAGCTTCCTCCAGGTATCTCTTATTCCTTCAGCCTGGATCCTAGAATAAACTGCATGGAATAGGCTTGAGTTTAACTGACAGTAAGGAGTCAAGGCCAACCAGATCCACAGTTTGAAGTAGAGCCACCCAGCCAAACCTGGTATAAATCAGCCAACTCCCAACAAATTTGCAAGTGAGTGAATGAGATAAATAAATGTTGTTTTAAGCCATTCCATTTTGAGATGATTTGATATATGGCACTAGTTATAGATATGGTGCTTATATCTGGTACTTAATCACATCATCTTGTTTCTACTCTATCTCCTATAGATTGGTCTGAAGTCCTCAGTTAAAAGAGCACATCCTGGAGAGCCCAAACACATTTTATAGTCCTTTCATATAGTTAAAAAGTTTATTACAGTCACTCAATTAACACCTGCCCAATGACCTTGCTGACTTGGAAAAACAGTGCCCAGTTCATATGTCCTTAGAGAATAACCACCGTGTTTGCCAGTGTCAAATACGGCAGTCTTTCCACAGTGTGAGAACTGGATTGAGGCCTGATTGTACTGGCTAAGGCTGCCACAGGCACTGTCCAGGTTCCCTAATGAGCAAGAGTGTCAACACCTCCCAAGGCCAAGGCAAGCAGCCAATGTCTCTCAAACCACTTGTGGTCAAGTGCTCCCAGGGGAAGCCCTAACTCTATCAAAGGAGTCAAAGGCACTTCAGATCAAGCTTCTCACATGGAAGCAATGAGCAGTAAGCCAACCTCAGCAGCTCTCGAGTGCTCCTGACATTTGTGGCTCTGTTCAAGTGGGCACCTAAAGCCGTGGTGGGCACACAGAGGCAGCACTAGGAGAGTAGGGGTCAAGAATGGCTATTCAGAGCTTTGGCTGCCCTTTGAGCAGCCAGCCTCCATCTTGTGAGACCTCCCAGTTGTCTTTGACAGAGGGGATTATGGGAGCTGTTGTTGGGTTTGCTTTCATGGGCTGGTTCCCATCATCCCACAGAGAGGGGCCCCGAGGATGCTGTTGTGAGCCATGCTTGTCTCTACCCCCAGGGACTGGCTTGTGTATTTGTTCTTTTTCTTCTCTGTTTAACATTTCTGAGAAATCACTGGAGTGGTCATGAATGCCAAGAGTCTCAAAGGGAAATGGTGAATGGACCAGATGGCCAAATGCCCTTCAGTAAGGACTGAAGTGTTTTCTTAAAGCATTGGGGGGATTGCTCTCAAGGCCAAGTGCATGGCATCGGCCCAATCTGGAGGCAGGGAGTTGTTCTTGAAAAGTGACAAATGTCAGTTGTGGAGAAACATCACCACCAGTCAACCAGATAATGATATAGTAACATTTTCTCAATGGATTGAAAATATTACCTATGTTCCCAGTCAAATCCATCTCTTGCACTGACCAGTAGGTCACCCATAGGGCATAGCTACTGTTACTTTGCACTCCCATTTATATAATATTAAACATACTATCAGACCGTCTTGTAAAAAATGTATAAAAAATTAGGTTCTGGTCAAGATGGTGGAGTACTAAATGCTCTGCTTGCCTACTCCCATGACCACATTAAAATTACAACTAAATTATAAAACAATCAAGCTGGAGAACCACTTGAAGACTAGCTGAACAGAACTATAACTAAGGATGTAAAGCAGAGGCCACATTGATACTGGTAGGAGGGGTGGAGACTTAAAATGGGCTGGCCCCACACCCCCATGTGGTGGTTGAGTATCAAGAGGGATATCTTAGCTATGGAGGTCCTCCTGGAGGAGTGAGCAGCCGCAAACCCACACCAGGGCTCCACAGCCCAGGGTTCCAGTGCCAGAAAGAGGAGTCCCCACAAAACCTGGTTGTGAAAATAGCAGAGATTCTGACCATCCAGGTGAGATGGAAGGCTGCTGGAAACCCAGACATCCCCCTAAGGGCTCACACAGAGACTCACTCATTTGCAGTGAATTGCCATAGGTGCTGGTGGAAGGACAGCAGCTTGGGAGGTGCTGGAGACATACAGGGAAAGACTGAGTTGTATGACTTCAGGGCGAGGGAGAGACAGCCGCCATTGTCCCTGTGTTGAGCCCTCCTCCTGTGAAGCCTATAGGTGGATTCCATTTTCCCTGTGTTAAGCCCTCCCCACACACAACCAATCTGAATCTGCATTGGCCTAGTGAACTCTGATTGTTCCACTTGTTGACTTCCCGAGACCCTGTCCCATCCAACTCTTGCATTTCTGGAGGCATTTTCATGGCTTGGCAACCAGCTCCACCCTAAGGTCTTGGCAGGGGGCTCTTCAGCAGCAATCAACAGGCCTCAGCTAGTGCACCTCCAGAGTCACTTTTGGTGGCAGGCAACAAGCCCTGGCCTGAGCTGCAGTATTTCTTGAACAAATTTTTGGAGTCTGTGGGCTCAATGCAGGCAGCTGCTGGCCTTAGTGTGATCTGATACTTTTGCAAGTGGGCACAGGCTCAGCACTGGCACCAAATCTGAATTAGCACTAACCTGAGAAATACAACTTGCCCCACCCTGGTGACTCCCTGGGACTCCACCTCACCCAACTTGCTTACCACCCAGGGCTCTTTCAGCTGCTGAGCCTAACAAGCAGCCGGCAGGTAGCCTTTTGCCGAGCTGCCCCAGGCCCATTATTGGTGGCAGTCAGCCTCAGTCACAGTGTGGCCTCTCCCACATGCCTCTAGATCCAGGGCAGACAGTGAGCGATCATGGACAGCTTTGTAGCTCCTATCAAGTAGCCCCTGGGTGGTCACAGGCAACGGCTAACCTTGGCCTGCACTAGAGCCCCTCCCAAGGGGCCCCAGAACCAACACATGTGGAGGCTGTTGTTAGACCACAACAGAACACCACCTAATTAGCTTGACAAGTAGCACACTCAGAAAGTAGTCTCAACAGGCACAGGAGCTTGTTAGGGCAAATAACACTCTGTGGAATCAGCCCCCACACAGAGCTCATACAATGTAGTTATGGCAAACATCACAGCCAGTCAGTCTGAGAGTCAGTCCCACCCACTTACGTGCCAACACCCATCAAGGCTCAACTAAAACAGAAGGGCACACACAACCCACACAAGGAACATTCCTGGAGCACCCAGCTTAGGTGATCAGGAAGACTGTGCCACTGGGCCACACAGGACACCTACTACATAAAGCCACTCTGCCAAGACTGGGAGACGTAACAGATCTATCTAATACATAGAAATGAACACAGAGAGGGAGCCAAAATGAACAAGAAGGAAACATATCCCAAATGAAAAACAGGAGAAAACTCCAGAAAAATAACTAAATGAAATGGAGGCAAGCAACCTACCTGATACAGAGTCCAAAACACTGGTTGTAAGGATGCTCAATGAACTTAGGAGAAGAATAGACTATCTCAGTGAGAATTTCAACCAAGAGATAGCAAGCATAAAAAAGGACATAGCAACCATTAAAAAAAACCTGTTAGAATTAAAGACTACAATAACTGAAATAAAGACTACATCAGAGGGAATCAACAGTAAATTAGATGAAGCAGAAGACTGAATAAGTGATTTGGAAGGTAGCAGAAAATACCCAATCAGAACAGCAACAACAAAACAGAATAAAAAAAATCAAAACAAAAAACAAAACAAGGGGCCTCTGGGACAACATCAAACATACCAATGTTTACATCATGGGGGTATCAAAAGAGAGAGAGCAAGGGATTGAGAACCTATTTGAAGACATAATGATGGAAAACTGCCATAGCTCAGTGAATGAAATAGCCAAACAATCCCAGAAAGCACAGAGTCCCAAACAAGACAAACCCAAAGAGGCTCACACTAAGACATATCATCACTAAAACGTCATAGGTTAAAGACAAAGAGAGAATCTTAAAAGTAGCAAGAGAAAAGCAATTAGTAACCTACAAAAGAGAGGGGACTGTCAGCTTATTACTCAAGAGAAATATTACAGGCCAGAAGGGATTGGCATGAAATATTCAAATTAATGAAAAGCAAGAACCTACAACCAAGACTACTCTACCCAGCAAAGCTGTAAATTGAAATTACGGTGAAATGAGAGCTTCCCAGACAGTAAAAAGTTAAAGGAATTCATCACCACCACGCCCGTCTTACAAGAAATGTTAAAGGTACTTCTTTAAGAAGAAAAGGAGAGAAAAACATAAACATGAATGATACAATGAGAATAACTCTGCACCTATTAATAATCACTTTAAATATAAATGAGTTAAATGCTTCGATCAAAAGACATAGGGTAGCAGAATGAAAAAGAATACAAGTCCCATACATAGGCTATCTATAAGAGACCCACTACAGATGAAAAGACACACACAGACTGAAAATAAAGGAAAGGAAAAAGATATTTAATGCAAAGAGAAATGAAAAAAAAAAAAAGCTGGGGTAGAAATACTTTGATTAGACAAAATAGTCTTTAAAACAAAGGCTGTAATAAGAGACAAAGAAGGATATAAATAATGATAAAGGATCAATCCAACAAGAGGATATAACCCTAGTAAACATTTATGCACCCAATAAGTGTGCACCTAAGTATATAGAGCAAATATTGACCGATTTAAAGGGAGAGATTAACAGTAATACAGTCATAGTAGGAGACTTTGACATCCCATTGACACCAATGGACAGATCTTCCATACAGAAAATCAACAAAGAAACAGAGGCCTGAAATGACACAGTAGACCAGTAGATTTAATTGATATTTTTAGAGCATTTCACTCTAAAGCAGCAGAATATACATTTTTCTCAAGTGTGCATAGAACATTTTCCAAGATAGACTACATGTTAGGCCACAAAACAAATCTGAACAAATTTAGGAAGAATGAAGTCATATCAAGTGTCTTCTCTGACCATAATGATGTGAAATTAGAAATCAATTACAAGGAAAAAACTGAAAAATACTCAAATAAATGGAGGCTAAATAACAAACATGCTAATAAACAATGAATAGGTTAACAATGAGATTTTAAAAAAGGAATCAAACGATATCTTGAGACAAATGAAAATGAAAACACAATGACCCCAAATCCCTGGGACACAGTGAAAGCAGTCCTAAAAGGGACATGCATAGCGATACAGGACTACCTCAAGAAATAAGAAAAGTCTCAATAAAGAATCTAACCTTACACCAAAAGGAACTAGAAAAAGAATAGCAAACGAAATAAACCCAAAGTGAGTAGAAGGAAAGAAATAATAAAAATCAGAGTGGAAATAAATGAAATAGAGTCTAAAAAACAAAACAAAACAAAATGAAGAGCGGATTCTTTGAAAAGAGAAACAAAACTGATAAACCTTTAACCAGACTCATCCAGAAAAGAAGAGAGAGGACACAAATAAATAAAATCAGAAATGAAAGAGGTGAAATAAAGGTCGACTCCACAGAAATATAAAGGATCATAAGAAAATACCATGATCAATTATTTGCCAACAAATCGGATGATCTTCCAAGACTGAGTCAAGAAGAAACAGAAAATCTATACAGACAGATTACTACTAACAAAATCAAATCGGTAATCAAAAAACTCTCAATAAATAAAAGTCCTGGGCCGAATGGCTTCAAAGGTGAATTTTACCTGTCAGAGAAGAATTAGCGCCTATTCTTCTCAAACTATTCCAAAAAATTCAAGAGGAGGAAAGGCTCCCAAGCTAATTTTATGAGGCCATCTATTACCCTGATTCCAAAACCAAAGACATTACAACAAAAAGAAAATTATAGTTTGATACCCCAATGAACATAGATGCAAAAATCCTCAACAAAATATTAGCAAATTGAATTTCAGCAATACATTAAAAATATCATACACCATGATCCAGTTGGATTTCTTCCTGGGATGCAAGGTTAGTACAATATCTGCAAATCAATTAATGTAATAGACCACATTGATAAACTGAAACATAAAAATCATATGATCATATCAATAGATGCAGAAAAAGCATTTGGCAAAATCCAACATCTATTTATGATAAAATTCTTGGCAAAATGGGAATAGAGGGAACATATCTCAATGTAATAAAGGCTTGTTTGACAAACTAACAGTTAACATTATACTCAATGGCGAAAAGTTAAAAGCATTTTCCTTAAGATCAAGAACGAGACAAGGATGTCCACTTTCACCTCTTTTATTCAACAGTATTCAAAATCCTACCCACAATGATCAGACAAAAAAAAGAAATAAAGCATCAAAATTGGAAAGGAAGAAGTTAAACTGTCATTATTTGCAGATGACAGGATACTATATACAGTAAATCCTAAAGATTCTATCAAAAAAACTGTTAGAACTAATAAATGAATTCAGTAAACTAGCAGGATACAAAATTAGTATTCAGAAATAGGTTGAATTTTTACACATCAATAATGAACTACCAGAAAGAGAAATTAAGATAATAATCCCATTTACAATTCCATCAAAAATCAAAAATACCTTGGAATAAATTTAACCAAGGAGTTAAAAGATCTGTACTTGGAAAATTATGTCATTGAAGAAAGGACTGAAGAAAAGACAAATTAATGGAAGCTATACTGTGCTCATGAGTAGGAAGAATTAATACACCTCTGGGTATTTATGCTAAGGAAACCAAAATGTTAACTTGAAAAGATATATGCACCTCTATGTTCACCGCAGTGCTATTTACAATAACCAGGACATGAAAGCAACCTCTGTGTCAATAGACAATTGGATAAAGAAGATGTGGTACATATATACAATGAAATATTACTCAACCATAAAAAGTGAAATTTTACCATTTGCAATGACATGGATGGACCTAGAGGGTATTCTGCTAAGTGAAATAAATCAGACAGAGAAAGACAAATACCATATGATTTCACTTACATGTGAAATCTAAAGAACAAAATTAACAAACAAACAAAACTGAAACAGACTCATAGATACAGAGAACAAACTCATGATTGCCAATTGGGAGAGGTGTTGGTAGGCTGGGTGAGAAAAGTGAAGGGATTAAGAAGTACAAATTGGCAATTACAAAATAGTTATGGTGATGCAACCTACCACATAGGGAATATAGTCAATAATATTGTAATTACTAGATATAGTGCCAGGTGAATACTAGACTAATCGGGGGGATCATTTCATAAATTATATAAATTTTCCAATCACTATGCTGTGCACCCGAAACTAGTATGAGATATTATTGAACATCTGAGCCCTCTGATGCCACTTATTTTAATCCAAATCAATTCAATAGATAAGGGATCTTCTTGATGAAGGATACTGTTATGTCAATAATAAAGATGAGTTATTGGGTACCAGGCAAATGACTTCTGCCCTGGACTTACAAGACGGGAGGCTGGAGCAATAGTACAGAATTGGGGACAACCAAAAATTGATTGGAGAGCTGCACTTGCTGCGATCTGAGTTTTCCAGTGAATGAGAGCAGGTTACTGATTTAGCTTCAATAGTCCTCATTTATTGTTGTTCATTTGTCCATTCATTCACATATTCACCCACCTATCCGATGTACATTGAGCACTCTATGTACCAAGCACTGTTCTGTGCTCAGGGCAAGACTCAACTGATAGGATAGAGAAGGTTCCTGCACTCATGAAGAAATTCATACAGTTTGGGCAAGACAGACAATAACCAAAAAAAATAAACATTCTTTCTAAGAAGGATACGAGCTATGAAAACAGTAGAACAGGATCATGACACAGAAAATGGCTGAGCAGGGCTACATCAGGTGGGCGATCTGGGGATGTCCAGTGTGAGGACATGGTGCTTGAGCTGAGGGGTCCCCATCAAGCTGCTTACCTCCTTATCCGATCCCTCCTTTAGTGAAGTAAAGGGAGAATGAGATAGGGGATCACAGCTTCAAACCCACCAGAAGGGAAGGACCTAAATGCTTGGTTTTCATTTTATCTCTGGTATGCAGCATCTTGATAATACTCATTGAGTGAATAAATGAGTCTAATTTGATATCCACCTCCTTCCCTCCCTCTCTCCTTTTTTCTCTCCCTCCTTCTCTTCTTTCTCTCTCTCATTCTTTCCCTGCTTCCAGAGTGCCAAGGTGAAAGTACCTGAGCATGAGCAGTTCAGTTAGCAGATGTTATGAGAAAGAAGGATCTCATGATGAAATCAGTTTAGGAAATGCTGACTTACACAAACACTGGTTTCATCATGCAGGATTTCTCAGAGTCTTTATTATGCTAATGTACATTCTGAATCTTTAAGAGGGCCACAGCACACAATATTTTCCAAACTTATATGACCATAGAACCCTTTCCCAAAGAGCATCATGAATGGCGAGTGTTTACTGGGTGGTACTTTGGGAACTTAGAATGAAACTGACCAATGCACTAAGGAAATCCTGATTAGCTAATGATTTTGTCCTGAATTACCAAGGTCATCTCTAAGGGATGTTGAGAGGGTGTCCTCCTCCTGTCCAAATACTGGCATCCTAGTGTAATCAGGTAAAACTGATTGCTACTATGTAGGAGAAAATAATCAAGTCACTTAAAAGGCTTGATTAGGAAGAAGGAAGGAAGGCCATTCAATTTGCTGTGGGTGACATTATTAGTAGAATAAGTCTGAGGAACATGCAGAAAGGAGAGGTTACAGGAGAGATCTCTATATATACATTTTCTCTCTTCTCCCCTCTGTTCTCCCTAAGTTACTTCTAATGAGCATGACAATGAGACACTACCCCTTGCCCCATCCCAATTCCACATCTGCCATAGGGGGAGGGCCTGGGGAAATCTCAAACTGTTACACTCTCAGCTGAGTAATGTAATTATTTTAATTATTAATTACCACCATGGTCATCAGTTCATCTCAACAGCTACCATTTATTGAGCACTTCTTATGAGGCAGACACTTTTCCAAGTGCTTTCTCATTTAATCCTCCTTTAATTATTAACTCATTTAATAATTATCTCATTTAATCCTCACAGTAATGCTATGGGGTATTGAGGGCTGTTAGCCCTGTTTCATAGATGAAGAAACGGAAAACTTAGAAATATTAAGTAATTTGACAAAAGTCACATATTTAGTAAGTGGTAAGTGAGTTTCTATTTATGGTGTTTGAGTCCCATTCTTAGCCACTTTGATGAATTGACTTCAGAATCTCAGGTGGCATCAGTAGACACTAGGGTGCTCCTTGCATGTGGGTAGGTGGGCAGGCGGTGGTCAGAAAAACAAGTTGGGCTGAGCTCTGTGAGCCCCTGAACCTTTTAACTTACATTTCTCCAAAAGATAAACTTTTGATTCCTATTTGCAAAGTCAGTATTTGAGCTATGAAATAGAAATTGTCATTATTAAGAAGCAAAGATCTAAAAATGAACAATAAAGATCAGCATTTCAATCAATGATTCTTACTGATTATGTTGATGATAATTTCCTGAAGGTAGATAGCCAAGGACCTGGCCACTGTTTGAAAAGCCATGTCCCCGGGCAGGCATGAAGTTTGTTCACTAAGAGAAGCTTAACTAATTCCTTATCCCCACCATCTTCAAGCATGAGTATTTGTTGCTTGGCTCTTATAAGCATTTATGTTTGTGATCTCTGCTGCAGGGAATAGGGAGCCTTTGGCAGGGGAGTGGGGTAATGATTATTGTGTATGTACATAATGTTTACATAATTATGTAATCATAATTATGTAGCATTTAGGAGATAGAGCTCTAAAATTAGACATACCTGGGTTTCCTGTATCAGGTATTGGTGTAGATACAGATACATCAGACCACTAAGCAGCTATATGATCTTGGGGAATTGTCTTAACCCCTCTGAGCCTTAAATTTCCCATCTGTAAGTGGGACGTGACAATGTCTACCTATTTGGGGTACTGTGAAGATTAAATGAAACAGTGAATGTTAAGGACTCAGCATAGCGTCAGGTACCATTGAGAGTCCTCAATAAATGTGAGCTGGTTTGTAATTTAGGATGATAATTGGTCAAGAATGTACAGAATAAGTCAGAGTAAGGGGAGGCTGAGGAGCATATAATAGCTTAGATGGGACAAGGTAAGGATCTCAGTATCATGATTGGAGGGAGGATGGGAGATATACTAGAATATAGATTTCTAGGCTCTATCCCACACCTACTCTGCAAGAATTTATATAGAGAATAACCTGTCCAGGAGTGTTTGTTTTGAATGATATTCCTTGGTGATTTTGCTGCTTGGCTATGTTTGTGAACTACTGCAGAGTCTACAGTTATTATCAGAGAGCTGAATAAACATCAAACAGGCATACAGGAAATACTTTGATTACGATTCACAAAGAAGAACAAGTTGACAGGCCTTCATTTCCCAATCATAAATTTCCCCTCAATATTAGGTGGCCCTTGAAGAAGAAAAGAGTAATTACCCAGTGTCTTTGAGATGGCGACCATGGGTAAACTGTCTTATTTAGTATGTGAGCCATTAATGCACACATAGGAACAGTGGTTCTTGGAATGACAACTTGTTACTATAAGAGTGACTCTTAGTAAGTTATAAGAGTGACTCTCCCATTCCCCAGCCAAGGATGGTGATAATAACAAAGCTCTGGGTGCTTACTATGTGCCATTCACTGTTCTAGGTGCTTTTACCCAGATCATCTCATTTAGCAAACTAGAAATTGAACCTGAGTTGAATCAATGTTGACTATCACGTGTCTCAGCTAATGAGGTCAATCAAAGTCAAGAGGGTTTGATCTTTGAAACATGTCTGAGACCCCAATTTACATGTGATTCCTGGAAAACAGATCTGGATGAAAAAAAGAATGGTTTGCTTTAATGTGACTGTCTCACAATATTGTAAGCAACCAACAGATATGAGGGCAATGAGAGAGAGAGAGAGAGAGAGAGAGAGACAGAGAGACAGAGAGACAGAGAGACAGAGAGACAGAGAGACAGAGAGAGACAGAGAGACAGAGAGACAGAGAGAGAAGAAGGAGGAAGAGGAGGAGGAGGAGGAGAAGAAGAAGAAGGAGAAGAAGAAGAAAGAAGAAGGAAGAGAGGGATGAAGCATTTGTCTTTGAGTAAAACATTGCAATAAATGAATTTGTTGAAAATAAGAATTCAATAACCGATAGTATTTTAAACCCTCCCCAATTGCTTTCTGATTTACACAAATCAGAAGACAACTTTCTCAGCTGAGCACTGCCACATAGCTTCACTGTCCCTCCTATGATGAGAGCAGAATCAATACTATACCACTTTTCAATTAAGCTCTAGCCTACATCCCCCTATAGAAGACTGAATCTATTTTCTCTGCTTACAAATGCCCTCCCTCCTTGTGAGACCTATCAGTAGCTTAGGCTCTGGCAGTTCAGTACGAGCACAGTAAAATCAAGCTTATTTTCTCCATCAATCATCCAAGAAAATTCATATCGTGGTCATTAATTTCATCACTTTAAGTGAAGAATGATAATTTCATTATCCATTATTATTGCTTATAAATTTTTATGAATTATTTGCATCATTAAAAATTCAACACGTGCCTAACATGAAGCTGTAGCACTGTTTGGATCAGGCAGACTTTTTTTCCTTCTCCTTCTGTCTTATGTCAGGCACAAATATTGGTGATGTTTAGGGTGCTGAAATTTTCTCTTCTCCTTCATAGAGGGTGGAAAAAACAAAGCTATATTCTGGGCGAGAGTGAGAGAAAATGCCAAAAAATCAGATAAGTGACACAAATGAGTGAGTGATAAATAGTTTAGCCCTTCATATAGCAATGGTATGGCTAGACAGTTTAAATGTTTAATTTATATTCATACATTTCCATAATGAGTTAGACTGCAATTAGATGGTCATGTCTAGGGATCTTGGCTTGGCCAATACTTTATCTGTAATAATAGATCATGTTATAGCACATCTTGTCTGTAATTCCACATTTTTGTATACTGTCAATATCTTAGTCAGCTTGGGCTGCTATAGAAAAACACCATAGACTGGGTGGCTTCAAAAACAAACACTTATTTCTCACAATTCTGGATGCTGGAAGATCAAGTGCCAGCAGATTCAGTGTCTGGTAAGAGATCTCTTCCTGGTTCTGTTGTTACATGGGAGTTGGAGGGGGAGACGAAGAGAGAGAGGAAGAGAGAGAGAGATGGGGAAAGAGATAAGGAGAGAGAGAGAAAGAGAGCTTCTCTTCTTTGAGTCTCTTTTTATAAGGACAATAATGCTAATAATGAGGTCGCCACCCTCATGACCTAATTATCACCCAAAGGTCCTACCAGCAAATACCACCACATGGGACATGGGGAATTAGAGCTTCCACATGTGAAATTTGGGTGGGACACAAACATTAAATCCTTAACAATCTGCTCCTGGACCTCCAAAATTCATGTTCTTCTCACAAGCAAAATACTTTTATTCCATCCCAACAGCTCCGAAGAAAGTTCAAAATCTTATCTAACTATAACAAGGACTACTGGCTTGGTCAATGCTTTATTTGTAATAATGGATCACATTACATCACAACTCATCTGTAATTCCACACTTTTGTATTCTGTCAACAATTATTAACTGCTTACTATGTTCTAGACATGATACTCAGCACTGTGCTGGCATCACATGTTTAAATCCTTGCAACAACCCTATGGTGTAAGTATGACTACTTCCATTTTACAAGTGAAGTGCCCTCAAGACTCTCTAAAAATAAGGGCATTTTTTTTTTAAGTGTCTAATACTACAGATATTTATCATAAGATAGGGTCTATCTACATATTATTACATCCAAATATATTAAAATTGAGTAAACTTAGGTACATGTTTTTAATTAGAAATATTTTTTATTCAAATGTCCCTCTAACCTTGTAAACAAATCCTGCAAAAAAAGATTGACATCTTAAATTTTATAATTTTATGATACCCTTGGCACCTTGGGAAAAGATGTATAATCAATCTCTCAGTAAACATTAATTGACATTCTACTCTTTGTACACCACAATGTTAAGTTTTGAGGTGCTTCAAAGATATCTAGCTCTCTGTTCCTGTCCTAGTTCATTGAAAAACTGAGTAATTATCTGAACAGTTAAAGAACTGCACAGAGGAACTAAACAGTTTAATATTGTTCAAGAAATGTCCCAAGACAGAATACAGTGAGCTAATAAATGAATAATAGAGGTAATGAACACTGTGGTTCAGAGGAGAATGAGATTGATGTGGTGTCAGTGATTTGAAAGTTCATCATTGCAGAGGGGGGACTAGAATGGGTCTTAAGAATGGATGAAATCTGGATGGGCAGGGGGACAGTATTGGGGAAAGGAAGTTGAATGCAATTGTTACTAAAGTTCCTTTAGTATTTTTCTTTGTTCTCAGGATAAATTTCAAACTCTGCTTTCATTTATTCAATCAATAAATGAATTACTGTTCTTGGAGTTATTGCAGGCACAGTCCCTGCTTTCGCAAGCTCTTAGGCTGGTGGAAATGTCCCAAATGGAACCAGGGCATGTGTGATATTTATGAAGGGAAAAGCAGAGGGGGTAAAGGATCATATAATGTGAGAGAGTATTTATTATGGGGATGAGAGAGGAGAAGGCTGTTTAGTAGATCTATGATAGTATTGAACACACATGGAGTCAGTTCTTCACTTTCACAGAAAAGTGTTGGCAGTTATGGAGGGTGGCTGACTGAGGCTGCTGGATAAAGGGTAGAAATTTGTAAGCTTGGTATGATCAATGAGCTATCACAGGGAAGGAAGTGTTGACCCAGAGAAAATTGGTGAAGTAGGTAAAGTTCATGGACATCTGTTACTTTTGCCTGCTCAACATCCTTGCCTCTGCTTCTAATTACAGCACTCCAATTCTTCCCTGGGAACCACCTCTCCCTGAACTTGGTTCACATGGTTTGGATGAAACTGATCCCACTCCTGAATTGAGGGGTGGTCATTCCTGACACCATATTTCCTAGACTATAATGACTGGGTCAGGGTTAGAAACCTGACTCAGTTGATTCCATGAGAGTCAGCCACAGATTTTTGAGAAAGTTTTTCTGTTGGAGTTACTACACTCATAGACTGTAACCCATGAACTATTGGCAACAACCAGTTTGCCTCCATGTGGAAAGAGGCTGCCTGAGAATGGAGAAAACCTAGAGGAAAAGAGCTGAGAGGAGGAGAGGAAAACCCTAATGACATCATTTGAGCATCAGGATCCAAACATGCCTGTAGCCTTTGACTCTTCAGTTTCATGGAATGTTGAAATCCTTTCTCAGTCTAAGCCAGTTAGAATTAGGGTTCTGTTAATTGCAACAGAAGAAGGCTTTAGTAAAGCAAAACCCTATCTATGTGTATTTCCTCACCTGCCTCCTCCTTTCCCATTTACTTCTTCTCATATTCCATATATCACCTGCTGCCTCATGCTCAGGGCCTGACATTTTTATCTTCCAACTGGGCCAGCACTGCTCCATCATTTGGACATTTCTTGAGAACTCCTCTTAATCAAATCTTACTTGTCCTGAGTTCTAGTCCTTCAGGTTCTTAACGGAATATAGACGTGTCTGAAAAGCCCAAATTTCCTTAATCTATTTATTCAACTAATTTATTGGCACATAGTAGATCCAGGCACTATTCTAAATACTTTGATTATCAAATATGAAAAGTCCTTGCTCTCATGGAGCTAACAACTTAGATTAGTTATACAATAATCTAATCTTACTTAGGTACTGATGACTAGAAATGATCTAATTCAGGGATTGCCAAACTATGTCCTGTGGGCCAAATCTGGCCTGCTGCCTGATTTTGTAAATACAGTTTTATTAGGGGCAAGTCCATGCCTATTTACTTACACATTATGGTGGCTCTTTTCACACCGAATAGCAGAGTTGAGTCTTGTGACAAAGACTGCAAGGCTCGTAAAGCTGAATCCTTTACAAAAAATTGGCTCACCCCTGGTGTCTAACCTGTTTCCTCACAAAGGTAGGTGCAGCATAAACGAGATCCCAAGAGATCTGGCATTTCAACTTAATTCTTTATAATGGTGTAGGTAAATAAAGGGTAAACGTGAACTCTCAGGAGCCTGGTGGCACTATCTGAAATGCCATTCTACGAGCAATACGTTTATACAAAGCATTCCAATTAAAAAAAAAACCCTACACATTTCGCATTCTATCTCATAACATGGTTGTTTGTTTCAATATAAAAATATTTCAGATCTTACCAATAAGTTGATATGACAGGAAGATGCTCCCTGTTGAACTCTGTGACCTTGGGTTCCATGCATGTTCCAGCTTGAAAAGCATTGCCCACGTTCAAAATAACATGTCCCTAATGTGGGGCTTTTCCAGTCATGGCTTAGAGGAGAGCAGGTTTTCTCTAGGCCTTGCAGCCCCTCTGCCATTCATCAAAGAGATGATAGCAATAGAAAAAGACCAATGCTTTTAGCTGATTTTTGGCC
The DNA here is from genome assembly GCF_000325575.1 of Pteropus alecto. Taxonomy (NCBI): domain Eukaryota; kingdom Metazoa; phylum Chordata; class Mammalia; order Chiroptera; family Pteropodidae; genus Pteropus; species Pteropus alecto. Next base: position 17,005,472 of record NW_006440638.1, on the reverse strand, counting down.
CTACCATCTGTCCCTCTGCTTCTTTAGGATATCAGAAATTTTTAAGGATCTGAAAAAAGTTTTTGGTATGCTATTTTTTAGTTTTTTGGAAGCATTTCAGTTTTCCTAATGAGAAGAAAACATTTAGATATTATTCATTGTGCTGTTTTATGCCCTTTCCCTTGTGGCCTCTCTTTCAGGTGCTCTGATAGAGCCCATCAATATGTTGTTTGTGGACAGAGGCTGCTTATGGAGGCCTCTCTTGGTTTGAGGTTATGATTATGGATTATATTTTTGCCTTTATTTGTTTGATATGTTTGGTAGTAGAAAATTGTTCTGTGTGGTTAGAGCACTGAATTTGTTATTGTACAAAAAGGCATTCATTATTTACTGGGTACTATAGGTTTTTTTTACTCTTGGGGAACTTAGACATTATTATATTTTATTTAACCCTATTGCAAAGAGAATCACTTAGCCAGACAGACCCAGGCCCCTCCTT
>NW_006440638.1:17004008-17004981 GCF_000325575.1 Pteropus alecto | reverse complement strand
ATGAGTGACTGTTATTATTTAGGATGTCCAATGGTTCACTGATTAAAGACATTAAGTGAGGGCCTGCTATGTGTCAGGTCTGTGCTGAGCTCTTTGCCAGTAGGATCTCACTGAATCAGTATCACAGTCATTGTGAGGTAGAAATTTCACTTCCACTTTACAGATAAAGGCATTAAAATTTATAGTCTTTATGTAACTTGATCAGGGTCTTTCAACTAAAGAACAACAATAATAATGTTAACATTTAATGAACACTCAATGTGCTAGGCGCTGTGTTAAACACTTACACACAGTATCCTGCTTCATGTCACGGCAGCATTATGGAACAGTTTCTATCATTACTGTCATGCTACAGAGCAGGAAACTGAGGCTCAAAGACATTAGAGAACCCACTGCAGGTTGCCAGACCAGTAAAGAGTGAAGCTGAGTCAAGCCAAGGCAGTATGCCTTCAGAGTCTTTTTTCAAAACCTGTGCTGACCCACATTCCCATGTGGAAGTGGAACTGGGAAAAAATGCAGCACCCTATAAAATCAATGTCCTGCTCTCCCATTAGTGCTGGCCTAACAGAGGGGCTTCTGAACTGGTGCCTCTGGCAGAGGGCCTGCCTTCCTAACTCTGAGCAGGAATTGCAGAATAAAAGAGGAACTCTGCTTCCCAGTGCCTCTCTCAGGATGCAGGGGGTAAATTAGAAGGACCTGTGGACTGAGTTTGGAGGCTCAGGTTCCAGTCGCTGATCTGGTCTGTGCAACTCTGAGCAAACTCTGAGCAAACTTCTGCTCTCTCTGGCCAGTCATTTTGTCTGTGAAGTGAGAGGGTTGGGTGGGATAAAGTCAACACTCCCTTCTGGGTCCAGCATCTGTGTTTCTGTTATTTAATCTCAGTCCAAGATGTTATAGATTTTCATGTGAAACTTGCCTGAGCACAAAGTACAGACAAATCTCTGGATGCGGGGGAGCCAGAGTCCTCTGAAAG
>NW_006440638.1:16993086-17003973 GCF_000325575.1 Pteropus alecto | reverse complement strand
TGTGTCCAGAGGACCATTACCTGGATGGAAGGATGGAAGGCAGGTAGTAGAGGAGAAAAAGTGGCTACTGGTGCCAGGAGCTTATAGGATGTTGAGTGTTGTCGATGACACCAGGCAGATCAGAATGCCAACCTTGAAGGCATAGAAATGTTTGCTGGGTTGGCAGAATCTCAATGACCAAAGCTTCCATTTCCTTACTCCTAATGGTGACATCATTTTCCTCAAGCTCCATGGCCCTACTCACTTTTGAACCTTTCTCGAGAGGCTGCTTTCTCCATCAGTAACTCCTTTGCACCCTTTTCCTCTCTTACTAAAATCCCACTCGTCCCCTATACAAGTCTCACCTCCTCTGTGTACCTTTCCGAATACTTCAGCTCTCACTCATCTCTCCTGCTTTCTAAAGTCACCCTTATTCTGTAGTTTTTTTAAATTGGTTCCCTTGTGGTCACTTCAGCTTGGAGCTTGTGTGTATCCCCAGGGACCTAGGCCCAGGGCTGTATGGTGAGTAGGCCCTCTCCATATCCCAGAGTCTGGGAATGTGAGAGGGAGATGAAACAGAGCTAAATGTACCTGACTTCTAGATTCCTCCCATTCTTAACGACAGATGTTGATTGCATTTCTAGTATGTGTCAGATTGAGTTCTTGGTGTTATTAGTATACCACAGGACACAAGATAGACACAGCACTGTCACTTGCACACTGGGCCCTTGACGCTTCTTCTAAAAGCTGAACAATCCTGCCAATATGCATATGTGCATCTGATTTGTTTTTCATAACATGGTATTTGTAGGCTTTCCTATTTTAGCTAGGATTTTAAAGATAGAGAGTCAGCCTTGATAAAGTAAGAAATGTGAAAATGTCTTACAAATGGAAAGGATCAAACATTAGCTACTGGTATTTTAAAGAATCTTAGTTCCTTCTTCTTATATAATTCTTTGTGAGGTGGGCTGTGGGGATACACCAGCTCATTTAATCATTTGTTCAATGATGAAATACTGAGACATAAATAAATCCCCCGAAGTCCAGGAAAAAAGGAAGTTATGATATTAGCCACTAGATGGCAATCCCAGGCTGTCAAAAGCTTCCCTACTTTGGCAACAGCAGATTTCCAAACAGAGCTTCACTGTAATTCAACCAGGGTGCATTTTTAATCCTGTGCTGCCAAGCACATTTCCATTAGCTGTGGAAATATTCCAGCTGATTTGGAAATGTTGAAGAACACACTAGGTCCTCTGCACACTTAACTATCTTGTTAATTCAACCTTGTAGTGTTAATTGATAATAAAGAGGAACTGCAACTATGGTTGGCATTCAAATGTCATTTATAAAGGCAGACTGGTTATTTTTTTTTTTTTTAAGACCTTGATTCTGCTTTCTATAAAAAACATAACAGTGTTCTGAAAGGTAAGCATGTCTCAAAAATTTCATGTCCTTTCTCTTGGAGTATGCCTCATAGATGGGGTGGAGATGAAGCTCCAGTGGTTGGGTTTATGGCCATCTGACTTTGGCCCTTGTCCAGAGAGATGATTGTGACAGAGAAAGATGTGAATTCGAAGCACTGCCATTCAAGGTCTCATATTTTGGAAAACCTGAAACTTCAATCAGGGAGATGGAGGTGCAGGGAGATGAGTTTTTGAATGGAAAGTGCCACTGGATTATTCTTTACTGGTGGCTTCATTAGTACTGAAATGCAGTCCTTCCATTTCCTCTGACTGAATCATTTAATCAGGTTCCATCCCTGGACACCATCAGGAAACAGACTAGACTGGAATGGATTTCTATTTATTTTTGGCTTGTAAGAAGATAATAGGACTCAAGAATAAAACCCTAAATTGATTTACAATAAATTCCTAGCTTTCTTGCTTGCTAGCTGTACTTTGGTCACCATTTGTCAACAATATGAGGAGTGTTTGATCCTGGACTGTTAGAAAATTTTTCTGAGTTCACCACCAAGCAATAGACTCTTTTATATAGTCTTTCACTGATGATATTGCCCACAAGGCCAATGAATACAAACCGTAACTCCCCACAGCTAAACAATTGTTCTCTGAAACCACTGTTTCAGTCAGTAGAAATAAATCAAAATGGCTTGACATTACAGATAAAAAGGATTATTAGCTATATCAATGGTTCTCTACTGGGAGTTATTTTGCCCTCCCTTCTCAGGGGACAATTGGCAATGTCTGTTGACATTTTTTGGTTGTCACAACTCGGAGTGGGGGGACGAGTAGGAATGTTGCTAGCATCTGCTCAGCTTATATTCATAGACTTTGTTATCTTCTTCCTTTTATAACATTTAAAGACCCTTTAAAACTTTTTAGAATCCAGGAATGCTGCTAAACTTCCTGTAGTGCACAGGACAAGAACTGACTGGCCCCAAGTCTTTCACTTTCATCCACTGGCACAGAAATTTTAGGTACTTTTAGAAGATACACAGTCAGTAAAAGGGTTGATGGGCTGTCTTGACTGTTTGGGTAGGATGTAATGTTTGGCCCCTGAATCTCTTTCCTCCCTGTTCTTTCTCCCTGTTCCCATTGCAGTGTATTTGTACATGCTTCCAGCTCCAGCTGTTTGAGAATTGCATCAGACCATCCATCTGTCTCCAGGAAAAAAGAATCCAAAAATGCAAATGACTTATTCTCGGCTAAGCACACAGCTGTGCAAAGAACCATTTAAACCAGAGCTGGTAATGTATTTTTTTAAAAGGAAACTATTCCAAAATTTCTTCAGCCTCTTAAAGACTCCCTTTAAAAAATCTCGTTACCAGATAATGTTGCTTGTGTCAAATGAACTTGCTTCCTGCTTTACTGAGAATTTGGAAATTCCCAGAGACAGATTTGTTTAACTTCCTTCGTATTTTCAAGTTTCTTCCCATTCCATAGGGCAAGTTACCTGATTGTACTGAGAGTCAGATTTCCTTATCTGTAAATGGGAATGATAATACCTACTTCACAGAATTGTTCTGAGGTAGGTGTATACTAGTGTCCACATCAGGATAATTCTTTCTCTCTGGCTCCCTCTCCATTCACTGGTTTGGCCTCCAGTAGTCATGTCTGAGGTATATGAACTTGCCCTCTAGGCCACAGCTGACTGGCCCAGAAATGAGCACCTGACCCAGGCTGAGCCCATCAGATTTCCTCATTCCAGAATTTGAAACTTGGAGTGGGAAGCCCAGAAACAGGTAACTGTTGGAGCTGGGTCACATTGATGATAGTTCACGAGCATTCTTTCTCCGGTTTTCATGTTGTCTATTCTAAAGAAAACAATTTATACTTGTTTCTTTAAGTTCTCGCCCCTTTTTTTAATTTTCAAGATTCTTTCTTGCCTTGACTCAGTCTGTATTTATAAATTTCATTCTCTTCTCTTTTAAACGTTTTTAAGAACCTACATTCCACACACAGTCCTGTATCTCTGAGACTGTAAGCATTGGTGGACATGGCTTCCTTTTGCTGGAATGCCCTTCCCACCAACTCTGCACTTGCAAGCCCTGCATAGCCAAGTTCAAGGGCCATTTCAAGAGCCATCTCCTCCAGGAACATTCTTTCATTTTCCCAATAAGAAAGAATCTACAGTTCTCAGAAAAGAGTCCTTTCTATTTTATATTCATTATTAATATCTGTGACTGATTTCCTGTGAGTGGTATACCGCCTAAGGGTGAAGTCTTCACTTTTCATTTTTTCATCTTTGGCACATAGTAGTGTTTTACATGTTGTAGATACTTGGTTGAAATTTATCAAATTAAGAATTATTTATTGTATTTATTTGTGGCCTGGAAACTTCTTCAATAATCGTCATCTATTTTAAGGCTGTAATAAAAGGCTGATTGATATATGTAAAAATAAAATTCAGAGAAAAGTAAGGGCCTATTTCAAATGTTTCCTTCCCTATGGAGTGTTATTTGGTTTTCCCATTAAGAATTAACACTTTCATTGATATTTTATTCAGATAATTCAGGAGACAAAGCCAGCTGTGGAGGAAAATGTTTTCTTTCTTTTGTCATGACTGCCTACATTCAGCAATATTACTGAGTGTTTCTCATTCACTTCACTTTGCAGGCTGGCATGGAAAGATTTACTAAGCAGAAAAGAAGCAATGGAATGTTCTAGAAAAGCCATGGAATGTTCTTGGATAAATATAAACTAGAGAAATTTAGAAGATAGTTAAGCAATTTAACAAACAGATTCAGTATTGTGGTTCTCATAATGCAGATCTCCTATTTCGGAGATGATTTCAGGTAGCACTAAGGTGGGGCACTGTGTGGCCGTGAGAGACAGCCATTCTCCTCCATTCCTTCCGATTACCTCACGGAGAGATTCTCGGTGTGACAGAAAAATATCTTAAATGTCCTTATCCTCTTTTGTTCTAAAGAGAGAGGGCAGTTTTGGTGACATTGGGAGCCCCTTCTGAAGCAACAGAATCAATCTAGAATTTACTAACATTGTTTTGTTTTCCCTGAGTTGTTTTTATGGCTACTCCCTCTTTATCATCAGGCAGAAAAAAGTCCCTTTAAAATCTAAGTTTAAAAATGAAAATAGACTTAAAGAAAAATACAAAACAGAGAAGAGTACTTGTGTGCAGGTATGGTGTGAGGGTGGTCAGAAATTATTGAAGTTTTAGAAAGATGTAGCTAGTACTATCATACACTGCATATTTAACTGCAGTGAATGTTAAAAATACCTTGGACTTGAAAAGGGGAGGGGAATTTTCAAGTAGATATATGTCCTAATTCTTCTCTAAGCCATATTTGGAATAGATTTTTCTACAAAAACTCATCATTAATATGTATATGTGAGGATTTATTTTTACATGATGTTAAGTCCTTAATTCCTCTGAATCATTTCCATGTTACGTTTTACTTTATTTCCAGTTTTGTGTATGTGTGTGTGTGTGTGCATCCTGCTTTCAGAAGAACAGAACAGCAAGCATTAACTGTCACATTCTGATTCTGACAAACTACGCAAATCTCTGCCTAATTCAATTATTCTGTATAATTAAAGCAGTTAGTTTTAAATTACAACTGAGCTCAATTTTAAGGGGAAAATTAAATCTCTCTTTTTAATTTTCTAGTGCCTTAGTTTTATCCAGCTTTGCAAATTGTACTTATGGCCTGTCTATAAAAATAAACCTAAATGTAAATTATGATTTAAATCCCCATGGGCAAGCTGTTCCACCTTATTTGTTAGAAAGCAAATAAGACCTACTTTATGGCCTGTTTACTAAACTGAAAATTTCAAACCAACAGATTTAAAAGACATCAACTACATTGATTCATAACCAGAGAAATTACTAAACAGATGAATGCTCTCAGGATAATCTGAGAATCTTTAAAACAAAGATTATTTGATGTTTTTCTTTTAAATTGTATGATGATATGGAATTTAAAATGTGTATGTACATATTACTATGTTCACTATTTAAGCTGTCGTTTAAACAATCTATAGAGTCAGAAGATTTTAACCTGTGCATTTTTTTGTAATTTAGTTTTGATCTCTGGAGATGACTCAAGCATGCATTTATCCCCCTGTCTCCCTTATTTAGACTATGTCATCCTCAATGCTTTAAAAACTAGTGGGAAAAAGTAAGATTCCCCATCTGCTTAAAAAGCCATTATTATTTGAGGTTTCAAATATATTCAGTCTCAAAGTGTCATGGGAAATTCTAATTAAGAAGTCCCAAGTAAGCAATGTTTTCAGAAATCAGTTGATCCATTTCTTGCCCTGAGTAAGTTTTTGCAGGTACAGTTTTCCATGCTAATAACGTCTAAATATTTAGGTCTTCTTTATTGTAGATGAAGTAGAGTGTTTCTTCTTGCTCCAGATTTACAAATTAGGAAGAACCAATTAGGAAGGTGTTGTGCTATGTTGTGCTCCCATGGGCATAACCAGATTGGAGAGAAACACTCCCTGATGTGCAGAGGGGTAAAGCACAGGACTAGTTCATGCTGTGACAACAAGGAACGCTGCCTAAACTGCACTCACTTACTCAGGTCCATGATGCAGATATGGCAGGCTGCAGATTAGACGCAAATCCCCAAGCATGTTAACCTTCAAGCAATCATTTTCTTCTAGACTCAAAAAAAGCACACAAAATCACAAGAGAATTAGGGAGATCTTAATATAGGCACAGCTCTGAATCCTCTGTATTTGATTTAATTTTTTGTGTGCAAAATTTAGCAACTAATTTGCAATCCCACTAACCATGCAGGAGCACTCCCTTTACTCTACAGTGCCAGATGGGTACTAGACTTATGGTGGGATCGCTTCATAAATTGTATAAATGTCTAACTACTGTGCTGCACACCTGAGACTAATATAATATTGAGTGTCAACTGTAAATGAAAAAAGAATTTATGCCCACCTTTAGTGTTTTATAAATATGTATTAAATTATATCATAAAGCAAATAAGAAACTCAGATACATAAAAATTAAAGATGCAAGATGAAAAAAATTCAGTAACTAACTACTAGCCACATGCTTCATACTGATGGTGACTTACCAGGTGTGGTAACAAATGAATTACTGCTCTTCTACAACTCAGGAAATGTCTGGTTGCTCAAATGTTTGATTGCTCAAAATCCAAACCTAGACACTGCTCTGAATTCCTCTCTCACCCCCACTACTTACACCACCCTCTCTCTCTCTCATTCTCTCTCTCTCTCTCACTCACACACACACACACACATGCACACACACACACACACACACACACAATTCAACCACAAGCCTTTTTGTATCACTCTCCAAAATATGTCTATTTTTATTTGTTGTCAATAAAGTCTAAGCCACTATCACCTCTTGCTTGGACAGTTATAATAGGCTTGCTAATAGGCCTGCTCTTTTAAAATAAGAATATAGATGATTTTTTTCCTGATAATTCCTAAATAACTGTTTTATTGAGGTATTATTTACATACCACGAAATTCATTTCCTTTAAGTGTACAATTCAATGATTTTTAGCAAATTTAGGACATTGAGCAACAACAGCTATAATCTATTTTATAGATTTTATAATTTTATAGGTTTTATAGAATAGAACCATCACCTCCCAAAGAGCCTTTGTGTGTGATTACACTCTTACCTTCCATCCTAGGCAACCACTAGTCTACTATCTATCTCCATAGATTTACCTTTTCTGGACATTTATATGAATGAGATCATGGAATATGTGGTCCTTGGCATCAGGCTTCTTTTACATATAATGTTTTTGAGGTGTATCAGTGTTGCAGCATACATCAGTACTTCATTCTTTTTTATTGCCAGATAGTACACCCATATATGTAATTTCTGAAGCATAATAATTATACAAACAGTCAATTTTGAATTAGAATATTACAAAGCGATTTAGTGCTCTGCTTCTCCCTCCCATCCATTGCCCACCTGGTAATTGGCATGGTTGCTGTCCTTTCCGATGAATTTCTGTGGCTATTAATATCAAATCCAAAGTCCTTTAAGTCTTTTCATGGCCCACAAGGCTCTATCTGATATGATCCTTGACCCTCTCTCTCTTGTCACTTTTCCTTTACTCACATACTCCAGATACAATATTCTTTCTGTCTCCTGAACATCATAAGAGATTCCCATCTCAAGAACTTTAAACTTGTTTTTATTCTCCTCTTTAAATGTTCTTCTGTTTGATCTTTAGGTGACTGAATATTTGACACCGAAGTCTCAATTCCAATAGCACTTCCGCCAGGAGGAATTTCCTGACCAGCCAATCTAAAGAGATTTTCTTTCCACCCACTAATTCCTCATTTTGTCACCCTGTTTCATTTTTTAATAGTACTCACTGCTATCTTAAATGATGTTATATGTGTACATACTTATTTTATGTCTTCTCCCATTAGAATATAGGTTCCCTGAGAGCAGGGACTCTGTCTGTCTTGTTTGCTGTTGTATCCCTGGTGATAGTGCAGTGTCTAATTCATATTTTGATGTAGATGACTATTTATTGAATGAATAAGGAAAGAGGTATGAATCAGGATGCAGAATAAACAAATTGAATCAGGATGCCAAGTAAATCTGGAGATCTGAAACAGGCAGACAGTAAAGCTGTACCAAACCACAATCTTTTTTATAGTTGAATTGATAACATTTTTTTGCATTTGTGTTTTCCCATTTTCTTTTTAAAATAAGTATTCCCAGGAAGAAATTTTAATCACTTGCCCCTTGATTAGATTTAACCTCATGCAGGAAAGTATTTCTATTTTATTTTTTTTAGGTGAGGCAACACTGGGTTAACCTCACAGACTGCAGGAATCCTGTCAGCTAACAATCTCTTATTTTTTAATTGTTTTTATGCCTACAGCAGCACTTGGTCTTCCTAGGTGGTCTCCCATCCAATATTTAACGAGGCCCGACACTGCTTAGCTTCCGAGATCAGACGGGATCGGGCTTGTTCAGAGTGGCATGGCCATAGACCAGAAAGTATGTATTTCTGATGGACACTTTGGGTCTGAAAAATCAGTGCAAATACTACTGATTTGGAGTTTTGTGTGGTTTACTCCTACTTTTTAACAAGTATTTGATGTCAATTTCAAGAGACTTGTGGTTTCAATCACCCTAGAAACCTAAGTTTAGAATTAAGCTCTATTAACTGCCTCTCAATTAGAGTGCCCTCAAGGTTATGTAGGTTTCTTATTTTATTTCTTAAGTTCCTGAATATTTTCCATTTCAAATATGGGTCAAAGCTTTTTCTTAGTTTACTTATTAAAAAGAGATAATAAAAGCCAAAAAGAAGAGAAAAATCTTTTCTCTATGTCTCTCTGTCCCTCCCTCTCTCTCTTTCTTTCTCTCTCTCCCCCTCCATCTCTCTCTTCTTCTCTCAAATTATTTTTCTATTTGTTTTTGTATTTGCTTTGTATATTTATATATACATATTGTTTTCCATATATATTTTTTCCTAGACCCTAGAAAAATTTAGGTATTAGATAATGAAGTTGGTAGCTGATCTTAGGTCACTTTAATTAAAGCCAGTGATATCAACCTTGGTTCTCGGACTTGCTCGATAGACCTGTTTTCACTTGAACTTGACATGTACAATATGGATATGGTGTCCTGTTCCCGGTAGATTTAAAAAAATGGGAAGGAACTAACAAGCAAACAATTTAAAAGGCGAGGACTTATATTGTTACTAGTTATTGCAAAAGCTGTGGAAATTTTCTACAATGAGTTGTGTTTGTTGTATATGCGCTGTCTCTCCCTATACTCTTTAATCCATGACTTTGTTTTCTCCTGATGCTTTAAACACCCAAGATCCTGCACAAATATAACTAAGACGTTAATTGTTCCCTCCTCAGTGTACAAACACCACAATGTAATCTGCTTGCTTAGTTACATGAAGTATCACTCTGCTGTTTACACAATAATTCTAATTGTGAAGCTTTTTATGTATCCAGACAAATGGAGCAAATTGAGATTGCTCAGTGAGCCTGGAGAATGACCTTCATCTGAGCACAATGACTTGCTTGCTGTTTGTATACAAACAACTGAACCACATCTTAATTCCAGGCTCAAATAAAAGTGGCAACGAATTTTCTGAGGCTGCCTGAGACAGGGATGACATCCTGATGGGGGAAGTTGAAGAGAGAGGGTTTCTAAGGAATAAATTCAGGGAATAACTATCAGCCATACATTTTCCCTGAGAATACAGGATGATGGAGGTTGAATATAAGCATTCACTCAAACAGGGTAACTAACTGTCCTGGTTTGCCCCAGGACACAGGACTTTGAGTGCTAAAACCGGTAAATCCTGGACAAACTGGGATGAGTTGGTCACCTTACCAACACACAGGAAATAACTAGCTGTGAACTAATAATATCATTTCTAGGAAATGTTTCAAAAAAACAACTGTAGATCAGTATAAAGATTTCCATTAAAGGTTATCTGTCATGTGCATACATCTGTGGATGTGTGTGTACACACACTCGGAGATATAGAAAAGCAAACTGGAAAATGACACCAAAACATTTACAACCATTATTGCTGGGTATTGTGATCATGAGTAATATTTAATTTTTCCTTACATTTTCCCTCATTTTTTGGCAACAGACATTATTTTTTTGATTAAAAACATCAAATCTAATTTAAAAAATCAAGCCAATAATAAGACCAAGCACAGTGCTTGATAACAAATAGATAACTAAAAAATATATATATTATTTGAAGTATAGGCATAAAATATGTACTTCCGGCACTGATTTTTCAGCAACTGCAATTGTAAGAGACTCTTGGGTTTAAGATTCCACTGCAAAGTTAGAGCCAAGCTGGATTTACTTAAATGTAATTAACCATTTTCCTCATGAAAGACTTCAAGTACCCAACGCAATATCTACAGAGAATCACTCACTTGCTCAGTGCGATTGGACCCATTGGAGTCTATTTCTTGAAATCCTTTTGCATTAATACCTCTCCATCAGTAGCAAGCATTACCATAAGCACAGTACAATTGGGCTTTTAAACAAAGTAGGAAATGAAACCTTCAGGGGGAAGTGAACGTGTTAATTTTCTCTTTTGGTTTGGTGTCAATGTCACCCTAATGTCAGCATGTAACTTTCTGTAAAAGGCACGTCTTTGCTAACTTGGAGAATGAACAAATTTGGTACAGCTGTAGAGTAATTCTCGCAGGGAATAAAAGATTCAGCTAGAGAACTGACTGTCCCAGTTCCCAGCTGTACATCCATTACACACAAGGTTGTAAGAGATTCTAGCTGGCTCCTACTCACTCAAGGTCATTTACCAAGACACTAGAACTACAACTTTCAAATTGGCAAGTAGTGTGTGCGAAGAAAGGTTTGGTGGTAATAAACAATTGCAAACTTATGAGAGAAGAGCCAAATGTTGTCCAGGGCTAGCATGCTATCTCCAGAGGACATAATACCCTCCTTGGG
>NW_006440638.1:16984689-16993075 GCF_000325575.1 Pteropus alecto | reverse complement strand
AAGAGTCTCGAGTCTAGGTCCCAATGTATCTTGAACTTGTCCCTTTCACTCCCTTTCCTCTGCCACCGCAAGTCACCATCGTGTCTCATATGATAGCAACAGCCTCCCAACTGGTGTTCCTGCTTCCACTACTGTCCATGCCACATGTAGTCATTCGTAATACAGCGGCCAGAGGGATCTTTTAAATACCTAAATACCATCAGGTTACTGTGGGCTTAATATCCAAACTTCTCCCCTTGGCCTCCAAACCCTGTGGGATCTGGCCTCAGCCAGCCTCACTGATTCACTTTTGTCTCCATTCCCTCTCACTCTGCTCACTCTGCCCCAGCCCTTCAGGCCCTTTATCTACCCCTCAAACATGCCAGATTCTTTCTTATCACAGCATCTCTGAACTCTCTATTCTCTCTACCCAGCATGCTCTTTGCCCTAACGACTTCTTGTTCAATTGTCACTTCCTAGGGACACTTTTTGACTGACCTAATTAAAAAGTTTCTTCCTCCTATCTTAGTTACTCTCACTCTGATCACAGCAAAGCTGGATGGGCCCTGAACCTACATTTAGGCTGAATGTTAAATGGGCTAAGAGTAATGAACAACTTACAGACATATATTTGGCCAAAGCTGATTATCGACATCACAGAATAAGTTTTTGGGAATATAAGAGTCAAATGACATTATTAACAATTTAGTTATGATTATAATTTTATTATAAAATTTTAATAGCCAAAATTTAAACTTTTGTTATTATAGTACAGGAATAATAATTTCTTAGCACTATCAACTAAAACTTCCTCAGATACCTTTATGTGACACATTTAGAATTATTTTACTTTGACATTGGTGGAGGAGTGAAATATTTTTGGGTCAGCTCTGCCAGTGTGGGAACTGACAGCAAGTTATTAAGCTTTCTTTCCTTCTGGATAGGAAGAGATTAAGGTAAGCTTTCCCTTATTTTGTTTAATGTGATGAATGCCAGTGCACCAAATGAGTCCACAAAGGTTAGAATTTTAAGGTAGCCTAATTCTATTATTTAAGTTTTATAAAGATATCTTGGCTCAAAAGGGATATAATATTCATAAAAATATCAAGTTATATTCTTTTAATATTCATCTACTTATTTAACTGTTTGAAAAAATCTCATTTTTTCATATAAAATAAGCAGTTTTATAATGGTTAATTATTATATGTGTTGATATTTTGATAAATACATATACATTTGTATTCATAGTTCTACTGACTGATAGGATTTAAACATGTAAAGCACATGTAAAGATTCTGACCCCAATATGCATTTAGAATGCTCACTTATATTTCAAAGTGAACCTTCAGATATTAACAAAAGGAAGAAAGAAAAACCTTGCCGGTGTTACAGAGATTTATCACACAGATTGGCTATTATGATTATCTGTGTATTACACGATCACTGAGCATGCACAACTGCAGAGATAAGAGAATGACTTTGAAATAACATTTGACTATTAGGCTGTTCAAAGGCAAGTTTGAGGGAAGCTATATAGTAGATTTTGACTGAATTGTGAGGCCAAAGACAAAGTCAGATACAACTCTATCCAATGATTTAAAATGGTCTTGTCTAATGTTAGTCTGTCCCATTAGAACGTGGGTGCCACAGAGGCAGAATTTTTGCTTCTTTGTTCACTGCTGTATCCCCAGTACCTTACGCAGTATTTACACAAAGTAACCACTCCCACAGATGAAACAGAGGAAGGAAGGGCTGATTGAACGGATGGAGTGGATCTGATTCTCTCCTTGTTTTACATGTATTTGTGGGATCAGCATGCAGTAGGCCCATTGGATGAATCCGATCACTGCAAATAACCAAAAGAGCACAACGAATTCTTCTGGAGGCTGTCATTTTTAGAGAACAGGCTGTTTTTGAGATTTGTTTGTTTGTTTTGTCTGGGTTCTCTCTAAAGTAGGAAAGTGAGAAAGAGAAGAATTTTTCAGGTCCCAAGCCTTAATATATTTGACTCAACAGAAAATCACCTAGTTTTGTAATTGGAATAGAAATAGTTTTCATGATTTGACTAGTGAGGAGAAAACCACAGTAAAAACACATGGCAGGACAGAACTGGAACTTCAGACACTGAGATTCCTGCCTCTAATTCCTCTTTTCTAATAGTTCTCAAATATTGATACTGTAATTCCTTGTACTTGTTGGTATATAATGTAATGATAGACAAGAGCTCTCTTTTTATCCCTTCTATCTCTCTAGTAAATTTACAAAAGAAAAAAAAAAACACGTTTTAAAACCTCAATGAGATTGCATGACAGCCTATTTGTTAAATGTCAAGATACCCCCCAATTTATATAGATTTATTTTAACTTGTGATGCACCTAGCAATCCCTGGGTGTGTGTGTGTGTGTGTGTGTGTGTGTGTGTGTGTGTGTGTGTGTTCATTACTTGAAAAGTGACAGTGGTCTGGCATCAAGAAGAGTTCATACAATGGGTTCGCTTTATTTTTCAGATTTTTGTGCTCTTTTGGATATTTTGCAGCCATCTGTTCTTTTGAATATTGAGCACTCATTTGAGCGGAGAAATCTCTGCCTTAATTATCATTAGGATCATCAGTATTTTAAAGAGGTTTTCAAGCCCATCATACGGCCCCCGTTTTAGCTTTTCCCAGAGCCCTTCACCATTAGCCTTTAAAGCTTAGCTCTAAGTTAATCAAGTGTTATTGACCATCTATTACATGTAAGGCATTATAAAAAAAAAAAAAAAACTAGCTTGAATACATAGATTTTTCCAAGTACAAGAAATCTACTTATAAATGAACACATTCCAAGGGAAACGATAAAAAGGCATCTAACTGAGAGATAAGGTATCATGAGTTCATACTACTTGATTTTGATGGCCTGTGCTCTTTTCATTTTCATCCTGGCTCCAATGATGTCAACAATAATTATAAATATAAGAATAACAGCTCTAACGTTTGTGCCAAGTGCTTTGCATATATTATTAAATTTGAGTCCTCATCAACAAGTCTATGATAAAAGTATCCTTTGTCTCATGTTACAGATGAAGAAACTGAGGTTCAGAAAAAATTTAGTAACTTATCCAATGTAATGTCAGTGGCACAATTGGGATCCAAACTAGAGACTATTTCGTTCAAAGCTTTTGTTCTGATGCCTATGCTAAACCTTATTTTCCATATAGTCACTAAAATGTTTCCAACCAGGTTCCAGCTCCCTGAAAAGTCTCCCTGAAATAGCTTCTCCACCCCAAACCTTCTGAACCAGAAGCTATGGGTTGGGGTGAGAGTTTTTAAGTCTTTACCAAGGAAAAACCAAGGAATTTTGATTTTTAAGCATCAGATTTAAGCACCAGAGCCCCAGAAGTTTCCAAACACTCAGATGATTGGCCTCATGCCAAGAAGAGCATCTGTCTTCTCTGAAGGCCCCACAGTCATCTGCATCCCTGCAGTGAGGTGAGCTCTATATCACAGCACAAGGGAATTAGCTATAAAACAAATAAGATACTTACGAACATGCAGAAAGTATTATCTCAGCAGCACTCTAACCTCTCTCCAACAAAGGCTCTGATCCAGAAAGAAGCTGAAAGAATGGTCTGTAGGGGGCTGTAGGGGGCTGGTTGATGTGGTGTGTTGTGATTCCAGATGAGAACTCAGGGAGGACACTGTCCTTTTTCATTTCTCTTGTCTTTAGGAAGCAACTCTTGTATCATCAAATTGATGACAGTCCACCCACCATGAGTGTCTGTCCTCTGGCTCTGGGAAGTGTTTTGGCAATAGTGCCCTTTCTCCTTTGGCAGACTTGGCTATTTGCTCCTCATGTGTTTGGAGTCATAAAGCCTGCATTTGAGGAGTTGTAGGATTTTAGGGCAAGCTTTCTAACTTCCCTAAGCTTCATTTCCTTCGTATGAAATCAGGGGATAGCGGGTACCTATTTATCAACAGTACCATGTAGAATTCAGGGAGATTATAGTGGCTTATTGGCTATTAATAATATTTCTCAAGAGGTTATGATACGCTGTTCATTGAACTCAGCTTTTAGCACAAATCATATCATTTTTCAACACTAACACCATGGGGCAGGTTGTATTATTGTCTCCATTTTAAATCTGAGAACACTGAAGCTTGATGCGGAGAATCCTCTTATTCAAGGACACCCAGCTGTGAGTGGTAGAGCTGGGATTTAAATCCAGGTCTGTCAGAATTAGCCATATGGTACCAGCTAGCTCAGTGCCTGGCACCTAGTAGATTAAAAAAAAATGGTAAGGGCAAATGTTTTTGATAATGATTTCCAGAAGAAGGATGATGATCATTACCATTAGTGGCTCTCCTGGAGGGAGTAAGCACCCTGAGGAAAGGGACCATCTTTGACTCATCTTTGCAGACTCACATATGTAGCACCTAATAGGGCTACAGTATATGGGCTGAACTATGCCTGGGGAGCTGAGTGTCTGCATTGAGCTAATGGTAATGTGCAACAGCACATTCATCCCCATTTCAGTAGGGGCAGTGATTTAACCCACACTCAAAAAAACTGGATTTATGGAAAGAGAATGAGCCCTGTTAGATAGTTCTGCTGAGTAATTAATGCTAATTAAAATACCTTCTTTTAGTGGCATGATTTATATTTCAGAAAGGCATAGTAGCAGAATAAGTCAAAAGTATGGGCTAATTAGGGGGCAAGATCACTTCATAAATTATATATATGTCTAACTACTGTACCGTATACCTGTATATCTGAAAATAATAATAAAAAATTACAGGCTTTGTGGTTGACTCCTGGCTGAGCTATTTACTATCTGTGCAACTTTGAACAAGTCACTCAACTTCTCTGAATCTCAGTTATTTCCATCGGTAAAATGGGACTAACAATAGTACCTATCTTACAGACATTTGAGTATGAAACACTTAGTACAGCACCTGGCCTGAAGTGTTGAATCAATATCAGTGATTACTGTTTTAGGCCTAGGTCACCTTTTTTTTTTTTCCCTCTCTTCCTTTCTCCCTCCAAACAAGAATAAAGCCATGATAATAATAGCCAACATAATTACTATGTGACAGGCATTTAATTAGGTATTTTTTAAAATGTTAATTCATTTAATTTTCACAAGAATGAAGAAAATGAGACCTAAAGAGTTAGGTAACCTGCCCAAGGTCACACAGCTGAGATATGGATCTAGCACTGTGACTTCGCATTCTATGTTCTTGTCTGCAACACCATACTGTTTTTATGCATTGATAGATCTAAACCAAGCCTCTTGTTTTCTTATTAGTGAGAATGTAGAGTTTCTGGGCTGCATCCTACTGTTATGGGTAATAACTATATGACACTCCTTCCTAGATTCTTCCTGGTCACTAACTATCAAGTATAGTGGTTTTTCACACTCGAGGAGAAATGTATTGAGCTAGATTTCCACTGAATAGTGTGATGTGCAACCAGTCAGGTTCTCAGATTATGTCAGCATTAGATATAATTGGCAAGTAAGGTCAGGCAAGGTGTTCAAGGAGCTGAACTAGAAAGGAAAGGACCGATTGTCACTTAGTCTTTAAAAGTCTATTAAAAAAAAAATACTTCACTTCACGCCTACCCAATAATGCTGGACTACTCATGAAATCAGAACTTCCATGAATCTCTCACATTTGGATAGATCATTATTGTCTAACTGCCAAATTCCAGGCACCACTCGACCATCCAATGCCAAAACTCCTACCAACACTAGAAATTTCACCAAAGCAATGTTACTTGCAATTCCTGGAAACTCTGCCTTAAGTTCTACCATTATGATTCTTCTCTGGATCAGCCAAATGAAAAATATACATAGAATTGCTAAGGGTGGAAAATGTATAATGGACTTGGGTTATAAAGGGTGCAGCATTAGCGGCTCCTCCTCCAAAGCTTGTTCTCAAGCATCCCATTGCTTTTCACTGACAACTCTACTGTTTGTTTTTCACAGCATACTTTCAACCTTCAGCTCACAAACAAACACAAACTGCTTTTCAATCAAAGTTGTGCCTTTTTCACTAGGCTTTCTGGTCTGGGAGGCAGGACAGTCCCTAAGCATCTCAAACTGTGATTATAATTTTGCTTCCTCCCAACCTACATATCTTCAGGGAGCTTAGCAAAATTGAATTTCTGGGTCAGTGTTGGCCTTTATCATTTATGATTTAATTATAACTCTGAAAGAAGCTAAGTCTTTTTCTCAGAAAAGAAGAACAAGAGAAATGGTATACAAGCTCCCACTCCATACTTCATAAATGTCTCTTGGACTGTGACTTTGAGCACAGAGTTCCGAGAAAGGTAGGTAAGAAAGAAACTGATTCTCAGGAGGTCCCTTTTCTCAAAACTACAGTGGCTCCTGAAGAAATTATCACTTTGTGCCTAGGTACTTAGATACTTCCAGCCAGCTTTTCTCCATGGCTTAATATCAAGGGTCACGTCAGCATTATTCTCCACTTCAATACTAGTGCTCCATATTTGTTGACCAATATGCCTGTTGTTCCATGTTTACTCTAGTCTGTAAAGATGTTTCAGTTTTCCAGGTGGAAATCCAATCATACCTTCCCTGGCTTAAAATCCTCTAGTGGCTTCTCCATGGTCTTAGAATGGAGCTCAAACCTTTCATGTGGCCTCTAAGGGCTTGAGTTGTCTGGCCCTGGTTTGCTCTTTAGACTCTTCCCATAGCATGCTTTCCCGCACTGACTAATCTCTAGTCACACTGCCCTCCTCTCTAGTCCAGGGACACATCAAGCCCCTTCCTACCTCAAAGCCTTTGCATCTACTGTTTCCTATGCCTGAAATGCTTTTCCTGGCTCTTCTAATGGCTGGTTCCTTCTTATCCTTCAGATATCTACTCACACATTACCTAATCTGAATGGGCTTTCTTAGACACTAGAGTTCCCTACATCTCCACCAATTTATATTGCAGCAGCTTTTTCATTTCTTTCATAATGAAAATATAATTTGCTATTATATATTTATTTGGTCATTTGTTTATTGCCTATGTCCTTTACTGGAACATATGCTCCATGAGGCCAAGGCTTAATCTGTGTTATTTATGTGTATAGCTCCAGTACTACCTGGAATCAAGCAGAATATTCCACATGTATATACTTGTTGAGAGAATGCAAATGCCTACCCTTTGTATCATTCGCTTACATCTGAATTTCAGAGGAGCCATTCAGGAAAGATATTCTATTTCCATTTAAACCATTGCAAGGCCCAGTACACAAAAAACATTTTTAGTTATATTGGGAAAGGAAGTGTCATTAAGAAGATGATGATGCACAACACAAAGAATTGGAGGGCGCAACTTCCTTTTTCTGACTTTGTAACTGACTTAATGTGGGGACAATTTAATGGAACTGCATTTCTATGAATAATTTGGGTATAATAAGCCTGACCCATTCTGAGTTGTACCATTAGGACAAATAATATGTTTCACAGAACAAAAAAATGCTATAGAAAGTTATTGTGTTTTGCTTATTTGTTTGTTTGTTTTTAAATATAGTCCCATCAGATAAGATGCCATTGAAAAATGCTAGGGGTATGACAAGATTCACCAGTTAAGGTATTTTATTTTCTTATTCCCTTGGAAAGTGGCAGGAAACGGTTTGATTGTGTTTTTGAATTTCTGACAATAATGAAATCCAAACATCATGAAGCATGTGGCTTGTCAGGGAATAATGAACTTGTTAAACAAGCAAATGCCAAATGGCATCCTTGGTTTCAATTCAGAAGAATATAATTTCGGATAAGTCAGTACAATATTGCGCTGCTAACTCAAATGCCCTTCTTTTCATCAAAATTACTTATATTTCTCTCATATTTAATCCTCGGGGCATGCTTTCTTTAGAGGATAATTTATACTGTACAAGTCCACCGAGAGAGAGAATCATTTTAAAGTATATCTTGTACTCATAGAATACGTCAGGTTTCCTCACATCAATTTTTCTAAAGTAATTTGCATACCATGTTCCCAATTTTTGCTATTTCCACATACCAGTACAAGATACTTTCATGATTATCTTTTTTAAAAAATCATATCTGGGTACCATCTGTGCTATTATTTACTTAATATATTTTATTTAAACAATTCACTTTTTAAATGTTAATGTTTCTTTAAAAAAGAAAATTTATGTCACGGATGCAAAAGGCAAAGCAGCACTACCAGCCATGAATGGAAAGTAACACAAACTACGATCTTATTTAGTCATTTAAAGTAACACAAACTTCATACTTATTTAGTCATTTATTTATTGCCTATGTCCTTTACCAGAACATACGCTCCATGAGGCCAAGATTTGATCTGTGTTATTCATGGCGGCAGCCCCAGCACTAGCTGGACACAAGTAGAGACTCTCATGTATTGTATCATTTCCTGCATCTAAATTTCAAAG
>NW_006440638.1:16981096-16984671 GCF_000325575.1 Pteropus alecto | reverse complement strand
GGGAAAGATATTCTGTTTCCATTTCAACTATTCCAAGGCCATGTGCACAGAAAACATTTTTGGTTAAATGAGGTCTAAACAATGCTATTAAATTTTAACTGGGGGCTCTTGCCAGCAGAAGGCTCTGAGCCTGAATAAAGCCTGTGGAAGTGTTAAAGATTTACTAGAATCAATCGAAACATTCTCTTTCACCTGATCAGAAGAATTGCAAGATAAAAGGAAAAGAAGTAACTTTCTTATTACATGATTTGATGTTACTCAATGCCATGTCTTGGTAATACTTAACATAATCTCTGTTATCAGCAGAGGTAAGAGTGACACCCTTTGAAAAACAATGCCTCGTGGGAAGAAAAATCCTCTGCTCTATTTCAAAGGAGCTGGACAAGTAGATCTGTTTTCTTGAATCCACAAGTATTTCCCCTCCCCATTTCTGTGCCTTCCTGAGATTGCTCACCTGAAAACATGATTTCAGTTACTTCAGCAACCCCAATGCTTTCCTTACAAGAGGCAAAAACGATATGCTGCAAATGAAGGCAATATTTTTAAAAATAAATATAAATCTTGAAAGCTTATGATCATATATTGTCCTGGTTTTCCACATTAAAGTCCCAGGAGAGGAGGACAATAGAATTGAGAGGAGATATAGTCTGCCTGAAAGTAATCCACATGTAGCAAAGGTTGATAAAAAGAAGGATGAGTGGGGGCTATTCACATATATACACACAATTAAAAAAAAAGCAAAAAAAAAAAACCAAAAACCACATATATTTAACTCATGAACACAGCATTCTTATATGCAACTGATCCAGAATGACTATGCTAGGAAGGACCCTGGTTCTAAGTGTAGAGATGACATTGATAAAGGAGGTGAAAATTTGGAACCTCCATTACTGAGTTTGAACAATATAAACCAGCATTTCAATGAATGCTAATAGGTGTTAGTTAAAATAAATTTGGGAAATTCATGGATAAGCAAATTTAATTACCATCAGAAATCTTCAAGGCTAGTGTTAACTGTGAACTCACAAAGGGAGGGAGAACTAATGTCTTGTCTTTCTCAACCTCACTTGAACAAGATACCATTCTCCCTACTCTTGTTTTTCTTCAAGTATTTTACACACTAAAGTTCCAAAAACACGCTCTTGGACAAACTGAGTAATATAATGTGTTCCTGGATTTGTGACTGTACTTGGACAAAAAAAAGCCAAATTTTTTGTAGACACGTGATAAGATAAGGTGTGAGTGTTCCAGTTATTGGGTGAAATACTTAGTAGCATCAACAATAGAATTTATGAGTAATGAATAAAGCAGGCTTGAATGGAATTTAAGCTTTAGAATGTATAAGTAAAGTATGGGCATCCTCTGTCTTTAAGAATAGTCAAAGACAAGATTCGGAAGACAAATTGGGCAGGAAAAAGGCTAAACTTGTCATATAATGAAAGTTATTAGGACAGATAAAAGGTGACCCTCAAAAGGATACTTTTTGGGAAAATCAAAATCAAATAGTAGAGACAACAGCTGAAGATTACTAACTAATGGGAGAAACTGAAAATAGAAGAGGAGAGGAAAGGAGAATAAATACAAGCTTCAAAAAAATAAATGATGGAGCGGATTCTGAGTAAGTCTAAACTAGGGAGGAAGGAAGAAAATGGACCTACACAAACAGTCTCATTATCCTACCAGATAAAACTGGCAGCAGAGGAAAATTACCAGAACTGAAGTATGACAAAGAAAAAGGCAAAGAAGAGAATCAAAAAAAAAAAAAAAAAAAAAAAAACAACAACTCAGATTTAAAAGAAAGATGAGTACAAGTTATAAAGAGAATTTATATAAAAAGGATAAAGGAAGAGACAAGTAAAAAAAAAGAACATTGATAGATTTCAAACTCTGGATATATGTCTTTGGGATACTATAGAAATAGTAAATACAAGGCACTTGTACCCATTCCACTTCTGTGGCAGACATTATAAGATGATGGTGGCACTATTTTTCTCTGAATACCGATTCGGCTTGAGAATCCTTCTCAACACAACACTCCAGGTAGACATTGCTGACTGATTTGACTTGATACTAGTCATGAAACCTGCATTTCTACTATATTAAAAAAAACAACCAGACAACCAACTAACCAACCAACCAACCAACCAATCAACCTCTGTGGAGTTTTAATCACCCACTGATTGAAGTGGAATCAAAAATTTATACTCTAGAAAAGCAAAATATTTCAGTGTGAGGTGTTTATTTATATGGACATAGTAATATATGTGTATGAATATGAGTAAACCTATATGTGAAATATGAGTGTTTCAAGTAGGTAGACCCAAGTATTCCATATTTGTAATCTGAAGCTCTGTTTTAAATATTCATAAGCAAATGAAATTCAGCTCATTATTTACCCTGGCAATTGAAACCTTTAAACCCAATAAGATGATATAAATTACATTCTGAGTTAAAATAGCACATATAAAACAACAGCCTGTTAGAATAATCAGAGCTTTTCCCTTCTTTATCTAACTTGTGATATCATATTGGGCTCAATATCTTAAAAGGTTGGCAGAAACACTAAATAGGTTTCTCTTCCCTCATACATGGCACATTTTTAAAAAGTACATGTAAATAATGTAGCATAATATAATACCCTTAATAAAGGTCAGGCCACAGTAACAGTTGGGAGAAAATTGAGATTTCATCAATGATAGTAAAAAGAAACTACTTTTATTTTAAGTTTGAGACTATGCTTAAAAAAAAGGAGGAAGGATGGTGTGTGACAAGTTGCACTGGTTTCAATTTCCTCCTGCACTCATTAATTTCACCTAGCTTCTGAGCATCTGAAGCCTTTGCCTATTCATGCAAAGAACCACTTGAAGGCATACAATGCCCTCAGATTTTCTCTAGT
This sequence comes from Pteropus alecto, assembly GCF_000325575.1. Taxonomy (NCBI): domain Eukaryota; kingdom Metazoa; phylum Chordata; class Mammalia; order Chiroptera; family Pteropodidae; genus Pteropus; species Pteropus alecto. The sequence goes on along the minus strand of NW_006440638.1, from coordinate 16,981,775 downwards.
CTGGGAAATGTTCAGTGCTTTCTTTGAACTATTTTGTTTGAATATCCCGGTAAGTTATTCATGTTCTGCTAAATAGCTCATAATGCCGTGGGGGAGGAGAGGCAGTGAGCTGCTGTTAGGAGTTACCCCTTTTATGACTTTCTTATGAATTAACAATAAAAAAATTCTCGTTAGTCTAAGCTGGCTTAATTAAGATAGAAAAGAAAGAGTGAGAGGTAGTGGCTAGGGAGAGAAGAGAGCAGTGATCTCTCAAGAATCCTTGAAGCCTAAGATTCTATTGACTCAAATGAATTAATCATCATCAGACCCGTGAACCATTGCAATAAAATCCTAACTGGTCTTCTACATCAACTCTGGCCCCTTGCACTGTAGCCAGAGTGATCTTTTAAAAAACAAATATCTAATGATGTATCCCATGCTTTTTTCTCCAAGACCTAACAAGGCCCTTCGTGGTATGGCCCCTTTCTTCCTCACTGGCAGCTTAGGGCCTACATACCTTATTCTCTGACCTCCAGCCCCACTGGCCTTCTTTCAATTCCTTCTTGCTACAAGGACTTTGCATAAGCTGACTCTACCTGGTATGCTCTTTCCACTCCCACTCCTTTTGCTCAACTTTTATAATATTAGCCCCAATGTCTTGTAACTCCTAAAGAAAGCCTACTCGGACTCTGGCCCTCAA
>NW_006440638.1:16976066-16981015 GCF_000325575.1 Pteropus alecto | reverse complement strand
TTCTCAGCATTTATAACTATTTGTAATTATATATTTGTGTGTTCTTTTCCCGATGCTCACACTCAACTGTAAGCTCTGTAGGGCTATAATGGTGATGATTTTCCTTTACATTGTACAACCGTACCTTGTACACACACTGAGCATCTGACAAATATGTGCTGACTTAATGAATAATGTACTATGTATAATGTATCAGGTTGCTTTCCTGATATGTTTATAACTGTGGCACATAGAGAAAGATTTTGAAAAAAAGTTGCTTATACCATAAACCAAATATTATCTAGAAAATATAATAAAACAAATTTATATCAAACTCTCCTGTATACCATAACATAGGATGGAAGTTGTGGCTCTCTAAAGTGAATATATAAAGCCTCCAGAGATTGTTTAATTTCCTTCTGTTCTCTGCTTTAAAGGAATCAGAATCCTTGCTACAGCTGCCAAATAAAAATATAGTTAAGTCATCTCGTTTGAAAATTAACAAAGTATATGTCTTCTAGAACCTTCTGGGGAAACCAGACTTTAACTTGGAGTTGCCCAAAAGGGAGCCAATGAAGACAACCTTGTGGCAGATGAACCATGGAGAAACATAACTTACGTTGGTTTAGAAGCCTCGGCCTGGTCTGTCTGTAGTTTCTCTCCTCCTTCCACCTCCATTGTGCAGTATACAATACGGTTTGGAGCCAAGGATTTGAGGCCTTGGACTTCCATGATCACCACCTGGAAACAGAATCACACATAGTGGAGGTTATTGCCAAAGCCCATGGGCAGACTCATCCAGAGGAAAATATAGAGATGAGAAGTTACAAAAAAGCCAGCAGGTACCTGATGGCTTCTGTTAGGTTTCTACCAGCCATGCTGGGACCAGTCTAGCATGAAGATGTAATTCTTTACAGTGTAGCTTATTTCTTCCTAGATGGAAAGACAAGGCTCACTAACTCATGTGCTCACAGAGGCCAGATAGGTATAAAATGGATACTCTTTTCTATGTTAGACACACAGGATTAGTTTTCATTTTCCAAAAGAAATTGGCTCTTTCCTATTTCTTTAAAAATAGTCCAGATTTTAATTCAGCACTTGGCAGTGACATAGGCCCATCAATTTATTTTTCTCTTTATAATAAGATAAGTGATGATACAAGTGCTAAGATAAAGGGCAAGTAGCATTCAGTATTAGAGTCAGAGATGCAATAGGGAGTAGTGGAGACTTTGGCAAACTGGAGAGCACATGCTCCATCTAAATGGAGCACTTGCTACTTAGTTACAGTCCCTTGTTGCCTTGTTTTCCTACAGTACACTGTTGCCAGATACTGTAATTTTTCCTACCAGAAGATGGAAATCTGAATCAGAATCAAAGTCAGAGATCTGATTTTGAAATTTTGACAATAATCCAAAAAGTGAGGAATATAATACATAAACTTCGTGCTGGACAACATTACTGGGTCAAAACAAAAACATGTCTACATCTTCATACTCTCTGTTTTAGACTTAAAGAAAAGGCTGGTTGCTTGATGGACCAAGATGGTACCTCCCACCACTACCCTAGAACTCCATATAATGACCTGCTGTTCTCATATGCAGTGGTATGCCCTGTCACTTATAAGAGAAAGGGGAGGGGAAGAAAGGAGGTGGGGCAGAGATACTGATTTAAAAATCTGAAACAAATGACATGTATCAGAGATCTATAGTGAGCAATGTATATTGAAAAAATCGCTAAATTCTTCTCCATAATAGGTAATGTCATTACATAGAGAACGATATGGGTGGGCAAAAATGTACACTTCTTTAATGGGTTTGATTCAAGGAAGTGCAATAGAGCTGGCATTGAACCAGGATACACAAGTCACAGTTTTGCTGCTTAATAGTTCAGTGATTTTCAAACTTAGTGTGAATCAGAATCACCTGGAGGGCTTGTTAAACCAGATATGCTGGGTTCCTGCCCAGGTTCTGATAAGTAGGTCTGGGGCGGGGCCCAAGAGTTTTTATTTTTAACAATTTTCCTGGTGATGCTGATGTGATGCTGCTGATCCAGGAGCCATATTTTGAGAACCATTGTACTTCTCATGTGATGTGGACAAATGACTTGCCCTTAAAGTCACTCTTTCTTTCAAATCTCCTGAGTCTCAGTTTCTATATCTATAAAGTGGGGATAATGATAGTGTGCCCCATCTCTCACTGCGGCTGTTGTGTGAGGATCAAACAACGTATGTAATTGAAAAATTTTACAATGGGAAGGACCATAGAAATGAAAAAAAAAAAAAAAAAGTGAGGCACAGGAGAAACATCACTCTTTTTGGAAATAAAAGATTTAAGTTCAAATCTTAAATTTGCATCTTCACTAGCTGTGTAATCATTTTCAAGTTCCTTAACCTCTCTGAGGCTTTGTTTCCATATCTGCAAATGATTGTCCTGAGAGTCCTGAGGATTCCTGAGTTAATGATGAATGAGCGCCAGTCCATAGCGGCATTCTATAAATACCTATTATTTTTCATCAGAGCACTTCCCCTGCCCAAGGTCATTGCCACTTGGCATCAAGGACCTCAGTTCTCTTGCTGCAGTTCTCTGCTCTCTGGTGCCCCTTCCAGCCATGTAATTCTATAATTACATGTCTTGTACCAACCTGAATATTCAAATCCAGTCTTTTCTGACGAGATGACAGTTTCTTTCCCTCTTTATCCTTCCCTTTTCCACGTCCCCCAAAACACATGCACAAATAGACGTACAACGATGTTTTCTGGCAGTTTTGGTATGATGTAAAATCTAGCATTCTAATTTAAAAGTATTCAAGAACCCTGGACATTTCATTCTGTGCTTGTACTTACAAGTTAAAGCCTGTTTGAATCAGGTAAACATGTGAGTATGGTGGGAACTCACCTACATCTGTATTTCAGATAATCAGCTTTATAATATTGAGTACTGATAGAGAATTAGAAAATTACAGGTTTAAAAGCTTCACAAAAATCAATAAATCACTTTCTCCCCTCTTTCTATAGGAAGACAAGAGACAGTAGGGAATAAATTGCTACCTCTAATTGACAATAATCAGACTGAAAGACACCTAAGAAAAGAACTCAGTGCCTCTGGTGGCAGTATTAGAAAAGAAAGAAAGTTTCTGTGAAATTACACTGATGATTTCTTTCACATACCAAGTGCTGTATATTTATTTGAATACTGCCTCTTTCGATTGCAAAATACATGTTGAAAATATTGTAGTGTGTCTATTGCAACCCAAACTAAGCACCAACAAATTACATGTGGTTAATTCACAGCAAGCTTTAATGATGTTCTAGAAAATTAATTCAGTCTTTACAGATTATAATTATATCTACAGAAATTTGCTATTCTCTTATTCTCCCCAAATCTAGGGTCATAATATAATCCTTGTGGAGTTTTGAGCATTAATAAGTTATCAATGGTTCTCAAACTTGGGTGTACCAGGATAGCTCATTAAAATGCACATTCCTGGGCTGAACTTAGACCCATTTCAAATGTACAATGCACTGATTTCAGTAATTACTAAGTTGTGCAACCATCATCATAAATTAATTTTAGAACATTTTTATCTCCTCTAATAAGGTCCCTCATGTCCATTTTTATCCCCTGCCTCAGGAAACAAAACTCTACTTTCTGTTTCTGGAGATTTGCCTTTTCTGGATATTTCATATTAATGAAATCAAACAATATGTGGTCTCTTCTATGTGGCTTCTTTCACTAAGCATAATGTTTTTGAGGTTTAATAAATCAAAACATATATCAGTAGTTTAATTGCTGAATAGTATTTCCTTGTATGGATGTACCACATTTTGCCCATTTACTGGTTGATACACATTATTTCTATTTTGGGGTATTATGCTGCTATAAATATTTGTGAGCAAGTCTTCGTGAGACATGTGTTTTCATTTCTTTGGGACAGATATCTAAGAGTGGAGTTGCTGGAACGCATAGTCATTTTATGTTTAACTTTTTGAGAAAACACTAAATTGTTTTCCAAAGTGAATGCACCATTTTAAATTCTCACCCCCTAGAGATTTGGGACAATAGGACTGGGTGGTTCCAGGGATCTTTATATTGAACCAGCTTCCTGGGTAAATCTGATGAAGCTATATCAGAACCACTCCTTCGATTATGTGTATGAAAAACAAACACCTGAGTAGAAGTTATAGAGAAATGTATTGACATATTGAGCATTCTGCCACAATTCTGGCCCAAATGGGTTTTTTCTTAGGGTTATGAGATAAACTAAAAAGGCTCCACAACACCAACAGGCTCTCTACTGTGTAGCCAACAAGAGAGATGATGGGAAAGAATATTTACAACTCATCATGATATGATGCTAGATTGCTTCTCTTATAACTTCAGCACAGGTTGCCCAAATTATGAACTTTCTAAATTGCATAGGTCTTAACAAAATCCTTGATCACTGCTTAAAGACAGGAAAAGTAATGCAAGATTAAATTTATAGATGGTTCTTAAGACTGCATTTCCTTGAAAAAAGCATGGTCTCCTGGAGATGGGGAATCACTTGCTGATTAGCTGACCTATGCTTAGCAAGCTGTTATTTTAGTAACTGCCCCTGGGGTGCAAGGAAGAAAACAAGCTGATTGTGATGCATCTAATCACCCATGTCCTGCTTGCTGTGCCAGGAAACTTTCAAGGGTTTAGAGCTTTTTACCTCCAAGGAGAAAGACAGCACGACATCTGACTTGGAGAGCTGGTTCTCACTCTCTTCGCCCATGTCGATGATGGAAGCGTTGTGGCTGCGTTTGAGTTTCTGAAGCTTGAACTCGCCACCTTTGGACACTGGCATGCTCTCTAGGTTGGCCATGAGCAGGTTAACAGATGACTTCAGCTCCTCAATGTACATGTTTTCCATTTCTTTGGAAACAAATTTGGGAAATTTGCGTTCCTTGTAAAAAAAAAAACAAAAACATATATATATAGTGTGTGTGT
>NW_006440638.1:16967300-16976002 GCF_000325575.1 Pteropus alecto | reverse complement strand
TGCAGAGGACTAAATAGAGACATAATTTACATGGAAAGTTTTCATCTGGTAGCCCAGAGTTATGATAACATCTCCCACTAGTGAACTTTGCCCAGATATTTGTGGTACTGTGCTAGAAAAATGTTCAGCCTAGTTGAGTAGACAGCTGCCTGCCTTCTAGTTATTTACAATCCCTAACAGGTAACAACCATATATAAACATATAGTAAGGAAGAGTCAAATGTTTTATTATAGTTCTATTTTTCCCTGGTTTTCTCCAGCATATTTGATTTGTGGAAAGGAAAATGGGGTCATATTTTTCAAATCTGGTTTTAGTTTGAAACAGTTTTTCTTTTTAGCAAAATGCTGTCAGTTGTTTTCATGTTATGGAGACAGAAAGACACCCTATTTCTGGATATCTATAGAGATTTTCTCACATGAATAATTCAAAATGAGATCATTTGAGATGTTTCAAACATAGCCCATGGCTATTTCTAAAAAGAATAGCTACTGTTTTTAAAAAAATTGAAAAAAATTTATACGATAATGAAAAACGTGATTAAAATTTTTTAGAAATGAAGATAAAGCCATTCAGTATCAGACCTGACCCGTTTTTTGTTTTTGTTTTGTTTTGTTTTGTTTTGTCTTTTTACTTCCTTGCATGTGAATTTGGTTGTAATGGCAATATCCTTTAGTTGTGTTCTTTGTTTCTTCATGCCTCTAAGTTGTCCAGGTACCTTAAATATACTTCAGATCAATCATCTTCTCAAATAATCAATTCCTACTTGAAACATGAACTTACTCTCCCCAGGCCAGCACCATAACTGATCAGGTGAGGGGTAAGCCAAATCGATTTGACTCTTGTCTACAAGTGACAGAAAAATCCAATTCAAACTAGCTTAAAAAATGAAAAGATGATGTGGTTCCATAGTGTAGTGGTTAGCACGTCTACTTTACATGCAGAGGTTCCTGGGTTCGCGCCCCAGTGGAGCCATGGTCTACGGTCTACAGCCATGCCACCCTGAATAAGCCCGATGTCTGATCTCAGAATCTAAGCAGGCTCGGGCCTGGTCAGTAGTTGGATGCGAGTACCTAGGAAGACTAGGTGCTGTAGGCTAAATAATAATTTTAAAAAATGAAAAGAATTTATTGGCTTCAAAATGTCCTGGGGTAGATCCAGCTTCATGTAAGCCTGGAATCAGCACTCAGTGATATCATCACAGCTGAGTGAGTTTTGCCTCCAAATCTTGGTTTGGGTTCCTTTGGGTTCCTTTGGGTTCCTTTGGGTTGGCCCATGCTCAGTCTCGCTCCCCTTAATGTCATAAAAAGGTTACTATAGATCTCACAACATCACATCACACTATCTAAAGGAAGAGTGAATATCTCCTCTTGTAATGCCCATGGAAGGTGGAGAAACGTTTTTTTTCTGAGAATTCTCACCCCAAATCTGACTTATGTACATACCCTGAACCACTTTTGAAGACCAGTAACATGCTGTGCTGAATTGCTTAGGCACAAATCAAATATGTTGGAGAAAACTGGGGAAAAATAGAATTGTAATAAAACATTTGACTCTTCCTTACTTTATGTTTATATATGTTTGGTACCTGTTAGGGATTGTAAATAATTAGAAGGCAGGCAGCTGTGCTCAACTAGGCTGAACATTTTTCTAGCATAGTGCCACAATATCTGGGCAAAATTATGTCCTCCATTTCTGAGGCTGGGGGTAGAACTCTACCTAGATCACAACAAGAACATGAATTGGTTTGCCAATTCTGGGTGGCAAAAAATAATATGCCTAGTACACAGGGACCTGACTCAAAATCAACCAGTTATTTTTATTAATAGGCCTGCAATCAACCAGATTTACTTTGTCAAGTAACTGAACTGAGAGTTACTGAGACTGCAATCAGTGATGGAGCTGAAACAGTAAGACCATGTAGACTCACGGGTGGCTGCCATATTGGACTAGATGAAAGCAGTATAAGACCTTTGACAAAGAAGAGAGAGAAAGATGTAAAGAGCTAGACAGAGACGAAGGGAGGGAGGTAGGACAGACAGAAGAGAGAAGAAGGGAGAGAAGAAGGGCAGGAGAGAAGAGAAGCAGAGAAAATAAGCTATCTAGAGTCACAGGAAATGAGCTTTGACTTTTATTGATTTTCCCACAAAGCTTAGTTATTCCTTTAACGTTCCAGTTCCTTGAGATTCTCTAATTTTCCTTTCAATAATTCCCCCTACCCATTAGTTAGCTAGAAGGATATTTCTTTTTTGCCACCATAAAGCTTCAGTCATAGTGGATCCTCTTATGGAACTTGAAGATGCCTTTGTGCTATGCTAGTCTTCTTCCTACCCAGAGAATGTCATAAGTGTTTCAATTTCTTCTTGTGTCCCTAAGCAACTCTCAGCTATCTTGTCACCTTTTATATTTCAGCCTCAAAACTTAACTTCTCTAGATTGAGTCCCCTATTGTACTTTCTGGTAATTCTTAGCTCACCCTCTTAGTAACATTTATTATAATTAATTCATAAATTGTAAAATTTATTTGTTTAATATCTATCTTTACTGCTGGGCTATGAGGCAGGACCATACTTATCTTGATACCTGTTATGAATTCTTGATATCTAGAATAATGTTCGGCACATAGTAAATATTCAATACATATGAATTGAGTGAATGAGTGAATGGCTTGTCAAAAAGTGCATGTTAAATATTGTGTTAAATGCAGCTAAAACTCATCTGTGAGTAGGAGGTAAAGAGTTGATAAATTAAGTTCTGGAAGAACACTGAAATTCTGCATTTTCATGTAAATGAGCATGGAGGTCTGAAATCTACTCAGCAGCCTTGGAGTACCGATTTCTTCTGGAATCTCTTGGTACAATCATTCCCTGCTTTATAGTTGGGCTCAACCCACTGTGTGGTGCTTTCTAAACATGCTGTGGGTGAATGTGAGGGGAGAAGCAGGGTGGATACCTCTGAGATGAGATGATAAGCTGATGAGCTTGACAGGAGCTAATAATGATTTAATGCAATAGTCATATTTCTCTAAAACTTATGCACAGTGGGCTTGATTTTTATCATTCTTGGATTCAATCAGAGCATAACTGTGAACCTCAAAAACTTGGGTACTTTTGATGAAAAAGGTCATGAGAATGTGAAGACTTGGCTGTTGGGCCATCATCACTTGGAAAACATTTACTGCCACCAATGCTGTGCCTGGTACAGTATTAGGTACAGGAGGATCATGATGCAAGGATGTGGACTATTCTCTTGGAGCTTACAGCTAGTGGGGAGAAAGATCTATAAGGGAATATCAAGGTAGATGTTGTACTGGAAGTCTATGAGATGTGAACTCTTCCTGAGAAAATTAGGGTGGCTTTCCAGAGGAGGTGACCCTTACACCAATAATACGATGGATAAAGAAGAGTTTGCCACCAAACTGAGTTGGCTGAGACAGGGTCACTGCTATTTTCTCCTTTCCATGGAAAATATAACAGGTGGCCATGAATCCAAGAAGGTCTACATAACTGTATGTGGTCACAAGTCATTTTCCCATATCCTTTTGAACATGGTCTTACTTGAGAGTAAAGGGAAAAGTAAGGTAGATTAACTCATGTTACTGAATGGTCTCAAAGACGGTGTTAAAGGCTGCCAAGGAGCAAAGGTTACATCCTAACAGCCTGTAGGCTGTTAGACTGACCTCTTTCCTCCTCATATTGGAGCCCAAACCTTATAACTACATGGGATTATTGGAGAGCCAGGTAAGTGGTATCTCTGATTTTTACTGACAGCTGCTGGCCTTGCAGTTGCCATGGAGATAGTGAGAAAAACTGTCCTGTCTCTACAGTAGTCCTTTCTTGTAAATCAGTCTTTAGAGACTTCGCCAACAAGTGCAGTCACTTTCATCACATTTATCTTCAGGAATTAGTCAAGGCCTTGTAACTCTACAGTCTTGAAGCTTTGAAAGAAGATCTGTGGTTACAAACAACACCACTCTGGCCCAGAGTTAGTGTTCACCAAACTTTATGCAGTAGGATATTGGAAAAATCCAAAGAATGATCACTCCTTTCAGAGTTGGACAGTTCCTAACGACATCATAAAAAGAGACTCATAAAACTGAAGTCTGCAAGAAAAAAACAAGGCCATTTCTCTGTCCTGAGTATGTAAGCCTTGAGAACGAATAGCATTCTGTCAATCTAAGCTGAGGTTCTTGAGAGGAGCTTTCAGTAGCAGACCCACTACAAACACATTTCAAAGCTGAAGTTGTGCCAAAATAAGGAAAATGTAGTCGTCCATCTTGATTGCTACTTTCCCAAGCATAAAAGTAAATTAGCCTTGACAAAAGAATTGTATTTTCACCCTGCTTTGTGAGAGACATAGCATACAAGTGGACAAAGCCTTCCAAAGAAAATATTTGCTGACCATTCATTTTTATTTTGGGCCAATAACATTCCTCAATTTGGATGTCTTCTCAAGGACAATTCCTACCAGGGTTGTTTATGCTTGGCCACAGTGAGGGATTTTTGAAACATCTTGAAAAATAGCATTTAAAAGTGCTAACAGCTTCATCAGCCATTCGCTTTGCTTTTCTGTCTTTGCATTTTTACCCACAGAGGATGTAAAAGCTGACAAAGGTACCCCTACTCAGATAGAGGATCTTTAGACTCCAAAAGCTCAACTGTCATCTACTGGTAGACAATCAGAAGGAAGGAGGTGGCAGAAGAAAACTTTCTAGGCACAGGAGCTCACCAACAGTGTTGCAGCTATTCAATCCAATCTCTCTTATCATGTGTCAAGTAGTGTGGTTGTTACTGGGGATGAATGAGTCAGCAGATAGGTAATGGTATGGGCAGGGCATAACAAAAAGCAACCAATAAGACACCTTGTAATACATGAAGTAACAGAAGTATGTACAGGATACAAAAAGTACCAAGGAACTTTATCCAGTCCACGTTAGTGAAAGAGACTCTACTTTGAATCTTGTGTCTGTCACTTATGGCTATGTGATTTTAGACAGGTTTCTTAATCTGTCCGAATTTTAGTTTCCACATTTGAAATGGGGTAATAAACCTCATAGAGTTACTGTGAAGAGTAAGAGATGATAACAAACATTAATACTTTTGACCACTGATTATATGCATGTGTGTGTATGTGTAGGTATATTTATGTGTATACACATACACTCATATCCATATCCATATTCACATATCCATTTACCTATACACATATGCACATACACATATGCATATACATATATATATATATCCGTACCCAGCACTACTATCAGCAATACCAATACTAATGATGGTGACTGTAGTAAATAAAGATCATGATGCTAGTTGCCATTTACTCAGTGTTAACTGTGTGTTGAGCACTAGTCTAAATGGTTTATGTGTTTTACCTCATTTAATCTTTCCAACAACCCATTGAGGCTAGTGTTATTATTATCGTTTTTCTGGAGAAAAACAAAACATAGAAGATAAATCAATAATTAGTAGAACTGCATTTGAAACCCAGAGCCCATGTTTTTAGCTACCATATTATAGTCCCCAAGTGGGAAAAGAACCAAGGTAAACTGTATGAGGCCTCTTAGCATGGTGCACCCTCTATGCATCACCTCATTTTATGGCATTCAGCAGAGGGCTGGTGATGGCTAGTTGTCCACATCAGTGGCTGTTCTACCAGTCGGTGTGAATGGTGGGCCTGGGTAAAGTGTAGGGGATCATGAGGGAGGGCTGGGAATATTAAACAAGATAAAGAAAGTCTTAGTAGTAATTTGTCAAAATCAGCCTCATGGAAGTTAGAAGGCATTTTTGGCAAAGGTATTATATATAGTTTTCTGGATTGGCTTCTTTACTCAAACCTGTCTTTAATTGGCTTGGTTTTATTTCCTCGGATTTTATGAACTGGATGTACTTCCCTTCACTTAAATGAACTCCAGAGGACCACTCTGGCAATTAGACTTTTCCTTGATCTCAGATTTCCCTGGGCCTTAGCTACCTGACAAAGGCCGAAATCAGGAAAATGCTCCCCACACACATTCTTTCAGGAAAAAAATGAACTAAATTCCTACTGTGTGCATGGGCACTGTAGTACTTTATAACACAGGGTGGGTGCCAGGTACAACAAAATTAATTTGTAAGCTGGGGGATAGTGGATTCCTCTAGTAGGAGAGAAATCTATTTTTATCTGACTTTTGGCAATGTATGAAGCAAAACTTTTCCATCAGGGAGATATTCAGATATTATTTCTCTCCTGGGGGCATATTCTCATCAATGTTTGCAACAGGATGATGATATGAGATGAAAATTTTGCTCAGCAGAGCATAGGGGTCTAAATGGCAACTTCTTATTTAAACGATACACCAATGGTGTTTCACTTCCAGACCTCTGCCACTAATACTACAAAGTCTGTATTATTTGTCTTAACCAATTAGCTCAAGAATTTTGGAATTTTACCCTAAAACGTGACCAAAAAAACTGACAAACATCGCAGCAGCACTAATGCCACAATCTGCCTGTTTAAGCTCCAATGTCAACTTCTGATCACACAATTTAAATAACTTAGACTTAATTCCTGGGTGAAATTTGGGGGCACTTTAATGTCAACATGAGAGGATTTGGGAAAATATTTGAACAGGGATTAAGAAGTCTTTTTTACCATATTAAAAAATATGTTTAGATTTCCTCATGGACCTTTAAGGCAGCGTGTCTGATGTTCACAGCGAGGACTTGCTCAGCCATCTCTGTCTGATGATTTGTGGGATATTGGTGTGATTGAATTGATTGATAGATTACGGTGTTAGAATTATGGGTAGAAGAAAGCCACCTCGTATGTGCCTCCTTTCTTTCCTAGGAAGAAAGGACAAACATATGCCTTTCATAAGTGTGCGATGATGAGAATGCTGCTGGCAGAACCATTAGGGGTCTTACATCCTCTTTTCCAGATTCCAAGGAAATCAAAGTAAAAAGGATTCAGAATTCTAGGAGCCAGTTCTGCCTGATGCTATTGCTTCATTCGGCCTTCTGGATAAACTAAAGAGAATACACAGCAAATTTTAGTGGAAGACAAAAAGCAGTTTCCTGGAAAGGCAACCATCAGGGAGAGAGGACCTGGGAGAAGTCCTGTCCTGGCATAACTTCTTGTCTGTCATCTGATGACTCAAAAGAAAGAGTATGAAACTTAGAATTAGAGCACTTAGCTTTCTACTTTCTAGCTGAGTGAACTTGTGCACAACACTCAAACTCTTCGATGTGCCTAAACTGGGAAGAATTACTGTAATTCCCAGGATTATTTGTCAGAGGTCTAAAGGAACTCTCCAGTCTATGTGAAATCGCATAGCCTGACACATTTAATAAAGAACTGATTAGCAGAGAGAGAAAGGTTAGGATGAGGTACGATGATGGCCTAGGTGAAGGGCATGTTGGAGCCTTGGATTAGGGTGAAGACAGAAATGAGGGCCTGTATTCGGGAAGATATTTTGTAATGGTGGTAGGCATACTGGTTAAGACTGCAAATTCTGGTCATTGAGTGACCTTAGCTAAGTTTAACATCTCTAATATCTCTAATATCTCTACTTCAGCCTTCTCTATGAAATGGGGTAATGATAGCTCTTTTTAAAATAAGGTTATTATAGGATTAATCAAATGTAAAATGCTTAGAAGAGAGTATGGCACATAGTAAACACAATATAAGTGATAGTTATTAATTTGGGGCACATCTTGGGGAGTTTCTCAATTCAAAATAACCACCTCACCCACGACCTGACCTCTTGGGTGCCACCTTCACCCTCAGTGATATATTTCCAGAATCCTCCTGTTCAGGAGACCCTCACCCTCTTTCCACAGTGGATTAGTTGATTGCTCCAGGAGTTTGCCCTTGAACAAAGTGGAGCCAATGACTCTTGAAATTGTGAACTTGAGTAAGAAAGAGGGAGAGTGAAGACAGGGAAAAAGATTTGAGAGAGAGGTTAATTGGCTAAATGATTCCCTATTTGGCCATACTGAAAACATGTAGAGCTGTGGAGCAGCCAAGTTTCCTATCTGAGAAGAAAAGAAAGCTGGTTTGCAGAGAAAGAAGAAATAATAAATGAGACACACAAAGTTAAGAGATGAGGGGAGTTTTGACCACTTGGAGGCCCCTGGTTTCAGTTCCTTCTTGGATCTAGGCCTCACCTTGCCCATGGGCTCTGTGAGACACTCTTTGAACCCTAGAATCAATCCCCTCTTTTACATAAGCTTCCTCAAATTTTTGCCTCTAACTTGCAATCAAAATGTTCTATACATCTTTTAATTCAGAGAACAGAGTGAATTATGTATGATGAATGACATCTATATCCAGGAATTTCTGGTTATGATATTTACAGGAGCTGATGTTCAGCCATATGGGTTGAATTATACACCCTCACTAAAATTCACTGTGATGCTGGAAATAGAAAAATCAGGGCATGCTAAAAAAAGATAAGCATAGGTACTTTGTCTCAATATCTTGTTGTGAACTAGCCAGTATCTGAGATCTTAATATTTTATTTAATTTTTAGTAGATAAACTATTTTTTAGTTTTCCTCAATACTAGCCAGACTGGTTTAGGCAAAAAAAGAGAATTTATTTTTCATGGAATCCAACCAAATAGGGAAAAGTGGTGACATGGCTGAGGCTCAAGACTAAGTGTATCCAGGGACTTGAACGTTCTAAAGATCTCAGGGCACTCTCTGTTTTTGTTTCTCTC
>NW_006440638.1:16961706-16966294 GCF_000325575.1 Pteropus alecto | reverse complement strand
CATGGAAGAATTGAAAATGGCTTCAGACATCTTTCTACCACTAGAAGGCACAGCTATGTTGGCCTGTACTCCACAAGTCCCAGGGAAAGGATCCATTGCTTTAGTTACATCAGACATCCATTTCTGAACCAATCACTTGTGATCAGGGCAGTCTGAGAAATGTAATTGGTTCCATTTAGGTGAAGAGCTTACTTCTAGGACCAACTAGCTGTGGCAAGAAGCCACTGGCATGAATGAACATTGCAGAAGTCAATTTCTAGAAGAATGGGAGATGGTAGTGGGCAGACTCTCTTACAGAAATCCTCAATACCCTAAAAGTTTGGGGAACCTTCTATATTCTTTGAAATTATTCTCCATTCTTTGTAAATAATGACCAAGATTCACTTTTGATTTTTCATTGTTGAAATTGATTATTTCATTGATTATTTCATTGTTGAAGAAAGTCTAGTTCTAAGTTGTTAATAATATCCTACTTGCTGTGAGAATATCTAATGGTATGGTCTGGGAGAGAGAGTTCTTTGATTTACTGTTCAGAGATGAGCAATTTGGCTCACTATAAAACAGTTTTTTATCCAGGGTCTTTTAAAAATTAACTTTGTGTGATGAACACACTATGCTTATTTTATTTTATTTTATTAATCAAATCAAAATTGTCACCCCAACAATTTTTAATAAAAAAAGAAAATGGGAAAACTCACTTTGAAAAAAATTAAAGTTAGCCTATGCTAGTTTCTTAAATTATTATCTTAAGCTTCAAAGTAAACAAAACAACGAAAATAAAGGTGCCACGATCTCGTTTTAGAAGTCTGTGTATGTTTGTGTATGTGTGTGTATGTGTGATTTTCTTTAAATGGGATGAATTCTTAGTTGGAGACGTAGTAGCTGCTTAAAGACAAGAAATGGATCAAATGACCTCCATTTTCTGGATAACTCATTGAGGAGATATTGAGTTTACAGAAGTAAATTCTAAAGCTTTATTGATGTTTACTCCCACATTAAGCAGGGTTTTCAAACATTAGAGCCTTTTATACTACCTTTAGCCAAATCTATAAATGCATACTATTTTTAACCACCAGACTGACTCCACTATAAACTTTAAAGGTGTCCAAAAACAAGATGCAAAAGATTTCATTAAAACTGCTTGAGCACAAATGAGAATTTTCATGCTTCTTGGAATGAATATCTCTTCTGTTTCTCTTCTAGTAGAATTTCTTTCCATGTATCCAAGTCCTGAGACACTTCTTTCCATAAAAAGAAAGGTTGAATGCCAAGCTCTACTCTCTGTCCATTCTCTCTTCCATCTCCCACAGCCCCTACCCCCACATGCATATGCGACCCATGGTTACCATAGGAACCAGTAGGATCTGGTTATTTAAAATCTGGTATTTTTTTCTTCATAGATTTTATGGTATTGATTATGATTTTTAAAGTATTGCATTAAAATATCATTTATTTTTATTACTATATTTTTGGCCCCTTACTTTTAAATTTTGAACCTGAGGTGAGTGCCTCACCTTTGTCTCAGCCCTGACATTTAGACAGACTTGAGTTAAAAGGCCAGTGCAGCCTCTTATCTAGTGCCTCAGCCTGGATTTCCCCATCTCTAAAACAAGAATGGTAACAGAAATGTCCTTTGTAGAGTGGTTTTTTGAAGATTGAATGAGACAATACATGTTAAGTAGTTAGTATAGTTGACAAAGAGTCAGCACTCAATTTATAGTACTAGCATTATATTGTTAATTATAACATAAATGTCAGCAACAGCAATAATGCTTATGCGAACAGTCATCAATAATAAGAGATAATTCCAGTTCTATAGAAATCTTATCTCCTGGGAGACTCAGATATATAAACAAACAGTCATCATTCAATGAACTATTACAATAAAAATTTATATGTGGCATGAAAGAAGCACGAATGTGGGGAGGACTAATTGTTAGATTCTTAGAGAAAGGATTTAAGTTGAATTCTGATGACTGAGTCAGAGAGTTTGCTAAGTGGAGGAGAGAGAAAAGGTCATTTCAGTTTGAAATGAAAATGGATACATAGGCACTGAGTTTCGAAAGGGGCTGCAAGACATTCTCTGTAGCTGGAATGGGAGTTCTGGCGGGAAAGTTGTGGGAGGTGAAGCTAATAAGGTAGGACATGGTCTAGGGATTAAGAGCCTTGAATATCATACTAAAGAAGTTAGATTTTGTTTTGAGGACAATGAGGGAGTCTGTTGAAAACTTTTGAGACTCTGTTTTGAGATGTTGTTATATAAGTTTTAGAATGGCAATTGCACAAAGGTTGGACAGGAGAAGGGGAGGAACTGGAGCATAGGATATCCATTAGAAAGCTATTTTAAGATCCAGGAGTTGAAGATGAGGGTCTGAATCAAAGTATTAGAAGTGGTGCTGGAAAGCAGCAAAGAGATCTGACTCACATTTAGGAGGTGGAATCAAGGAACCGGGTGGTTGATTTAGTGTGGTGTTGTGGAAAGGAAGGAAAAAAATGGAATGACTAAGAGGTTTCATCCATAGTAACTGAATGGAGAGTAAGTGAAAAGGAGTAAATGTAGATATATGTACGTGATGAGAGGAAGAAGATAGGAAGTCAGACTTTGAATACATTCAACTTGAAATGCTAGGGGCATGTCCAAGTTGAAATGCTCAAGAGACAATTGAAACATAAGTCTGGGACTCAGAAGAAAGGTGAGGCTGACGTTTGGGTATTGACTGGAGTAGAGGAAATATATGAGCTATTTCTCGGAGAATTATCCCCAGAAAGCAGGGCTAAGGTCCAATCAGGGTGATTGTCCTCATCTTCCTTTCTCTCTGCTTCTCAGTTTTATTTTTTCATGGCCTTTAATAATCTGTGTGCTTCCTATCTGGGACTTTGGCCTGGTCTCCCAGCAAATGTCCACAAAGTTCCCTTACCCTGGCTATTTGGTCTGCCATTTGGAGTCGTCCGTCCAGCTCTCGTCTGATCTGTGCTGCTTGCTCATCTGGATTGTCCAGCTGCACAAAAACATAAACATAAAGACTTTCAATTTGAGTCACAAAAGCCAATAAACTGATAACTTTCCATTTTACACCCCATCTCTGTGCCCTCATGAACATATTTCATTAAAAGTTAAAATTCCTGTAATGACAAATCGAGTTTGGATGAAATCCCAAGTTAAATTCTTTTAAGCAAAATATGATGTGGTAGGCAGTTGCCAGGGAAGATATTTAGATGAGCTTGTAGAAGAATCACTTCTGAACTGTTAGGCAGTAGTGCTTTTAATGAGGGCCTAATGTAGCACCTCTGTTTTGGTCCAATGAAGAAAGTGCTTACACAGCAGATATACAAGGAAGGAGATGGCAATATAACTGTTAACCATGGAAGATCAATCAATCATTACTTTCCTTCTCACTGAGCCCTGAGATCTTCTCAACCAGCCACTACACTCATTGGTATTGATATCTAAGCTGAAATCCTTCTCTTCCATGATTGTTAGAGCTATTAGGACATAAGGATCAGAATATCCAAACATAAATAAATCTGGAAAATTCTCTACCATCTGTAGTTTCAGTTTTCCCATCTATAGAATGAAGGGGTTCGTTACGTACTCACCACTCTTTTCATATTTTCATATAAATCTATGCAACAGATTTGCAAACATTTCTGTAAAAGGCCATATAACTGTAATGTAGGCTTTGAGGGCCATAAGATAGATCTCTGTTTCAATGACTCAGCTATCTTAATGAAGTGTGAAAATGACCATAGACAATATGTAAATGAATGAGCATAGCTGTGTTCCAATAAAACTTTATGTGCAACAACAGGTGGCAGGCCCTAGTTGCTGATCCTTATTCTATGGATTGAAGTCCTCTCTTTATTTCCAAGCAAGCCTAGTGTTATCCTTCAAACTGTAATTGAGTCTGCTTTGTTCAGTAATTTATGATTTATTTTAATCACAGAAAAGGCTAATAAGTAGGGAACAGTGGCATTCAAATAGGATGGGCTTTGTGCCTCTTTTCAGTACATATTAACTCTTAAGTATGTGAGTAAAGGAGAAAAAAATAGTGTAGATGATAGAGGCTCTGTTCATCTCTCTGGTGACCAAATCAAAGTTGTGACGGAAACAAGGAGCAGCAGCAAGGAAACATTGCCTGGGATAAACAAGCCATACAATTAGGGAGAAATCCAAGAAAGCATCCTGCAACGGCAGAAGGTAGGATGGGGCGAGGGCACAGGGCTGCCTGGTCCCAGGTGCCTGAGTGAGACAGAGGCTGCAGCAGTGGTAGACGTCTCTTAAAGGGGCTGCATCCGGGAGCGGATTTTCATGGTGACGGACCTGCTCGCTCTGAGCACCAGTGCCGATTGGGCTGCGTGCAGGGGGCACCAGGGACTTACAGGGAGACATTGTCAGAGTGAGGGCCAAGACAAGACTGGCTCTGTATAGAAGTGCTGGCGATATCTATTGTTCTCAGTTGAGCCCTCCCCACAACCGGTGCACTGGATGCAGCACTGCCATAGCCCTGACGCATAGCTGTGATGTCATCAAACTGGATAACAAAGGTCACTGTGCCCAGAGGATTCCCTGAAACCACGCCTCCCCAAT
>NW_006440638.1:16958899-16960735 GCF_000325575.1 Pteropus alecto | reverse complement strand
ATATATATAATGTCCACAGTTGGAAATCCTATTCTAAAACCACCTGAAAACAGTCACAGCACTGGCCAGTGGTCCATCCATCACCACTTGCCAATAGGCACATGTGGGAAACATCGTATCCTCAGCGTTGTTTTTAAGTTCCAACAAGATGTTTTTATTTGATTCCTTTGGAAGTCCAAGACTTCAGATCCAGCTGCAAACCCACTGGAAACACTCAGAAATGTCAGTTCAAAATACATATACAAAGGAATTACTTCACTGAGAAGCAACAAAATCATTTGATTAGGGACTTTATTCACAACTTTAGTTGGGAATTCTGTCAGAAGATATGATGCTCGCATAAGGTAAAACTGAAAAGGGAAAACTCTAATAGAACCATCTCCAAGTTTCTCAAATGCCTCTAAGTTTCAAAGAGGCACTTGAGTTCTCCCACTGGCCTCATTGAATGCAACCAGAACCAGCAAAGAATGCTGACAGTGAAGATGACCAGGCTAGTCTACACTAAGCTTCATTCATTTATTCATTGGTTCACTCATATATTCATTCATTTATCAAATTTCTACAGATGTCTTGATATCCCAAGACACTGGAATACAAAAAGGAACAAGACAGACCCAGTCCTTGTCTCCATGAAGCTTAAATCTAGCAAGAGCAGGTATGGTTATTGAACAATTTGGGCACAAAAGAGAAGAGATTAGTATATATTGATGTCTATGGTAAGCCTGGGTACCCCATGACCTGTGTTATAGCCTTTTCTAAAGGATCCCAAGAAACAGATATTAATGTGCACTCTCCCAGGAAAAGGACTCTGGGGTCAGGAGTTGCTGCTCCCTCCTGAAATTGTAATACATATTAACATACTAAAGATTCTGAGATATTCTAAAGTAAATAAGCCTATTTGACTGCATTTAGTTTTGTCTTTCACACAATTATGTCACTGAAAACATTCCACAGAACAGTCTGGGAAATTCCACATGTGAAACAACTTTATGAAGTACATGCCATTATTATCCCATTTTATTGGTGGGAAACCTGAGTCTCAGTCAGGTTCAGGAAAGTACCTTAGATGCCGTGGCTAGGAGAGTGTGCCAGCCATTTGAAATGCAGTCTGCCCTTCTCAAATTAAAGCTCTTTTGCTCTGCAATAAGTACCTTAAGTGGAAAAGAATCGAGTGCTCTTTTGCTCTATGTTATCTTGGCTTTCTTCTTAAATGCCCAATTCAGTTTTCTAACTGGTCCTGACAATTAAATAACTCAGTGCCCTCACTTTGTTCCTGTATACGTGGATTGATTTCACAGAGAGAGCCTCCACTGATGGGCAAAGAAATATCTACCCTTTGTCACCTGTTACGATTGGATGATTTTTTTTTTTCTGGGGAGGCCGTAGCAGTGCCAGGGCCCTCCCTAAGAAATAATAGCAATGGGTGTGTCCTTAACCTGGCTCTGCCACTTAGTAGCTGTGTTACTTTGGATAAGCTACTTAACCTCTCTGTGCTTCATCTGAATGATCAGGATAACAACTCTAGCTAAGGTTGTCATGAGGATTCACTGAGACAATGGATATAAAGTGGTTGGCCCAGTGCTTGGCATGCAGTAGACCCTAGAAAATGGTGGCTGACTTTAGTGTTATTAGGGTAGCCCACGCTGACTGTATTTTTGACATGGACCACAACAGGGCATTAAAAATTCAGACGAGAATGCGCCAGATGGGATGGCATCTCTCTCTGATATGGATGTGTGATCTTGGTCTATCATCTGTGCCCAGAAAGGAAGATGATCAGCGGCTCGCACTTCTTGACGAATTTCCCTGGCTTCTCAGTGTCTCCCACTTTCTCTA
>NW_006440638.1:16952299-16958872 GCF_000325575.1 Pteropus alecto | reverse complement strand
GAATGAGCGAAAAGCGCACACTGCTGCCTGATAGCTAATGATCTGAAGGGAGGATAAAAATGGAATTGCAACCACAGCTCCCTAAAATAGCCTAGCGTGATAGAGAAGGCCATCCTCAATCGAGGAGCTTGACAGCTCCACTGTATGAAATCCAAAAATATAAAGTGAAATCAAGTAATTACCTTTTCAAGTGCTGCAAAGAAAAAGCCAGAGAATGAGCTTCCATGGAAACGACATTCTGTTTACTGCACTGGTCTTTTCCACTGAGGCAAGGAAAGATCAGCTGGCAAACCAGGCCAAGGGCAAAACTTTCCCACTGACAGCTCATTAGGGTTAAAATATGGACATGTGCATTAAGGCTTTTTACCTAATTAGACAAATAATCTTCCTACTAGCAGAGGTCAAGCAGGGGCACTTGGTTTCGCTTCTTTTTCATGAACTCCTGTTCACGTAAATATTAACAAATATCGGCTTTTCTTTTGCAGTGATGGAGAACTGAGCTCAGCACTGCCTAAGTGCAGAAGGTATTACCTAAGCGATCAGTTCAAGCCCACCCGGAGGCTTGGGACTCTCTCCAGCTCACAACTGTGCACCTTCAGTCAATGCAGAGATAAAAACTCAGACCAGCAGTGCTGCCGGGCTGATCTGTACCTGAAAGAACACTGCATGGCAGGGGACACAGGCCTGGGAGGCCGGCAAAGAGGAATTTGTACCCAGTTATTTCATTCTCTTGTTGTATGACCTTGTCAAGTCCCTTAAAGTCGCTGAGCTTCGGTTCTCTCAGTTGCAAAGTGGGGATCTTTTTATCCTACATGGCTATTGAGAGGACTAAATGAGACAATGTGTGGCATGCTTCAAGGGAAATAAGGTCAACTTGAGTCCCAATTTTGGCTTTGCAATTTCTTTGCTCAAAGGAAACAAGTCACTAAAACTTTCTAAGCCTCCATTTCCTCGTCTGTAAAACTGGGATAAGATACCTACCTCAGCATGTTGTTAGGAGGCTTAAGAGAGATAATATGCATGCAAAGCAACTAGCATGGTGTTGTTGGTAGTTAGTAGGGCCTATAGTTTAGCAGTTAGTTTCCAGAATTATCCCTATTTTAGGAGGGGCATTGATCAGATGTTAACTCCCTTCCCGGCGTTAGTGATTTATGAAAGAAACCAGACGCGGACGGGTGAGACCTAGGGTGGACATAAGGTTCTCGTCCTCAATTTGCTGTTAGCTGGAAAATCTTTGGCCAAAGTCATGACCTATCTTTCACAATTTATCCATCTGACAGATGAAAAACGCTAAGCTACTATGTTCCAGGAGTCTCTGTAAAGCCCAGATGAGCATTTCTGAAAGTTATATTCTGGAGAACATTTGTCCTGCAGATCCTTGATGAGATATATAGTTTTGTGGCCTCCTCATTAACCTCCTCATTAACTTCAAAGCCGTGAACAATTGGCCTGACAATGTGGCTGGGGGACATCCCTGAGCACCAGCTTTCTCTGGGGAAGCCCGAATTCTCTGGTGCTCACGTGTTACAATAATATAGAAGTGATACCAGCTCTGAACTCTTCCAGAGTCATCATTATTATAGATGAGAGTAAGCCTTCAGTCAAACAAAGAGAAAGTGTGATTCAAATATGCAGAAAATTTAAACAGAAACAGGCAAATCGCTTTATGTGAATAATTGTTCTGCTTTCTAGAAAATTCTGTGGTACTCAGCCTCAGAGCAAATAGACGCACTTCAGCTTTAGGACTAAAGTGAAAATGACCCAGAACTGTATCTGGAAGAAGCTTTAGAGATGATGCAGAAATCTCAGGCTGGAGTATAGGCCCTGCTGAGCTCTGTGGCCTGTGGGGCATCTCATCCCCTACTCAGGATACTCCACTGGGTGCCTCGCTTTAGAAGGGTTGGCTTCCTCATGCTGCCAGGTCTTCGCACATGCTGTTCTTCACACCCGGAGCAATCTCTCTCGTGTTTCCCTTGACTGGTAACTGCTTCCTGTCCTTCATCCTTTAGCTTTGCAGCAAACTCTCCTCTGACTCCTCCAAACTCGATGACTTTCTCCTGTTACAAGCTCTCCAGGTACTATACACCTTTTCTTTATTAGCATTTGTCACAATTGTAATTTTACATGTACTCATGTGATTATTTGATATTCACCTTCTAGCTGCCAGCTCCACCAGGGCAGCGATGGGCGTGGCTTTGCGCACTTCTGCATCTCTGGAACCTTGCCTGGTGCCAAATACATAGCAGTCTCTGATGATTTCCTGACTGACTAAAGACTGAGTTAATTACTGTGACTCAAAGAGGGAAAGTGACCTGCTCACAGTCACACAATAATCAGTGAGAGCTGGAACCAAATTTCTAATCTGCTACCTTCTAGTTTGCTGTCTTGCAGCTTAGTGATTGGGTCCTGGGAAGTGCCATTCTCTGCAGAAATAGGGGGAAACTGAACTTTGCTGGCCCAAAAGAAGTCACATTCCTGATAAAGCATCCTTAATTCTGGGCTTTGGGGGACTGAGGCAGGTGTGCCATAAGCAGCTGTAGTGCAAGCTACCTGCTGACCTGGGTTTAGTTCAATCTGTTTCCTCTGCATTTCCCAGCCTGGCCCTTCAGTTTTCTGGGATTAGTGTCTGAGAAGCAGGCTGCCAAGAGTTATTGTGGAGGAGGGTGGAGGCGCCTCCCTGTAAAGCACTCCAATCAGTTGGCTTTGCCCCATCTTTTCTTCAAATCCTCATATTTTTTATCCTTCTTCAGAGACAAACAGCTCCAGCAAATGCTACTTTCTTGGTGCACTGCAGTCTGGCAAGTTACAGCCTGAACAGTGGCAGTTCTCAACCAGGGAATGTGGCTGCCCAAGCTTCTGTCTAAAGAACGTGCTGGGGTTGGGAGGGTGGCTACATTACTGCATTCGATGTCTGGCTGCCACCTCCAAATTCATTTCCTCCCCTCTCTTACAGCCTGTCTCCTCTTTGCCCATCTTTAATGTGGAGGTTATGGAGTGTGGTTGGCAGGGGCCCCCTCTCTACTATGCAGGTTCAAATCCTTGCTTTTCTACTTTAAAGCTGAGTGATGTTGAGCAAGTTATTAGATCTTTCTGAGCCTTAGCTTTTAATTTTTTAACTCCCTTACCTCTAAGATGGGAACAATAAGACAATACTTACATTATAGGATTGTTAAGAGGTTAAATGCGATAGTATGACCTGGCATGCTGTTAACATTCAGTAAATCTTAGCAGCCATTAGCAGTTGGCATTCTGCAGCCCACATACTTCTTTCTCCCTTACTCAAATTTGGATTCTAACAACACTAAAAGTGGCAGAACAGATTTTCCCCACTTTCAGGTAAGAAACCAAGCTTCAAAACATTCAGTATTTTCCCAGTATTTCCAGAGATAGTTGGCCCTGCACCAAGGGGATAACCTTTAGAATAAAGAGCAGGGATTTTAGAATCAGAAAAGCTTAAAATCAAATCCTACCTCTTTCATATGCTCACAGTGTGAACAGGGTGAGGGTACTCAACCTCCCTGAGCATTTGTACTGATAGCTATAAAATAATACCCTCAGAGGACTATCGTAACAATGATAATAATAGACATTTTTGCACTGTAGGGGCTCAACATATTGTGGGTTTATGATTACTTCTATTATTATTATTGGGAGCAAATCTGATTAAGTCTGCATACTTGCCTCCTACCTGAGTCTTTACTAGGGCTCTGTTCCAAGGTTATTTGTAGTAAAAATGTGGAGTTTGGTGTCCCAGTCACACTCAATTATCTTCTGTTTTTATAAAAATCCCTCAAAGAGATACTATCTCATTTGTGGAAGAGGTAAAATGAGATCATTTGTGTCTTTCTTTACCATGCCTTAATTTCTTGCCAAGAGAAGACCTTGAGTAGGTCAAGGTTTCCAAACTAAAGTACATACTACTCTTTGATTGCAAAATGCAGGGTTTAGCTACCAGAATTTGCCAGCCAATAAGGACAACTTTTGCATTTGAGTCACTGATTTTATGTCTTTGCTCGCTTCTGGAAATGCAGTAAACATAACACAAGAGCTCCAAATGCAGTAATTCCCTGAACGAAGAGCAAATAAATACATAAAAATATCCCAAACAGAAAACACATCCATTCCTTTAAGATCCTGCAGTGCTCAATCAGTCTTTCCCCATTCCTACCCCACTCATAGAGTGATTTCCTCTCTCCTTTACACCATTTTAAGTCTGACATATCATGCAAGAAACAATTCCTTCAGGGAAACCTTCCTTATTTATTTTAGCCATGTATTAACTTGCTAGCCAGTCCGGTATCTGAATCTTCAATGTATCACATGTATTTATTATATTTTCCTTCTCTGCCAGAATAGCTCTGTAGGGCATAGTGGTCAGGGAGCCAGGAAGTGAAAACAGATCTGGGCTCAAATCTGTCATTTACCAGATCTGTGACACTGGCCAATATACTGAACTCTGTCTGTGGCTTCATCTGCAAAGTGGGAATCCTAATAGCAACAATGCCAAGAGACGAGGCTTGTTATAAGAATGAAAGAAGGTAGTACTCATAAAGCATTTAGCATGATGCCTTGAAGATGATGCAGGTCCACAAAGCCAAGACTATAATTTAGTACTATTGAGGCCAGAGTCTTTGTTTTTTATCCAGCATGCAGGACCAGCTGTGTTTTTTAAGGGTTGTCTTGATGATTTTCATAGCTGGGGCTGAGAGATGGTCCAATTCGCCTGTACTATCCTGAGGATGTAGGGAATTGAAGCCATTCAAAGAAAGGAGTGGGCGTTGTCTTTCTGGGTGGGAGTGTGGCAACCAAAGCCCAAGTTATGGACTAAAAAGATGGTTTTGTGAAGAGAGGATGCTGGGGACTAGGTTGATTTATCCCCTTTTAACTGTGTAGTCACTCCTTATATATCTTTTGAATCCATCTATTCTGTTCATCTACTTCCCTGGGCCAGACTGCCATTGTCTCCTTCCTGAACCACTGACGTGTTTACCTGCATCCTATCTGATATAGCAGTTCTCAATCCTGGCTGCAAATTAGAATCTTCTGGGGGAGGTGACAGGCAATCCTGATATCCAACTAAATCAGACATTTGGGTTGGGGCCCAGGCATACGTATTCTTTTTTTTTCTTTTTCTTTTTTAAACTGTCCGGGAGATTCCAGTGTACAGCAAAGAATGAGCATCTCTACCAAAAGTTAGTGGTTCTCAAACTATGGTGCATGTAAGAATTAACTAGAGAACTTTTTAGAACACAGTTATGGACTTCAGCCTTTAAGAATTTTGATTCAGTAGGTCTGAGATGAGACCCAAGAACTTGCCCTTCTAATAAGCTCCTGGGTGATGCTGATGCTGTGAATCATACTTGAGAGCAAGAACTGAATCCCTGCTCAGCACTGCATTTGCTGATATCACTTTCTTGCTTAAGACCCTTCGATAATGTTCCATTTCCTTTGGCAATAAGAGTCCTAGATCCTTATCAAAGCTTAGGGAGATGTTGCCATCTGGCTCCTGCACAGCATTCCAGCCTTATCTGCCACTACTCTGTCTTGCCTTCCAGGCTCAGGCCACTTGTGCTTCCTGTAGGTTCTCAAATGTGACATATTCTTTCATAGCCCCAGGCTGATGCACATGTTCTGCTCTCCTCTGCCATTTTTGTCTAGCTAGCATTTACTCATTAACCCAACTTTCAGCTTCAATATTGCTTTCTTAGGAGCCTTCTTGGCCCCAGCAAAGGTCACATTCTCTAGGTCCTCATAACATTCTGACTCTCCTCTTTTATCGCTCCCATCACATTTGCATTATTTGCTCCAGGACATGTTCTCTGTAAGACTATAAATATCTGGAGTACAGGGACCTCTTCTTTTTTTTTCACTATAAAATCTCCAGTAACTGATGCATGGTAAGTGAGCAAGAATATTTGCAAAATTAAATTTGAGATGAAGATAATAATATCTGCTTGGCAGGGTTGTTTTGATGAGTTAATAAGTTTGTCCAAGCAGTTAGTGTGGTGTCTGATACTTGATAGGTGTTCAAATCATGAGCTAAATAGAAATCTGAATGCGAATGGCTTAAACTTAATAAATCTTTGTGGAATGTATAAGAGAAATTGAGTGTTTAAGTGCAGAAAGAACAGAGAGTAATTGACTAAAGTGGTATGAATAATAGAGCTTCAGTTTCTTCATCTGGAAACTGGAAGTATTAATACTCAATTCACCATTTAAAAACTACTCATTAAATCTTGCTTTGTATCAGCCATTGTACTATGAGCTGTGAGAGCAGGATAAGCACAGAACGTGCCTGCTATTCGCTTATGGGCCACGTAAGAGCTAACATATTTTGAATACTGAGTATTTACTATACCTGGCATCATACCAAGTGTTTCATTCATTATTTTGTTTAATCTTTGAGGTAGGTATTACTATTACAATCAATACTAAAGTAGGGAGGAGGCAAGAGAATTAAAATGTTAATCAAGCCAAAATTGGAGACTGCAATGTGCTCATCAGCCCTGCAGCCAGGCCAGGAGGACACCTTCAGAACAAAGGAATATTTCTGCTGGATTACTAACAACACAT
>NW_006440638.1:16937821-16952162 GCF_000325575.1 Pteropus alecto | reverse complement strand
CCTTCCTCACTGTATGTCTATATCAAAGGAAATGGGTAAACAAAATTTTTAAAACAATAACTCACAGGAACTAAAGAATGATATATAAACTAAATTCCCCTAACACTCAGGGTCCTCTCAGTGCCTTTACCTGTCTCTCTCACTGTCCCTGTCCTTATATTCTGCTCGCCATGTTATAATTGGGGCTCAGCTTTAGGATAAGAATTCACTGAGCTGGTGCCAGCATCAATAAACGGCTTATAGCCTCGGTGTCCCGTCTTGCTGTTCAAGAATCTGCAACAGTAGAGATGGGATATGAATTCAGTTCTCTCTGAATCCAGAGTGCATATTTTTAACCATCTCTCTGCCACAACAGGAAGTCGGAACAACTTTTAGGATCCTTTCAAAAATAGAAAAGAAGGGCTATTTTTCGAAATTAGTAAAGTATTGAACAAATGTAAATAATTTTTATTGTTATTAGTTTTGGATTTAGTTACTATTAATTTCTGATATTCTGTTCAGGAAGCAGATTTTGACAGGAATATTAAAGGTAATAAAATGCCCTTTTGTGCTATTGAATAATTTTGATATCTCATCATCATTGAGTCATGGTGAAAAGCAATTTGTAACTGGCAAAAGTAATAAGTTAAATGAGAAATCCAGAAAACATCCAATAATGTCTAAAATACCTCTATACACTAATAAAATTAAATGCTTTTGCTAAAGATGCCTGCTCTTTAATTTAAGTGAAAGTAAACATCATTTTCAAATATTGATAAAGCAGTATAAAACTTACTCACAAGGTCAAAATAAAACCAAATTTTCCAGGTTCTACAATTATGGGTTTAGTGACTGTCTATGTACATACAGGTGAGTGTGTGTGTGTGTGATTGTGCCATAACACAGATATTAAGCAGTAGAAAACATGCAGGGTTCTAAATTATAGAGCTGCCCATGGCAATTAAAACTGAGATAAAGTAGTATAATTTCCAGGGTATGTGAGAATGTCACATGCACTTCTATTTCCTTTGAGCAGCATGTCACAAATACAAGACATGCTTAATTTCTAGTCTCAGGCTGATCATTATACAAGTACCTGGTAGAAATTGGGTCTATTCATAAGTCTACCCACATATATCATTATCTCATTTTTCCTGCCCTGAAGAGTGTGTCTACATTGGTGATACCATTGTTCAAAGCCAAAAATATTTATAAAGGGTGTGTTTCACCTTGATTAAGACCTGTCAAAGGAACAGTTAATTCCTGGTGTCAAATCCACAACCAAGTAGATATATTTTTTTATTAGTTATTTAAAAAGTGTCTGTGGGCAAAAGAAAGAGATAGTATCACAAAGGGCAAGGTCTCAAATTTTCCAACAGATGGGAGAAAAGAAATGACAAAAACATACCCCAAATGACATTGTCAGTATTTATCAAATGCTTCCTGTTTGCAATACATTTATCATGTGCTACAGATGAGAAAACACATCAGGATATCAACTATTCTAACACACATAACAGTTCTTAATTTGTTTGTGAGAATATATTAATGCCTGCTCTTGCCATATTCAGCAAGTCAGAAGTGGTTTGGGGTGGGGCGCTTGGTAGGTGAAGATTTTGTATTTTTGATGAGGTTGGGGTCAATAATCCCATGTTAACCATAAGCAAGGATGACCATGTGTATTACTGAAAATGTAAGTTGATATTGAAAAAGTAAATTCAAAAGGGGGATGAATTCATCAGGATAGGCTAATTTAGTCCATGGTAACAAATTAAACATGAAATCTTAATGTCTTAAGATAACAATGGTTTATTTCTTGGTTACCCTACATGTCCAATGTGGATTATGGAGGGGGAGGGAGCTCTATTCCCCACAGTCACTCAGGGACCTGGGAAGATGGAAGCACCACCGTTTTATGACTCTGCCATCACAACATGTGGCTCCCAGGCTCACTGTGACAGGAGAAGATAGAGCAAGGAGATCTCACAGACTGTTTGCTGGAACGAGTTGTATAGCCCTAACCTATGGGAAGCAAGAAAAGGTAAGGGAATACATAAAATATTTTGTGAGCATTACTGTCTCTGCCACCGAAAACTACTCTGGATTCTGGTTAGAATGCTTATAATGTAATGACTATCTTGAGTAGCTGAAAATTGCTCTATTCTCTATTTTACCTGACCTGTGTGGGCAATTTTACATAAATTCGAATTAACCCAAGTGAACACGAAAACAATATTGACTGAAATACACAATTCTGGTACTGGAGAGGTTCAAATCAAGATGACCCTATGATCTCCTCACAATCCAATTTGTTTCTAATGTACTTGTAATTGCCCTGGCTAAGAAATACTCTGAGGGGTATATCACCATCAAGACAGATGATTTCTCTTCTCTTTAAATTTTATTTGCAATTCAGACACAAGATTAATCCTCTATGAAACTGTTTTTAAGTTTTGATAGTTCATTTGTTGATGTTGCCCTTTCATATTTGCAAAAATACCTAAGTTGAATTTCCTTAGCAAAGGGGATGCTTTTTTTTTAGGGCCTTCAGAACAAGCACTTTGTAGTGATTATAGCAAATATCCCCGCTAATAAATTATTATAAAATCTCAAAGGGAACAAAATTTATTTAGGAATTTCAATTAACTGTCTTTAAAAAAAGAATTTACTTTCACAAAGAAAGTAAATTCACAATCGGGATTGCGGTTTAAAAAAGCAATACCAAATGTATGTTTCCGGTTAATAACCTTTTTATGCTAGCATTCCTAGACACAGATTTGATTTGCAAAATGATGTCTTTCAGCAAGATGTTTGTTGTATTCTAAGTCAGGAGAGTGAAAAAATACATTCTTGAGAAATGGTTTTAACAAGAAGTGAAACCCAAATGATTTTCAGTTTCATGGCTCAGCTAGTTTCTGACACAAAATAGGTGTTAAATATATATTTATTGAGTAATTGCCTATATTTTATCCTCTATGTAGCAGGGAACCCTTAGTATTCTGAGTTGATCTATGTATTTTTTAAAATTAAAAAAATTTCCTCTATGCTTTTGTTATTATTAAACCTATAATCATTACCATTATCAATTCTATTAAGAGATTATTGGATCAGCTACCTATTAATTTTATTTTATGAAAATAAGGGTGTGATCTAAATGTATAGGTTTTAGAGAAAACAAGATACTTAAATAGATATGAAAATCCTTCAGAAAATTGAAATAACTATACAGAGATATTATTATCATTGGTGGTGGTATTTTACCTCCTTTGAATTCCTGCAGGCATTTTGTTGACATTTTAGCAAAATACACATTTCTGTAATTTTTTATTGTGAAATTCTGCCACAGAGATATCAAATCATGAAGCCACAAGGCCCCTGCTGGTTTCAGACAGTGCTTAACGGATTCTGTCTCAACAGTTTGACATGTGCAGTTGAGTTGGAAAATGGCTGATTAAAAAATTTAGAGTCAACATATGCAGCCAGCCTGCACGGAACAAGATAACACCCCGGGTGACAGCCTGTGGCTTTGATGTAGGACAGTTAGAAGGGATCTTAGGCTCATGATAGGAAGTCAGACTGCTATACCCAACAAGGAAAAAATTCTGAAAAATTCATAAGCTTCCCTATCATTAATAATTAATCTCTAAGTCAATGAGCACTGGCAATTTATACTGGCCAGTTCTGGGGAACAGTGACGAATTAGAGTTATACTTCCTTCTGCAAGCCCCTCTGAAGCAATTAATTGCATGGCACTCTTCAATTTCTTATCAGAAAAGCAGGGCTGCAGAAATTCAGGAGACAACCTTCAACCTGTGATATTAGCCATCATAATTTATAAGATGAAGGCATTAGTTCTTTCTCTAACTGTAGTCTCTGAAAAAAGGTTTCAATTGGAAAGAGACTCAGATTGGAATTTTTCTGACACAATTCTATGATCTCTATAGGCCAGTTGTTCTTATTCAGATGAAGAGTGGCATATAATTTTGCCCCACTAGGGAACATTTGGTAAAGTCTGGGGACATTTTTGGTTGTCACAATTGAAGGAGACAGTGCTACTGGCATCTAGTGGGTAAGAGGACAGGATGCTGTTAAACATCCTACAAAGGCACAGGACAGCCCCTACTTATAACAAGGCATTATCTAGCCCAAAACATCAGTAATGCTGAGGATGAGAAAGTCTGCTGTAGATGCTGGCTTTGGACAAGCAAAATGTTTGCCCCAACAACAACTTGTTTATGGGGGGCAAAGAGAACACTGCTAAACTGACATAGAGACTAAACTTCATCATGTTAATCCTTTTGTTGTTAAACTCTTTCCAATATTACCAGCTGGGCTGAAATTTGAAATAATTTGAGGAAAGAAAGAGATAAGAATGGGAATCTCAGCAGTTCATACATAGGAAATTTCTTCAAGAAGGTGCCGGGTTCGCAAAAATAACCTGGGTAGGTATTTGTGGAACCCTGATTGAGAGGGTATTTCACTGAGGTGTGGGAGACATGAGGGTTCAACTGGCACCTTTCCAGGAGTGTTGTGTGTGTGTCAGCTCCACTCCATTCTATGCCTGTTCCTGCTGCAAGCTTCCTTGTTCCAGAAAAAAAGCCGCAGCAGAGTCTTGGAAGACATGAGGGTTCAACTGGCACCTTTCCAGGAGTGTTCTGTGTGTGTCAGCCCCACTCCATTCTATGCCTTGCTGCAAGCTTCCTTGCTTCAGAAAAAAAGCTGCAGCAGAGTCTTGGAAACACATTCTTCTCTAACATTCTGTCAAGTGTGTACTGGCTGTAACATACTTGCAAACCAGGGCCCCAACCTGTTGTTCAGAGGGAAAAGGTGATGCAAACATACAGCCACCTCTCCTTGATTTAAAAGCCTGCAGTGCAGCACAGAACCGAATCAGAACAAAAGAGGCAGAAAACCTGGGGTGAGATGGAAACAGGTAAGGAGGAGTATATCTAGGTAAGTGGCCCTTTGATCCCTTTATCTAATTCCTGTTAAGATTAAAGTAGAAAAATCTCACTCCTTTTCCAAGTAGAATACAGATTTTGCCCTCTTTACTCACTAAATTCCATTTTCAATTATTGTTTTAGGTTTTCCAAAGTCCTTTTTTCATAAGAAAGAAAAACAATTAATACTGGATTCTAAGATCTGTGTTTCTGGGTATTCTTTCATTGGAATGAGAAATCGCACTAACCTTGAGAGAAGAGCTCAAAGTAAACTTATTTCACCAAAGAACATCTTACATCAGTTTCTGTTCCTGGACAAGCTTCACAGTGAGTGAAAAGTTGAGATTTCTGAGGCCAAGGTTGATATTATTCTTTCTCTGTTAAAGTTTTTTTTTTTTTTTAAGCATAAATGCATGCATATTTTACATAAAAACTTGACGTGAACAAAGCTGCAAAGGAGAAACATGTTGACCCAAAGAAACATCTGCAATGGGTTGTCGAGTGGGATTCTTCTTGCTGTTCAGGAATTGGAGAAACAAACTTTCAGGGGACACTCACACCCTCCAGGGCTTATTAAGAGCTGTCCAGCCTGACCTGCTACCCCCAATCGTCATCCCTGTGACCCTCCCCACCAGCCTTATCCCCATGTCTATAGAAGCAGAAGACTGAGAAAGGAGGGGAGATAGACTATTAGAAAGAGAAAACCTGTCAGGATTCCCAGGGATTGCTATGGCTTTTCTTTATGCTCCCCGTGGGACTATCTGGTGCTTCTCCTCCAGAAAAACCACTTGTAGAGATCAGGATGCCTGCAAGGAGATGGACGTCTCATGTTTTCCTATAAGATGTCTGCTTTGAAGCCATCTGATTTGCTATGTCAAGTTGAGTACATCTAAAACACAAAGGGAACTGGAGGAAGACAGTAGAGTGATGGTGGGGTGCACCCATGGATTCTTTACTATAACTATTTGGTGCTGACAAAGATGCATGGGTTTCTCATGGGCCAAGTGCATACTGAAGAAGGTAGCTGAGTTAGAGCCATCTTGCTGGAACCTCATCTTACAGGATGAGTGCTAGACCAGGGAAGTCTAGCAACAGAGGGCTCTGGAATGGAGTCCCAGAGATAGAAGTTGATGTGTGTTTGGGAGACAGAAAGCTGAATAAGGCCTCCCTCATGAAAACATATCTCTGTATGAGTAGCATCTCCCAAACTGCAGAGCCCACCCCAGACATGTCGTTGCCCTATCTAGAATATTCCTACTACACTCTACCCTAAGTCAATCCCTGCCATCTTTCCTCTATAGGACAGGCTTTCCACTACATCCTATCTTTCAGACTTCTCTCAAACTCTCATAAAACCACACACTTGCTATCATAGAACCCAGATGAGTTTGCAATAGTTTGCAATCTTTAGTGCGACTGCTGATTGATGTCCGTTTCTCCATTAGGTTATCAACATGATAACCTTCGAGACTGGCACACAGTGTGATCTATTAGGGAGTTAATAAATATTATTGTGGAAAGAAAGAAAGAAAGAAAGAAAGAAAGAAAGAAAGAAAGAAAGAAAGAAAGAAAGAAAGAAAGAAAGAAAGAAAGAAAGAAAGAAAGAAATGAACCTTCTGTGTATAGCCCTCCTGATGGCCACCTCTCACAGCATTTACCACTATAGAATTTGGTATTATTAATATTTGCATACCAAGCTAATGCTCCTTTAAGACTAGAAACTTCTGAGGACAGGAACTGTATCTGGGTTCTTTCCTAATTTCTGATAGAACCTTGAAGAAAATAAATGGTGAGGAAGATTTTTGTTGTTCGACAAAGCCATGTAAATAAAAATTATATTCTTCTCATTCAATGCTTGCCCTCAGAGTCTCTGCTATGAAATCTTGTTCTGAGGAATTCTGGTTCTTCTGTCACAACTCAGTGACTTCCATATGTCTACATAATCTACATAAAATTCCTCCATTTAACTCTAAATTCTATTCTAGCCTGACTTATGCAATAAATACGGTGGCACAAAGATTGCTGGGTGTGGATGACAATAGAGAGAAGAACGACACCTTAGGCCTTTTGTTCTCCACAGGACCCAGCTGGGAAAAAATTACATTGAAGGAGATACATCATGTTTGCACCTGAAGGGTAAATAAAAAGTATTTATTGCAGGGCTGCCTTATTAACTAATGAATTCAAAAGCAGTAAAAAAGATAATCAGAAGGCATGATAATGAACTATTTTCAGCAGCACATGGGATGAAGGCAATTCAGAAAGGTGGAGGCTTCCTTCTTTAATAATTGAATCCTATTTCATCGTTCAAAGATTTTGTGGCTGTGCCTTGATACCACAATAAAAGTGCTCCTAGAATCAAGGAAAGAATTTAGCTTTTTTTTTTTTTTTTACATTAAAGATAGGTACAGGAGCTATTTTTTCACTGTTTATTCTACTTTAGCTTAGGGAACCCATACCCCAAGGAAGCCTATGAATTACTAAATGACCAGAAATGGACCCGCTTGGTTGCTGTTATGTGAGACATTTAAATCCTAAAGGAGCTTAATTGGGAATACTTGCAAGGAAACCCCAAGCACTAGAGATGCTAGCTTTTCATGACTGCCTTGTGCACTTCCTCTGCAAGCACTGTTCTCACACTCTAAATGTTAGTGCTTCAAAAATCATCTTTGAAAATCATTAGTATCCAGCAAGTCACAGGATTTTCAAACTAGTCCGTTTTAATACTCTCCCTCACTGGGCTATTCACCAGAGTTGGAAGCTGAGGGGTCAGGAAACTAGTATAACATTTCAAAATTCTTATTGAAAATATCTATATCTCTGGGGAAAAAAGTTTCTAAGCGATATTATAACAGTTTCTTTTTTCCTTCTTTCCACACAATGTGCTAGGTGCTAGGCATACAATGATGAGCATGAATGAACCAGTCCTTCCCTCATGGAATTTATAATCTAGTGAGGGATGCAAACATTAATCAAATAACCATGCACATTTATGTAAACTTACAAATAGATAATTGCTCCAAAGTATGAGAACATGATTCTGCAAAGTCTGATAAGTAGTGGTTAATTAGGCAGAGAGCAGGAAAACACATTTTGGAAAGGAATCATATGTGAAAATGGCCTGTGCTAGAAGGAAATGTGGAGCAGATCAGTATGGTTGGCGTACCAGGCAAGGGGGAGAGTGATGTGAGATAAGGCTGGGGAGGTAGGTATACAGGGGTCAAGCTATGCATGGGGTCATGAATGATTGTGTGTGGGTCTTTTAGTTTATGAGAAGATTGTTCACCTTCATCCTAGAAGCAGTAGAAAACAACTGGAAGGTTTAAGGCTGGAAGATTGGATGGGAAATATGGAGAGCAGGGATGAGAATCTTTCATTAGTATTTCATGTGGCTTATATGGAAAATGGATTGGAAAGATTCAGTGCAAATCCTGTTGATAATGGCCAGTAAACTAAATATATCAAGTGCGTACATTGGGGTGGGTGCTTTATAGTGTACATAAACTTATTTAATTGTGACTAAAATCCCGTAAATGCTTAAACTTGACATGCTAATATACACTTGTTCACATACACACACACTCATGTACATTCCTGACACGAGCGATCAAAAATAAAGGAATGCATAACCAAAGAAACAAGCAATTGATACACTTGCTATGGAAGCATTTGGTGGATTATAAACATACCATATAAGTCAAAGAGTAGTGATAATGATCCTAACGTTTGGAAGAGAAGGAGGCTTAAAAATAGTCCAATCTTAACATTTCAGCTTAAAGGTTAGTAAATTGAAGTCTAGAATGTGAGTGACCTGTTCACACATCTAGAAAGTGGCAGTGAGGAAGACTACAAATGAGCGATGCTAAGAGAATAAGTTAACTGCATTCTAGTGAATGAAAAAAATCCCTACATGTCTTGGCAAACAGAGGAGCATTTCACTTTTCTCAATGTAACATTTCAGAAGCATAAAATACCTGGATTTCCTATGGAGAAGTCTAGAATGTGAGTGACCTGTTCACACATCTAGAAAGTGGCAGTGAGGAAGACTACAAATGAGCGATGCTAAGAGAATAAGTTAACTGCATTCTAGTGAATGAAAAAAATCCCTACATGTCTTGGCAAACAGAGGAGCATTTCACTTTTCTCAATGTAACATTTCAGAAGCATAAAATACCTGGATTTCCTATGGAGGGAAAACAAAAGTTTAAAAATTTTTATTTAAAATTATTTTAGAAAGTCAGGTGGAAGAGGAAGGCAATAGATCAGCGGACATCAGTGTGTAGGAAGGTGTCTTT
This sequence comes from Pteropus alecto, assembly GCF_000325575.1. Classification (NCBI taxonomy): domain Eukaryota; kingdom Metazoa; phylum Chordata; class Mammalia; order Chiroptera; family Pteropodidae; genus Pteropus; species Pteropus alecto. The sequence goes on along the minus strand of NW_006440638.1, from coordinate 16,942,948 downwards.
GGTCCACATATGTGTTCGTTGTCAACCTGAGAGATATATCCCTTGAATTTCTAAAGATGTTCCCCTGCCCAAGTGGGGGTTAATGTACATTATAAGTCATGGTGTAAGGGAAAAAGTGACTGGTCTGCAGACAAGTAGAAGCCAATAAAATCCCTAGGTAGCATAATGCATATGCTTGAGGATTTATCATTTCCATTCTTTCTGTGTTTGCCTTTTTAGATATCCTGTTTATGTAGTGTATTTCATGATCGTACCTTGCTTAGCTTGTGTTGGTGGCTCATAATAAGTGAAGTCCAACTCGTTTGTATTTTAGTATGTATTTTAAAATGATCATTATTTAACATTATGTATTTTGATACTATCTTTCACTTAGGAAGTGTCCCAGAGTGCACTGAGTAATTAGGTAGGAATGTATTATGAGCCATCAGGAACTAGAGAATTTGTCATCACTACACATGCCCTTTGGTTTTAGGCTTCTCCCCAGACAGTAATGCCCAGAAGATGTTGGCCTCATGCTAGTTCTTAATAACATAATTGTGATGATGGTGATAGCTGTGGGCTGCCACCAAGCAGCACAGCTGCAGCAGCTGTCACAACAGTTTGAGAACTGTCATCAGGAATGGGTTGCTTCCTTTATGGCCAAAGGCTTGCAGCTCAAACAGCATGAGGAGCTTTGTTTATGGCAGAGAAGAGGGATCAACAGTCTTGTTTGTGTAGACTAGGACTGAGGGGGGACCAAAAGTGGGGCAGCAAATCTCTCCCATCTGTTTTTGTTTTTCTAAAGGGCTGATGTCAGTGAACAATTTAAAATGGCTAATTCTCCACTCACTGCCCTTAATATCAGTTTACAGGTTTGTAAGTTCATACTGACCTCATTGGGGAATTTGTGAAAAAGTCCCAAATGGGGCAGGAAATACTGCAGACGTCCAATTCAAGTAGAAATGATTTCTTTCAACAGCCAGGGGCATGTTATTGGGATACTGTTAATAAATTCTAAGAAAAAGCACTTAACTGCTACCAACTAAAGGAATGTCTTTCTTTTTGTAAAATTAAGTGACAAGAAGGTATATAATAAGAAAGGATGCCTACAAGACCCCAGGGTACCAGGAATTTAGAGCTAGGATAAATTGGTTTGAACATTTTCAATTTTCAGAGGAGAGTATTACGACTACATCTTTCTGTTAATATTATCTATTGTGTATTTTGAAATCTTGTCCTGAAGTCCAGCATTATGCATTAAGAGTTTTTATTGCTGCTTCCTGCTTATCCTTCACATTTTTTTACTTCCACCTTAGCACATATATGATAAAAATTCCTTATTATTATGCTTTTAAAAAGTGATTTACAAAGAACTTTCAAAGACATTATCTCACCTGAATTGTACAATTGTGCAGTAGGTGGAAGCAGTATTACTAGGAAGTTGGTGGAACTAAGTCAAGCCCATTTTATAGTTGAAGAAATTGAGGCCCAGAAGGGTGAAGAATTCCCAAAATAAATCATTTATCTAATTCCATTATCCATTCACTCAGCAACTTAGTGAACATGCACTATTTAGTGAACATGCACTATCCTAGGTGCACAATTACATTACATTGGTGAGGTGGTAAAGCACTGTGGTTAGGAGACTATGTTTGGGAGCAGAGATCAGGATTCAATCAAAGTTTTCATCAGTTCATCAAAGTTTCTCAGTCTCAGCATTAGTAACATTTTGAAATGGATAGTTCTTTGTGTAGGATCTGTCCTATCTGTGACAGAGGTTTAGCAGCATCCCCAGCCTCCACTGACAGAAGCCAGAGACACTCCTTCCCCAGTTGTGATAACTGAAAATGTCTCTAAGACATTGGTAAATGTCCCCTAGGGGGGCAAAATTATCTCAGTTGAGAACCACTGAGCTAATTAAATTGTGTGATCCTCAGTCTCTCATCTCTAAAATGAGTGTAATAAACTCTAGCTAATAACATTGTTGTGGCTAATGAATTGACAGGAAGTGACCACTAAGTGGGAGATGTTGCTGTATCATCATTCAGGTCACCCAATATTTATGGAGTGCCTACTATGTGCCATGCAAACGGGAAAGTAGAGGTAGATTCAGGCCTTAACCTCTAGGTTTTGCCTTCCTTATACAGTGCTCCATTTGTTCCAGCAGTTGGCAATTCTTCTAAGCCTCCCATCTTGCCAAAAGCCTCATTTCATTCTTGTTCTTGCTATCTGTAAATACCTTCCTGTCCTAGTTTGTCATCATCTCTTGTCACCTAAGTTGCAGGCAAGCTTTTGGGCTTTGAAAAGGCTTTCCTCAGGCTGACATTTTAGAAACTTGCCAGGCTCGGAGACTCCATGTCATTTAGCTCTCTCTTCTCATAAACAACCCACACGATGGATCACAAAGCCCTCAGAATGTCTAGCATCAAAAAGAACTGGGGATTCTGGAACCCACTGTCCCCAAGAAGTCCATCATAGTAGTGAGAATATTTGTGAGAAAAAAGGAAGAGAATTGAGTTGACATTGTCAGCAATTTTCTCTAAATGAGTCTCAGGAAAAATATCTTTTCAGAGTGTGAATAAGAATAATAGTGTGACAAATAATGCTTCTTTTGACTTCTTTTGTTACTAGGCTATGATTTGACAGCTTTCAAGAGTTTTAGTGATATTTATTTGTAGAAAATTTCCTATTCTTAAGAATGAAGACATCTTGAATAAGAAAGGGCTGACATTTGATTTCACTCAAGCAGTAAAGTGTTTTCTCTCGGCAAAAGAGTGCAATTAATTTTTCCATGCTGCAACTGAGGCAACTGAGCTGAAAAAAAAAAAGTATTCCTTTATTCCATTTTTTTTTCTGTTATTACATTAGGTGGCTTATAAACACTTGCCCTATAATATGAAATATAAATCTAAAGAGGCTGTACACAATGAACTTTATTTTTTTTATAATGAACTTTAAAATCATAATGTAAACATAATTAAGAGATAATGCCAAGAGAATAGAATGCCATCTTGGTATTACAACCTCCAACTGCTGTAAAAGTGTGGAAAGAGAAGAAAACCGATGCCCAGAAATATAGGCTGGGCATTAGCCAAGACCTTGACTTGAATGTCAGTGCCCTAGGGCTCCCTGAGTAGTAACTGAATCTCTGCTTTAAAAAAAGGTAGTCAATTCTCCATCATTCTCAGGATGAGACTTATAAGGCATGACACAAAGAAAATATCAAGTTGTCTTTGGATGATATGTTTGTATAACCCTTTGGACACAAGTATATTTGACATTACAGAATTTCTTTCTGCCAAGTCATCAAAATCGATCAGATCCATTTCCTAATCTTTCAAAGCCTTAAGTTCTGCTTCTGGTTGATAAATCAATTCATGCAAATGTGCTAATAGCTTCTTGAATCATCCATCCCAGGAAATACACCTCCCTTTTAATAACTAGAAAAGCTTCTAGAAAGAAGCAGTTCTTGCAATGGGCAGAATGGGTGAGATTTCAAAATGGGACAATGGGAGATGAGATGAGAGGGCATTCCAGGTGGAGGAAACAGCATAAAGTGAAGTATGGTGGTAGGAAAGCTCAAAACAAGTTTACAAAGATGATGAGTAGTCTGGTTTGACCAAAGGCAAAACTGGTGAAGAACAATAATGAGCATTTTTAGCTGGGAAGAGTACTGATTCTTCTTTAGACGAGTCCCAAACAGGTACCTCCTTTGCCATGTTTGGAATGAAGATGTGCTTTGGTTGTCCTATGACATATATTTTTTTTAATTGAGATTTTTACCTTCTGTTGATATTCTAGAAGATCCATCAACAGTGAGCCTATGGAACTAGTGCTCATGAGGAACTGTCCCCTTTAGGTGAGGTGTTCATTCTATAGTTGGTTAGTGTCTACCATTCTCTACTGTGTTCACAACATACTGAGGAAAAAAGGGACTTGTGGTGATTTAATATCACATTTTTCTTATGATAAATAATCATAATCTCCAAAAAAATTCATGGTTGTGCTGTGTTTTGTTCTATACTGAGGATCGTGAAAAATAAAGTTGAATTCTCTTACATCGAACTCACTTTACTCTTTTCTATTTACTCTGTCAGCGTTTGAGATCATGACCCCCTCCTTTTGATATGGGAAGAGTTTAAAAAATTTAGGGGGCAGGGAGTGACGTGATCAAAATTATATCGCAGTTTGTGCATGAGAAACCACACTATGGAAAAGAAGGAAGTGTGCTCACAGACAGAGAGGAGAATTAGCAGGTGACTGTAGTGCTAGAGGCTCAAGATCACAAGGGTCCACACCAGGTTGGTAGCAGTAGCAATGGACTTGGCAGCTGCAACTCAGAAGCAGGGATGAAGGAGATGGCATTTGTTCTGGCTTCCTGAATGTATGACATCAGAAACTGGAAAACTAGAAGGACCTGGTGTGCTGAGGTGAGGGATGAGCTCATTTGGGATACGTTGAGTTAAGAATATTAGGCAGATTATATGAAAATATAAGATCAAGGCATAGTGGAGAGACTTAAGCAAAGGGCAGGAAATTGGGGATCACCTGAATGGAAAAGGCAGTTGGTATCATTGGAAAGAAGGTCACTAAGGCTGAGAGAATGGAGAGAGAGAGAGAGAGAGACAGAGAGAGAGGAGTTCAGGTAAGAAGCACAAGAAGAGCTATATTGGGCAGTATCTTAGTCTGCTTGAGCTTCTATAAAAAATTACCATAAATTGGGTGGTTTATAAACACAGAAATTTATTTCTCACAATTCTGGAGGCTTAGAAGCCCAAGATCAAGGCACTGGCATATTCTGTGTCTGGTGAAGGTTCACTTCCTGATTCACAGATGGCTGTCTTCTCTCTGTGTCCTCACATGGCAGAAGGGAAAAGGGAACCCTCTGGCACCTCTTTTATGGGGCACTAATCTTTCTCATGAGAGTTCTACTCTTATGACTTAATCACTTCCTAAAGGCCCTAACTCCAAATACCATCATATTGCAGGGTAGGTTTTAATGTATGAATTTTGGGGGAACACAAACATTTAGTCTATGGCAAGGAGCCATGAGGATACCACGAAGGACTCAGAAAAGGAGCAACCAGAGAAATGGTGGAAAACCAAGAAAGCAAGGCATGAGAGGCATGGAGCAGAAAAGCTTGAGAT
>NW_006440638.1:16936220-16937789 GCF_000325575.1 Pteropus alecto | reverse complement strand
GGCAAGACCACTGAATTCAGAGGGGATTAAGGTAGATTCAGAGGGGTAAAAGAAAAAGTTGAGGAATGATATATATTAGATTAATAGATTAATACATATTAATCTATTAAATAAATTACACAATGGCTTAATCACCAGAGTTTCTGAGTATCAGAGGATAGAAAGTGAAGAGTATAGAAATTAAAGGATCAGAAAAAGTTGTTTCAAACAATCCAAGTCGTTTACTAGAATATGTTTATAGAGAGTAACCAGTCCTTTTCATTGCCATCAGAACATTCTGAAATCAGGCATACACCACTAGATATTTTCAAAATTAGAAAATTGTTTGGGGCATTGCATGGATGTGTGGCTTTTGTTTTATAAACCCACCCTGTCATTTTGACATCAACCACTTAAACTTCTCAAATCTCTGTCACACCTCTGCACGATACAGAATATAACAACTAGAGTGGAAATCTGATGGGTTTTGCTTGTTCTACAGTGGTATCCTTTTCTTCTGCAGTGGTCCACTGCTTTTCTTTGAGTAAACTTCCTAATTCTATCTTCTTCTGGTGGGATGACAGTCTCAAGCAAGGTATTATCTTCTCATCCACTGTCCCTACTCTCTTACCCAGGTCAATACATGGGCATAAGACCCAGTTAAGCCAATCAGACCTTTTGAGAATCTTAATCATAGGCAGAGGAATGCAAGAACAGACTTAAAATGGATATGAGTCATTCAGATGGTGACATCTTGAGGGACACTGCCCAATGATGTCTGTTGCTCTTACCCTCAGAGTGTTTCCATTCCAGTGGTTCCCCAGGTCTGCTTGCTCACCCGTTCCTTAAAAATGTTGTTGTTTAAGTTATCTACTGTAATCAGTTTAAATTGCATATTACCCCAAATTTCTCACTGCTAATTATATATATTTAAAGAGACACTACTGGTGTATTTTACTGATGATATGATGCTGGAGATCGAGATGAGTAAGCTGGAGATTTGCATGATTAAATATGAACATTATTTGGAAACATACCATGAACATTAACTGCCATCATAAATCCTCCTTGAGATAGTCTCCTATTGCTCTGTGGGAGCAGGAGCAATGTCTATTCTCATTGCTATAGAGGTAATGCTTGGAACAGAACCTGGCATGTAGTAGAATCTCATGAAGTGGATGAATGACTATATACAGGAGTAGACCCTCACTACCACTATGACAGCCATGCAGAACTTTACATTTTCTTCCTCATGAAACTCCTCCACGGTGGATATCAGACTCCTTTCCTTATGAACTGGGAGACTGAAACCAAATCACTAAATAAGTTTCCAAGGCCACAGGGGAAATCAGTGCCTGACTTGGCAATAAAATGTAGTTGCTCCAGGAACTGTTCTCCTCTTTTCTGCATAAATTAAAAAGAAACACCAGGGCTGTCTCTCTGTTCACTGCAGCAGCATGGTAAGATGACTTCTACCCAGCAAATTCTGCCCAGTATGGGCTAGCTTCGCCAGGCCCTGGACCTTAGGTCTGAAGCTTGGAAACAAAATTCATGGTTAGGCTGAATTATTGTGCGTGTTATGGGTGGGGG
>NW_006440638.1:16935214-16935805 GCF_000325575.1 Pteropus alecto | reverse complement strand
GGGGGGGGGAGAGAGAGATTGAGAGAGGGAGAGTGGGAGGGAGAGAGAAGCACCTCAAAAATTGTTCTTCCAACAGCATCCAGTAATGATATTTCCTCTCTTAGAGGTCCCTGGGTTAAGACGATGAATGACTAGATAGTATGATCCTTTTTGATGTAATGGTCTTCTCTTAAAAATGTATATATAAGTCCACATGCATATGGGTTTTCTTTTATAAATATTATCATTTAGCATTATGATCCGAAATTCTCAATCCATTGTCTTTGCAAAACCTGCCAATGCTGTACCTTTTAGAATATGAATGATGAAATTTTAGACCAGATCATCAAACTCTAGTCTTCATCAGAATTGCCTGGGAGTTTGTAAAACAATATAGATGCTCAGAACTCACCCCAAACCTTTGGATCAGAATTTCTAAGGGATGGGGTTCCGATACCTACATTTTTGTACCATTTCCAAGGAAATTCTTAGGTTCAACAAAGTATAAGAACTACTGAGTAGGAAAGAATCATTTGACCCAGAGAAAACAAATACTTGAGACATTGTTAACCATTTTTCTCCTATACCATCACTGCAGACATTACTAATTCA
>NW_006440638.1:16916254-16935186 GCF_000325575.1 Pteropus alecto | reverse complement strand
TTAAAAATTGCTCACCACAACTACAATCACTTGATCAGAGTTGACGCAAGAGATAAAAACGATATATTGTTCCAGTCTTCTAGAAATGGATTGGAACCAATAAGCCTACATCTTGTTGGCCTATTGAGAACATAAGCCTGATCTTGTAACCATATTCTTGAAGGATGCCATCTTTACTTTTCTTTTTTCAATTGAGGTACAATTTACAAATGAAATTGTCATATATTTAAAGTGTACAATGTGATGATTTGATTCAATGTATACATTGTGAACTGATTCCCACCATCGAGATAACTAACACATCCATCACCTCATATAGTTAACTTTTTTTGTGTGTGGGAGAACATTTAAGTTCTCTCTTAGCAAACTTTAATTATACAGCACAGTATTATCAACTATAGTGACAAGGTTATACCGCTGGTGGCAGGAGGGTGGAGAAATAGAAAGAATGTGGTAAAGGGTATAAACTCAGTTATAAGATCAATAAGGATACCATTCTTTTCCAGTCCACTCTTCCAATGTACCATCATTGCTCACCAGGACAGTTAATTAGCATTCTCTGCCTGGTCTCCCAGCTCTGATTCTTGCTCTTTGTCTCTAAAAAGAGATGAAGTGAGGTTTTTTTTCCTTCTAAATAACACGATCTGTTGGGGTTTTTATTAGGGTTATATTGAATTTATAAATTAATTTAAGGAGAGTTGATATCTTTGTAATGTGAAGAAGGTCATGTCATGCTCATATTGAAAAACAATCAATGGCCCATTTCACTTTTTCTACATTAATTATGGCCTCTCAGTAGATGATCTGATCTCGGCTAACCTCTTTAATATCATCTTGAGTCATTCTTTCCCGCTCATGGACCTTTTTGATTTTTTTCCCTGTTTCTTGAATACCAAGTTTTTCTCCTTCCTAGAGCCATCTACACTTTCTCTTCTTTCTGTCAGGTATACTCAGTCCCTTTTTATATCCATGCTGGTTCCTCCCTGTCTTTCTCACAGTAAATATCCATCTCAGCTGAAATTTACTTCCTTAGAGAGGTCCTCCTGACTACTTTTCCTAAAGTAGTACTCATTACCTCCCATTCTATTACTTTTTATCACATCAGTCTGTTCCTTTCCGGTCATTCTGACAAGCCAGTATTATGTTGTGTATTCACTTATTAATTTTTTAATGTCTGTCTCTCACCCTAGCTTGTAAGTTATACACTATAAGGACAGGGACAGTACCTGTTATTCTCATCGATTGTATCTCCAGCACTCAGCATCATGCTGGGCACAGAGCAGATTCTCAATAGAGATTTGAGGAATAAAGAAATGGGAAAATATTCAAAATTCATTTCCTGCCTTTCTACCACCAAGATGAGCTAATAATAGAATACCTGAGTATTGGATTCTATGCATAGGCTCAGCAACATGGACTTCTCACCAGGGCTAACCTGGCTAATCCTACTGCTAAATGCCTAATCTGCCAACAACAGAGACAAATATCTTCATATTGCACCATATCTTGGGGGACCAGCTAGCCACATGGATGCAGATGGACTACATTAGATCCTTTCCATCAAAGAAAGGACAGCAATTTGTCCTCACTGGAACACACACATCTTGTGGATATGAATTTGCCTTTTCTGCCCATATGATGATGCCAGCATCATCATCTGTGGACTTTCAGAATGCCCGATCCACCATCAGGGCATTCTTCACAACATTGCATCTGATCAAGGAACTCATTTCATAGCAAGAGGAGTGCAGCAATGGGTTCCTGCCCATGGAATTAACACATCTTACCACACCGTCCTTAACCACCATCATTATGAATTTGCCTTTTCTGCCCATATGATGATGCCAGCATCATCATCTGTGGACTTTCAGAATGCCCGATCCACCATCAGGGCATTCTTCACAACATTGCATCTGATCAAGGAACTCATTTCATAGCAAGAGGAGTGCAGCAATGGGTTCCTGCCCATGGAATTAACACATTTTACCACACCGTCCTTAACCATCACCCAAAGGAATTGGCCTAATTTAAAGTTGGAATGGTTAACTGAAGTTTCAGGCATGTTGCTGGTTAGGAGACAGCACCTGAAAATAATGGGATTCTGTCTTATAGGATGCAGTAGAGGCTTTAAGTCATAGAATTATATGCTGCTGTGTCTCCCAGCACCAGAATTCATGGGTCTGGGAATCAAGGGTGAAAGCGAGACTGTCTCCTCTCATTGTTATACCTAAGAAGCCACTCACAGCATGTTTTCTTCTTGTCCTGGAACTTTGGATTCTGCTGGTTTCCAGGTCTTGGTTTTTCATTTCCCTCACTATTTTATAGAAGTTTTTGGAGGTTAACTTTATAATTTAGTCTTTAAAGAACAGAAAGCCTGGATGAAGCTGTGATTGAATTTTAGTAAGGTTAACATAGCCCTGAGATAGATATGATGACTGAGGATTTTATATCCATTCATTTTGGAGAGAGTGTGAGAATGTTTTTGATTGTATAGAGGATAGTTGTATCTTGTGAGGTGGATGCAGAATTGTTTTGTTGTTGTATGGAAGTTCAATAATGCATAGAAGAGTGTGTTTAGATGCTCAATAGCCAAGGAGGTGAATTGGGTCAGTAATTAAGTTATTGTCTCTAAGCCCAAACCCATCCTTTCATGCTTGGCTGTGTGATGCAGGGGCTTGGATTCTGCAAACAGTTTTTTTTTCCTACTTTGCCATCTACTCCCTGTTAGGCTTTGCCAACAGGTGGCACTAGGTGGAGGCTGCAGGGTGGAAGAGGCGGAAGTACTTACTCCTTCCTGTTTATTTCACTTACTGTGAGCTGCACCCCAGCAAAACTTTTTCCTTCTGGTAGCAGCAGTGCCTTCCCTCAGCAGCAGCTGAATCCAGTGTGCTACGTTTTTAGCACTTGAACCAACCTCACTGCTGTCCCTCAGAGAAAACCACACTAGCTCCCACCCTCAGAGGCCTGCATATCAGACTCATAGGGCCCTCAGAGACCTCAGAGACACCAGCATCAGCACCCAGCACCCTCCTCAGAGTTCTGAGTTGCAGCTCTGTGTTTCCCCTCCCTCAAGCTTCTAAATTTGAATAATCTCATCCCATTCTCTTTGTTCTCTTATCTCTAGGGGGTGGTGGCTACTTCCTGCAGTTGCTGCCTCTACTGAAGAGGAATTTTCCACTCAAATGGCTAACCTTGTAATCGGCTTTGTTCTGCTTCTGTAGACATGCTTGCTGCATAGGCCCAAAGCGCAGAGTGATCTAGAGATCAACTGAAGACTCACCTTCCCCTTTGATTGTTCTGTCCAGATAACAGATGTATTGCTTAAGTTCCTGTCTGAAAATCTCATGCTCTGTAACTACCCGTAGCCCATAGCAACTCCCTTGGTCTGTAACCACCTGAGGACAAATCAACCAATCAGCCCATGCCAACAGTGTGGATAAACCCTATAAAAGCAAAATTGCCCCTAAGCGCAGGGCCCAGATTTTCAGAATGCTAGTTCTTCTGGGACCGCCAGCATAATAAACATGAGTTCTCCAACTCTCAGAGTGGTGCTCGGTTTCTCACAGGTCTGATTTTGCAACATTTCTGCAACACTATATACTTTAAGTTCTCTTTTTACCTTTGGAGTTACTTAGTTAACAACTTTTAAACAACTAATAACAATCCTTTACCTTAAACCCGCTTTGTTCAGGTAACTTGTTTCTCTCTCCTGACTGGCCCTGACCAATATAGGCAGACAGACTGAAAGCAGTGGGTGCTGCCACAGCCTAACAGAACAGATCTTAACCTTGCTTAGAGAGAAGGTGACACAGCAAGAGGAAGCCCTGCTGGCAAAGGAAGCCAATTCACTTACTTAACAGGCTACCTAAAACAATATGGAGATGTGGGTGCAAACCTTATTAATGACAGTGAAGGTGTTCTGTGGCAGAAGCAGGAAGACAGAGACCTGGCCACCTTGAGGCAGAATAGCCTATGCTCATTAGTACTGCCCTGTGAAGATAGGAGCTGCACCTCTAACTTTGTGGGTGTAGTGGTCTAGAGAGACTTCCTCAGCAATCGGGGGCCACGTGGCCTGCTGACCAGAACAGGACTCTATGCATGTGAAGACATTCTGATGGATAACATTTCCAGAGCACCGCTCACCGACATCCTCGAATGTGAAAACTGACCTATAATAATGCCTGACATATGCACAGTGCTTTAGAGCTTATTTTTCATAGATTTTCTGGTTTAATCCTTACAAGAACCTGGAGAGACATAGAAGGCAGTCAAGCACATGGACTTCGAAGGCACAAAGATGGGTTTGAATCTTGGCTCAAACACTTCCTAGTTTTGGTATCTTGGGCAAACTATTTACTTAAATAGTTTGATCCTTAGTTTCCTTTTCTTCAAAAATAAACACCCTAGCATCGCCCACCTCATAGGGCTATTCTAATGGTTAGGAGAGAGAAAGAACACAAAGCACTTACATATTGCCTTATACAATACATGTTCAAAAATGCTTGCTATTTATGGATGAGAAAAAATGAACTAAAGAGGCGAATTTACTTGCTCAAAGTCACTATGTGATGAATTCAGGCCTCACAAGCACAATTCTTCTGTAAGTCCCTCTGCCAGGGGGCCCAGACCTTTGGCCTTCCCAGGTATGTCTTATGCAGGCAACATCTCACGCTTTATTTCTGACGGTGAATACCTGCTAAGTTGCAGCTCCCTGGGACCCCCTTTCCCTGGTATCAGCGAGTCTTGACACTGCCACTTGATGTGAGTGTGATTCAGGGCTTGACATTTTATCCTGCTGGGCCTCAGGGGAGCGAGCATGCTCTGCATCAGTGGTTCTTCTTAACTCTGGCTGCACTTGGGAAGCTCTTTTAAAAATACTGATATCTGGGTTCTCATGCCCAGAGATTCTGATTTAACTAAACTGAGCTGTGGCCTAGACATTGGTCATTATGAAAAGATCCTCTAGTCAATTGTAAAGCCAGGGTTGATAAACACTGCCGAGGTCAGGAGTTGACGAGCTATAGCCCATGGGCTAAACCTGGCCAACAGTCTGTTTTTTATACATAAAGTTTTATTAGGACACAGACACACTTAATTGTTTACATATTGCCCATGACTGCTTTTGCACTATTGCAGCAGAGTTGAGTTATTGTAACAGAGACCATATGGTCTGCAAAGCCTGGTTTACATATTGCCCATGACTGCTTTTGCACTATTGTAGCAGAGTTGAGTTATTGTAAGAGACCATATGGTCTGCAAAGCCTAAAATATTTACTAACTGACCCTTTACAGAAAAAGTTTGCCAACCCTATTCTAAAGGTCTGTATAATCTCTATGGGTCTTTTATCTCTACCATACTATGGACCCATGATTCCTAACAGATAAATTAGATAATATAATCAATCTAGAGAAGTGACTTTCAAACTTTTTAGGCCACAACCCAGAGTAAGAAATACATCTTATATCTGTGATGGTTTTAAAAATATGTCTACAAAGTTACTGATTGTCTTCCGTTCAAGAGGTAGAACCTAATTCTCCACCTAATTCTTGAGTGTGGGCTGGACTTAATGGCATGCTTCTAAGGAACAGAATTCAGCAGAAGTGATGATTTGTGACTTTAGAGAAAAGGTCATTAAAAGGCATTGTGGTTTTTTTCTTGGTTCCTCTCTTTCTTAAATTCCTCCAAGAATCAAATTAGATATTTCAAGTCAGGCATTTGATATAGTGTCTGATACATAGTAAATGCTCCTTACATAAACCTTAATTCTCATTATTATAATTATCATAGCTCAATCCTTGATAGTGGCTCACTCCTGTTAGGGATCATTTTTACATTTTAAAGGAAGGAAATGGGGAGCTAGTCTTATGAATCTGGAGTGTCATTAAACTGAAATTCTAGGACTAACACTATAATCTCTATTTAGCCTTTTTACCATGCCTTAGGCAATGTGCTTGAATTCACATGATCCGTCTCCCCTAATTCTCACAATAACTCTATAAGTGATGCACTATTATTATCTTCAGTTTATGGTCAGGGAAAACAGAACACAGAACTTTTAAGTAATGTTCCCAAAGCTACACAGCTAGGAACTCTTAATTGGACCCCAGCAACTGCATTCTCACTCACATTACTCTTCTAGGACAAAAGAGAGAATAGCTATTTTGGGGAAAAGTTATTATTATTAGTGTTGGTAGTTGTGGGGGGTAGAGGTCTAGGACTAAAAGATCCCATAAAGGGGCCCGAAGCTACCTCACTTAAAGGCACAGATGTGGACAATGTGGATAAGAGCATAGCTCATCGCCTCTTTCAGGGGACCATGAGACCACTGTAGAATCTCTCTAAAAAGCCTGAGGCCAAAGTGATGCTTGGAGGAGATGCCTTGCTTGCCATCTGATTTCACAGCAGGTACTTACAGGCTCATACCTGTTGGCACTGCCTCAGGACACAGAAGTGCTTCAAAGGAGGGTGCTTTTCAGATGACTAAGAACTAGATATAGCCTCCTCTTCCCAGGAAGGGGAAGGTTTGTTCATTTATTCATAGACTTATTCATTCATGCTAACTTTTGAATGCCTATTATATGCCAAGGATTGTGGGAGACACAAACATAAACAAAATGTGGTCTCTGCCTTTGAGGATCATGAAGACTAAGGTCCAAGTGACCAGCTACTATGCTATGAGCTGAGCCCCACAGAGGAGGAATGAAGAAAGTGCTGTGGGGCTCAGCCTGGGGAAGCTCGGGAGGATGCCACAGACAAGGTGAGTCATTGGGAGACAAGTGAGCTGTATGTCAAGGCACAAATGGATAGGTGATAATGAGAACAGAGAAAAGAGAATAAACAAACAAAAAAATAGACTCGAGTACTTAGTGGCTGATTGGAAGGAAGCAAAGGAAATGCAAGAGTTACTGAGATGATTTTAAGTCTGTATCTGGCAATCTCTATCCAATAGAACTTTCTGAGAAGATGGAAATGTTTTCTCTGCATTGTTCAATATTGTAACTACTAGTCACACATAACTGTTGAACACTGGAAATATGGCTAGTGCAAGTGATTAATTAAACTTTCGTATAATTTTAATTAATATAAATTTAAAGCACTTTAAATGAATTATCTCATTTAATTCTCACAATAATCCTATGAAATAGGTACCACCCTAAGCCTCACTTACTGGGTGAAGAAACTGAGGCACAGAGAAAGATGACAGCCAGTAAATGGAATTTGAGCTGAGACATCCTGGCCCCAGACCCATGCTCTCAATCACTTCATTACAATGTCAGCATTCTGTTCACACAACTCCCTTTGTAGAGATAAGCACTTTTATGTAACAAACATTAAAAGCTTGTGAAATTTTGACAGTAGAACTATTTACAAGGTGTTAAGGCAGCTTGTTCTTTAAATGAATTCATGTGTGAACACCTTGATTCAACTCTTTAGTAAATCTGTAGGAGTTTGCTGAGATAGTTTACACCTCCAACTAAGTGACCTTACTTAATGAATTCTGAAAATGCAGTAAGCTGCTTAAGAGACTCCAAACCTTCTTCTACCAAAAGTAACTTAACCCAGGGAGGGACCTCTCAGTGGGAGTGGAGAATGGTTCTGTAGGTAATCCAAGGGAAATCACTGGACATTTTTGACTTCTAGCATAGAACTGGCATTAGAGCTCACAGCTGGAGACTCTGTTGTGTGGATTTGAGAAATCTCCTGGGAATATCCAATAGTCCTTAAGGAATGCTGACATTCAGCCTGTTCCACCAGGAAGCTGAAATAGAAACTGATGCCATTTTTTTTCTTCAGTGGGATTAATGGTAAATTGAAGACAAAAGTCTTAGAAGTGGCAGACCCTAGAAATAGTCAGAATGAATTATGGGGCTCTAAGAAAGATTCGAACCAGTGGCTCCTAGGATAATGTGGCATAGCTATAGGAGATTGGCAAATGTCACATAATGTGTCATTCCAAGATGAAAAGCAGGCAAATCTTACTGAGTGAAATGTCAAGTTGTATTTTCCCTTAGTTGCAAAAGGTGCAATTTTGAAAGGTGAGTAAAGACTCCCAATGAACCAGTCATTGTATATAACACAATGTTCAAGCCAGTTGCTATAGCAAAGCATCTTCCTTTGCAAAGTCCCCTCATCTAGAATAGGGTATCCATCAGTAAATTCCTGACATGGGAAACTTTTGGCTAATTGACACTAGGTCACCATCTGTAGGACCTAACTCTGACTTCACTCATTCCTTCCACCCATTTATTGGACACCCGCTCCATGTCAGGCAAGATTTTCAATACTGGGGACACAGCATTGAATAAATCAAACAACGTCTCTGCTTACTCGGAGCATTCTAGTGGGGAAAAAAGCAATAGACAAGAAATTTAAACAAAGACGACCATTTCAGGTCATTATATCTGTGCTGCAGAAAGTAAAATAAAATGTTATACCATGGCCCAGTTGCCTGGGGACATTTCTTTTGGCCTGAGTGATAAAATGTTAACTTCATTCTTTACTCTCAGAAACTGTTCCTCCCCTGCTCTCTGAATCTATTCTACCAATCACTCATGGAAAACAGTAGCTGTGAGATGCTCGTCTGCTATACTCATGTGAATGCACATTTGACTTTCATTTGACTCATTCCATTTTTCATTTGACACATATGATTTAATGATATCTAAAAGTTTTACTGGTATCCTTTGGGGTTCTATTTATTTCAAATATTGTTTTCTTTCTTCACTGTTTTGCCCCTAACTAAAATCCTTAATTTGATTTTCCTTTTATCTGGCAAGTTTTCTTTCATCTGCCCACTCTGAATTGGACTTGGTGCTAATGATGATGAATTCATACATGGAATTTAAAGCTGTCATCACTAACAAGTGCTGGGGGATATTGAGGACGGTTTCTTCCTTTTGTACAAAGCTAATACCAGCCAGACGTAGCATTTCTTAGACTTCTAAAAAGATGCCATCAAATTTTAGAAGACATAGGAGAATCTAATATCAAATAGCATTGATAGTATCTGTTTTTATAGAATTTCTAGCCATACTCTAGACCAGCAGTCCCCAATCTTTTGGCACCAGGGACCAGTGCTCCTATGAGAATCTAATGCTTGATGATCTGAGGTGGAGCTGAGGCGCTGATACTAGCACTGGGGAGAGGCTGCAATACAGATGAAGCTTTGCTGGCTAGCCTGCCATTCACCTACTATTAAGCTACCTAGTACCTAACAGGCCACAAATTGGTACTAGTCTGCAGCCCAGGGCTTGGGGACCCCTGATCTAGACTAACAGCCTTTTAATCAATTAACAAACTTCAATATGGAAAGATCTCTTTCCTCTCTTCATTGTACTTCTTCTGAAAGCCCAATAGGGGGAAAATATTCCTCATAGAGCCAGCAAAGTAGATCAAAAACATAGAAAAAAAAAATCCTCACATAAATTAATCAATCCCAGCATATCTGCAACTTTGATGATTTTGGGGTTTCAAATTGATGTTAAAAATAATCTCTGACAAGAATAATATTCCTATGAGTAAGATGGGGGAGTTGCTCTGCGAGAAAACTGGTAAAATCAGCCTCCTTTGCTGTGTTTTCCTTCTTAATTTGCTGACAGATTTTTCAGGATTACTTCAACATTTGCATCACATTCTCTAATTTTAGACAGGTAACAATGGTTGGGATGAGGTCATTGGGGTTCATCTCTCCCCTCCAAGGCAGCTCCTTTATCTCTACAGGCAACTGCCTCAGAGGTACACTGAGGCTTTCTTCTCCTTTGCCCACAAATACCCATCTCTCCCAGCTCGCTCTTCTTTCCTCAGTTGCTCCTAATTTCCCACCAGAAAGGCATAAGAGGGGGCCTCCCTGACTCCTTTCCAATCCATTCTGCTCTCAGCAGAATGTCTGTCTTCACATGGTGTTCTCCATGTGTGTAAAAACACCTGTCATACTGCATTAAGGTCCATCCTAGTAAACTCATTTTAACATGGTTACCTCTGCAAAGCCTCTATCTCCAATAAGATTACATTCATTGGGGTTTTACATCTTTAACATATGAGTTCTGGGGGATGCAATTCACCCGATAACAAGGACTATGTCACTTTGCATCCATAACATTCAACACAGTGCCTGACATGTGGTAGGCACTTAATAAACACTTCTTGATGAATGAAAGAATCAAAAGCAGATAAAGGGCCCTGAAGGAGAAATACTGGATTGGTAAGTTTCATAAAAGGATGGTGATGGGATATGGCTTTGCTCTCCATTATATTAGACTCCAGCTCCATGTGGCTGTTGAAAACTTGAAATATCCAAATCGAGTTGTGCTATAACTGAAAAATGCATTCCAGATTTCGAAGACTTAGTAAAAAAAAGTAAGATGTCTTCTTAAAAACTTTCATATTCATTATATGTTTAAATAATGTTTTGGCTATATTGAGTGAAATAAAATATATCATTAAAATTAATTTTACATGCTTATTTTTTTAATGTATCTGCTAGAAATTTAAAATAACATATATATCTTGCATTATATTTGTATTGGACAGCACTAGTATAAATAGAATTTAAAGCACAGACAGAGTATTGAAGTAGGGAGAGGAAGGAAAAAGTAGTCAGGACATAACAATATATTTCTTGTGTGTATATTTGTGTGTGTGTTAGTATGTGTGTATTTATCTTTTGTTGATGTATATATATTGTATATGTGTGTATTATTATGCATCCATCATTGTGCTAAGCACTCTATATGCAAAATCTTATTTAATCATCATGATCTGAAATGGTATATGTTGTTATTATTTTTAAAATATTTTTTAAATTTTTAATTACAGTTTAAATACAATATTATATTAGTTTCAGGTGTACAGCATAGTGATTAGACATTTCTATAAGTTAGGAAGTGATCACCCTGATATATCTAGTACTCATCTGACATCATACATAATTATCATAATATTACTGACTATATTCCTTATATTTTACAACACCATGACTATTTCGTAACTATCAATTTGTGCTTCTTAATCCCTTCACTTTTTTCATCCATCCTCCCAACCCCAATGCCATCTGACCACCGTGAATTTGCTCTCTTTATCTATAAGTTTGTTTCTGTTTTATTTGTTCATTTATTTTGTTCTTTAGCTTCCACATATAAGTGAAATCATATGGCATTTGTCTTTATCTGTCTAGCTTGCTCTACTCAGCACAGTACCCTCTAGGTCTACTTATGTCATTGCAGATGGCAAGATTTCATTCTTTTTTATGGCTGAGTAATATTCCATTGTATATGTGACACACCTGTTCCTCATCCATTACTCCATTGATGGACAGCCAGGTTGCCTCCATATCTTGGCTATTGTAAATAATGTTGCAATGAACATGCAATGAACATGTCCCTTTGAAGTAGTGTTTTGGGTTTCTTTGGGTTTCTTTTGGGTTTCTAAATGCCCAGAAGTGAGATCACTGGGTCCTTCGTTGTCTCTTATTATAGCCTTTGTTTTAAAGTCTATTTTGTCTTGTGTAAGTATTGCTACCCCAGTTTTTATTGTTGTTCCCATTTTCATGAAATCTTTTTCCATACCTTTACTTTCAGTCTGTGTGTTTCTTTCAATCTGAAATGAGTCTCTCATAGGCGGCATATGTAAGGGTCTTGTTTCCTTACCCTATCAGCTACCCTATCTTTTGGTTGGAGTATTTAATCTATTTACGTTTAATCTTTTCTCATTTGCCCTGAGATAACTCATGGATTATAGTTCTAACCTTACCCCCAAAGTTTGCCATGAAATCTCTCTAGTATATTGACAGTCTTTGGGGAAAAAAATGACATCATTCTAGTTATAGCATTCTCTCTTAAGTAGTTCAATCTCTGAAAACGTCAAATCCTAGAAAATGTAGCATTCCTACGAGTAGCACTTTTTTTTCCTAAATGAGAAGAGAGTTAAACTAATTATTGATACATACGTAATTACTGCCATTTTTTATTCATAATTTTGATCTTTTCTTGTTTTTTTTTTTTTTTCTTCTTCTTCTTCTTAAAGAAGTCCCACCTACATTTTCTGTAATACTGGCTTGGTGGTGATGAACTCATGTAGCTTTTCCTTTTTTGGTAAGATCTTTATCTGTCTTTCTATTCTAAATGATAGCTTTGCTGGGTAGAGTAATCTTGGTTGTAGGTCCTTGTCTTTCATCACTTTGACTATTTTGTGTCAATCCCTTCTGGCCTGCAGAGTTTCTGCTGAGAAATCAGCTGGCAGTCTTATTGGAGCCCCCTTGTAGGTAATTAACTGCTTTTCTCTTGCTGCTTAGATGATTCTTTGTCTTTAACTTTTGGCATTTTAATTATGATGTGTGTTAGTAAGGGCCTCTTTGGGTTCATCTTGTTTGGGACTCTAAATTTCTTGGGCTCGTACATCCATTTCCTTTGCCAGGTTACGGAAGTTTTCCACCATTATTTCTTCAAATACGTTTGCAATTCCTTTCTCTTGTCTCTTTCTGGTACCCCAATGATGTGAATGTTGGTGTGCTTGATTTATCCCAGAGGTCCCTTAAACTATCCTCATTTCCTCGGGTTCTTTTTTGTTGTTGTTGCTGCTGCGGTTTTGATTGGGTATTTTCTGCTACCTTATCTTCTAAATTGCTGATTAGATTCTCTGCTCCATTCAGTCTACTGTTGACTCCCTAGAATGTATTCTTTATCTTAGTTACTGTATTTTTCATTTCTGACTCGTTCTTTTTTTATGTTTTCTACCTCTACATTTATGTTTCCTATCTTTTTGTC
Organism: Pteropus alecto; assembly: GCF_000325575.1. NCBI lineage: Eukaryota > Metazoa > Chordata > Mammalia > Chiroptera > Pteropodidae > Pteropus > Pteropus alecto. The sequence continues at coordinate 16,922,424 of NW_006440638.1, read as the reverse complement.
TAAGTTCTCACTGTGATTATCGAGCATCCTTATAACCAGTGTTTTGAACTCTGCATCTGGTAGGTTGTTTGTCTCCATTTTCTTTAGTTCTTTTTCTGGAGTTTTGTACTGTTCTTTTATTTGGTACAGGTTTCTTTGTCTCTCCATTTTGGCTGCCTCCCTGTGTTTGTTTCTATATATTAGGTAGGGCTTAGTGGAGTGGCCTTATGTAGTAGGTGTACTGTGGGGCTCAGAGGCACAGTCTCCCTGGTCACCTGATCTGGTGCTGCAGGTGTGTCTCTTTTGTGGGTTATGTGTGCCCTCCTTGGTTGCTGTTTGCACATCACTGGGAGAGATTAACCCTCAGGCTAATGTGTTGTGAGGATTGGCTGGTGACTACAATGAAATAGCTATTGTGTAGGGGTTGAAATTATGGAGCAGGATTCACTTTAGCAGGGCTCTGGTGCCTGCCCTGTCTGCCCTTGGGTGTATCGTTTATGAAGGTGACCAGGTAGTGCTCCATGTTGGTCTGAAGCCAGCCACTAAACATGCTGGCCCTGGGGCCTCCTAGCCAAGTTCAGCCATTGCCTGTGCCCTGTCTGGGGTCACTTGGCATAAGCCCTGAGTGATCTGTGGGTATCTTCCATCTGCTCTAAGCATGGAGGTACCTGGGAGAGGCTAAGCTGTGAACTGAGTCTGACTGCTGCTAGTGCCAAGATTAGAGGTGCTTAGCAAGAGGTATGAGGCATGCTGAGGCCAGATGCTACATGTTTGGGATTTGTGAACCTTTGAGAGATTTTAGAAAAATCTATAGCATGAGCCAAGACAAGCTGTTTGTTATGGAAAAGCCCCTGAAAGTGGATTGGGTGGGCCTGCAAGTTAGGTCAGGCAGGGTCTCAGGGAATCACCAGAGCAGATAACTACTGTTAGCTATGTGGATGAAGACTCAGATAAGGTGGCTGCCTGAGTCTGCATATTGTGGGTAGGGGGTGGGGGCACAGGGCTCAACAAAGGGATAATGGCTTCTGACAGCACTTCTGTCTGGGAAAAGGCTGTCCCTCCAACTCTCGCCCTGAAGCCAGATAATGCAGTTCCTTTCTGTATGTCCCTGGTGCCTTTTGAACTGCTGCCCCATCACTGGAGCTCAGAGTGAGTGAGTCCATGAGTAAGCCTGTGCACATGAGTAAGTCCATGTGAAGGCCCTTCTTAGAGGAGTGCCTGGGACTCCATCAGCCTTCCATCTCACTCAGCCATGATCTCCACTGGTTTTCACAGCCAGCCAGAAGTTATGGGTACTTCTCTCCCTGGCACTGAAACCCTGGGCTGGGGAGCCTGAGGTGGGCCTGGGATCTCTCTCTCCTCAGGGAGGACCTCTGCAGTTGAGATTTCCCTCCCAATTTTTAACTACCACTCATGGGTATGAGAGCAGCCCATTCTGTGTCTCTGCCTTTCCTATCAGTTTGGATGTAGCTTCCTCTGTATGTCCTTACTTGTAGGACTTATGTTCAGCTAGACTTCAGGCAATTCTCAGTGATGGTTGTTCTGTAATTTAGTTGTAATTTTGATGAGGTCGTAAGAGGATACAAGCACAATGTTTACCTACTGTGCCATCTTGACCGGAAGCAAGCTGTAGTGTGTTATCATCTCCATTTTACAGATGAGGAAAGTGAACTAGCTAGAAGGTCAGGTAACCCACCCAAGGTTACTACAGGTGGTGTTTTAAACCCATCCACCCTTTCCTCAGGGTACATGCCCTTAGGCACTCCTTCCCTTTTTATAAGAGAGGTGTCTTTTTGGAGAGAGCAAAAGCACTGAGGTGAGCCAAAGCCTAAGTCGGGACATATGTAGATCCCTGTAGGAAAATCCCACCTCCTTCCCAGCCTTTATTAGAATGAAACCTAATCAGACATCCTGAAGAAACCCAGTCGAGTCACTTCGTGACCCTGCTATAATTGCCTCCTCTGTTGGATCAATGATGAAGCAGAGAGCTGAGCAGCTGTGGCATCTGCAGTAGCTGAGCAGGATAACAAAAGGGGCAGAGGTGTAGTAAGAGCATTTCGACTTTCAGTAAAGCTCCAGGGACTGAAAGTTGAGCAGAAAGCAAGTGTAGACAGAACAATGAGCTAACAGCCTCTCTCTTGGCCAGGGCTCCGCCCCAGAAGAAAGCTCTGTGGGATGTGAGGAAATGAGGTCCAATGCCAGAACACTTTCCCTTTCACTGCAGAGGCGTTTGAAGGTACTTGCAAGTGCTAACACAGAGCTTCCAGATTCTGTCTTCCAGTATCTTATAGTTAATACTGGCTTTCATTAGGGCATCTTCAGCTACTGTTCAAACAGAGGGGCGTGTCAAAAGAAATAATCTGACGAATCAGGTTACTTCCTCCTCCTCTCTTTCCATAACACTAGTCCCTTCACTCTATTTCCTCCCAAGATGGGGGGAGGGAAACAAAACAAAACTACATTTTTTCATGAATGTAACATGTTTGAATTCCCACTCACCAGCTATTGGACCTTGAACAAATTGTTTAATATTTCCAATTTGCAGTTTCCTTCAGCGTAGAACTGAGTGTTATTTAATGCATCCATCAGAAGGCTGTTCCTTATTAAACTAGCTACTGTGGCCCAGTAACTCATACATTCAATAGCTATTTATTGTTTTCCTACTATGTGCCAGATCTTATGTTATTTATTGTTTCTTAGGCAGATTCTTTAAGTCCCAGGCCAGACCTACTGAGTCAGAATCTCTGGGGTGCAGCCTGGGAATCTTATTTTCAACACACTCCCCGGGTGATTCTGAGGTTGGACACTGAAGATAGATGACCCTGAGGTGACATGCTAATATCTCAATAGTGATAATTATTACCTGTACTTTATTTCACTCAATAAAGTCTTGAGAACAGAAATTATCTTTCTCCCTATCCTCACTACTTGTTAGCTTTCAAATACTTTTGGACTTAATGACTGAGTGAATGGTTCCATCTTTGACACTTCTAGGTGGTTCTTAATCTTGGCTGCACATTAGCATCAACTAATGTTGATTAGTGGAGACAGGGAAAGCTTTTTAAGAAATACTGATTCCTAGGAACTACTCCAGGTCAATTGAATATGACTTTTCAGGAGTAGGGGCTGGGAATTGCTTTTTTTTTTTAATTGAGGTATAACTGTACACATCTTTAATGTATAGCTCAATAAATTTTTATATATAGATACACCCATTTAACCACCACTCAGATCAAGACATAAAATATTTTCAGCCATTTAGAAGGCTCTCTCATGTATCTCTGAGTCAGTAACACAAATTATCCTTACTCCCCTCACTGATATTTTTTTAAAGGTTCCCAGGTGATTCTAATGTACAGGTAGTTTTGAGAATCACTGATTTAAATTCTAGAACATTGAACTTTCCATCTCTAAGCCCTCACACTACATTTGTAAACTTGTCTTTGGGAAGTTTCTTAATGAAGTGATGGGGAATAGTAAATAATGGGATGAATCTTAATTAAGTTGATTGTCAGGGCAATCAGAAAATGAAACACTTTCAGGATAACCCAAATTATTGCTGCCTGCCCATGCTTATCGCTTCTTTCAATTCCTGACTTATGATTTCCTCTGGGCCTACCTTTCATGTCATCAAAATCCCCCTGTGAATTGCTACCTTTCCTTGGTTTGTGTTCTTCCCCCGAGTGCCAGCCATTGGTTTCAGCTACAGCAGAAAGCAAACAACAAGAGCAACAAAAATAGGTGGAGGTTCTTAATTTCTTTTTTGCCTAAAACTCCTTGACACAGTCTGGTGAAGTCTATAGACCCCTCTCATCATGTTTTTAAATGCATAAAATAAGACCTGGAGGATTACGAAGATAACCGACTTTATAGATATACAGATATCAAAATAAATACATCCTTTTAACATGTGCTTATTTAATAACTCATTAAAAAACAAGATCTAACAACAAATCTAATACAGTATTTTTGATGAGTATAAACAATACTTCAAGGTTTCTGCGGCAACTACTAAAATGATATGAAACTATCTGTTAAAATTTATTATAGTTTGTTGCCTACATTCATAATTTAATATAATACTGTTTCAGGTAAAAGCTAGTAGAGATGAAGAAGCAATTCCCCACACCCCACTGAGTTTATGGACATCCTAATGCAATTTATAGACTCCCTCTAAATTCTCCCTAAATCCCCTGTGTGAGATAGTTTCAAATTCTTGTCTTATTCTGATTTTCTGGATCCAAAGCCATTAGCTACTGAGGTTGATTACCTTGGCCAGCTTTGTCATCTCACCTGCAAAGAACCTAAGATATGGAGGGCTGAAATGACTGTCAAAGGTCTGGTCTCTGGGATTGAATTCCAGGTCTCTCCCATGACAATATGCCTAGCAACTTAGAATGACCCGACTGCTCTCTTAGTTTGTACTAGATTTGTATAATACTTATTACTCAATTATTTAATTATTCATAGGGTTGTTTTATAGTCTAATAGCTACATCCATGTTTATTATTTCTCTCATTATGATGTAAAGTCCTGGACCAAGGAATTAAGTCTTATTTTCCTTCGTGACCAGAAATAAACTCATGCATATATGATCAATTAATTCATGACAAAGGAGTCAAGAATATACAATGGATAAAGAACACGCTCTTCAATAAATGATTAGGAAAATTGTATAGCCATAAAAAAAAGAAAGAAACTGGGCCATTATCTTACACCATACACAAAAGTTAACTCAAAATAGATAAAGGCTTGAATGTAAGACCCGAAACCATAAAACTCCTAGAAGAAAACATAGGCAATAGGCTCCTTGACATTGGTCTTGGTGATGATTTTTTGGATTTGACACCAGTAGCAAAGGCAACAAAGGCAAAAATAAACAAGTAGGACAACATCAAACTGAAACCATCAACAAAATTAAAAGGCAACCTACTAAACAAGAGAAGATATTTACAAATCATAAATCTGATAAGGGGTTAATATCCAAAATATACAAAGAACTCACACAACTCAACAGCAAGAAAACAATCTCATTAAAAAGCAGGTAGAGGATCTGAATAGACATTTTTCTAAAGAAGACATACGAATGGCCAACAGGTACATGAAAAGGTATTCAACATCACTAATCATCAGGGAAATGCAAATGAAAACCACAAATGAGACAGCACTTCACACCTGTTAGAATGGCTACTATCAAAAAGACAAGAAATAGTTTGGGAGGAAAAAAATTGTGTAGATGATAGAGGCTCTGTCCATTCCTCTGGTGACCAACAAAGTTGTGACAGAAACAAGGGGCAAGCAGCAAGGAAAATCACCTGGGATCTAGATGAATAAGCCATAAAAATAGGAAGAAATGCAAGAAATCATTCTGCAGTGGCAGAGGATATGATGTGACGAGGGTGCGGGGCTGCCCATTCTCAAGCTGCTAAGTGAGATGGAGGCTGCAGCAGTGGCAGACACCTCTTAAAGGGGCCGCATCTGCGAGCAGCTTTTGCAGTGACGGACCTGCTTGCTCTGAGCACCAGTGCCAATTTGGCTGTGTGCAGGGGGCACCAGGGATTTACAGGGAGACATTGTCGGATACTCATCTGTACAGAAGTGCCGGTGGTATCCACTGTTAACCTGTTGAGTTCTCCTCTCACCCAGTGCAGGGACAGAGTGCCGCCAAAGACCTGATGTCATCAAACTGGATAACAGAGATCGCTCTACCCAGATGATTCCCTGAAAACCACGCATCCTGCAACTCACGGCCCCACCCAAGCCACATCCAGGTGTACCCTCAGTGAGTCAGGTGCTCTTAGACTCACACTGGAGGCGCTGACCTTGATTTCTGGTGTGGCCTTTTGAGGCAACTATAAGCACAGCATCTGTGGATTGCTCGCTGAATCTTAACATGTGGCCCTGGAGGGGCACAGGCTTGGGCTAAATTTGGCCTGCAGCTGAACCCCTCTCAGTACTGTGCCACTGGACACCCACTTCACAAATCCACACTAATAAGACCAGGAGATTTAGAAGCATTGCTTAGTACATAGAAACAGACATGGAAAGGCAGCCAAAATGAGAAGACAAAGAAGCAAAAAACATATGAGAGAACAGAACAGAGATCTAGATATAATGGAGTCAAATAATCTAACAGGTGCAGAGTTCAAAACACTAGTTATAAAGATGCTTAATGAACTTTTGGGAAGTGA
>NW_006440638.1:16913093-16915670 GCF_000325575.1 Pteropus alecto | reverse complement strand
AGTCGAAGAACACGTAAAGAGCTGCCCAGGCAGAAATAAGCTAAAGGACTTTATCACCACTAAGCCAGTATTACAAGAAATGTTGGAGGGAATTCTTTAAGAAGAAAAAGTATGTATCATGAACAGGAATAAAGAATGGTAACAACTACATTCCTATTAATAAGTACCTCAAGTGGAAAATAATTAATTGCTCCAACTAAAAGGTACACTGGATGAATGGATAGGAAAAACAAGACCCTTACATGTTGCCTACAAGAGATTCACTTCAGATTAAAAGACACACAGACTAAAAGGAAGGGGATGGAAAAAAATATTGCATTGATGGACCTAGAAGGTATTTAAGTCAGACAGGGAAAGATAAACACTATATCATTTCACTTACATGTGGAATCTAAGGAATAAAAAGAACAAACTAATCAAAAGACCCACAAGTATAGTGGACAATTTGGTGACGGACAGAGGGGAGGGAATTGGGGTCTGGGAGAATGGATGAAGAGTTAAAGGAGTGCAAATTAGTAGCCGATGGGTGGTCACAGGGATGGGGAACACGGCATAGGTAATGCAGTTAACATTAATATGTGGGCTAGGTGGAGGGTCAGGGGAGGTAGGAAACAATCTGGGGAATTGTTTTATGAACTACTTTTATTATTACAGTAGATGCTTTCATAAGTGAATTCAACCTTCTAAGGTAACCAGTGCTTCACTTCTCATTTCCATCAAACGTATAGAATAATGCTTATTACCTGCAGAATTCCAGTGACCAGTGGGTTTCTTGCTAATACTGTCTGCCCTTCTGATCCCATCAGGTGAATGCCACACTTACCAAGATTCATTTGTGCTGGTCTCCAAAATTATCTGTGCCATCAGTAATTTAATAATTTATTTAAATGTTGTGTAATATATGTTTGAAAAGAAAATTCTAATTAGAATTTTTAGAAGTTTAGAGACTTAAAAATTTAGAAGTGGAAGAAATATATCCAAATGTTTTACACACACACACACACACACACACACACACACACACAATGGAATTTTATTCAACTATGAAAAGCATGAAATCTTGCCTTTGCAACAACATAGATAGCCCTTGAGGACATTCTGCTAAGTGAAATAAGTCAGACTGAGAAAGACAAATACTGTATGATCTCACTTACATGTGCTATGTGGAAACAGAAAAAAAAAATCTTGAAACCTGAGCTCTTAAATACAGAGAATAGATTGGTGGTTGCCAGGGTGAGGGGGTTAAAATGAGTGAAGGGGTTCTAAAGGTATAAACTACTAGTTACAAAATACATAAGTCACAGAGATATAATGTATAGCATGGTGACTACAGTTAATAATATTGTATTGCATATTTGAAAGTTGGTAAGAGAGTAGATCTTAAAAATTCTCATCACAAGAAAAAAAATTGTAACTGTGTAGTGACAAATGTTAATTCAACTTTTTGTAGCGATCATTTCACAATATATACAAAGATCAAATCATTGTCAAATGAAACTCACTAATGTTGTATGTCTAATTGTCAAATGAAACTCACTAATGTTGTATGTCTAATTATGTCTCCATATAACATAAACGATGTTATATGTTAATTATTTCTCAATCTAAAAAAAAAAAAGAAAAGAAAAAAATCTTTTTGGTTAATCTATGTTAACCAAAGCAGTGTACACGAATTTTCAAAACTAGAATATTTAAATAAATATTTAAATAAAATAATGTAGAATGAACATAACAATAACATAAAATAACTAGAAGCACATATTTACAAAACGGGATCACACTATCAATTTATCGATTTCCTGCAACTAGTATTCGCACTTTAAAATGTATTTTGAATATCTTCCCATTTTAGAGATAGATAGGCTTTGTTCTTGGACAACTGCAAAAAATGTTCAAGTATCTGGTTGTTTCAAAATTGTAAATAATTCCTCAAATGTTTCTAATTTTTAACTCTTAAAACAATGTATATTCATGTATATGTTTCTTTGATCACATATTTAAACACTTCTGTAAGGCAAATTACTAAAGGTGGAATTATTGGATCAAATAATATTTTATGATTTAATTTTGGAAGGTATCATCTTATTTGTCCTCCAGAAAGTTTGTGCCAATTTATATTCTCACAAGCAAAGTGCCAGTTCCCTGTATCTTTGCCAATACTAGGTATTGGTAGTCTTTATTTTTAATTGTTGCCAATATGATAGGTGAAAAATCTGACAGTATTATCAAACATGCATTTTTTCAATTATTAGCAATATGAAACTTTTTTCATATATTTATTATATACTTGTATTTATTCAGCATTTATGCCCTTTACTCATTTTCCTGTTTGGGTTACAAACTTATTTCTTAGATGATGAATTAAAGCAAAGCCTTGCTGCTCACCTCTGAATTTCTTATCACCAGCTTGCATCTTCAAGTTGATTAGTTAAGAGTTGAATCACTGCTACTTATACAAAATATGAGCAGCCAAAAATCCATTTGAAATGAGATAGGGTTATAAATAAATGATACTTTTTAAAATATGTAAACTAGGGTTGTATGCGACTTGCCTCAGTTCTTTTTTTGGATTTCACT
>NW_006440638.1:16905876-16913048 GCF_000325575.1 Pteropus alecto | reverse complement strand
TGACAGTTGGGCAGAAATTGTGCTCTACGGCAGTTCTCTGAAATAATGTATTATTATCACTACCATTCATACCAGGAAAAACTGGCCAGAAAGGTTAAGACTCAAAGTCATAAAGTTAATGGATGCAAATGAGCCAACATCAAACATGGCCAGTTCTGAGAATTCTAGAGTTATAATGTCAAGACCTTCTCATAGTAAAGGAATTGGCAATGATTGTATAGCCTGAGTTGTTGCCCATTTTCTCCTTTTTCCTGTAGTAATAATCCTGGCCACCATTTATTAAGCTTTTACCAAATGCCAGACATTGTGAATTTATATATGTTATCTTTAATCCTTATTATTCTTTGAGAAAATGTGATGGGCATTTGTTTTGCTATCTTGTTGTTGTTGTCATTGTTGCTCAGGCCAATCCTTTCTCTTGGTAAAGGACTGCAATTTTCTTTAGGGGATGCCCTATTCCTTGCTCTGTTTAGCTGTCAATTAAGGAGCCTTGTCAAGGAGGGATATTGTGACCTACTATTGGTCACTATCACTCGCTGGCAACTTGGAATCTTTCCTGTTAGAGCTGATCTTTCTCAGGGGTTGTCATCTGGGAGAGTTTTCATTAGTTCCTGGGACTTAGATCCCTATAGCCACCCAGCTTTCTGCACTTTCTGAAACAGTTTCTAGCCAGTTCTTTGATCTCTGAATTTTCCATATCTTTCTAATACCTTCACCTTTGGTTAAACTAGAGAATTTACATATTATTATTAGGCCCATTGTACAGATGAGGTAATTGAGGCTCTTCCAATTAGTAAGTTAAGGAGCTAGGAGCTACCCGAAACCTGTTCTGTACCAAAAAGCTCTGAAATACTGATATGTAGCCACGGTCACAGTTAGTTGGTACAAAGGAAAAGCAAGCAAGCCAACAAACAAATCTTGAAAGTTTCTTTTTACTTTCTCAGACATAATGTAATTGAATTAAAAATCTTTTTCATAAAGAAATTGTATATATAGCATTAAAAAGCTTTACATCATGGTTAATTGATTGCTCATTTTTCTCATTTTTGCTACCTGATATTGCATAGTTTCCTAATTTCAGAGAGTTCATTTGGAGAATGGGAACTGCCATTAGGCCAATTCTGGGGTCCTAACTAGGGAAGGCTTTGTCTCCTAGTTACTGTTTTGGGAGTGCTGTTTAGCTGTGGTGAATGAAGGCCAGAAGAAATCATGGGGAAGCCAATCAGTGCAGGGCTGTGATTTCAGTGGCAAAGAGAAGAAATGGAAGGAAAAAGGGTTGTCGTTTTGAGCAAAGCAAGATGCTTCTGAGATTAAAAGGAGAAGCCTGCTTGCAAAATATCAGGTGGTTCAAGGAAACCAATTAGGTGGGTAGAAAAAAAATATTTGACAAAATTCACAAAAATATACGAGATATGGTTAGACTAAGGTCCTAAAGAGAAGACACCTAAGAGCATAATTCTTGTCATTTTAAGTTTTTGCTGATGCAAAATATTCTGCCTTGTAGGATGCCGATTTTTCCTGAGATCTGCAAAACTTTTATTGAAAAAAATGTTTCTACCTATAGATTAAAAAGAGACTTGAGAGATACACCCAACCACATGGATGGACCTCATTTACATAGCAATTCAAACAAGCTGTAAAACAATTTCTATAGATACATACACACAGAGAGAAACAAAAACCAACCACGGAAATGGGACCACATTTGATATTAATGATAAGGAACACTTCTAAATTTCTTTAAGGTGTAATAATAGTTTTTTGGCAATGATTGTCTTTTAAAGAGTTCTCATCTTTTAAAGACACATACTGAAATAAATACAGATAATAAAATGTTTGAAACATTTCAAAATAATCTGAGAATAGAGGTCTTGGGAAGAGACAAAGATGAAACAATGGCCTAAACTCCTTAGGTGACAGGTGATAAAAGCTGGATGGATAGCTACATGAAGGCTCATTATACTATTCTTTTTATTTTAGCACATGTGAGAGATTTTCCATAGTAAAAGTATAAATAAAAAGGGTGAAATGTATCTGCTAAGCTTGGTGTAAGGGCTCATTTTATTATTATTCTTTAAACTCTCTATATACACTGCATGTTCTGTTTTGTATATATAATAGATTCATGTCATGATATTGTTTTGATTTAGCCAATGTCTACACTATTTATTAGGCTCTAAATGCCCTTTGCATGAATCTCATTTTTACTCAGCTGTCAGGCCTTAGACAAATCACTTTAACTCTCTATATCTCAGTTTTCTTATCTTTAAAATCAAGATAATGATAAAACATACCTTATAGGATTTTTGTGAATATTAAATTGAAAATACCTCTAAAGTACTAAGCCTAGTGCCTGAGAAATTACAAAAACTTGGCAAGTGTTAACTATTACTATTCTAAATATTTATAATACATATAGATATTTTGAGATATTTATTCAACATTTCTTGAATGTCTATTGAGATTTCATTATATTTTGTGAGCTATTTTTCTCATTATGATGCTGTACACAGAAGGACTTAAATATATATGGGGCTTAAGCATTATGTTACATCTGTTTGTGTCACAAAAGATACCATATCATTGCTGCATTCCAGTTTACCTGACCTTAGAAGGTAAACTGTCAGGTAGACAGTTTACCTGAACCTTAGAAACCATTGCCACATATTAACACATGTACATTAAATACTGTAAATGCTACTTGGAGATGTATAAGGTCTTTTAAAATGAAACATTAAGACATTCTGCTTAGTAGTGTAAAATTTACTATAGCATTTAGAATACTATCAGACTATGCATATTGACATTTATTCTTTTTCTAAATAAGAAAACAATAGACTGAAGTGTATGGTATAACATTTAAACTTATATTATTATAAGTCTAGATCTAGTAGAAAATGGTAAGGGAATTTCTGGAAAAATCCAGGAAGCTTAGCGGCCGGTTTTCTGAATGATAGTTTTTTAATTGTGAAGCGAGACCTTTACGCAAACTTGGAACATTCTATATCATTTGCTTGCTACACAGTCTGACAGATCAAAGCACTTTGCCATTTTCTGAAGGTGGATTACATTAGATACTGTCACCCAAATGGGAAGACTTTACTGCTATTTTCCACCACTTATCTATATCAAAACCAAACCTTTAAAACTGACAGAATCGGGGCAGAGAGATGACATGAATTTTATCTTTTACATTAGACTTATGGGTTATCACAACAATTAGCTAAAGAGTATATTGGTCCCTCATCGTCTGCTTGCTTTGACTATCTAAATTCTATCATGTAGCTTGATTAACTTTTAAGCTGAAATAGTGGATATTTTGGAGAGTCAAAGCATCACAATGTCTTGAAATTCTAGAGTTCATGTCTCAAATGATCCTATTTTTTCTAATCTCCTGGTGGTATAAATGCAGATTCTAAAAATGTTAATGGTTCATAAGACCAACTCTAGGCAGGCAGAGATCATTTAAAGACTAGCAAAGTCCACAGTGTGGGCATCCAAGCCAGTTCTTCAACCTTAGGTTGCATCAGAACTTCTCAGTGGAACGACAATGAACTCTTGCAGCAATATCCATAGAAAGTCTGTATATTGGAATTGATCAATTTTTGTTTTTCTTTTTCTATATGCAAATATCTCTAATTCATTCACCTCTCTTTCAACAGACTCACCATACTCAAGACTAAACATAAAACAACCAATGAAGAGTTGCGTTACTTGCCTATCAAAAACCAAGATGAGTTTGGATCTGCTGAGGTTCAGCACAGAATATCGCATGTGGTCACAGTAAACACAGTTTGTTGAATGAAAAAATAGAGAAATGTCAAATGTTTTGGTAACAATGCAAATTAGTTCTGTGGTATTTGGCATATTATACAACTGAATACCCTAACTTTATCTCCAGCCCTGAGCTCCATACACATTTGTATATCTCCTAAACATGTCCACTTAGGTACCTAATAGAAATATCAGAGATAACTTGCACAGAAGAGAAATTTTGGCTCCATTTACCCCAAATGTGCTCTTTTCTCATCTTTGAAAATAACATCTTTATCTATCCCATTACTTATATTTAAAAACCTGGGGATCATCTTTATTTCCTCTTTTCTCTCATACTTCGTATCCAGTCTAGCAGTAATTCTTATTGGTTCTATCTCTACATTTTCTGCTGAATCGGACAGCTTCTCAGTATCTCCAAACCACTATCATCTCTCATATAACTGCTGCTCAGATCCCCACCTGATCTCTCTGGATACCTGCTTGTTCACTCTTTAGCCCAGTTTCCACAAAACAGCCTGAATGATCTTCTCAAGGCGTAAATGAAATCTTATTATTACCTTGCTTAAAATTCACCCATGGTGCCTGTTGCTGATAGGCTAAAATCCAAACTCATTGCCATGGACTATCAGATCCTGTTAGATCTGGATCTTGCCCATCTCTCTGACTTTATTTCTTACCACTTTCCTCTCTGACCTCTGTGCTCCTACAATACCATAAACTCTTTTTCTCCTTGCTATTCCCTCTGCCTGGTAACTTGTCTCCATTACCTAATGGCCGACTCCCTCTAATTATTTAGTTCTTGGGCCAAATGTCACCTCATAGGGTGATTTTTTTCCCCTGGCCACTCCTCCTAAAGAAATTCCTCTTCTCCTTCTTGACAGTCCATTATCTTATTTAATTTTTTACATGTTTATTGTTAAACAATTTTCACTATTATACAGTTTCCAAATTATATTTTTTAGTCCAAAGAGAAATGACCAGAGGGCTTGCTGTTTTTCTGTCCAAGTATGAAGGGAAACGTCCAGGCTATTTCTCTCCTCTTCTCTAAGATAAGCATGGCCAGGTGAAATTCTTACAATGGTACTTTGAGAATCCTGGTTGCTTCCCAGTTGAGTAACTGTTGATCAAATCTTCTTATCCATGGAAAAATGTCGATATGAGACTGGGTGGGCTCAGTGACTCGAATCAGTTTTGGCAGCAGTTTTGGAGACTCTAACTCTTGGAAGTTAAGGAGGTGACACATTCCCACCCTATACATTTGATAGACTGAGTGCAACCCACATTCCCAGTAGGGAAAAAAATATTGTCGGTCGCATTAATTGTGTTTTTCTCTCAGCAAGCAGTTGCACTGCTATGAGTGAATATATCATTTCCTTCTCAGAGTCTGTGGGAGGCCTCCTTGAGCAGAGAAGTGCATACAGAAAGGGATATATTTGTTATACTGAAGGTTCAGGTCTGGGGTTCAGGTTTGGAGAGAGACTCAGAGTATTTGCTTTAAAATGCTGCAGGTAAAGTCATGGATCTGTGATTTTAGAACATTTCTGGTAAGAGAAAGGAATTAGAAACCTTCCAATGGACCCCTTTGTAAATTCATAGTTCATGCCATCTGCCACTATGCCCCTTCTTGGCCCTGCTTTAGCCCCATAGACCTGCTTTGAACTCTTCAAACTTTTAGTACCTCTCCTGGCCAGGGCCTTTGCCTGTACTGTGTCCTCTGTCTTAAAAGTTACTCCCTCCCTCCGTACTTCATCTGGTGAATGCCTACTCATCCTTTACACACCAAATTCAAACATTAGTTAAGACAAACTACCTCTGACTCCTAATCTATACTATATTCCCCCACAGAGCTCTGTTTTTTTCCTTCAGTTTTTAATCTCAATTTATAACTATAAACTCATTGGTGAGAGAGATTTTAATTGATTTTGGTCTTCCCCAAAGGCTTGTAATGTACATGGGTACAGGGATTTTATCTGTTTTTACTTACCATTATATCCCTGGTGCTTAGCACAGGGCCCACCATCAGCAAGTATTTGTTAAATATTAATAATCTGTAAATAAGGATGATACATTCATGGAAAATACCCATCCTGAAAAATGCAGCCACTCTCAAAAGAAAAAGTTCGTCCTATCGTTATGCTAAAGGTCAGTGGTGATCATTTGTCCTGTTAACAAACATTTCCCTGCTTTCTACCGTCTGCTAACATGGTAGCATTCAACTTCACATAACTTTTGTGACTGAGCGGGGTCGTGCGACGACTTCCTGTCCTATGAGTCGTGAGCACATGTGCTGTGTGTCTCTTCCAGGCTAGAACCTTTATTCCCTCCAGAGCTTTCTTTTGCTCTGGCACAGTGGTAACATCATTTGAAATGGGAGCTGCACCATCAGCCTGGATTATTGAGTAAATATTATGAACAGAGTCCCCTTGCCAACCTAAGGGGGACACATAGCACCAAAGAAAAAATAGTCCTTGCCTTATAAGCCACTGAAGTTTGGGGCTGTTTGTTACTACAGCACAATGTAGTTTATCCTAACTGATATAAGAGCTAATTCCAAACTTCCTTGTTCAAAAAGTAACAGGTGCAATAATAATAATGATAACAACAATAATAAACACGTGTCATGTATGGTTCTATAAGCTTTACAGGAATGATCTCATATCGACCTCACGAGAACAGTATAAGGGAATAATATTTTTATTTTCAACTTACAGATGTAGGAATGAAGCTCAGGGAGGTCCAGTAAACTGTGCCAAGTCACTTTGTAAGAAGTAGAGCTTGATTCTGCCTTACTCCAAAACACAGATGATGTTAATCACTGAGAGAGTGGGCCTGCCCAGCTTAGGCATAATCACACATTAAAGGATTTATCCTGAACAGATTTCTCATCCTCAGCACTAGTGACATTTGGGGCTGGGTGATTCTTTGCTGGGAGGTGTGGGGGACTGTCCTCTGCCCTGTGAGATGTTTAGCAGCATTATGGCCTTTAGCTTCTACCAGATTCCAGAAGCACTCCTCACCCCACTTCTTCAGTTGAAATAAAAAAACAAAATGTCTCCAGACATTGAAAATGTCTGGGAGGTGAGGAGAATAGGTGTCAACATTTCCCCTAGCTGAGACCCAATGGTCTAGCAGCTGATTTAACTTGTTTGCTGAGGAATTATAATATTGGGTTCTGGGATGATGATTGGCAAGTCAGAGGTTGCTGGGGCCTTCAGGAAGAATCTGATGTTAACCACACAAGCCTGTTAATAATTCCTTGTGGAAAGTGCTACAAAGGAAAATTACTGAGCTTTCTGCTAGGATGAAAAATGTTCTTAGACCTGGCTGCAAAGAGGCAATTCATATCGACTAGATTTTTATCAAGAGAAGATGTTACAGGTCTCACGAATGCCAGT
>NW_006440638.1:16864182-16905836 GCF_000325575.1 Pteropus alecto | reverse complement strand
ACGCTAAGGTTTTTTGTTTTTGTGTTTGTTTTTTTCCAATTCAAGGGACCCTGATGCCAGCCTTAAGATCAGCAGACAGGAGGAGGAAAAGGGACATGGTTCTACACAGAATCCTGCCATAAGAGTGGTATGGGGCTTGCATCTACCATCTGAATATACATGAGCTAGACTCTACGAGGCCTTTTATCTATCAAGTGGCTCTCAGAAGGGCTCAGCAGGTCTGGGGATAATGTACTCAGATGTTTATCAGGCCAAACGTCAAAAGCATCCACTGAGACTAAAGAAGAAGAAAATATATCCCTCTAAAAATAAACCTGATTTTAATTTCAAACTGGGTCAATTTGGCTTGGGAATTATTGGGGAGTGTAGCTGAGCGGCTCAGGAGATGAAGTGGAACCCTTGCTAATTTAATTTGCATATGCTACTTAAAATTCGAGAAGCCTGCTGCTCCCTGGGTCTGGTGGTGCCCTTTCCCACCTCTGCAGGCTCTGTCTGAGAGTCACTGTGGTAGCCATTGTCTCAGAGAGGGGCAGAATTCCCTCAGGTGCTTTGGAGAGCCTTCTCCAGAGGTCCACTTGTCCAGGACAGGGCAGAGGAAAGGCGTAGGGTCAAGGGTGTCACAGGTCAGGCTGCCTCACGTGGGTCCTGCAGTGTCCAAGGAAGCTGTACCTGTAGTTTCCTGGTACGTGAGATGGGAGTTAACCATTCTCCTGCAGGCATTTCACCTTGATGTATGTGTGCTCAGGACAGATGCTCAGGAGCTCACATGGATTGGAGTGAAACAGAAAAAGTAAAGGCACTACAGCAGAGCTTCGGGTCAATGCTCCACCCCTGCCTCATTCAGGGGCAAGAGAAACCAGACTCTTTGGAGACCACTCTCTTTCCTTTCTCTTTTCTCCTGATTTTTTTTTTCCATCCACATATTTGCCGGCTTACCTTTCATATTCGAACCTGCCTCCTCCTTTCCCTAAGAACTCAGCTTTCACCAGGCACCACCGAGATGGCATATAACTCAGCAGTTACCAGATCTGGGGACTTCATGGACTAAGAAATAATAATTTAAAAGCAAATAAATCAAGGCATAGACATACATGTTATTTTGTCTTGTAAGAATGCAAAATTCCTCCATCTACTATGATATTATGAGCAGTATATCCATAAATAAAAGGCATTTCAATATTTAAAAAAGTAGAAAAACCAGTCATCTCCAAATAATAAGGCATTCTCACATATACAGTCATCTGCACCACAAACTCACACTCACACACACAATATTTACCTTCTTCACTTCTCCATAGATCAGTGAAAACTCTGCCAAGAGCTGTCACTACTCTAAAGGCCCGTGTGTGGGAAGCAGCGCCTTAATTTCCCTGACTCTAATTTCTCTCTTTCATCAGTCTTCTCTATGAAACCCCAGAGACATTTTTTGTAAAAGGCAAATCTTATTGCACCCCTCCACTGACAAAAACCCTCTAAACGCCCCTCAGCTATCCTCAGGATAAGGTGAAACATACTTGGAGAAATACAGAGCAGCTCAATGACTCTCCGTAGGCACCCAACTAGATCTTGATTGAGCTTGAGTTTGAACCCCAAGCCCACATGACTGCAGACAGTGTTGTTAGCCAGTAGGCTAAATGCTCCCTAGGTGGTTAGCTGCCCTGTTGGCCTGCTAGAAGATTTCATTTGTCTGCCTTTACTCCCATCTCGTGGACTACCAATATCTGAATTCCTGATCTTGTCCTCAAAACCCAAAATGGACTTCTCTATCTTGTTTCCTTTATTCCAAACCTAAAGCAGTGGCAGAGGCACTCTGTAATATATCACTTGATACTCACTGCCTTCTTAGGAGATTTTTGTCACCATTCCCCATTTCACTTGATTTTAGCCAAAAAGCCGAGAAGTGATTGTCATCACTTCCCATTTCAAAGAGAAGGTAACTGAGACATAGAAACATAAGCAGTTTTCTCAAGGTCATGCCGAACTGCCTATTCTCTGCTCACTGAGAAAAAGTCTGACGCATCTCTCATGAAGAATGCTACTCTGACAAGAAGCATAGAATGAGGAATGCACAGGGGAGAGACACAAGCCGAGGGAGGGGCAGTATGGATGTTTTTATTGCTTTATCCTTGGATAATTGAAAGATGGAGCAGCCAGGAGCTACTGGACAGTCGCTGTCTGCACCCGTTGTTAGTAACGCTGGCCTGGTGTATATCCACCGGGGGCGAGGTGAAGGGACAGTGAAAGAAGTGGCCATTTTGGGTCCATGGAGAGGCTTTTGAATTTATTTGGTTGGAAGAGTAATTACACCAATTTCTTTCATAGTGCTTCATAGCATAAGTAATGCCTATATACTTCTTTCCTCAAACTGAAACTCTTGAATTTTCGATATTCAAATTTAAAATAAAACTCTGGTTCCAGATGAAATGAAAAAGACCTATTTCTTGGATGAAACAAAAACAACCCCGAGAGTTTCAGTAGACTGGCCCTTAGCCACCAATATCAGAGTATTGCCTACTGCTGGTAGGAACCATCGACCCAATCTGCATTGGAAGAGACATGAAATTAACTTATGACATAAGATAGACTCTGCTAGGAAGGATAATTTGTTTTATTATTACTTATAGGGATCCAAGATTGCTCAGTTTCTAGTTACGCAGGGGATATGCCATATCTTCAACTGACCCATTAAGTGTATTGATCGATGGCTAATAACAAATAATACTGGATTCTAGCAAAAGAAAGTAAAAGCAATATTTAGCCCAAAGTAATTAACCCTTCTGCTTCCTTCATATTTTTCATACAAACCAACCAACAAATTCTTAAACAAAAATTCTTTCTTTCTTAATGGCACAGTAAGATCAGAAAAAAACATCCATAAGACTCAAGTTCTTGCTCTATTCATGATGCTATTTGATATTGGTAACATCTGGGAGTGCTATGTGGACTTGTACAAGTTTTTAAAGACAACTCTTTAAAAAAAAAAAGCTATTACTTTAAGAAAATAGGTAAGGCCTATTTGTGGGTAAAAATATAAAGCACCTGAATTCTCTTACACTGCTGGTAGCAGTGTTCATTGGTAAAACCGCTTTGGAAACAGTTTGGCAATACCTACCGAAGATGAACATCTGAATATCTATATCTGCCTCATGATCCAGAATTCTACTTCTGGGTATCTACCAAAAGAAATGAGTCCTAACATACACCAAATAGCATGTATAAGAGTGTTCAGAACAGCTTTATTCATTGTAGCTCCAAATTGGAAACAACCCAAATCTTCGTTAACAGTAGAATGTAACAATTTTAGTATAGTCACTAAAATATAGTCACACTGGAATACTACAAAGCAATAAATGAGAATGAACTACCGTTATCTGTGACAATAAAAATTAATCTTATAGACTTGAAGTTGAGAAAAGGAAGGCAGACATAAGAGCGTATGTATATACCTTATACTTTCATTCATATAGGAAGTTCAAAACAGCAAAACCAATCTGTAAGAACAGTTTCAGTTGGTGGTCAATCTGGGGAAAATGTTGATTTTAAAAGCCTAATACCCAGGTTTTCTTTGATTTCACTGTTGTCTCCATAGCAATGGTCACGGACTCCAACGGGTAACCTCTTAAACAAAAGAGACATTGTCATTCTCGACAGCTGCCTAGGAAAGTCGCCAATGCCCTGTAAAAGTGGCACCTGCATAGATGTAGGGCTTCCTCCACCTTTTCCCATTAGAGGAAGGTCTTGTAAATAATAATACTAATATAAGTTTAAATGAGAACACCATGGAGGCCTTTGTAACCATTGTCTCGAGGGACAGGACTAACTCATTCAGAAGCGAACACTGTTATTTCAGTATTGGGAGCCTGTGATTCATCTGGTGGAAAACAAATACAGAAAAATGGAAATCCTGGTGAAGCTTCCTCCCAAACACTTAGTTTGTTTATACCTGGAGTGAAACTAAAATGAGATTATTCTGACTGCTAGTCCTATTCTTTGTCTGGAAGTTCAGGAGTAGGGGTAGATTTTATGAAGTGGCATAAACTCAATTTTGGTTCAATTTGTGCTTGCATAACTCTGATAAGTTTATAAAAGGCTATCTATACATTATGTCCTTTGATTATGTAGATAAGTCTACAAGGCCAAAAGAGCGCATTTACTGTTTTTATTTTGCTAGTGAGGAAATTGAGGCTTAACATGGTGAGGTCACTGCTCAAGGTCACACAGCTAGTTAATGACAGGGCTGGAATTTAAATCCAGAAGTGTCTGTCTGCAAAGCCATGTTCTTTTTACCACACTGGCTGTTTCCATCTGACATAGAATGTCCTCTCCTCGGAATTCTGCAGGGAGGGAGATGCTATATGCTCCTTATTACCTTTAACAATCTGTTTCCAACTTAATTATGGAAGTCTTCCTTAAATCTTACACTCATCTCACTTTTTTCTTAAATAAATTTATTTAAATTTCTTGGCAGGCACTAAAAGCCACATTTCAGCTTTTCTTTTCCTACTATATCCTCATTCCTTTAACAATAATTATTACCAAAGATCTTTAACAGCCCTCTGGAATATGGCATTGAAAACTGGAGTTTGACACAGCAAAACAAAATGAAAAGGCAACCTACTGAATGGGAGAAGATATTTCCAAAGGATATATCTGATAAAGAGTTAATATATAAATGCATACAAAGAACTCAGTATCAAAAAAGGATCTGATTAAAAAATGGGCAGAGGATCTGAATACACATTTCTCCAAGGAGGACATACAGATGACAACAGACACATGAAAAGATGCTCAACATCACTAATCATGAGGGAAATGCAAATCAAAACTACAATGAGATATCACCTCCCACTGTCAGAATGGCTATTATCAAAAAGACAACAAACAACAAGTGCTGGTTAGGCTTTGGAGCAAAGGGAACCCTTGTGTAGTGTTGATGGGACTGTAAATTGGTGCAGCTACTATGGAAAACAGCATGGAGGTTCCTCAAAAAATTAAAAATAGAACTACCACATGACCCAGCAATTGCACTTCTGAATATTTATCTGAAGAATAGGAGAACACTAATTTGAAAAGACATGTGCATCTCTATGTTCAATACAGCATTATTTACAATAGCCAAGATATGGATGCAACCTAAGTGTTCATTGATAGATAAATGAATAACAAACATGTGACACACACACGCATACATACAATGAAATATTGCTCAGACATAAAAAAGAAATCTTGCCATCTGCGACAACATGGATGGACCTAGAGGATATTTTTCTAAGTGAAATGTGTCGGACAGAGAAAGACAAATACTGTATGATTTCACTTATATGTGGAATTATAAAAAGAAAACAAGCAAATAAAACAAAACCAAAACATTCATAGACACAGAGAACAAACCTCAGAGTGGAGGGTTGGGTGATGGAATGGGTAAAAAAGGTGAAAGAGATTAAGAGGTACAAAGTTTCAGTTATAAAATAAATGTCAGAGTCATGTAATATACAGCATACTGAATATAGTCATAATATGATAACTTTGTACAGTGACAGATGGTTACTAGACTTATCATGGTGACCATTTCATATGGTATATAAATGTCGAACCACTATGTTGTACACCTGATGCTAACGTAATATTGTTTGTCAACTATCCTTTAATTTACAAAAAAGAAAAGAACATTGGAATTTGAGTTTGAGGGAGATTATGTCATTTCATATTCAAATCGAAAGTTTCTTTCAATGATAATAACTTGAGTAAATAACTGTTATCTCATTATGAAGCCTACTTGAGAAAGCATGACTGTATGGAGACCTGATAAATTTAATGATTCTCAGGTAACCCTTTGCATCAAGGAAAGAAAAAAGTGAAATAAATCTGTCTTTTATTCCTTTTTATCTTTGAAATAAATATTGTTAAGTTTGACTTGGGAGTAGGGAAGACACTAGAAGAGATGTGTGTGTATGTTTAACATATTAAGCATCTTCATGTGTCCATTAGTGTGGATAAATGCTTGCAATTTTGTGTTAGGTCTTTAATCCCTCCAAAAACCTGCTCTGTGACCTTAGCTAGTTAACTTCTCTCAGCTTCAGTTTTCATATCTCTAAAATGGTGATATTACTAGTATTTTTTTTGCATGAGAAAATACATACTTATAACAATCTCTAGCATAATGTTAGTCTGTTTTATTATTGCCTGCTTTTGTAATTAACTCCCTGGTTTAACATCTAGGATCTAGAAACTCTAGGTGTACCTGGGCTTGCTTCAAGTTGAGTGGTGACAGCATCCCACAGTACTCACGTTGCTGAGTCTACTATCTGCGTTTAGTGTAGGAGCCTGTTTTCTTAGTACCCAAAGTAATGTGGAGCTCAGTGCTATTTTTAAATGTCTTGAAACATTTTATTTGTTTCTCTGAGCATGATCACCCCATGATGGATTGACTGAAGGTACTCTTCCAAATGCTCTAAAAATGGTGGGATTCATTAAGAAAAAATTTTAGGGAATGAAAGGATACAATAAGTTTGCAAACACATCTCAGTCATGCCTCTAACTTAAACCATGAAAGTTCAGAGACGGTTTTTACAGGAGAGACAACTTGCTCATTCAAACTAATAGTGAGAGGAAGTGATTTTCACAATAGCTAAATTGATTTATAAACTCAGGTTTATGGGCTCGTTCTTTAATGTCAGAGATCTTGGATCAAATTTCAGTCATGCTACTTACTAGCTATATGATTCTAGGCAAGTTACTTAAGCATTCTGTGTCTCGGTTTCATAATCTGTAAAATGAAAAGAATAAAAATACAGTTGACCCTTGAACGACATGAGTTTGAATTACATAGGTCCACTTACATGTGGATTTTTTCCAATAAATACATACAATACTATAAATGTATTTTCTCTTCCTTATAACTTTCTTAATAATATCTTCTTTTCTCCAGCTTATTTTAGGAATATAGTATATAACACATATAATATACAAAATATGTATTAAGCGATATGTTGCCAGTAAGGCTCCAGTCAAAGATAGGCTATTAGTAATTAAGTTTTTGGGGAGTCTAAAATTATACACGCATTTTCGATGGCACAGAGGTTTAGTGCCCTAACCCCGCATTGCTCAAGGGTCAACTGTACTTTCCATATTGGGTTGCTGTGTGAGAATTAAACTATCTGACACGTAACAAGCACAATCCAAATTGTAGTCATTATTATATCAATGTTGTTCTTGGTTTTTGGGAGAAGTATTGGGTAACCTTGTATTTCCTGCCTTTAGCACTTTTTCATTTTGCATTAACAGGGAAGACAGACCTCCTTTGCATTGTGGTGGTCATTAATGCAACTTGCCAAATATCTATAATTCTTCTCTCCGCTGGGCCCATGGTAAGGCTACACTTTCTGGTCTCCCTGTGGTTGGGTGAGTATAGTTCTGACCAATGGGTTGTGAGAGCAAGTAATATAAAGTGAAGCTTCTGAGATGAAGCATTGAACTGCTAATCGAGATTCTCCAGAGTACTCCATTCCCTCAGACGTGGCTACTCACAATATTGGAAATGTTGGCTGCTCCATCTGCCTGAGCCTCTGAGTAGTAACTGTGAAGTCTAGGCTCTTTCTGTCATTCCATGACAGTCACGGAGCATGAACAAGAATCAACTCTTGCTTTTTTAACCTACTGAGATGTTGGGGTTGTTGGTTACTGTAACCTAGGTAGCTAATCCTGACCATATCACATTTCTACCAGTGATGCAGTGTTTTTCAGCTGGTGGTGATTCCCTTCCCCCATCACTCTCCTGGGACTTTTGGAAATGTCTGGGGACTTTTTGATTTTCACAAATGGAGTGGTGTGTGTGCTACTGTCATCTAATGAGTAGTGGCCAGGGATGCTGCTAAACATCCTAAAATGCACAGGACAAGTCCCAAAAGAACAGATTATCTAGCTGAAAATGTCAGTAGTACTGTAGTCCAATGCTGAGCTTCCTTCAGCCCCTCATACTCCTCTTAAAACACCCTCCCAGCCCCCACTCTTTATCATCACAAAATGTGCCCACGATGCTTGTGCACACCACAGAGACCATGCTCATTCTCACTATGCTTCGTTACTTAGGACACTGAGCTACATTAGGAACTATCTGTTGTGAATATTCTACAGACCATCCCTGCAAAGTATACTCTGGGAGTTGAGTGTGACCTAAAGTATAGATATTGCAGGAGAAACAAGGCATCTGTCTCCTGAAAAAGCCTCTTTCTGTTCTCCAGAAATTCTATAACCCAGCCAAAAGCTGCCAATTTTACCACTGAGTTGTAGAATTTCCTGACGTCTTCTGGAAAATTTACAGAAAAATCTGTATTCTGCTCACTAAATGTTTCAGTTTAAAGGCAAGGAAGAAAAGGGAATTTGACACAGGTCTGAGATGTCCATTTGGATTAAGGGTTCTGACAGTCAAATACCTGTAGGCCAGGTCTGAGTTAGAATTCTAATAGGCCTCCTTCAAAGAGATTGACTACTAAATTTGACAGAAGTTTAAAAATAGCATGTCCAAAATAACATGATTAGTGGCATAACCAAGACCGGAATCCAGACTTCCTGCTCACTCCCAAATCTATTTTATAGATGTTGGGTGTGAGCAGGAAGTCTGGATTCCGGTCTTGGTTATGCCACTAATCTCCAGAGGAGGGCCTGGAGAGTGGGCAGTGAATATACTCATGGTGGAACTAGCTTGGCCTTCAAAGTCTGCTTGCCCTGAGTTTTTTTATTTTAACTTGTTTGCACTTTGGTCTCTGATATAAAAGTTGTGGTGAGAATTGGGAAAAACGTATGTAAAATTTTTAGTACAATGCCTGGCATGTAGCTATCACTTAGTAAATGGTGGCAATTATAGCATTGGAAAATGCAGCCCTAATGCTGGAGCAGCGGGCAGAACTGAAAGGGATGGCACAAAGGGATGTAAGGCTGTTGGTTGCTTTAGAGGTACAAAGAAGCCTGGAGGGGAGGGCAGAAGGGAGTTGACAAAAACCAAAAACAAATATCACTTTCATTTGTATGATAGTGCGTTAATATTGTCTTACCTCTCAAACTTAGAAAATCCAAGTTTTTCATTGCAATTTATTAATAACATCACCCTAAAGTTGATTTGCTTTGTTGGGATGCACGTTTTCTCAAATCTCAGCACAACAAAGAGCCTCCTACCCCAGGACAGCACTGTTCTGATTCTAAACCTCACAAAACTATTACAGGTATGATGACTCCCAGTGGCACTAATTTTACAAAGCAAATAAATTACAGTGGGATATATTAGCATGGTATTTTCAATATATATTTATTGAGTTGTCCTATGTATGAGGCACTAGTAAGAAAGGAGAGAATAGAATAGACAGGCTGAATTCCTGGACTTATGGATACTTTCTAGTGGAGGAGACCAATAATAAGCAAATAAAACAATCATTTGTGCTTGAAATGAAATAAATAGGTTGCTGGGTTAAAAGAATGGCTCAGGGATCATACTTTCATTTCAGTGAAGGCCCATTGGAGGTGGTAGCATTTGAGCTGAAACATGAAAGATGAGAAGGACGTTGGGGAAGTGCATTTTAGAGGAAAGGACAATATGGAAGGAGTAAATAGCGTTCGTATAGACATTATCTCATTTTGGACTTCCTCATAGTCTTGTGAAGTAGGCACTTGTGGTAGGTATCTTCTGACATGACCTCCAATGATCCCCACCTAGGTGTTTATATCCTTAGGGAATCTCTTCCTCTTGAGTGAGGTCCAGACCTAGTGACTTCATTCTAACAAATTGAACACTGAAAAAGCCATACTGTCACTTCCATGATTAGGTTATAAAAGATTGTGACTCCTATCCTCCTTGCTGACTCTTGTTGGTGCAAGCTGCCATGTTGGAAGGCCCCACATGGCAAGGAACTGAAAGCTTAGTCCAACAGCCTGCAAGGAACTGAATCCTTCCAACAACCACTGAATGGGTTTAGAAGCAGATCCAGCACTGGCTGGGAAGATTGTGGCTCTAGCCAATACCTTAACTGTAACCTGTGAGAGATCTTGGAACAGAGGATCTAGCTAAGCTGTGCCTAGCTCCCTGACTCTCAGGAAGTATGACATAATAAGTGTGTATCAGTTTTGTGGTAATATGTTACACAGCAATAGATAACACGGCATTCATTCATTTATTCACTCATGGACTCACTTATTCAATAAATCTTTCTTGCGGTATCCTATAGCCCAGGCAGTGGCCTAGGTGCTAAGGAAACAAAAATGTACTTCACAGTCCTCAGATACAGTTTTGTAGAGGGAGACAATGTTACTGTACTAAATTATAGGATAATTGTGCTCTAAGCTGTACTAGTGGTTGCAATGTCTCGTGCTGGGAACAAATGGAAGGGAGACAACAACTCCTCCCGGCAGAGTCAGCAAATGCTGAAAGTGAGGAAACTGAGGCTCAGGGAAGGTAAGAAATTGCCCAAAGTCACACAGCTCTTCTGATTCATCTGCTTTGTTCAGACATGGAAGACATGTGTTTATCTCCAGTATAAGACTGCCTATTTTAACCTACACTTCTCAGACTACTTCTCTCTTATGTTTCTTAATAATCTAAACCAAATATATGTTGAAATAGACTTTTTATTGCAAATGTAAGATAGGCAATAGATTAATCAGGTTTCTGTGACAAAGATAAACATTACACTTTCAATTAACTTTCACAAAACAGAAATCAGACCACTCTAATATAACTCATTACTCTGCATACATTTGTGCATGATTGGGGGTCACACATTTCTACACAAACAAAGATGCCGGTGTTGAACAGAAAATGACTGAAACCATGCTTCGTGGTAGAATCTAATTAGCAACATAGATTAGTTATGCAGAAATGTAACAAAGGCAACGATGTCAGAAAAGCATCCATGGATGCTTTGGAATTTGAGGAAACTTTCCTGAGAGATGAGCCAAGATTCTTATTTTTGGTTTGATAATTTGCTAAACCTGCAAAACCAGAAGGAGCCTAATTAAAGTTAATGAGAAATAACCTCCATTTCCAAAGTCTTACTGTTATTTTTGTGCAGAGTTTTGTGCCTTTTTTCTCAAGTTCGAGTCACATATTATATTCAAATTTCAAAATTGAAAACCTCTTATTTGTAAGATTTTTTGTTTTTGCTTACTCTTTTCTACTTCCTTTCTTGCCCTTTCCTTTTATATTCTGAGGTATATAACATTTATTTTGATGGATGTTTTATTTAGGAGTCATACATATTGTAAAGTGCAAACTTTAAGGGCACAGTTTCACTAATTTTTACATATGTGCTACACGTAAAAACACCACGCAGCTCAAGATACAGAATAGCACTGTCCAAAAGAATTTTGTGTCATGATGGAAATGTTTTGTCTACACTGTCCATTTTGAAAGCCACAAGCCACACATGGCTATTGAGCACTTTAAATGTGGCTAGTGTGATTGAGGAACTAAATTTTAAACTTTATTTAAGTAGACTAGTAGCTACCATTTTGGACATTACTGATATAGAGCATTTCTAGTATTTGAGTACCCTCAAATCAATACCAACCTAGTCCCCACTCCTTCTTCTGCTGATGCAATCATTATTCTGATTTTTAGCATTATAGATTCGTTTATTCTGATCTTGAATTTCATGTAAACAAAATCATAGAGTATATACTCTGGGTTGGGATATATTCTCTCAATATGTTTCTGTGAGATTCATTCTTTTCTTGAATGTACCAGTATTCTTCTTCTTTTTTTAATTGCTTGAGTATTACATCGTATGAATATATGATGGTTTATCCATTCTGCTAGTGATGGATAGTTGAGTTGTTTCCAATATTTAGCTATTGATGATAAAGCTGCTATACATGTTTTGTGCATTTTTTTGGCGGATAAATATACTAATTTCTCTTGGGTATATACCAAGGTGGGGGGGGGGCGTGGAATTCCTGAGTCTTATCCTTCCCATAGCAATGTAGGAGAAGTCAGGTTGCCCCATGAAAATAAAATTTTACTTTTGAACAATGAATATTTGTAAAGAATACAGTAGTTACTAATGTGCTATTCCAGGGAATGCACAATAACTAATTGAAGCATTATTTTGTAATATCTAATAGTTTGAGGATGAGATTACCTTATGTCCCAGCAATTATACTTGTAGGTATGTTCCTTCAAGAAATTCTTGAACACGTGCCCAAGGAAATATGTATAGGAATATTCATAAAAACATTTTTTGTAATACTAAAAAAAAAAAAAAAAAAAAGAAATTTCTTTATTAACTAAATAAATGAGAATATATCCACAATGGAATATCACCAAGAACGTAGAGATACATGTATCAATATGAATGAATCACTTAATATAATGAGCCAAAAAAAATGTAGCAAAAAAATCACAGTTGAACATGACTTATATAAAGATTTAATATAGTTGCAACAGTACTAGACCTTTTAAGGATACATATGTTGGTAATGAAAGTATTAAGAAGTGCATGGAAAGGATAAACAGCAACAGCAGAAAATGGTTACTCCATATTTAGGGCAGGATGAGAGATTAAGACTTTAACAGCACCAATTTATTTTTTAACCTAGGTAATGGGTATGGAGATGTTGGTGTTATTATATTTTGTATAATTTTGCATGTCTTAAAAAGTAATAATGAAATAGTAATAATGAAAGAATCTGCCAAAATGGTGAAGAATGCTAAGCGTGCCCTGGTATTCAAGCTCACTTTATCAGTGCATAAATCTTCAGACTCCCACGAAGTTTTAGCTGGGCACAAGGCTGCCTAGCTAGAGATTACACCTCTGGGGCTTTTTTTGTAAAGAGATGTTCTTGCAATGGGATCTGAGTAGAGGTGAATATGACTTCTGGGTTATATCCTTAAAAAGACGCAGCTTGCCTACCACTTCTTTCTTTCTTCTTGTGGGACGAAGATAAATGTGTTAGTGGTGAAACAGCTTAAATCATGTGCACACAGACAATGAGTTCCCTGTCTCATTAAATGTCAGCTTCATAAGGGCAGAAATCTTGTCTGTCACATTCACTACTGAATATCCCTCTGGCATTTGAAAGAGACTCAATTCAATTTGAATAAATGCGTGATTGTTTTATCACTAATTGTGCATCCAATCTATTTACCTAATTTCACTCTCACCTTACTTTGTTATGAAGTTTTACTGATTTTATTGTTTTCAAGACAGTATTTTAAGATGGAAAAGCAATGCCTATACATCTCAGAGTGACATAATGAAGTGGCTAATGCTTGTCAATGACAAAAAGATCAGGAGAGAAAATGTTTTTTTCCTCTGAAACACATTTGAAATGATGATAAAAAGCTAATGATTTTCCAAACTACTAACTACAAACATTATCAGACTTATCTTTCTACATTTATTAATAGTTTCCTAAGAACAAAAATACTTCCACATTTCAAATTTTCTTCACTTTTCATTAGGATAGGTCTCAATTCCTTGTTACATATAGTGTTTATATATGTAACAGCAATAAAATATTATTTTTTAATGAAACATTGCTTATTCATTAAAAGAAACTCGTAAAGTATACTGGACATAATTGGATTTAAACAGTTGAATACTAGGGCATGTTAACAATAACCATGTCAACAACTGTGGTAGATTTACAGGCAGCCACAATTCTTCACTCTACATTGTAGCCGCATCACTTGCAATGTGATTCTGCAGCTCTTCCCATCAAGAAATGGAGTTTGTTTCTCCTCCTCTTGAATTTTGACTGACTGTGACTTCTTTTGGCTGAGAGAAGTGACAATGTGACAGTCTGAACCAGGACTTTCAGAGGCTTTGCACTATTCCATTCTCTTACTCATTACTCTGTCTAGCAGCCATGTGCAGAAGTGCAGTTTGTGAAATCTCATGAAGGATAACTGTGCCATACCTGATGTCATCCTAGGTTAATCTATAGCCACTGACCCCCAAAGAGAACAAACTTTCTACCAGACCCACAGCTGACAACAAACACATAAGTGAGCCCAACCAAAACCAGATAAAGCACCCAGCTCATTTGTAGATATATGAGCAATAATAGATACTTACTGGTTTAACCTATTGAGTTTGAGTGTTATTTGAGTGTTATTATCAGCAATAGACTGATATAGGCATCAGGATAACAGTAAAATAATTACCCTTAAAATGCAATGACTTTGTAGATGTCTAAAAATCCTTTTAAGTTTCCTTGGCCTCCCTAATAAATGGGGTTTCATACATCCTGATCTCTTGTCCAGTTCCCAAAACTATTCAGACTCTGTCCTCACTCTTGGATAATGAGCAAAACCATCTAGTTTTAGTTCTCAAATATTTACACCAGCTAACCTATCTTTGCCTTCTTTCCAATTTCATAGAAGGGGCCCTTTAAAAAGTTAGCATTAGCATTGAGGCCAGGATGCTGTCACACGAGTATAGTCTGGAAAAGTGGAAAATTCAGCCTTGACACAGAAAATGAGACTGACAAAAATAGACATTCTGGATTAAGACAGGGAAGTTGGTAATTAATGCTAGAACTATACCTGGGGTTCCATAAGATACAGTTATACCTATATCTTACTAGTGGTCTGTTATTTATTATATTACTTACTTATTATGTAGACTTATTTTAACTGTCATTTGTGTCAGTGAGCTATTGCCACAATAATGCCGCATAAAAAAACCACTCCCAAACACAGTGACTTACTTTAACAAACATTTGTTGTCATGTTCATGGGTCTGTGAATTGGCTGGGTTCTGTTGATCTAGACTGGGCTTGGCTGTAGGCTTTAAAGTGTGGGTTGCTTTAGGCTGAGGGTTAGCTGGACTTGGTTCCAGGCTGTGGGTTCAGTTCAGGCCTTTCCCCGAGTATTGTACTGAGGCTCAGCCTTGAAGAGAAACAGCTGCTTGAGGCATGTTAATATCTTGGAAGACCACCGAAGTGCAATGGCAGCAAGACCATATGCACAAGCACATTTCAAGTCCTCCACTCTTTAAGTCTGGTAATTGCCCACTGACAAAGCAAATGTGATGGCTAGGCCCAAAGTCAAGTGGTGAATGAGTTTGCTCAATGCAACATAAGTCATGGCAGGATGTTTAATTCTAATATAGGTGAGTGAAGAATCAGGACCAGTTATTTAATCAACATTATCTTTACAATACAATTTCTTTTCTACTCTGGTCCGTCACTGGGCAAAAGAAAATAGCTGGCTTCTCAGATAACCTCTCTTCATTCAGCCAAACTGTCTCCTCATCATTTAAACCCAGTTCAACTAGTACTTCCTCTGTGGATTGGCTATGGATCAATCAAACCCCATTGTTATCTGAGATCTCCACAGTCCTCCAACTGCTGAAGCTAACCTCACTGTGCTACCACCCCACTGCCCCATCTCCATTGCCACTGACTGCCATGACCACCTCAGGTTACTGTTTACTGAATCTCTAGCTTGTGACAGGTTCTTAATTTTTACCTGGTAGCTATTAATATCTCCGTTTTATAAAAAAGTTGATGAACTTCCTAAAGGTTATATAAATAATAAGTAACTGAGCCTAGATTCATACCCAGATGTGTCAATAAACACAATGTCTCTACCATATCATATTACCCTTATATGACAACTGTTACACTAGTGGCTAATAATAACTACCACTAATCATCTTATTAGGTGAACTATCTTTATTCTGATTTTATATATGTAAAAAGTGAGACTCAGAGAAGTTAACTGACTGACTGGCTCCTGAACACAGAGTAAGTAGTAGAGTCAGAATACAAATGCAAATCTCTTTAACTTTAAGGTCCTATTTTTCTATCACTGGTGTTCAATGTTTAATTTCTATACAATACTAGAGTTAAATTATAACTGTACTGAAGGTTTTAGCTGTGAAATTCTATGAAGACCAATACTTATTAAACCTCTAATTATGGACCAAGTCTTGGCTCAAATGGCAATAATATAAATGATGATGATTGTTTATATTTTTTAAAAATGTGTTATGCCAAACATGGTGCTTAGTGATTTATTCATTAACCTAGCACAGTCTCATGATAAATGCTGTAAAGCACAATTGGTTATTATTTCTATTTTACAGACAAGCACACTGACACTTACTTAGGAAAGTTAAATGACTTGTCCAAGATTTACAGTGCTAAGGAGCAGAGCCTGTAATGAGTCTAGTATATTAAGAATCTGACAACACATACTGGCTTCTGTGTTACATAATGACTATCTTCAGTTCTAACATTGTAAACAGTCATCGCTTCTCACTCTTCACAGAAGGGATGGGCTAAGTTTTATGTTAAAAACTTTTGAGTCAAAAAGGTGACATCTTATATTCATAGGGTATGATTCTGGAAAGTAAAAAATTCTTTCTATTATAATGTGATATTTATTTAATTCAGGAGTTGATACTGCTGCCCTTGGGTCAAATCTGCCAACTGACTGTTTTTGTAAATAAAGTTTTAGCGGAACACATTCATGCCTATTCCTTTATATATTGTCTATGGATGCTTTTGCTACAATGACGCAATTAAGTAGTTGCTACGAAGACTGTAGGGCCCACAAAGCCTAAAATACTTATTGCCTGGTTTAATTCTTCATTTAAATCTTGTAATTTGAATTTTCATGCATGTTTTGTGGGTGTTCTTTCTCTAAAGAGTGACTTTGTTTTAACACTGGACTCCCTAGGAAGGTGATCATTCTGTGAAATATGAAGTCACCACTTTTTAAAAGTCATCCAACTGATTCGATCACACACTAGCAAGGACAAGACAAGAAAGATGAGCATTTCCTATCCTTAACCATCCTCTGAACACTATGGGGCTTTATGTATGTTTTCAAAATTTAAACCAGGAAATACTTGTCTTGATATGGCCAAACTTAAATGAGTGAAGCAAACATAAACTTAACTGGTCTCCATTGAGTGAAAACACTCTTATTTAAATCATAGTTAGCTAATACAATGAATTGAGTCCTTAGCCCACCTTTCTTTTCCTCCCAACAAATTTTAGGAAAATAAGGATCAGGCTATATAAAGGGACTCCTAAAAGATTTAGTAACACACACACATATTCCTAGAGTGTAAGCAGAATCAATAAAATTCATTCTCCAGAATTTTCTGTATTGATAAAAAAATCACTACTATTTTCAGCAATTAAAATACAGAGCTTACTTTGGAGTTACACAAACTTGAGGGGCTGTTTGACCTTGGAAAAATTGTTTAACTTCTCTCTCTCTCTCTGGTTCTTTATTAAAATGTGGGTAAAGCATCTAGCTTATAAATTTATTATAAGGATTAAATATGATAATATATGTAAAGTATTAGGCTTAGTGCTTGGCACACAGTAAATGCTTCCTATTTGGTGGGCATGATTACTGTTCAAACTAGAGGTCAGAACATAGATCATAAAGCCTCCCCTAACTGAAAGTCATGTAGGATTATTCGCTAGCCAAGCAGGAAAGAGAATTAAGATGTTTTATGCATATTTTCAGAAAGGGTTAAAACAAAAAGGTTTAATAACAAAATGTAATCATCATACTATACTCCATTAACCAAGTTTCTATCAATTTTAGATCTGAATCATTGAAGAAGCAGGGAAGGTACATGTTGGAGGTAAAAGACAAATTCAACTCATTACCATGGAGAGAGTCTGGGTGGGTAACATGTCAGAAGGCTTGTAAGATATCTCTGTTTGCAAAGCCATGTTAGATGGTTTATAATAGCTTCTGTCATTTGCTGAAAGGTGGCAAAAGTAGAAAATACTATTTGCATATGTCTTTTTTTTTCTGAAAGCATACTTCTTTAATACCTCTGGTTACAATTTTGTGGTTCAATGCTTATGAATGGACTTTGAATAAAAGAACATATATATGATTCCATTTTGGCAACAAAGGGAAGAGATTGTTAAAATGTCTATAGCAGTTTTGAAGGATGCATAGAAAATAGTCAATTTCCTGTTCTTCAGATGCAGGATACCCACTGTCTTTCAATTTCAACTTTCCATTGCAGTTAGTCTCTCAATAACAGCAGGTGCTTTTGGATGGAAATATCTGGCCATGTGTTCTAGGAAGAACTGATAGAGAAGTAAGAATTTTCTGATGACCCCATCATGAGAAATCATGATGGAGAGGTGGGGAGGGCTTCAGAGAATTGTTGTTCTTGGAAATTAAATATTGCTATCTGGCTCTGTGCCCTCCACATCTTTAATGCCCTTGAATTTTGTTCCTTATAACAGAATAGAACACGTTAATGTGGTATATGCACCTTGACCTCTTTCCACATCATCAGAGTTCTGTAATTAAAGTACATCTGGCAAGCTAAGCCACTGAAAACCAGCAGTCTATCAAACATCTCATAACTGTTGGAGGCTGTGGGTAAAGACAAGATTTAATTTCTGTACCTCTTCCTTCAACCCTGTGATGGGAAAGACAAGTTGAATGTGACCAGAGGGAAAGTTTATGGTTTAAGACATACTATAAACCTCGGGCGAAATCCACACTGTAAAATAAAAGTATCGACAGGTGGATTCAGGTCTCAGGTTGACATGTCTGAGCCACTGTTGCAATTTGCCAAAGCAGAAAAAAAGGAATTGAACACACACCTTTGTGGAATCTGGATATTTAAGCCATAGAGGGCCATAAATACCTTGGCCTCTATTTATTGATTCAGTCCATATTTAGATGAACATCTATTTTGTGCCAAGCATTGTATTAAGTGTTTTTCATATAGTGGTGAATGCAACAGACATGGTCTTGCTCTTAGATAGCCTAGATGGTGCGGTAAACAAAAGAATTATTGAGTATGCAAGATAACTTCAGACTATAAGAAGTTCTTTGATGGCAATAAACAAGGGACTCTTACAAAACAAACAGGAGAAGCCTATTTTAGGCAACAGAATGAGGGAGAGCTTCTCTGAAAAGGACACATTTAAATTGATACTTGAAGAAGTCAGCCACAAAAATAACATCAGGATGGGGAAAGAACACTTGTGGCGGAAACCCTAGGATGTATAATAGTGAGTCATACACTATTATATATAGTCTCTTCCCCTTAACTGTGGTTAGAACCTGTGTCTTGCTTTTAATCAATAATATATGACAAGAGTGAAGAGATTTTGCAGATGTAATTAAAGTTTCAAATCAGTCGACTTTAATAGAAAAGGGTAATTATTCCAGGTCGGCCTTACTTAATCAGGTGATCCTTTTAAAAGAAGGTCGTCTAGAAATCAGAGACCTAAAGAACCAGAGACTCTCTCTGTTGCTGACTTTGAAGAATTCTACAGCTGTAAGGATATGTGTTGTGCCAACAACATGGAGGAGCTCGAAGTGATTCCTTCTCTGTTGAGGCTATAGATGAGAACACAGCCCAGTTGGAATCATCATTCCAACCTTCTGAGTCTCTGACTGGAGAACCTAGCTAAGTAGTGCCTGGACTTCTGACCTACAAAAACTGTGAGATAATAAATGGATATTCTCTTAAGCCACTAAGTCGTTGATAATTTGTTACATAGCATTCAGAAGTGGTTTGTTAGGAAGGAGGAAGACGATCAGGAGCCTGATCATGGACCAGTCTATGACAAAGTAGGAAAGTTTAGGCTTTATCCTCAGCATCTGACATTCAGTGCATAGTGCATAAGAGGTGTTTAAAATATCTGTTGAATGAATGAATGAATTTATGAATAATGAAAGAATGTTGCTAAAGTGTTTAATACTAGACTGTCATCGCCACCCCCTCAGATTTTAAAACATTTCTTCAATATTTATTGAAAGATTATACGCAGAGAACTGTATTGATTTTAGAGGGCCAAGAAAAGTGATTAAGAAATAGAGCCTTGCCCAAGAAGCAAATTCTCAGCTAACAGATCTACTGGAAACTTCTGGACTAAAGACTCTATAATGAGATATGAATAAAACCTAGTAGTCTGGGTCATAACTGAAAGCTTGATAATTTCAGTTTTCTCTTCGGGATCTAATAAACTAAATAAGAAGCTACTAAATGCTACTCAAGTCCACAGAAGATAGCACTGTGACAAGATAACCACATCATCAAAGGCCACATCAGTGATGGTTTGGAGGAAAGGAAATGAAATGTTAAGAAAATCGGTAGTTTAATAATGATGGGGAATTCAATTTTGAAAATGCGAAGGTGTTTGTAGGTTGGGAAGTTATATTCCATGTGTCTCTAGTGAAACCTTCCAGCTTATGTGAAAAATCTCTAGGAATTCAGAGGAGATAATTGAGAGAAAACTGTCAGCTTCTATTAGTTGGAACATGCAAGTTATCTCTGTTGCCCCTTAGGTACAAATGAATTCAAGACCAGACTGCTGATGTTTCGAGGGAGTGCAGGTGAGATCAGTAACAGCACAACCGCAAAGGCCATTGTCAAAGTGCAGAGTCAAAACACAAAGAAACAGCTGACTCTCTTAGCTCAAACTCATCCATACCCCCTTCAAAAGTAGCTGGGTTGCTTCCCAAAGAAGAATTATTTATATTTAAAAATATATAAAGATGTAGACTCGCCTCCTTCTAAAACACACTTCAGAAGTGTTTTTCATGGGAAATGTTAACATGCTTTAGAATGAAGCAGTTAAGAATAACTCGTACAGTTAAGCAAAGGGGAAGGAAATAGCAGATACCTGGTACAACTGAGCATCAAATCAACTCTACTTTTGGAGGCCACTAAAGGGAAAGGGGAGAAATGGTGCTTTGCATTTTAAAAACTTTTTAATAAATCACCATCATCATCATCTTTGCATTTCGTGAAGATAGAGAGCAAGTCTGTCTTAGTCTCATTTCCCAGGTAATTCTATCTATTCTCAAAGAGGTTACTCGACTTTTTTGAGTTAGTTTTAGAATTCGAGTCAAATACTTAATTAGCTACATAATTGACTGCTTCTTCTCAAGAGTCTAGGAAAATAAAAACAACAATGATTTTACAATAAGAGTTTCCAGTTATTTTACATTAATTATTCTGTTGAGTATAAGTAAACTCTTCTATGAGATAGGACCATGCGCTCTCAAATAAACAAAATGGGCTTTAAAAAAATTCCATATGCAAATACTGGAGACATTTTTTAAGCCGCCTTGCTTTTTTAAATGTTTTGATAGATACGGTTGATGTTAACAGACAACTGGTATACAACTGATATAACTGCTCTTTGATAAACATCATTTCTCAGTTGAGATGAAAACTGCAGGTACTAGAACTTTATAAAGAGAGATCACAGGAATCTTTAGAAAACAGCACCAGGAATCACACTGTGGCTTTCCCTAGAATATAATATGCATAAGAAGAAAATGTGCACATTTCTGGCTTTGGAAGCACCTAGAAATTGCCTTGTCTCATAAGGAGAAGGTCCAGAAAATACAAAAGAAAACAAGAAGAAATTTAAGCAGGGTGAGAATGAAAGCCATATGGTTTTCACTTCTGTATCTTTGCTCCTGTGAGTTAATGGAGTTCTGAAGTGTTCGGGTGGTCTATGAGAAAGCAAGCGAGCGAATCTATAAATTCTGAAACTAGATTGCAGGGCATGAGAAGTGCAGACTTATGTGAAAGCTGCTCTGGTCAGTCTGGGATTATTTTGGGGGATGGGGTCAGAGGGCTCACCAGCCTCAGTATGTCAGGGCACTGGTCACCTCAGCCATGCCTCCCACATCACTGGTGATGTGGATGGTATACGAGGGCAGACCGATAAAGAGCTTGTAGTTTAATGGTTATGTCTCACTTTAATAGATATTTTTTAAAAAAATGAATACTTCAAAGCTGTGATTTCACATACATTACTTTTAAAAATAAAGATAGGTTAAAGAGTGAGTTAGAAGTTGGTTTAATTAAAAATATTAAATAAGTCATCATATGGGTAGTACTTGGAAAAAGCAAAAGTCATGAGGATGGTATATTAGTGGTTGAAGTATAGAATACAATGTGGAAGATAGTTTTCTTCCTATCCCATTGTTTTGATAATTTCTTTGTTGAGATTTTTGTTATCTGCTTCCATTTACAAGATATCTATATGCTTAAAGCAGAAAATTTGGAAACATAGAAAAGAACAAATGAAAATAATAAAAATCAACCATGATGCCAGCCTTAAAGATAAGCACAGTTAAGATTTTGTTTTTCACCCATCTAGTACTTTTCTCATGAAAATGGAATTATACTTTCATACTCTGTTTTATAGCTTGATTTCTCACTTAACAATAGCTAGTGAACATTTTCCCATGTGGTAGCTTTCTTTTTCAACAATTATTTTATTGGCTGAAGAGTATTCTCTAATGCGGTTAAACCAAACTCTAATTAATCTCCTACTGTTGGGAATTAAACTCGTTTTCACTTTTTCACTGTCATATGAAATGCTGCAATGAACATCTTTGGACTTACACTGTTGCATACACCTCTGAGTATTATAACAAATTCCTAAAAGTAGAGCCTGCTAGGTCAATGGGTCTGCCCATTATAAAGGTGTTTTGCTAAAAATTAATAGACTACTCCATAGAAAGTTTAGAATAATAAATTATGCCAACGGTCAGTTATAAGAATACCCATTTCTATAACATTTGCAATGTATTAACATTTCCATTGTTATCTTCTTTATAAAATACTTTTGTTGTTTGCCAATTACTTATATAACTCAGATTACTAAAGACATGGAATATAAAATAATTATATATTTAGAATTCATTTGTATTTTTTTCTTTTGTGAATTACTTGCACATATTCTTTGTACTAATTTCTCCTGAAGTGAAGCCCTAAAGTAATAATTAGACGTAGGTGTGAGAAAAGAATGTAATAATAAATGCCTTAAGTATTCCTATCCTAAGAAGTACTTTTACATTTATTATAATTCTTTTAGCTAAGAGACAATCCTTATTCTTGGGAAAGAGGACATTATTCTTTTATGTTATTGTATTTTTTTTAACTCATGGAAGAAATTTTGAAAATATGAGTCGAATTGATTTTTTAGGGGAAAATAGTAATGTGGTCTGGGCAATAAGTGTTAGCCAACAAATTCAAAAACACAAAGATAAGAAATGGCATAGTGATGGATTTATTCCAATGATGCTGATGTTTGAGCAAGGACAGAAAATACACATAAATAAACTGCTGCCACTCACACCAAGGTCATGGCAAAGAGCATTGTAAGCTGAAGGGAGAGCAAATGTAAAGGCCAGCGAGTAAGCATGTGGGGAAAGTGGCATGAGCAGGGCTGGATCATATACTGTCTCAAGCCTTGGTGAGGAGTTGGGATGCCATTCTAAGGGTGATAGGACACCACTGAAAGGTTTAGGCATAGGACTGGCACGATCCAGTTTACTTTCTAAGGTAATCACTCCAGCTGTGTGTGCTGGGTACATTATCAGGGGCAGGAGAGGAGGCCGTATTACCAATTGAGTAGACAGTGTGATCACCCAGGTGAGAGATGTTGGTGCCTTGAACTAGGAGGTAGCCATGGAGGCGGAGAGAAGTCAGCCTCAAAATTCTGTAGTTCTTATGTTAAACATTTGTGGCCCTGTTCTGCTACTGACTGTTGACATTTTATCTCTTCCAGTGGAGTATATCTTAACTGCCACCATTTATAAAGTACCCATGTTGCTTTGGGTTCTATGCACTCTGAATCTTTATAACAGTTTCATCCCAAGTTCACGGGTGGGGAGGTTAATTAACTCCCTAAGTCCACAGAGCTAGTGAGGGGTCATATTAAGATTAACCTAGGTCTGTCTGATTCTAAGCAAGGCGCAAATCTTAGCCAATATACTATTGTGTCTTCATTTAACCCACCTTAGGGCCAGAGTTGGTTGATGCAGGGAAACCAGGGCACAGCTGAATTTCTCTAATGGTTCTTAGGAGGAGAAGGTCAGCAAAATTACCAGGAAGGGAGGTTCTATTTTAAAATGCAGATTCCTGGGCCCTGCCCTGAGAATGCAGAATCAGAATCTCTAGAGTTGGGGCTTAGAAATGTATGTTTAAAAAGTACTCTCAAGTGACAATCAGTAAAATCTGTAGAGACTGCAAATAGGCACTCAATAGATATTTATTGAATGAATGAATATATAATAGAACTGTTGACAGGAAATGAAAATCTAGGGTACCTCACTCCCCCAACCACTGATCCAGAGATATATAAGCATATTTTAGAGTGGGTCCAAGCAGAGCCTCAGCTAGCCCCTTCAGACCACACTCATGATGTAACTAATATATGGGTATGATATACCCAGGCCTGGAAGCTTTTTACTTTAAATAATTACTCTTGATAGGTGCTAAGTCCAGTTGTCTCCTTAGTTGAGGAAGTAAAAGCCCCTCAACTGGTAAATATCACCTATTGTAAAGGCAAAACAATCTTTTTAAAACAATTATTATTTTGATCTATTAAGACTTTCGACATATGGGAGCCAGGCTTTATTCATAGAGTCGATTTACCGATTAGACACAATAAGCACAGTGCCTAAGGCCCATGAATCTTTCAGGAGCTCATAAAAGTGTTTTAATTTCTTTTAAAATTCAATGAAAAACATGAATATAATCTAGCCTGAATTTTATTCAATTTTTACCAATGCAGTTATAAAATAGAGTTTTTAATTTTTTTTAAATCAAGAAATGGCCTAAGAAGGCAACAGTACCCAGGGCACAGGGAATTCATAATGTGGCCCTGCTTACTCACCGCTCCAGGCCCAGGTGACAGGCAACTTACCTGGCAGGCATTGTACAGTAGCTGATGTTCGAATTTCTTGATTCCGAGAATATTCTGGAACATCTCGTAGAGTTGTTCTTTGCTCAGAATCAGCTCGGAGGCTGCGCTGGCTGTCATCCGGGCCTGCTGCTTCCTGGGATCCTCTTCCCCACGGTAGATGGCATCAAACTTGGCCATCCAGGAGCTCAGCACAGTCTCCTTGCTGAGGCCGTCAATCTCAGGCAGGCTGCGCACTCTCTTCTCAATGTGCTTCTTGAAGACCTCCCGCGAGTCGTTGGCAGAACAGCCCCCGCTCTGTACCATGCGGGCCACACGGTCACTCTTCAGGAACACCTGAGCAAGAACAGGGCCAGGAAAGACATCAGAAAGTCGGCCCTGGAGATACCGGCTCATAGTCATCACAGGGGGCACCAGAGTGGCCACATCCTGCCTCACTGCTTCTTAGTTGTGCAAACTGAGTAGTCACTTACCCTTTTTGCTTTTGTGTCCAAATCAGCAAAATCAGAATAACAATATTTGCCAGGTTGTTGCTAGGACTAAATAGCATTTAATCTCCCGAGAGGCAGCATATAGTACATAGACTTTGAGTTCAGACTGCCTGGGTTCTTTCTCTGCCACTTAGTGGCTGTGTTTCTTTTGGCAAGTTAATCTCTTTGTACCTTAGTTTTCTCATCTATAAAATGGAGATAATAGTAGTCTCTACATCATAGGTATTTTAAAAAGAGGATTAAATGAGTTAATATATTAAAAGCACTTTAAAAAGTAGCCCAGATTAAAGCTTTATGGGTTGTTGTGGTGGTGGTGGTTGTTGTTGTTATTGTTATTATTATTACTATTA
The DNA here is from genome assembly GCF_000325575.1 of Pteropus alecto. Classification (NCBI taxonomy): domain Eukaryota; kingdom Metazoa; phylum Chordata; class Mammalia; order Chiroptera; family Pteropodidae; genus Pteropus; species Pteropus alecto. The sequence goes on along the minus strand of NW_006440638.1, from coordinate 16,880,326 downwards.
TATGTAAAGTATCTGACACATAGCAATTAAATGTTAACCGCTATTTGTACCTCATTTTATCCTCTCAAGGATACTCATCACACTTGAAATTGAAGTATCAAGTAAATATGTATTTAATGTCTGTCTCCCTTTCCAAAATGTAAACTCCACATTGGCGAAGACTGTGTCCTTCTTATTCCCCGCAATATTATCTGTCCCTAGTAGAGAGCCTGGCACTTTGACAGTGAGTGAACGTAGAAAGTAGGCATTATATTCAGTCCATTTTGTAGGCAGAAAACTAAGACTCCAGAGAGGAGAAGGGACTTGCTCTTGATGACTCAAATGTGTGGTCTTTTGATTTTGTCCTGGTTTCTTCCTTCCCCAGGGTTCTCACCTGCCTGCTGGAGAACCTTTTCTGCCTGGTGGAGGAAGCTGGATTGTTTTTTTAGTGCTGTCTGGGTCCTGGGACCAAGTCATCCATTAAGAACAATTTACTTTTGCTCCAGTGCTCATCGTTTGAAAGCTTACACAAACTACATGATTCTGGGGTGTAATACAAGGCGGTGAAGCTGCTACTTCATATTCACAGAGAGGAAACATCTGACATTTTTGAGCTGTGTCCTGGTCACACTTCAGAAGGTGCATAAATCACCTTCCGGAGGCAGAACAAACGTTTATTTCTCTGTCAGTTATCAGGACGTGCCCCTGTTGGCCATGAGACGGTTTTGTTTGCAGTACATCTCATTGCCTCCTGCTTCATCACAAAGCCTTCCTTGGAGAGGATAGATATTAGAAAGGTGGCCTCCATTTATTGCTGACTTAATGAACTCATTTAGAAAACAGGGCTGAGGGTTTGATTTACAGGCTAGAGGCCATGGCCCACTTGTCTGTGCCTGGGAACTGGTACTCAGTTGAGACCTTAGAGTTTAAAAACCAGTTTTGGAAAAAAAAGTTTCAAATGAATCCTCTGGTCTTATGAGCCTTAATGAGCTAAAGAATTCACCTGAAAAGAATTCATCTATAATGCTCAATACAGATGGTTTCTCCATCTAATTAACACATTGTGTCTCAGTTTTAGATCTAGATCTCAACATTAAAGTTTTGAGGCAACTAGAGGAAGTTTATGGAGAGGCAGTACAGCATTGTCGCGGGAGCTATAAACTATGGTCCCAGGCCACCTCTGCCGCTAACTTGCTGTGTGACTGTGGGTAAGTTTCCAGTTTCTAATCTGTACACTGAGGGAGTTGAACTATAAAATTTTGGGTTTGTCCTCCAGCTGTAATATTTATACTCTTCTTTATGAAACAATTTTTCCTTTCTTTGGGCACTCAGTAGGTGCCAAGGATACAGTAGTGAGGAAAATGATGCCTTCATGACATCATCTTAATAATCTCATCCAAATATCACTACAATCTGGGACAAGTGCTCTCAAGGGAAAGCGCAGGTGTCCATGGGTGCCTATAACTAGGAATTTGTTCTAATGTGTAGTCAGGAAAGACTTCCTGCAGGAAAACTCTTTTGAGATGATATGTGACAGATGGTTAGGTAAAGAGATAGTGAGAGTATTTCAGAGAGAGGAAACAATATGTATAAAGACCCTGAGTATCTGAGGAGAAGCCAGTGTGGCTGTGGCAAAGAGGGGTAGAGGAGTGATCCACATGAGGTGAGAAGGAAGGGGCCAGATGGGAAGCCACATTCAGTATGTTGGTCTTCATTTCAAGGACACTGGGATGCCACTGAATATTTTACACTGGGATATGATGCAACCAAGTTCTTATTATACCTTTAATGTGGAAAACAGACTTGAAAGGGGCCAATAGAATTGGCAGGGAGCCTAGCTGGGTACAGGTGACTGCTGATGGTGATGGGGATACAAAGGGGTTAATTCTTCATTTTCAGCTCTAATGAACATTAGGGGTGATTTGAAAACATTCGATTAACAATGAAGCCATACTGTCCTCCTCATTTGTCCATATCAAGTGCCCCATAAAACTGAGGCAGGCCCCAGTTATAAATCCTCAGCACCACATTCCTTTTCCCCAAAGTCCTTCCATAGCTACCATTTGTCATCTATCTTTGTGACTCTTTGGTTAATATCTGAGTCCCAGGAAGACAGGAGTTGTAACTGTTTTTCCCTCTTACTTCTTCCAGGTATCTAAGACAGTGCCTGGCACACAGTTGGTACTATGTTGAATGAGCAAATGAATAAGAACAAAACAGACTTCTCAAAGTAGAGACCCTATGACATTATATCTAGATGGGGGCAAGAAGGCAAAGGGGAAACAAGCAAGCACTATACACTGGACTCTTGAAACAACTTACTGAGGCTAGATAGTCTATTGGTCCCAGATGGCGGCCATAACTGGCCAGCTAACTCCTGGATCCTCCACACATCATCTGCTTCCCATAATTCCTCCCTTTGTAGGAATCAAATATTTATTATAGTGACCACTTAATAAATATTTGCCGAACTACTAGTGGATGACCTCAGACAAATCACTTAAACTCTATCGACTTCACTCTCTTTCACTGTCACATGGGGTTAATCCAGCTGGTCTTCTTTGATGAGGATTAAACTGAAAGGACTTTAAAAAGTAGAGGGCTTTATCTGCCCAGAAGTAAAATATGATTGCCAGGCCCCCGAATGAGGAGAGAAGAGTGGAATGTCAAGAGTGTGGAGGAAAAAGGCCAAAGATTGAGGAGACAGCACAGATGAACTGCCAAAAGGGGGCATGACAGCCAGAAGGAGAAAAGGTGGCAGCAGAAAACTAATTTTTCAGGCACATCATCTGTCTTGGTTTCTAAGTCTGTCAAAAGGGAAGTGGGGCCTAGGCCAGCCTCGCCCGTAATGAATGCAGCCACTGAGTACCGATGTGTTTCTATGCCTCTAAAACCACCCTTGACAGTCATTTGTACTGGGAGCTCTATCTGGTCTTTTTATTTTGTTTTGTTGTTGGCTGTCGCAAGAGACTTCTTCCCCGGGCACAGTTCTATGCGGTACATCCATAAATCCTCCTACTCCTCTGCCAACTTCCAGATAGGTCATAATGGGAGGTGGAAGATAAACAAATAAATATGGAATGGAGAAGGGCAGTCAATTTAGTGACTCGACTTCATCCATCAGTCGCCAGAGCCAAGCAACTTCAAGGTTGTTTTAGAAACACATAAGCACATCAGTACTTAATGACTGTACATGACGTAGGGTAAAGCTGGCCCAGCTCCCACTTTCTTGCTGACAGGCTGTGAAATCAAGACAGGTCCTTTTCTGGTCTGCAAAAGCATATCATTCCAACATAAATAGGAAAAAGACCTAGATGTTAGAGTAAATAAGATTTTTGAAAAAAATCACAACAACGTGCTCCTAATGAATGTCACATGGATAACAGTGAGCAGGCTCTGGTGTCAGATGGCCTAGGATCAAATTCTGATTCTACCAGTTGCGGTTTTGAAATCTGAGCAAGTTAATCTTTTGAGACTTTAGTTTCCTCAATTCTCAAATGGGAATCCTAACTTCCTTACCTTGTAGGATTTGGGTAAGGATTCAATGAAATAATGTGTGTAAACTGGTGAGCATAGTGCCTACGACAAGAATGTCATAAAAGTTATTATTTTTTAATAGACTATCATGCAGCCATGAAAAAAGATAATATTTTTTCATTAGCATCAAAAGATGTCCATGATAACCTAGAGAATATTATGCTAAATGAAATAAGTCAGACAGAGAAAGACAAATATCATATGATTTCACTTATATGTGGAACCTAAAAACAAAATAAATGAACAAACAAAACAGAAGCAGACTCATATATACAGAGAACAAACTGATGGTTGCCAGATGGGAGGGGTTTGGGAGGCTGGGTGAAAAAAGTGAAGGGATTAAGAAATACAAATTGGTAGTTACAAAATAGTAACAAGGATATGAAGCACAGCATAGGGAATATAGTTAATAATAGTGTAGCAACTATGTATGGTATCAGGTGGCACAGCATAGGAAATATAGTTAATAATATTGTAGCAACTATATATGGAATCAGGCAGGTACTAGATTAATTGGGGGGATCACTTTGTAAATTACATAAGTGTCTAACCATTATGCGGTACAACTGAAATTAATATAAAATAAGATTGAATGTCGACTCTAATTGAAAAATAAAAATTAAAAAAAAAAGATGTCCATTATATATTGTTAAACCAGAGACTTCCAATAATAGTGGTGAGGTGGGATTGGATGGGAGCATGACCCTGGATTGAGAACATCATGGGTAGTAAAACATTCTACTAATGAGAGTGTCATATCTGTGATTTTTGCAGAGGTAGGAAGGAGATTGAAAACCACTGTGCTAACAAAACAAGTAGGTTATTAATATTTTCCATCTTAATATGGAAATCAAATAACTATCTTTACGTGTATAGACACATTAAAATATCTGAAAAGGTATGTATTCAAATTTAATAATGGTTGTTTAAGATGATGGAATGACAGGTATTTTTCTAACCATTTCATTTAGATTGTTTCCTACATTGTCTAGTTTTATAATTGCACGTTTTACTTTCATAATCACTTAAGGTCTCTCTTTCTATGTGGAAAAAATACAAAATTTACCTTTGTTGAGGACAAAAGCATTTCTAAAATAAAATGCACCTATGGATATTAAATACATTTCTCACCAAAAAGTAAGGCATCCTGAGGCAAACTTCAAATGCAGATATGGGGCCATGACCTGTGTTAGGTGGGGATAAGTTAGGAGCAAAAGCAGTTCCTTTCCCCTTTCTCTGTCCCTTTCTCCTGCCTTGACCTTGCACCTCCCTTATCCTAAGCCCCGGCCCAGAAACTAGGAAGTAAACTGATTCTATCAACTTTCAATTATTTCCTATTATTTACATATAGAAGATGGGCACCACCCCCCCATTTTCCCCTTCTAACCCTAATATATTCATTCATAATGGCACTTTCCAGGTGCTAGATTTAGAATGAGGTTGTGTGTGTGTGTGTGTGTGTGTGTGTGTGTGTGTGTGTATGTGTGTACCATTTAACCATGAAAACAATTATGTAAGAAAGGTCCTATTACAGAAACTGAGGCTCAGACTTAGCTGGTTCCCAAAGCCACTGGGCAGTCGAATTAGAATCCAACCCCACATCTTTTTGGACACTAAGCTCATCCTTCTAACCACTCTGACCTCTGACCTTCCTTTCCTGGCTCTCCTCACAAGAATGAATGCCTTTAGAATGGATAGTTACTTTTCTCCTAGGGATATATTTGTTTTAAGGTCACTGAGGAGTTATAGTGGTTTTGCATAGAGGAAAATATATAGCTTCATGTCAGAGAAATAGCCAGGTGTGACCTGACTGCTACTTTTCTTAGATTAAAAAAAAAAAGTTCAATCATAAAGATTAAACAAAATATGTCACCCTGTGCAGAGGACACCGGCCTTTTTGCCTGCCAACCATCCCTCCTTTTCTGATAACAGCACCTCAGTCCAAGAACTTCTTTGTCATTATACAGTTTCGGTGGGACTTCAATTATGAAACCTGTCCTTCTCTAGCCAAGCAGTGGTTTGGGACCTGAGCTTGGCCAATCATGCTTCCCCTCCTGGAATTCAGATTCACAGTGGGGTGGCACAAGAATGAAATAGGGTTGGAGTAGATTCATAACAATGATAGGGTGTCCATTATATCCTGCTACCTGGCTCCCTGAAGTCAATTTGCCCTGGTTTCTATTTTTTCTTATGCTTGGCTATTTCTTTTTTATAACAATAACAACAAAAAGTTGTTGCTGTTATTATTATTATTGAGGCTTAATTTATCCACAGTCAGTTTCTGTTGCTAGCAACAAAGAATTCTGTCTGATACAACAAAACTAACCAGGCCTTTTTTTTTTTAGAGGAGATCAGCCCAAAACCAAAAAAACAAAACAAAACCAAACCAAACCCAATGAGAGCATTTCCACTGGCTGAAGGCCAGATATCAGCAGCAGTGTTCCAGATGAATACTTGTACAGCTTACACCCCATTCTACACTCTCACTTCCCACCAAATGCCCCATGGTTCCCTCCAGGCAGGATCTGAGTGAGAACGTTTTTGTAAAACTTTCCCATCTACCTATTTTCTCTAATGCCAGGACCAGCATGTGAATTTGGAGGCGAAGGTAAGGATGGAGGGTGGGAGGGCTTATGTTTTAAACATTTGTCTTAAAAGAGCTGAGAGTTAGAAAAGATGTTGGGGCCATGCAGAAATGGATGGGCACTCTGATGTCAGACTGTGGCTGTGGGAAAAAGGTTGGGTTGCTGGGCCAGACCTCAGACCACCCACCTCAGTACCCAGACTATGAAGCCATAATGGAAGTGATTAAAGGATTGATCTATTGCCCTGCTTGATCTGCTTTGACAATTGGGGCCACCAGGAAAGAATAAGATTAACCTATATGCTCTTATGAGCCATAGGGAACCTCGGTCTCCCTTTTAACTAGCCCAGCTCAGATCTCAGGCCTTACCAGCTTGCCGTTAATGGTGGCCATCTGGGTTCAGACTGGGCTGGACGGGCACAGATAGAAATTGCTTCTTACTATGCCAGTGTGTTGACCGACCATTTTGCCCTAGTAAGACAATGCAAATACCCGAAATTGACTTTTTCTAGTGTAATAATCTCAGAAATTTTTGAGGAAAAGTTTTTTTTTTTTCCTTAATGGCACTACCATTGTGAACTGGAATGTGTGAAGTTGTTTTATAATGGGGTAGAGTATGAGTGTGTGTGTTTCAGAGGGAGTTAAGGAGGAGAATATATGTGGGCTTTTTTTGACGAGCATACATTTTCCCTTCTTCCAGTCAAAAACATCCTAATTTCTTATTGGGAAACCATTGCATTTTCAATTCAAAGGGCTCCAGTGGGACTGAGCCTGTACTCAGGCTCTAGAGAGGGTATTTGTCCTTGGACTGATTCTCCAGTCTGTTTCACCCCCTTCTGTTGTAACTGGCTCAAGAAAGGACACATGATGCATATCACTCATCCAAATCACCCTTGGTCCTTTTTCTGGGACTCTCAGTAAAGATGTATTCTCTTTGCTCCTGGGGTTGCTAAGTTGGTAGCATGGAGAGAACCTACCTAAGAATGAAGCCAATGCAGACAAAAGCAAAGTTGAGGTGTGTGGAGAAAGATACTCATCCTGCTGGCATCTTTGGAGTCTCAGGATTCAGCCACAGCTGAAGCCAGATCTACCCCTGGACTTGTAAGTTGCTTGAGCAAATAAATCTCATTTTTGGCTTAAGCTAGTTTGAAATATGTGTCTATTATTTGTAATCCAAAGAGTCCTGACCAAGACAGATACTGACAGAAAAGTAATTGGATTCCAGAATAGGGTGGAAGAAAGGACACTAGTTTCTCCATTGCCCAAGAGTGAAGGGAAAGGGGAAAGGGGAGGGGTAATCAACTTGGGGCTCTCTTAGGTCATGTGTTAATCCTGATCCCTTGATTGAGGACCTTTGCTTTAGAGGATTCGGCTTTCCAGGAAACGTGAATCTCAAGACTCTAAAGCTTTACTAATGAATATGGTAAATAATTAATACTCTACATCACATCCTATCACCTAAATCTCAATATTAAATATTCAGTAATTTCTCAATGCCTGTATTCCTACCAGACTAAAAGAAGTCCTTTCAAACAAACTGGCCAATACAGAAGAAAATATTGGGATCACTATAGATATAATGGTAATTTACAGAGACTCATTAGCACATTGATGACTACTAATTTTCAAATTTAATTAATAGATAGAAATAACACTTTCTTTTAATTTATGTCATTAGTCAAATGGGCTTTCTAATTAAGATTTGCAATTTCAAAATTTGTAAACTAGTGAATGACTTTAAATATGGAGAACTATCAATAAAGGTCTATCTGGTCTGAACTGGCTTTCAGAACTTGAAAAAAAAGGGAAGGGGTAATTAATTTCATTCCTTGGCAGTTTATAAACGGATCTTCTGTAAAATATATTCAAGTTATTCACTGCCATACCATCATTGTGATTCTAAATCTCATTTCCACTCTCCATTAAATTCAACTGAAAATTTAGACCCCATCAGATAAAGCATTAAGCTTGACACTTACTGACATTAATTAATACTGCTTGTAAAATGGAGGGAGAGGGAAGCTTAAATTTGACAAGTATAAAGATGAACCCAACTTCTACAGTAAATTCAAATAGAAATTTTGCTGAGGAAATGATGTGTAAAATGAATCTGTGGCTGAAGCCAGCGAACATCACAGAGACAAAGCCTGTTTACTATTAAACACTAATTAGCAAACTGATCAATAATATTTTTACAAGATCTAATTGTAATCTTGCTCCACTCTGTCTGTGAAAGGAGTAGTCAATTGCTTTCGCAAGTAGGAAGGAGAATTTTACCAAATTGATCAACTAGCATTGTTAAAGCATCTACTGAGGACCGGAGTGGAAGCAGGAGCACCAGTGTTTTGTTTTGAAATACTCTGCTACCTGATAATTAAAATAAGAAAGGAAGCAAGGAATAAAATTAGCAAAGTAATTCAATTGTTACTACTTTGAATTGCAATTGAAAATAAATTTTTCAGTGCTTAGGAGTTGATTTCTAATGGTTTTAATCTAGCCATGGCAATGGGCAAGGCATTTGGGGCATAAGATTCCAAAAACAGAGAATATCTCATTCTCATGAAAATAGATTAATATAAAGTAAAATGTCTTTCAAGAATTAGATAATCATATTTGAAAATATGCATGTCAGTTAAACATTGCCACTAGGAAGGTATGGCATGTCCACTTCATTAATGGTGTACCAGTGATAGCCAACATGCACATTACATAAGAATAATTATAAAATTTTAAAAGTGGCTAATGGAATTCCAAATTCACTTTAGTAACAAATAAACCTCTGAAGTCTAAAGGTGAAAATTTACTTGTGATATACTCAAGATATAATCTCTCACTTATAGATTTTCTCCTGAGAATAATTCTGCATTTTTGACTTGTTCTAACTTGCAGAAAAGAACTCACACCACCATCTTAATAGAAATAACAAGGATGATAGTGAAAGTATTATCCTAAGGAGGTGTTAACATCCTTTAGAAAGGGTGTACATGGTGGTAAAATGTCCCTGACTCACTTCAAGTCTTAGCTGTGGCACTTTAACAGCTCTGTGACCTTGAGTAATTGAGCTAACCTCTCCGGGCCTCAGTAAAAGGGGAATAATATCAGGACCCAACTCTAAAAACTGCTGTAAAGATTAAACAAAAAATTGTATGCACTCAGCACACTGCCTGGTTTAAAAATCCGTTGGTAAACAATAGCTTCTATTTATAGTGTTCCCTCAAACAAAATGCTATTATTCCTTAAAATTGTAACCAATCGGCAACCCCTTTGCCTCAGGAAGAATGGTCCTGTAGGAGGCCGAGGCTACTGTTCCCCCTGATCAGTACTTCAGAAGCCCTGAACTCCAGGCCTGAGTAGTCTTACATTCTTCTACACAGTGAGTCTTACCTCATAGTAACTCTGGACTGCATTCATGAAGGCTTCGTCAGCCACAATCTGAGTTTCCCCATTGAGAAAAGCTTGAAACCGGTCCTTGACTGTCTGAAGCTGCTGTTTGCTGATCTGTAAGAAACAGAGATAGAGGGGACAGTGAGGACTTGTTCTAGACAATCATGGTTACTTTCATGGAAGATGGTGTGGCCAGTGGTGTGCTGGAGCAGCTTGTCCAGGTGCATGAGAACTGATTGTTAAATTTGCAGTAATTTGTGAGGCAGCTGTTAAACACAGCCATTACTCAAAAATAATATAAATTACAGTTAAAGAAATATTATTAAAAATAAAGTTAATACATACTAAAAATTCATTGCTTTTTGATTATTTTACCACATGTTACTATTATCTGTGCTCTGGGGGCTATTTACAACTATTGTATTTGTACTGTGGAAATGATATATAATGGGATAGTATACCATGTCTCTTCTCAGCTCCACATTCAGCAACATCCTATTGGAAGCTAGGTATCAGCCAAGGTGGGAGTAGTTAACCCATGGAAATTGGCAAATGCCGCAAATCAGGGTTGTTGTGTTGTGTTTTGTTTTGTTTTAGAGATGGATATTAAACATACCACTGCACAGGCCCCTCAAGTGGTCTGAAACATCCTGCTTTACAAAGCTATAGTAATCAAAACAGTTTGGTACTGGTATTAAAACAGGCATGTAGACCAATATAACAGAATTAGGAGCCCAGAGATGCATATATGGTCAACTAATGTTTGATGAGGGAGCCAAGAATACTCAGTGGGGAAAGGATAGTCTCTTCAATAAATGATGTTGGTAAAACTGAATAGTCACATGCAGAAGAATACAATTGGACCCTATCTTACACACTCACAAAAATTAACTAAAAGTATATTAAAGAATTAAATGCAAGACCCTGAACTATAAAACTAAGAAAACACAGGTAAAAAGCTCTTTGACATCATCTTGGCAATGGTTTTCTGACAGCAAAAGTACAAGGAATAAAAGCAAAAATAAACAAGTGGGACTACATCAAACTAAAAAGCAACAATGGATCCAAGACGGCAGCAGATGCGCCCTCGCAAGAACACATCAAACGCACACCTGTATTTAGAGCAATTCCTCCTGAGAGACAACTGGGAGCAAATTGAACAGCTTGTGTACAACAAGCAAGTGAGAGGTATTGATTTCATAGAGGAAGTCAGAGAACCGTGAGAACTGTCCAGGAGCTGAGGGAACAGCCCAGGAAGGAGGAACTGGTGAGCACCATTGTTTACATTTCCCCTGAACTTGGATAGCAGGCGGGATTCTATCCAGGTTCTTTGGCCGACTTCTAGGGCACTATCGTGCGTTCCCAGCCACCCCTCCTGAAGCTAGAGCCAGCAGAAATAGGAGAGTGCCATAGTGTGCATACAAGAGGCCCTTCTACCCAGAGATTGATCCAGTGGGTACAAAAGGGTGCTGCTTCATGCACCCAGTGGGCTGCACACATAAGGGGCTCCCCGGGTTGAAGACGGTATGGAGCTAACAAAATACTGCAGTACTTATGTGCAAGGATACACATACTTTCCAGAGAAAGTATAGAGAGAGTGGGACGCTACTGTGTGCTCATGTGGGGCTGCCCTTCTTCGAGAGAGCGTTGAGCTAGCAAAACACTACAGTACTCCCACACAGGATTTCCTTGTTCAGAAAGTGCAGAGATAGTGGGGTACTGCTGCACACGCATGTGGGGTATCCGACTAAAGAAAGTACAGAGCTAGCAAAACTTCGTAGTACCCATATGCAGGGCTTCTCAGCATGGAGCGAGTAGAGCGTTGCTGTGTGGCATGCAAGGCTGACCTTCCTGGAGAAGGGGTGGAGCTAGTAAGGCATTGAAAAACAGGCATGCAGAGAGGCCCACCCAGACCCTGCTCTGACTGAGGACAATTAAAGCAACAAGAAACAGCATGTAAGACTGACCTTGAGGATTGAGAGGAGTACAGCTGAGTGTGTGAGGAGCTGCACTCCCAGGAGAGGGAGAAAACTAGTAAAGTGAGGCTGTGCATGCAAGCAGGCACGTCCCACTAGGAGACGGGCAGAGGTGGTGAGACTCAAAGCAGCCCTATCCAGACTCTGCTCTGATCACAGTTAAAGCAACAGGCATGCTAAGAGTGCACCTAGCACCTCCCTCTGCGTCAGGCACTCTCGCTTGGATTAGAAGGGCAAGGAAGCACACATGCACCAGGCTGCCCCATCCTGAACCTGCTCCTTCAGGTCAGGTGACACATCAGGCACCGCATGTACCCACTTCGACTACAGCCAGCCTGCCAAAACTATTCATCCCACAAGCTACACAGAGACCACTTGCAAGACTGGGAGATATAGCTGTACTGTCTAACTTACAGGAATAAACACAGAAAATCAAACAAAATTGCCCTAAATGAAAGCGGGGGGAAAAAAACTCCAGAGCAAAACCCTAATGTAATGGAGATAAGTAATTTGCCTGATAAAAAATTCAAAGAAATGCTCATAAAAGTGCTCAATAAACTTGAGAGTACAACAGAGGAACTGAGAGAGCACTTCAACGAAGAGACAGAAAATGTAATAAAGAACCAGAGATGAAAAATACAATAACTGAAATGAAGAACACATTAGAAGGAATAGATAATAACAGATTAGTTAAAACAGAAGAACAGATTAGTTAAAACAGAAGAACAGATTAACAACCTGGAAGACAGAAGAGTAGCAATCACCCAATTGGAACGGCAAAATGAAAAAAGAATTTTAAAAAATGAAGATATTATAAGAGATCTCTGGAATAACTCCATGCACCCTAACACTCGCATTATCGGAATTCAAGAAGAAGAGAGAGAATGGGGTAAAAAAGATATTTGAAGAAATAATATCTAAAAGCTTTACTAATTTTGGGAAGAAAACAGACATCCAGGTCCAGGAAGCACAGAGAATTCCAAACAAGATGAACCCAAAGAGACCCACACCAAGGCATATTGTAATTAAAATGGCAAAAATTGAAGGATAAGCAGACAATCTTAAAGGCAGCAAGAATGAAACATCAGGTCACATACAAGGAAAACCCCATAAAACTCTCAACTGATATCTCAGAATCAACTTTACAGGCCAGAAGGAAGTGACACAAGATATTTAGAGTGCTCAAATAAATTCTACAACCTAGAATACTATGTCTGGCAAGGTTATCATTCAGAATTGAAGGAGAAAGTAAGAATTTCCCAGACAAGCAAAAAATAAAGGAGTTCACAAACACTAAATTGGCTTTACAAGAAACATTAAATAGTCTTCTTCATGCAGAAAAGAAAAAGCTACAACCAGAAATAAGAAAATACAAGAATGAGAAAAAATTTCTCCAATAAAAGCAAATATACAATAGTCACTTAAATCAACCACTTAAAAAGTTAATATGAATGTTAAAAAATAATAGTAGCAAAATTAACTATAACTACAATAAATAACCCAGGGATACACAAAACAAAAGGATATAAAACCTGTCAAAAACATAAAAAGTGGAGGGGGGAGAAAAAATGTAGTGCTTTTAGAATATAATTGAATTTAAATGGCTATCAGCTTAAAATAGACTGCTATAAATATAGATGGATATAATGAACCTCATGGTAACCATAAAACAAAAATATACAAAAAATACACAAAAAAATGAAAAGACAGGAACCCAATTAAAGAGTGATAACATGGATAGACCTAGAAAGTATGTTAAGTAAAATAAATGAGACAGAGGAAAGACAAATAATGTATGATTTTACTTATTTGTAGAACCTAAAAAAGAAAAGAAAACAAGTGAAAAAAAAAAACAAACAGAACAAAACAGAAACAAACTCATAGATACAGAGAAAAAACTGATGGTTGACAGAGGGTAGAGAGGTGGGGAGATGGGTGGAAAAGGGGAAGGGATTATAAAAATTTGAGTTATAAAATAAGTCACAGGAATACAATGTACTGCAAAGGGAACAGAGTCAATAACTACATATGGTGACAGATGGTTACTAGACTTATTGTAATAATCATTTTGTAAGTTATAAAATGTTGAAGTACTACATTGTACATCTGAAACTAATATAGTATTGTATGTCAACTACAATTTAAAATAAATTTTAAGAGAGGGAAAAATATGGTATAGATGGTAGAGGCTCTGTTCATCCTTCTGGCGATCAAATCAAAGTTGTGATGAAAACAAGGGGCAAGCAGCAAGGAAAAATCGCCTGGGATCTAGATGAAGAAGTCATACAACTATGGAGAAATCCAAGAATTCACCCTGCAACGGCTGAAGGTAGGACAAGGCGAGGACACGGGCTACCCAGTCCCGAGCGGCTGAGTGAAACGAAGGCTGCGGAAGCTACAGAAGCCTCTTAAAGGGGCTGTGCCTGTGAGTGGTGATGCACCTGCTCTCTCTGAGCACCAGTGCTGATTGTGCTGTGTACAGAGGGCACCAGGGACCTACAGGGAGACATGGTTGGAGTGAGGGCTGAGGTAAGACTCATTCTGTACAGAAGTGCCAGCAGTGTCCATTGTTCCCTGTTGAGCGCTCCCCACTAACAGTGTGAAGGACACAGCACCACCCTAGCTGTGACGTCATCAGATTGGATAACAGAGGTTGCTCCACCCAGAGGATTCCCTGAAACTCCACCAACTCGCAGCCCCACCCAAGCCACATCCAGGTATATCCTCAGTGAGTCAGGTGTTCCTTGCTGAGCAGCACCTAGACTCATACTGGGGGCAGCAGGAAACTATTAGCACAGCATCTGTGAATTGCTTGCTGAATCTTAGGTGGCCCCGGAGGGGTAGAGGCTTGGGCTAAATTTGGCCTGCAGCTGAACCCCTCTCAGAACTGTGCCACTGGACACCTACTTCACAAATCCATATTAATAAGACCGGGAGACTAAGGAGTTTTGCTTAGTACAAATCCAGATATAATGGAGTCGAGTAATCTAACAGATGCAGAGTTCAAAACACTGGTTATAAAGATGCTCAATGAACTTTTGAGAAGTGTAGATAAATTCAGTGAGAACTTCAACAAAGAAATAAAAACCATAAAAATGTAAATGGAAATTATAAAAAGGAACCAGTCTAAAATGAACACATTATCTGAGATGAGAAGTATATTAAATGGAATAAACAAAGGAATAAACAAGTGAATAAAGAGGATCAAATGCCCTATCTAGAGGACAGGAAAGCCAAGGACACAATCAGAATGGCAAGAGATAAGATGCCAAAACTATAAAAATTACTTAAGGAGCATATGGGACACTATTAAAGGTCAAAATAACTATCTGATTGGCGTAACTAAAGAAAAACAAGATGTTTAACAGCTGTTTGAAGAAATAATGATGGAAAACATCCCTAACCTGAAGAAGAAAATAGACATTAAACCCCAGGAAGTTCAGAGAATTCCAAAAATCAGGGATCCAAAGAGGTCCACATCAAGACACATCATAATTAAAATGCCAAAGGTTAAATACAAAGAAAGAATATTAAAAGCAGCAAGAGAAAAACAATTACTTATAAGGGAACACCCATAAGATTGGCAGCTGATTTCTCAAAAGAAACTATGCAGGACAGAAGGGCTTATCAAAAAATATTCGACAGGATAAAGACCCAGGATCTATAAGCAAGAATAATTTATCTAGCAAAGCTTTCACTTAGAGTTGAAGGGCAGATAAAGAACTTCCCAGACAAAAATAAGCTAAAAGAGTTTATCACCACAAAGCCAGTATAATGGGAAATGTTGGAGAGATTTCTTTAAGAAGGAAAAATATGTATTAAAAACAGGAATAAAGAATGGTAACAACTACACCCCTATCAATAAGTACCTTAAATGGAAAAGAATTAAGTGCGCCAACCAAAAGATAGAGTGGCTGAAAGGATAAGAAAACAAGATCACTACATATCAAAAGGAAGGGGATTGAAAAAGATATTGCTTTGATGGACCTAGAAGGTATTTAAGTCAGACAGAGAAAGATAAACACTATATGATTTCACTTATATGAAGAATCTAAGGAATAAAAAGAACTAATAAAAAAAAAGACCCACAAATATAGTGGACAATTTGGTGATGGACAGAGGAAAAGGGGGGTTGGGGGATGAGAGAAGTGGGTGAAGAGTTAAAGAAGTACATATTGGTAGCCGATGGACAGTCATGGGGATGCGGAGCATGGCATAGGGAATGCAGTTAGCATTAATATGTTGGCTAGGTGGAGGGTCAGGGGAGGGAGGGAGCAACTGGGGGATCATTTTATGAACTATATAGATGTCTAACCAATGTACTGTATACTTGAAACTAATTAAAATAAATAAATTTAAAAAATAAAAAATACATTAGAAAATTACAAAAGCTTTGCATGTTCAATTTAAAAAAAGCTTCTGCACAGTAAAAGAAACCACTTGCAAATTAAAAGACAACTTATAATATGAGAGAAAAATTTGTAGACTATTTATTTGATAAGAATTTAATACTAAAAAAATAAGGAACTCGTATAACTATATTTAAAAAATCTGATTTAAAAATGGAGGGAGGAGGATCAAGAGACCGGGCAAAAAGGTGTAGATGGTAGAGGTTTTGTTCATCCCTTCTTGCAACCAAATCAAAGTTGTGACAGAAACACAAAGCAATAGCAAGCAGAGTTGC
>NW_006440638.1:16840356-16864153 GCF_000325575.1 Pteropus alecto | reverse complement strand
AATAAGAAATCACCCTGAAATGGTTGGAGGTAGGAGGAGGCAAAGACATGAGGCTGCCCAGTCCCGAGCAGCTGAATGAGACAGAGGTTACGGCAGCTGCAGCTGGCAGTTGTGGATGTTTCTCTTAAAAGAGCCATGTCACAGTGATGAGCTCTCTCGCTCTGAGCACCAGCACTCAGTCAGATGCTTAGGGGTCACCAGGCACTTACAGGGGTCACTGAGTTGTTGGAACGAGGGCCAGAGGCGAGGCTTTCTCCTCAGAAGTACTGGTGGTATCCATTGTTCTTTTGTTGAGCCCTCCCCACTCCCAGTGTGCAGACACAGCGCTGCCATAGCTGAGATGTCATTAAACTGGATAACAGAGGTTACTCCGCCCAGAGGATTCCCTGAAATTCCACCTCCCCAAACTCACAGCCCCACCCAAGCCACATCCAGTTATGTGTTCTGTGAGTCCTGTGCCACTTGCTGATCAGGTCCAAGACCCACATTGGTGGCAGCTGATCTCGGTTTCCGGTGTGGCCTCTTGAGGCAATTATAAGCACGTCTGTAGATTGCTTGCTGAATCTTAACAGGTGGCCTTGTCAGGGCACAGGCTGGGGCTAAAACTGGCCTGCAGCTGAACCCCTTTCAGGACGGTGCCACTGGACAACTACTACACAAAGCCAGTCTAATAAGACCGAGAGACTTAGGAGCTTTGCTTAGTACATAAAAACAGACATGGAAAGGCAGCCAAAATGGGAAGACAAAGAAGCAGAAACCATATGAGAGAACAGAACAGAGATCCAGGAATAATGGAGTTAAATGATCTAACAGATGCAGAGTTCAAAACACTGGTTATAAAGATGCTCAATGAACTTAAGGGAAGTGTAGATGAACTCAGAACTCTAACAAAGAGATAAAAACATAGAAATGGAAATGGAAATTATAAAAGGGAACCAGTCCGAAATGAAAAACACATTATCTGAGATGAGTAGTATGTTAGAGGGAATTGACAAAGTGGATAAAGAAGAGGATCGAACCACCGATATAGAGGATGGGAAAGCCAAGGACACTCAATCAGAATGGCAAGAAAAAAAAGCCAAGAATGTAATGATAATTTAAGGAGCCTATGAGACAAAATTATACATAAAAACATCTGTGTCATAGGGGTACCTGAAGGAGGAGAGAGAGAACAAGAAGTTGAATATATTTTTGAAGAAATAATGATGGAAAACTTTCCTAACCTGGTGAAGGAAATAGATACACAACCCAAGGCAGCTCAGAGAGTCCCCAAAAAGATGAACTCAAAGAGGCCCACACCAAGACACATTATAGTTAAAATGCCAAAGGTTAAATACAAAGAGAGAATCTTAAAAGCAGCAAGAGAAAAGCAGTTAGTTATCTACAAGGGAGTACCAATAAGATTGGCAGTTGACCTCAAAAAAAACTTTGCAGGACAGAAGGGTTTGGCACAAAATATTCAAAGTGATAAAACCCAGGATTTACAACCAAGAATACTTTATCCAGCAAAACTATCATTTAGAGTCGAAAGACAGATAAAGAGCTTCCCAGACAAAAATAAGCTAAAGGAATTCATCAACACCAAGCCAGTATTACAGGAAATGTATTACAGGATTACAGGAAATTCTTTAAGAAAAAATGTTTATCAAAAACATGAATAAATAATGGTAATAATTACATATTTATCAACAAGTACCTCAAATGAAAAAGAATTAAGTGCTCCAACTAAAAGATGGGGTGGCTAAATGAATAAGAAAACAAGACTCCTACATATGCAGCCTACATGAGACTTACTTCAGATTAAAAGACACACACAGCTGAAAGGAAGGGGATATAAAAAGATTTTGCCTTGATGGACCTAGAGGGTATTGTGCTAAATGAGATGAGTCAGGTAGAGAAAGACAAATATCGCATGATTTCATGTATGTGTGGAATCTAGAGAACAAAATAAACGACAACAACAAAAAAGGAAGCAAACACATAGATACAGAGAATATTTTGAGGGCTACTAGATAGGAAGGGTGTTGGGGGATGGCGAAAAGGGCAAAGGGATTAAGGCATACAAATGGATAGTTACAAAATAGTCATGGAGATATAAAGTGTAGCATAAGGAAAATAATCAACAATGTTGTAATTAATACCTAAGAGGGAAGAAGAGTACTAGATTTAGTGGAGTGATCACTTTGTGAGTTATATAGATCTCTAATCGCTATACTGTATAACTGAAACTAATATATTATCATATGCCAACCTTAATTTTAAAAAAACTCATTGCATTGTACAATATAAATATGAGCAACTAGTCGTCTATTATATTTCAATAAAGCTAGGAGTGGAGGGAAACAGTCTTTGGAAGGAAAGAAAAAAAAAATGGAAGGAGGATATAAAGAGACATTTTTCCAAAGAAGACATACAAATGGCTAACAAGTACATGAAGAGGTATTCCACATCACTAATCATCTGGGAAATGCAAATTAAAACCAGAAGGAGATATCACTTCACTCCTATTAGAATGGCTATTATCAAAAAGACAAAAGATAACAAGTGTCGGGAATGTGGAGAAAAGGCAACTTTGTGCACTGTTGGCTGGAATGTAAATTGGTATAGCCACTATGGAAAACAGTATGGAGATTCCTCAAAAGTTAAAAACAGAACTACCATATGATCCAGAAATCCCACTTCCGGGTATATATCCAAAGGAAATGAAAACAAGGAGATCTCAAGGAGATATTGGCATTCCCATGTTCCCTGCAGCATTAGTCACAATAATCAAGATATAGAAACAATCTGAGTATCCATCAATAGATGAATAGGTAAAAAGATGTGAGATATATATTAAAAGTTAAAAACAGAACTACCATATGATCCAGAAATCCCACTTCTGGGTATATATCCAAAGGAAATGAAAACAAGGAGATCTCAAGGAGATATTGGCATTCCCATGTTCCCTGCAGCATTATTCACAATAATCAAGATATGGAAACAATCTGACTATCCATCGATAGATGAATAGGTAAAAAGATGTGAGATATATATCTGATTTAACTATATATATGATTTAAATATACATATACAGAATTAAATATTATTCATTCATGAGAAAGAAGGAAATCTTGATGTTTCCATAATTTGCATGAAACTTGAGGGCATTATGCTAAGTTAAATAAGTCAGACACGGAAAGGCAAATACAGTATATCACTTACATGTAGAAGCTAAAAAACAAGCTGAACTCAGAGAAGCAGAGTAGTGTGGTGTTTACCAGGGGCTGGGTGGGGGAGAAATGCAAAGATATTGGTCAAAGGGTATAAATATCCAGTAATGAGATTAACAAGCTCCAAGGATCTAATATATGGCATGGTGATTACAGCTAATAATACTAAATGGTAATTATGTGAGGGGATGGAGATGTTAATTAACCTTAATGTAGTAAATATTTCACAGCATATACATATATCAAATCATTACACTGTATACCTTAAACTTACATATATTTTATGTCAATAATATTTTAATAAAGTGGAAAATAAAAAAAGAAAGAACCTATTAAGCATAGCATGGTAATATGCAGAAGTTTTCAAACTTTATTGTGTTTGTTACAGATATGACCACGTGACCAGATGATGTTGAGGTACAGGATACACTTCTGGGATGTGCATAGATAATTTGGACAGTAGGTTAAGTATAATTCCCTGCCTTATCAATCTCACTTTTTTTTCCCACTTAGAGAAGCCTTCCTAAAAGAGTCTTATCCATTCTCCCTCCTTCACTCTTTATCTGGCCCTGTCCCACTGTCCTTTAGTGTCCTAACTGATGAAGCCCTTCCCAAGTTAGTCTATGTCTTTTGGCTATGTCACACCACAGCACACCATTCATTCTAACTGCTTGTCAGTTATGATAAATTTGTCAGATGATCTGTTTTTTGTTGCTATTTTGTTTACTGATGCTTTCTCAGGGCCAACTTAGTGCTTTACACACAACAGGCACTCAATAAGTGTTTGTTAAATGAATAAATGAATGAAATATATAAAAGACAGATAACTTTCAAATATCCTTTAAGTAGTTCTAATTTATATAAAAAGTCAGCTAAGAACTTTGCTCTTTTGACTGTTATTTGTAAAAAGTTACACTTCATAATTGGTAATGGGGTACTGTGTCTGAGAACTGCTGTTCCAGTAGAAAGAGTAAGAAGATAATTCAGTCCTCTTTCTATCGACCATTGTGTCATCTTGGTAAAGCCACTTATATTTCTGAATTAGCCAGAGAGTTAAAAGCTTTTCTGGAATAGGGCCGAGTTTAAATAAACAAATGTTATCTCATTCTCAGTTTTCTCACTTGGAAAATGGTGACAATTCTAATTACGCGCTACCTTGGAATAGCGAAGACATAATATGAGTTCTTTTTTAAAATTATGAGTTTCTATATAAATTTAAAATGATTTCATCATTAAAGTCAATAAAAATCTCGCTAATAAAAAAAAATCTTTAAGCTATAGGAGACTGAAGAGTGGCTTGAGTTTTGACTCTATTAGGAAATAAAACAGTTTTGAGAATGAACATAGGCAGAAAGTAGGGTGCTTTATTTAATTTTTGTAACTTTGGGAGGAGTGGGAAATAGTAAAGTAGGGGGCAGATATAAAGGAGTTAGGTTTTGATCAGATTCATATTTGTTACGTTCTACAGCACCACTGTCCAACATTAACCACATCTGTAATTTTATATTTTCTAGTAGTCACATTTAAAAAAGTAAAAAGAAATAGGTGAAATGAGTTTTGACATACTTCATTGAACCCAATACGTCCAAAATATTATCATTTCAACATGTAATCATTATACAAATTATTAAAGAGATATTTTACATTCAAATGTTTACTGTCTTTGAATTCTGGTGAATGTTACATTTACAGTACATCTCAATGCAGAACAACCCCATTGCAAGTGGTCAGCAGCCACACGTGGCTAAGTGGATATCATCTTAGACAGCTCATGCCTGCAGCATGGAATGAACTCACTTCTAAGCCATTTAAGCTTTCCTGTTCTGACCCAGGGATATTGGTATCAGTGGAGTTGTGTAGAAAATCGTATTTATTTTATATGTGCTTACAATCACATGAACTGTTGATTTGCTCATAAAAGTGACACCATAACATGAATTTCGTTTAAGCAGGCCAGCCTTAATGGCTTAGGTCACAAATCTTTATAGTACAAACTGAGGTGTTTTACAGAATTTCTTGCTCATATTGGATCAATACTAATTCTGGGTGATTTGGGGGGGGTGGGAAGGGGTGGGGTGATGGGACAGGGAAGGGAGAACAATAAACCTTGCTTGCCTTAAATGCTTAAGTAATTGAAATAAAATTAAATACACATCCTCTGAATGATAAAGATTGATTGCTGACCTAGGCTAAATCCATTATCACTCTAATCTTTTGTTAAATAAGCACAGTGATCATTTATTCAAGAAACATTTACAGAGCATCTATCACCTGCCTGCCCTTTCTCCAGGCCTTGGGGGTTTAACAATCATCAAAACACCCTCAACCTCTGATCTCGCTGGCCAGGGCTAGGCGCTGGGGAATCAAAAGAAATAAGGATTGTCTTCAGGGAACTTGTAGTCTAGAGGAGAGGAAAAAGCATGTTTAAAAAGTGCACGAAAGTATGTTTTAGAATTTCACAAGCAAGAGATTGCAGAATATAAAACTCTCGAAAATAGAAAGCCTTCAGGAATATTAATTTCAGCCAAGTTCAGAGAATACATATCATGAAGCCCCACAAAACATCCCCCACTTCCCTGGCTACCTCAAGTTCTCAGAGGGAGAGTTGTGGACACAGATTCTAGTGGCAGAGCTATGTTTATATCTTGGTTTCGACACCTGCTAGTCCATGTTAGTTACTTTTCTCATCACTAATTAAATAAGCATAGTGTTTATTTAGTCACCTCACTAGCTGTGTCTCACTGGGCAAACCACTAACCTCTCCAATCCTCAGTCTTTTCATCTGTAAAATGGGGCCAATACTGACCTCATAGGACTGTTGTGAGGATTAACTGGGATAAGTAAAATATTCACTGCAGAACCTGGCACAGTATGAATGCTCAATAAACATTAGCTGCTGTGATGATTAATCCTCATCTTTGAGTCTTTGCACATATTGTTTCCTCGAGAAAGTGTGCCTGTTGAAAATTCCATATGTATCGTCAAATCCAGCCCATGTACTCCTTCCCAGACCTTCCAGGTAGAGTTTGCTACTTTCTCAGTACTTTGTTTACAATCCTAAGGTACATGGATTATGATGTGAAGTAGTTATTTATTTAGGCACCAGTGCTTTAAGACGGGGCCAGGAGTTGAGAACGTAGGCTTTTATGCAAAGAGAAGTGGGTTCGAATCCTAGTGATAATACCCATTCCAAGCAGGGTGATCCTGGTAAGCTACTTTCCCTAAACTGTGTTTCTTCATGTATAAAATGGCGATTATAAAACCTATTTCCCAGGGTTACTGGAAAGATGAAAAGGAAATGATATGGTGTACCTAAGGATCTTAGCACACTGCCTGGTGTAAAAGTAGAGTCAAACTAAAAAAAGCAGACCATAAAACTAATGGCCCCAAGACCCTACATGATACAGCCTCTGGCAGCTCCTGACTTTGTCTTGTCCCATTCTGCTCTCCACTTACTCTGCTCTAGGCACACTGGCTTGTTTTACTTCTTAAGCATTCCCAACCTTGCTTGCCTGAGAGCCCCTGCACTTGCTGTTCCTTTTGCCTAAGATGCTTTTCCCCTGCCTCTCCCATGGCTGCCACCTCCTCAGCCTTGTGGCTCGGCCTACCCAGCATCTCCCAAGAAGGTATTCCCTGACTATCTGGTCTAGAGTAGTGCCCCCAAACTAATTCCTATCATGATGCCTTGGACCCTATGCATTGCCTTCACATTCATTATCATAGTCAGCATTTATCTTCTCTAAGTTCAATTGTTTAATTGAATTTTACCAGGTATATAGAAAAATATGTCATAAGCACAGAGTGTAATAAATTTTCACAAATGAACTGTTCATTAAGTTAAAGAATACTACCTGGACCACAGAAGCTCCTGCATGTCCCCTAAATCATTATTCCTCTCCGAAGATGTAGCCTGACTTCTAACATCATAGGTTAGTTTTGTCTATTTTTGTACTGGATGTCTATGCCTTATGAGATTTTGCCATGTGGTTGGGGGTAGCAATAGCTCGTTCACCCACATTGCTGAGTTGTAGTCCATTTTATGACCCTGACACAATTTATCCGTCCTCCTATTGATGGACATGTGGGCCTTCTTTCTTTAATATTGTGCTTAGTTTTCATTATCTATCTCCCCACAAGAGCACATATTTCACATGTATAAAAATCATATCTGTCCTGTTTATTGCTGTGCTTCTGGTGTCCAGCACATAATGAACTATAACCAAATATTTATTGAATGAATACATAAAGTCATTGAGTGTTTATTATACACCAGGCACAGTGCCAGGTTCTGAAGATATAAAATTAGCAAGGCCCAATCTTAAGTCCTCAGTTTTCTTACAGTGTAGTCAGAGATCACATATTCCTCTTTGATTCATTAGTAGCCTTTTGCTGACCACACTAGTGAATGGAAAATCTCCTTTAGGAGCTCACATAAATAACCAGTCTAAGAACCAAACTGTGAGACAGAATTTATCCCTGGGTAAAAGTTAACTGACCTACATAAGACTGAACACTGAAGGTGACCTTACATGAGCATGTGGAGATAATTGGTCCAGAGTAGCTGACAGTACAAGTCTAAATAGACAAAAGGGCTTCTATGAGCTGCTTACAAACAGAATCCTCCTAAAATAGAAGTCCATCTGAAAGCATGCAATATGTATAGAAAGCACTTGTGCATTGGATCAGAATTCAGAATTGAAGTAATAAGTTCCAGGAGCAGAAAACTTGAAAGAATGAAAGGTAATTATTGAAGAATAAAGTGCTGCAGCAGTGTTTGCTAGAACCATTTGAGCATTCTTGGTTCAATCCACCTCATTAAGCAAGGCCTAAAAATTCCCACTGCATTTCAGGCAGTTTGTAATTTACTGCATCATTCTGGAGAAGTGTGAAATGGGATCTACCGAGAAGAGAAAACTGCGCATTCTAAGTGCTGCTCTCAGGAGAGGTGATGCAGAAGTCAGAGCAAGTTCAGGTCAAACCCTGACTTTAATACAAGGCCTTGGGCAAGTAGTTAACTTTGTTTTTTCTCTGTAAATAGGAGATAATCTTATCTACCTTATAGGGTTTTTGTGAGAACTAGACAAGGTACATAGCACAGCACATGGAATACAGTAAGGACTCAATAAAAACAAAAATAACTACAAACAAATAAGACTATTATTGTTATGATTTAGTTTTAAGTTTCACTTTCATTAATCTTTTATCTTCTTCCAATGCTCTTTTTCCTTTTTTATTTAGTTTTTCGAGGTTACAGTTATGTGGTTCTTTACCCTCTTCTTTTTTGGTCCTCCCATTTTAGAGGCTGAGAAGCCAAGAACTTCTTTCCCATCTCCGTGCATCCATAGATAGCCATGTGAGAGAGGCAGGAAGCTATTGAGGGCCTTCTGGAAAAGCTTTTGAAATCCTCATAAAATGGAACGTATCTGGTGGCATAACTCTTACCTTTTCTGCTGCCCTCTTCTTCTGCTGAGAATATAAATATATTGTCTAGACCTGTGGTGTTATTATGTAACCATGAAGGGAAGGCCAAGAACATCGTAGAGATGCTGGTCCTTATATTTTTGAGGAGCTAAACAAATGTTTGTAAACTCCATCTCTAGCTTTCTCATTATGTGAGAAAAAAATGAATCACTATTGTTCAAGTCATTGTGTGTCTTCTCTTACTTGCAGCCAAATGCTTGCCTAATGGATACATGTGACTTTCTCTAGGCATGAAAGAAAGCATCCTTACCAAGGTGCTTATTGGTTAATATGCCTCTTATCACAGTGGCAACTGTATTATAGAAGAGTGGGGGAGCAGTGTTACCCTAGGGAATGAATCTAAAATGGTAACATTGTAAGCAGAGTCTGAGGCTAGTAAAAAATTGTTTTAAAGTATAAGGAGATGTTCTAATTATAATTATGAATGAAGTCCTCTAAAGTATAAGGTCAACACTATATATTACAATCAAATAATACAAACTATGCCTTTGCTTTTTAAAAAAATTATTATTTAGGAAAATAGATTTTTAAACTTTTTCATTATAAAAAGGTGGCAAAAATATCAAGTCAATGAGGTCTGTAAAAGCTATAATTTCATCTAGAGAGATGAGAGCATTGTTTATTTAATTTCTTTTCCTTGAAGGTTATCACAAATTTATATTGGTCTATTAATTTTATTGATAAATAAAATATTCTCTTCCTACAATCAGATTAAAATATTTTTTACCTAAATGAAGTTGTGCTTCTAGGAAATTCAGAAACTGTATCACTCAAACAAAATATTTATTTAATTACGTAAATTTTTCTCCTCACCTTCTACATTATGTACATTTACATAACTTATTCTGAAAAAGGTATTTTAAGTTATACTCATTTGGCTTGAGCAAAAAAAAAAATCAAATTGAAAGGCTTCATTACGAAAAGTATGACTGAATAATTGTGAAATGAAAGTTGAAGGGGCAAAAGTATTGAAGGTGGGAAGGGTTATGACGGGGCTGTAACCCTGGACTTCTCTTTGGAACATGGTTTTGCCAAATTCGATCATTCAAAAGTACCTTTGTGGGTATGCCCTCTCCGTAAAACAATCGTACTACTATTTACTTTATATTGTGCTTTGAATATATTTTAAATCACTTCATTTTTAAAAAACAAATTTATTCTAAGTAATATCTGTAAAACCATAGGCTTTTTGTGCTAGCTATAGTTAAAATGGGTAGGTACTATCAGCCTGCATATATCTAACACATTTTAGGAAGAACTTCTTTAGAAAAATTTATGAGTTTGCTATAAAAGTTCTTGCTCATTTAAAAAAAAAAATTAGGGCAGCAGCAGCTGGATATCTTTAAGTTAATTATTATCTTTAAAAAAAACTAACTCTGAATTTTTAAGTTACTAAATAATAGACCAACTAGCTACGCTATTCCTAAATACCTATTTAGGCAGAAAAGAAGGAACAAAGGGTTCTATCACCTACAGGGACGTAGCTTTGGGGGGAAAAAAATTTAAACATTGATTAAGTTGGAATTCTCTCAGTAAACAATTATTTAGTAGAAGAAAAAATTAAGAACAATTAACCTAGAGAATGAGTTGGGCTAATAGTTGGATTGAAGACGGGATGAGAGGAGGAAAAGGATAGAGGTAGAGAAAAAGCAGCTTAAGAGTTGGATCAAGTGTACTATCCCTGAATAAAATACCCATAGTTTTTAAAATTAAGACTATGTTTTCATTAAAAGTTGTTCTGGTTTCCATGGTTCTCAAACATTTGGGTTTCAAGTCTCTTTATATTCTTAAAATTTATTGAAGTCTGCAAAGAGCTTTTGTTTATGCAAGTTATGTTAAATCTATTGAAATGTTCTATAATAGATATTAAAACTGGGCAGTTTAAAATATTAATTCATTAAAAATAACAATAAATTCATTGCATATTAACCCAAATAACACACTTTTATGAAAATAATTATATTTTCCAAAACAAAAATTAGTGAAATGACGCATTATTTTTTATAGCAAATCACTTTCAGAGATTCATAGATGACAGCTAGATTCTCATATGTTTCTGCATTCAATCTGTTGTCGTATGCTATTTTGGTTGAAGTATGTGAAGAAAATCTAGCCGCCCAGATATATGTTGTTGGAAAAGGGGAGAATATTTTAACAGCCTTTTCAGGCAGATGTGGGTAGTCTTCTTTGAGACTAAATCGAAGTTAAACCAGTGTTATTTTCTTAAAGGTTAGTTGCAATGTAAAACTGTAAACCATATCAATGAACTTTTTGTATTCTATTTCATTAAAATTAATTGGTCTATCTTAGCTCTTCAAAAGAATCTTTAATCATGCATTTTTTTAAATATGAAACATTGATCACATGGAAAACAATAGTTCATTGAGTTATGCAAGTATTCTAAATATTGAAATATTTCATTACAGTAAATGGAAAGAATCATTACTTACTATTACCACTTGTATCACAAAAAAGTCTTTAGGTATTGGGAAACTGGCTTATAGTGGTGAATTAAAAGCTCAAATTTTATCCCTGGCAAAAAATACTTAAAGTTGTTTTACTTGAAGTAACAGGCTTCCTCCATTCATTTTCTGGAAAACATCTACTAAATACCTCTGTTTGAATAATCTTAGTTTGTCAGTTGTTCTTGCAAGTAAAATTGATGTTTCACTAAAAAATAAAAGACTAGTTCAGTTGGCAACTCAACACACAAGCCCCTTTTCAGAGACAGCCGTGGTCCTTTGTTACGCAGCTTAAGGACTTGATGTTTGCTGACTATTTCATTACATAAAATATTAAAAGCGTGTGTCCTCAGGGTCAATATTAAATAATATTAAAAATCTCTACTGCTTCGTAAGATGAGCTTTCCATGAACTTAGTGGCTTTTAAACAGCAAGTGCCTTGATTTGTGCTGACACACTGGCAGTTTTCCTCATGATTGCTATTGTACCATTAATACAAATGTCAACATGGTTTGGGGGGAAAAAAGCAAATAATGTCTTAGTATTATTAGGAAAAATTAGTCCAAGGGTTTGCAGACCGCACTTTGAGACCCACTGAGCTAGTGAATCAAGAAGTCTGACCAGCTATTAATGCTGCCGGGTATTTAACAGGAAGAGTGGTGCGGTGTGATCTTGGGAGAGGCAGGCAGGGGACAGAGTGTGGTGCAGGGCCTTCTGTGCTAAAGTGAGCAGTCGGGATTTAATTCAAAGTAGGGTGAGAAACCACTTTGTTTTATGTAAGAGAGTGACATAATTTGAGAGCATGCAGGATAAGAGAACAGTAATGAATTCTCAGGTTCAGCATAGAATCAGGAGAATGTTTCGTGCAAGCTGTGACATCTGAGGAGAGAAGGATCTTGAGTAGTGTCCAGAATCTCAGTTGGCAAAGATAGGAATGGCTGGGAGAAGTTGAAGAGGGAGAGCAAGTGGGAGAAGAGATGAGAAAGACCTTCCAGAATGAGGTAAAAAATGAGTAAAGACAGAGAGAAGAGAAAGTGTAGGACCTATTTGGGGGACACAGTAAGAATTTCTTTCATCGATTTATAATTTAAAGTCTACTGACTTTAAAAAGAAGTGGGGCGGGCTCGGGGGGAGGTAAGATTAGAGGCAGCTCTCAGTAAGAACACTGAAATGGAAACAGCAGATAGTTCCATTTGGCTGAAGCCCAGATTAAAAAGACCAGCACAGCAACATATGAAATCATTAAACACCATCCTGAGTCTTATGAGGTTTAATAATGGAATCATAGGTAGTAATTATTTCCAAAGAAAAAGTCAGAAAATCTGAATGCAGTCTATATCCAGGTTATAGAAATTTCTGTAATGTAACACCTCAGAAACTGTGACTTGGAGTTATCAGTTGTAACAAATGCACCATACTAATGCAAGACATTAATAATAGGGGAAACTTTGGGGATGTGGGAGGGAGAATACCGAGTATGTAGTAACTCTCTGCTCAATTTTTCTGTGAACCTAAAACTGCTCTAAAAATTAAAGTATATTAATTAAACACACACACACAATATTTTCTATAAAGGGATCCAAATATAGTATCACATGCAATGCACACCTAAGCCTGTACAGGGGAGCACAGAAAATCCTTCCACTCAAGCTTGTCCTAAAATTCAGAAGCAGTCAAGAGTAAGCAGTGTTTTTGAGTTCCACCTTCCAACACCTTATGGCGACATAAACTAGCTGGGTTGTACAGAGGTTTCAAGGACCTTTCTACACCCACTAATGAATTCTAGCTTATTAAAATTATATCTATCATTGGCTCAATTCCCTACCCTGAGATTTTGTGTTACTGATATATTTGAAAGTCATTCAATCTTGCTCCATCTGAAAGATATGGTTTTAGTTCCCTTAGGAAGCAGCTGAGAGGGTGAACTTACTTCATGGGTGATGTCATTTGTCCTATCAATGGATGAGCAGTGTTTATTTCATCCATTGGTAAGCCCATGGGTAGACTGCATGGAATATTACTGAAGTCTCCTTGGGAAAAGTTCCATTTTTACTCTTTGTAATAGTTGTCTATATTCAGGAAATGATATGCTTTTATCTATAAACAATATGCAATATCTAAAATATTGTCCTTGTGGTTTGTTAACAGTAATTCAAATTTTATTTTTTCATTTTTCAGCATGTCTTCACAATTCCACTTATGCTTTGTTCTTGTTTGGCTATTAATGTCATTTAAAGGGCTTTCTTTCTGTCTTCTCCCTTCACTTTCTTCACTTGGCTAAACCTTACTCGTCTATCAAATTGCTATTTTAAGGCCCCCTTTCTTTGATGGCTCCTCCCAGTCCCTGAGCTGAAGTCCTTTCTTTGAACTTTTCCATTCCCTAACTCTTGGCATTTATTATAATATTAATGTAAAGCATGAACTCTATGTCTGTCCTTCCTACTGCACTGCTTCTAAGAATAAGAACCTTTTTTTTTTTTAATCGCTGAACTCCAAGTCCTAATAGTAGCCATGAGACTCAATAGACTTGGAAGTTCATCCTTTATATCATTATTACTCATGAAGCTTGTAGAAAATATCAATGCCTGTGGCTCCACCGCAGACCTATTCACTCAGAATGTCTGGGGGATGGGGAGAAGACCACCCCCTACATCCCGCAATATATACAAGTTTAGAAACTTCATGAGCATTTCTGATACACAACCAAAGTTGAGAGCCACTGCAAGAAAAGCTTACTAAATGAATTGAACTATGGTGTATTTTTATAAAGGATCGAAGGCATTTTCTATTCTCCTTAGCATGGATTGAATATTCGCTAATGTACTGTGAAATAGGGAATAGATTTTTCTATGCAGTTCCAGAAGACTAAACCAGGACTAGGTGTAGGGTACAGAGAAGCTGATTTAGGGGCAACCTGAGAACAGACTTTCCATTATTTGGAACTTAAAAAAAATATATTAGATTGCCCTTTGATGCAGTTTCTTGTCGAGAGAGGTATTTGGTTGTTTAGATGGGATTCATCATTGAACAAAGAATTCGAGTACGCGGTGACCACAGCCCCTTGCACGCAGAGTTTATGGCACTTTATTCTACAGAGATATTTTCCAATCTTAGAAAGGTATAATCAGGGGAGATAAGGAGCAGTTAATTATCCTCTCTAAAAATGACAAATAAACCTACGGCTTTGAGTTTCCTTCTGAGAAAGCTGCAGTGATGATAAAGTTCTAACAACTAGATCCAGCAGTGGGGGTGAGGTGGAGGCGGAGATCTGTGATATTTACTGGTTTCTGTGACGTAAATATTTCCAGGATGATAGATCTCAAACTACTAAAGGGACATTATCTGGCTCATAAATTCCTGAAAATGCAACATTTGGACTTGATACCTAGTTAAAGCGCACTGCTGGAAAGTTGCCTCCTTTTTAATCCTTCTTTACGTCCCCCCACCCCACTTTCTTCCTTCTTTTTCATTTCCCTTTATCTTTTATCATTATATAATTTATGACTGAGAAGAATTCAAGGTGAAACTCCAAGAAAACTCATCTTACTCCTTCAAAATCTAAAATTTTTATTTGAATCAAGCAACTGAGAAATTTTCATTCAAACTCTATCTTAATGCAGAGCTTTCGAACATACCTACAGTGCTTTACCTCCCATCTCCCACCCCAATTTTAATACTAAACTCAAGTAAAATGTCACTTTCCCCAGGGAGTTATCTCTGAACTTCTAGAAAAGGCTCTATACTTGAACGGTTCCTTAAATCTGTGATTCTCACCACCCTTGTATTTATTTGTTAGAAGTGTATCTTCTCTACTATAATGTGCCCATAAGGGCTGGATTGAGTCTGTTCCACCCAGCTTCCTGCACTAGCAGAGTGCTTGATACCTGGAAGTCAATATCTGTTAGATAAATGAATATTGTAAGATACAACTGGATATAGTTTTTTTTTGTTTGTTTGTTTTTTAAGCCCTAGGTAGGGGATGAAGATGACTGTGCTTTTCCTTACTCTCCCACCTTTCAGGTATGTGATGTCAGGCACTTTACCTAACTCTTAAAATAGGAATACTAATATTTACATATGAAGTTCTTAGAGATTAAATTAGGGATTTTATTAAGAAAAAAATACTGAAAACTTCGAAATAAAGCTAAAAGATGATGGTGCCACCTTTTTTTTTTTGTTTGTTATACAGAGCATTGGCTAACAAACCTATCCAGAAGTCACTTCATTCTCAGAAGAAATCTGTTTGTTCGATTTATTTGTTTCTATTGATTAGGGCCCAGACTTTGCGATGCTAGAGATTAACTTGTAGAATATTGATAAGTTGCAAATGATTTCCATATGGTAGAAAAAAATAACCTCAAAAGTTACAGCTTAATTGACCTGTAGGACACTATCCAATTCTGAATATAACTTAACAAGCTCATTTTAGCATTCCTTTGCTGGTTGACTATATAAAACTCTTATCCTCTAGTGTTCTTTGAACCAGCTTTTTTATCCTGCTAGTACCTTCAATAATGAGTTAAATAAATCTTTGATAAATGCTCATTATATATTTTTATGTGAATTATGTTTTTAACTTTTTGAAAAATATACTTTGATAACATTAAAAGACTTATCATAGGACTTGGCAGTTAAGTGCTACCCAATAAGTATTAGTCCTTATCTCTCTCTCTCTCTCTCTAGTACTCAATTTCCACATTTATAAAAGAAAAAGTTGGCTATTGCTTATTAGGGTCCAATTTGCTTCATGGTCTGTGACTGGCTGCTCATGTGAATGAGATCCATCGGAGACAGGCAACCTTGGGTTGCAGAAGATGTGTTTTCCTGGGGTTAAGAGGACACACACTGCTGTATTCACATAACTCATAACCAGGAAGCCTGTCCCAGGGCAGACTCCACAGTCTATCTCAGGAGTGTCTACTGCTCTAAGGGCTCATAGCAGACAAAGCCATCAGCCTTTTTGCTGAGTTGGCTGCTGCCAAACACAAAAGCCATGTATCTGTGGGCAGGAGAAAATTGAGGGCATGTAAGGACATTTACTCCACTGATATATTCCCCTTTAGAAGTACAAAAGCCATTCCTACACAAACCTGCTCCTTTCAGAAAACAAGCAGCTTTGAAGTTGGCTGAGGAAACCCAGAGAAGAGCAGATATGCTAGGTCAGCCACCTGGGCCTCTGATATACCAAGATGAAGGGATAATGCCACATTTGACACCCAGCATGAGCAGCTGAGAATCCTGCAGCAGAAATAGAAAGGGGGGACAATGTGAGACAAGGCTTCTGGAAAGAGCAAAGTAAATTCTGCTGGGAGGGCATAGAGGACTAAAGTTCAGAGAAAACTACTCCTGGGAGCCAGGACATGCTGTGTTTGTGTGGGAAGCAGATGGCAGCAAAGTGATCTGTGGTGCCCCATGGAAGCCAGTACCCCAAACCAAGCAGACCACAAGAAGGAAGGGTGATGCAGAAGTCAGAGATTGCAAGTCTTTACGTCTCAGAGACCATCTTTTGGAAGACCACCTCTTTGATTTTAAAAATTAATAATAAGAGACCAATCAGAGCAGGCTTTACATTCTCTACTTTACTGTAACTCTTTATTTCTTTTGGTTCATAGAACCCTCATGATGCGAGCTTTTTTAGTTCTAAAAAGCATTAAAAAAAAACCTAAATATTAATTTCTAGTCACTCATAATGATCCAACCATTTCCCACCCTGACCCTGCAAATACTAAGCAGACATCTGCTCTATTGAAAGATCTGGACTTTTGGTGAGGGTCAGGAAGAAGAAAAGCATCATTCTGAAACTAGTTGAAAAGCTTTGGAGAAAGGAGAGTATATGCAAAAGCAGGAGACAGAAAAAAGAGAAAAGTGTGAGAGAAAAAAGCATTTCCCCTTCTTGGTAACTTTTGCACAAGGCAGACTAATAAAGCATCCCTAAAGTTTAACATCAGCACTTACTGGTCAAATTTCTATGGCCCAAATTCATTCATCCATCTATTCATTCATCCATCCATTCATTCAATTGTTAACTGAACATCACTATGTGTTAAACATGGTTCTAGGCACTGAAAACTCAATGGTGATTAAAAAGCAAGAAAATTTTGTCCTTTTGAAGCTATCATTCTAGTTGACCCTGATGATGCCCAATTGATGGCATGAATTTATGTCCAATATTTTACTGAGTGTATAATAAAAGAAGACGTAAATTCTGACACAAGATTTTCCATGTAGTCGCCAAAAGGGAAAAATGTCTTCATGGCTTAAATTTGGCCACGAAGGATAGCCAAATTTCTCTCTCTGGAAGGATATACAGAATTTGAAGAGCAGAGTGATTAAGTTGCTTGAGGCAAAACTCTGGACAAGAGGAAAAATGGCCTTTGGTACATAAGCACTGGATTCTAGGAGTTTTAAATATAGTCTAGACTATTATCTTCCTAATAACACCATCTTACACCCCTCCAGACAATTTCTCCAGAAAGAAAACAAAAAATGTGTAGCTTTCCTTGAACAAAGGCAATCAAAGTGACCAGTTTGAGACCTGGAGGAGCAGATCCATTGATTGTGCTTCTGGTCTGTTCCCTGGGAAAAGGCCAACTCTAGTTTCAAGTACAGTCAGGAATGATACACCCTAAGTTTTTCCACCACCAAGAAATGTTTTGTTCCTATGGATCCAAGTTTTGAAAGCTGTCTCCTTCCTAAAACTTTGGATATATCAAATAACTGTCTCCTCTGCCCTCTTACTTTTATAAGGCAAAGTAAACTTCTGATCAGTAGTACCTCTACACTGAATTGATGTAATTCCAGGTCCAATGTTTTAATTATAATAAAAACCTGGGTTCTGGAGCTTTATAACAATGAGGGGTTTGAATCCCAGCGCAGCACTTACTAGTTGTGTGACCATAGAAAATGTACTTAACCAATTATGCATATAAAGGTAGGTGAGATAAGTGAAAAAAGATATATGCATGAGGCCATTCATTGAAGTATTACTTATAATAGCAAATGTCCATTATTAGGGATCAGTTGAATAAAGTATTTTGTCACTGTACCATACAATGGAGCATTATACAATTATTAAAAAGGAGTAGAGAATAGTTTTAGATACTGATATGGAGTGACCTCCAGTACATATTGTTAACAGAAAAAAAAAATGAAGCAGAGAAGTGTGTGTATGATATAGTACCATTTATCTAAGAGTAAGAGAGAGAAAGACATGTGTGTACATGCACACACACACACACACACACACACACAAACACTTGCTTATACAGTTGACCCCTGAAAAACACAGGTATGAACTGTGCAGGTCCACTTATATGTGGATTTTTTCAATAAATACTGTAAATCTATTTTCTCTTCCTTACGACTTTCTTAGTAACATTTTTTTCTCTAGCTTACTGTATTGTAAGAATACAGTAGATAATAAATAAAACATACAAAATACATGTTAATTGACTGTTATATTATCAGTAAGGCTTCTGGTCACCAGCAGGCTATTAGTAGTTAAGTTTTCAGGGAGTCAAAAGCTTTACATGAATTTTGGACTGCATGGAAGGTCAGTGCCCCATAACCCCTGCATTATTCAAGGGTCAACTGTATTTTAAAAATGGAAGACAAACCAGATTGTGATCTATAAAATCATGAAAATTGATGGGGGATTCCTTTGCTGATTCCCTGTCTGAGGCATGAAATATACGCAGTGGCCTTTGTCTTACCAGAGATTAAGGAATCTGTCAAAGTTTGGTGGGATCTTGTTAAAAGAACTTAGAAACCAATTAGGGAAGGCTTTCATTTACCACAGGTGATTTGAGAATCAATAAAAATAATGACTACATAGGATATGATGTCAAATATACTTAAATCATAACAGTACTCAAATAAACAAAATAAAACAAAGCAAAAAATGCAATTGGTCACCTTCCAAGGATGCTAAAGGAACCAACCTGGTATTTTGATCATATAAATAAAGAGAAAGTATCAGATATCTCTTTTTTTGTCTTTCCTGTATGATCTGTATGTACCTCAGAGTAATCAAACAACTAATGGAGAAAGCTTTCTCTTTAGAAACTTGTTCTAGTTAATATATGAAAAAAAGAGTGATAAACTGTCTCCCTGTTGTAACTTCTAATAAAATAATGGATTTAGGCAATTGTCATTGAGGGCTATTAACATCCCAGAAAGGGAAAGAACTAGTCATTATGTGTCCACTGATAGAGGTACAAATACTGCCTGTGAGATATTTTGGTAAAGGAAAGAATCAAATCTTAATATGATAATCTACTAGATACTATTACCAGTTTATGGGGACTGCAGAGGACCAAGAAGGTGCAATCAGCAAAATCTGGACCATGAAACTGCAAGAAAAATGACCTGGTATTTTCAAAAAAATATCGTAAGCAAAAATATATATATGTGTGTATGTATATGCACGCATGCACACGCATATGAAAATCTATAGATTAAAATGATACAAGAGCTATATCAACCAATTACAATGTATGGACCTTATTTGTAATCTATTTTAATGAAGAAACTAGAAAATATTTGTGAGACTTTCAAGGAAGTTGAAAGCTGACTTGATAATTGATTTTAGGAGATATTGTTAACTTATCATGTGTATCAATAGTACAATAAGTTATGTTTAAAAAATAGGTTCTTATATTATAAATATTCATACTAAAATATTTATGGATTTGTTGATGTTTTATCTGGGATTGGCTTTAAAATAATTCAGTAGGGAGGGGTGAGGAATATAGATGAAACAGACTGACCATGAAGTGACAATAAGTAGGATAAAGGGTACATGAGGGTTTATTTCATTAACCTCTCTACATTTATATACGTATTGATATTTTCATAATTTAGAAAAATGTTTTTTTTTATTTTATTTTAAGTTAGTGAGTGACCTAACCTTGGTGGTAGTTGTGGCTGGGGAAGGAAGCGGTGGGAATTGTGAGTGATCAGGGTTAGTTATAGCAATTGAACTTCCCTACCATGATAGTGCTGAGTCTTCACTTCCTATCACAATGAGTTTTATTTGCTTATACTGTTCTTTGAATATTGTGAAAACCTGGAATTTGAATGTCACATACCATGAGTCTTGCTTTTGCCATCCAGCAAATTTTGGTTAATACCAAAGTAGCCTTCTTATAGAACTATGGTATTCACCCAGTTTATAACAGTGAGATCTCTAACCATTCCCCAAACTAAGAGAACCCATGAAAAGAATACCATGTGACACCATTAAAGACCTGTCAGCTTCCCACCTCCCATCTCTGCCCAAGGTGTTTAAGTTGATGATAATAAAATTAACACAAGTAAGAAAATGGCTGAATCGACACATACTCTTATTCCTCATCAACCATACTACCAGATAAAAACAAAAATGAGCTCTTCAACTCTATCGAGATGAAGTCCTCAAAAAAAAAAAAAAGATGAGCTCATTAATGCAAAATTATGAGGAAAATATTTGAAATATGGATAATCATCATCGACACTATCATGCCCTTACATACTGTCTTGAGACATTAGTTTATAATGGTTTGAAGCCATCACAATTAGCAAGACATAAAAAACAAGCAGTTAGGACATAAAGATAGACTTTAAAAAAAAACCAACATGTTATGGAGTGAGCATTTTGAAAGCAGAAACTGTTTCTGGAAGTGATTCTTTTATTGTATGATGTCAGGGAGTATCCATATACTTGACGTACTTATTAAAATCTCTTTAATATATTGGAAACTATTTTCTAAACCCGATTAATCATTTTTTAGAGGCACAGAACTAAAAGTTTTAATAAGTTTTAAACAAATTCTTAAAAGATATAAAAAGACAACATTTATTGAGTAATAATAGCTTGACATTGGAAAAGACAGCCACTTACAAGCTGGATTTCAACAAAAACCTCTGCATAATTGGTAGGTAGAACTGAAACATGGATATCTTGATTTAAAAAGTACAGCCAATGACACTTATATTCCAATTGGATCTAAGGATCTTTCTGAAGCATCTATTCCAGTCATGATCAAATAGTGAAAAAAATCTCAAAACTAGGTCTTTGAGTTACTAATCCACAAAGCATTAAATGAAAATTTCCAAAAATACTGAAGCACATTTATCCATATTACTGACAACAAAACATCAATTTAAATTATCTTTTCATGAGAGTGAAATACTTTTGTTCCATTGACATATATAATAAAACCCAACTATTTCATCTTTGGTTCATCCTTCTAAATTTATACTTTATATGTATTATTATGTACATGGTATATTAGTACAGTCTTCATTATTCATAAGTCAGTATAGAGAGACATAGTATATTATTATATACATAGTATATTAGTATAGTTATTAATAAATTACTAATAAGTAAATATAAAGAGGGAGTATCCTCAGAATGTTTTACTGATATGAATTCAAAAAAGTTTGAAGACCATGGATATAGTGATCAAAGTTTTTCATTTTGTTATAAGATTGTTTGAATTTGAATTCTGTAACTATTGCTCACTAGCTAGGTGGCCTCGAGCCAATATCCAATAGCTTGGTTTCTCTAATCCTGTTTGTTTATCTGTAAAACAGGTATATTAATAATGTCTTCATTGTAATTATTGTAAAGACTAAATGAGATAATATATGAAGTTGTTGTTCTATCCTTGGCATATAGTGAATATACCAAAACCTTAGGGATTATCATCATATCATTGTCATCATCACTGTCATTATATTATGATGCAATCCAGCTGTCTGTTCACTACAATCCATGTTACACCCTAGATAATAAAATTCACATAACCTTCAGTGTGTTTTTCTGGGGACCTCATAGTTGTGAAAGAAATTCTGTAACTTATTTTGGCAATTTTATTAAAGGTATGGCTGCTCAACTAGGTCCCTCAAGGCTCATTCGAATGACTAGTATGTACCACACACAGTCAACTCTGAAAT
Source organism: Pteropus alecto (assembly GCF_000325575.1). NCBI lineage: Eukaryota > Metazoa > Chordata > Mammalia > Chiroptera > Pteropodidae > Pteropus > Pteropus alecto. Next base: position 16,842,057 of record NW_006440638.1, on the reverse strand, counting down.
AACTGAAGGGTAAAGCATGCAGTACTTTTCCTTACCAGCTATGTCCCTTAATTTGTTTACAAAGTACATAAATAAAAAATAAGAAGCTCTTGGAAGAAATTAGACGGGCACAGAGCTAGCACTTTTCACCATATGTTTCTTTCTCCAGCTTCCTCTCTGGTTCTGCTGATATGGCTTCATCATACAATTTCTGTATCCCTAGGTTTTCTTAGATGAGAACAAACTGAGTCAAGAGGAAGTTGAGATAAGCATGCACTTTACTGTGGGGATACCCAGGATGTTGGTGACTCATGGAAAGTTACTCATTTCTCAATGTCTGTTTAAATAAGATTCATACCTTCAATCCATGTGTTTTAAACCTATCAGAATGACCCAGGAGACCCACGGAGCTGCATATTAACATTCTGCAAAGCTTCTGCATGTGTACTCAGTTCATGTTTTAGCTCCTGATTTAGTGACATGACTTGTTGCTAAAGAGACTTTCTTGCAGCCAGGGCCTTTCCTAAATAACAAGGTTATTAGTGTGCTTTCAATCAGATGACTCGTTTATTTGAAAAATCTGCTGTCTTGCTCCTCTTTGTGTGCTCAACCAGAGAGCTAATGAATACAAGCAAAATAAATCTCTTTTTACAAAGAAAAGGGAGATTTCACTCAGATATTTTTCCAAGAGGACTTTAAAGATAAATTCCACTGAACTTCAAATTTGAAAGGATAGCAGTTTAGGGTATTTTTCACAGATCTTAAATAGGACTGCAAAAAGTAAAGTGAGTTTAGTTTCTAATATTGATCTGATATGGCTTACATATTCAATCCCGGTGATTTGGCAGTCATGTCAATGATCAGAAAAAAAAATATTCTCACTGATTTGTGGCAGGGACTAGCTTCTGAATGGTTGGTTTTATGGGGCAGATTGTGGTAGTTAAGAGTGCAGGTTTTGGCTCCAGATAGAAATGATAGAACTCTGCAATTCACAGCTATGTGATTTTGGACAAATTAATAAATTTTCTCAGCTTCTGGAAACAACAGAACCTACATTTGTGGTTACTGTGAAGGTTAAATGAGATACTATGTATAAATGTATACTGCCTGCCCCAAAATAAGCACTCATTTTATGCAAGCTTTCATCAGCATCCTGATGATCATCACTATCACCAGCACATTTGTATGATTATCGTGAAGTAGTCTGGCACTTTGAAGTGGGAATAAAGATGCTGTAGTTAAAGTTCCAGTTCCAAAAATTTTCTGGATCTTTGGCATGCCAGAACCATTTGTTATGTGACTTTGGGTACCATTTTCTCCAAGTGGAAAATGGGCTCAATAAAATCTGCCAAAAGATTTCCCCAAATAGTAAGCTCAGCAAAATTTAACACACTAATCTCTTAGAATTTGGAAGCAAATATCAAGTTTGTAAAATAGAACCATGGGAACATAAAACTGTACACATATTTAGTCCTCAGTCTCTGGTGGTAATGAAGATGTAGTATCAATGGCCACCATTTACTTGGTGTTCATCCTGAGCTAGACTGTCTCAGGGGCTCTTCTTGACAACCCTAAGTAGTAGGCACTGCTATTACAACTGAGGAAACCAAGACTTAGGGAGATTGAGTAATTTGCCCAAAGCCACAGAGCCAGGAGGGAAGACTCCAATTTCCAACTTAAAGCCAATGTTTTTAATGACCCCATCATATTTTTCCAAAAGGG
>NW_006440638.1:16838599-16840326 GCF_000325575.1 Pteropus alecto | reverse complement strand
GCAGAAACTCTTAAAAGCACTTATATTGGAGATTACGTGATTGTTATAATTTTCTTTGTTTTTCATAAATTCAATAGTATTTTGCTCAGTCTCATTTGCCCTCACTTTGAGCCTGAGTGGACATCAGTTGGCAACAAGGAAAAAGTTTTACAAATACACTGGCAAACAAACAAACAAACAAACAAATACAGAAACCAGCTCCACACTGAACATATTTCAGAGATATTGAACAAAAGAGGCAATCCATACGAGAATATAAAAATAATTAGGTTGTTTTTCAGAAGTTTTATGTTTATTCTTAGGCATGATTCCAAATAAACCTATAAAAATGTTGCTATCCAGTGAGAATGTGTGTGCAATGAGACTAATCACAACTTCAAAGTAAGTAATAATTGTAATTAACATTTATGAAGCATCATTATGTGCCAGGCTCTGGGCTAGTAAATATTTATTGAGGGCTTACAATGTTTTTAGATATTATGCTGAGCTCTGTAGAGAGAGTCTTGAATAAAACAGCCATATGCTCAGGGAGTTTATATGTTTTATCCTGGATACACGAGTATAAGATTTTTGAAGAGGAATTTGAAAACTTACATCTGAAGGCTTAAAATCTTTTTTTAAAATTGGTTAAACAGTTCTAAAGTTAAGGGTTTATTCTAAAGAAAGTTATGTCAATTTTTCCTACAATAATGCTCATCACAAGGTTGTAAATAATGAGTAAAAGGAAATAACAATACAATTGTTGAGTAATTGTGCTTCAAATGGATACATTTTGATATCACCATACAACAGAATATTATTTCAGCCACTGAAAATGATTTAGAATCTTATAAACTGGTTTGGGCAAAGGTTAATGATATTGAAAAAGAGTGTATGATATACTTTTATAAATCACACACAGAAAAATAGGGCTACATAATCACCAAATTTTTAGCAGTGTCTCTGAATAACTGTACTATAGGTGATTTAATTTTACTTTTTTCTTATTCGTATTTTCTAAATTCCTATCATGAATAGGTACCACTGATGCAAAAAGAAATTATATAAATATTATAGTGCTATTTGTTTCCATTCCAGACAATTTGTTTCTGAGTATAATGTCTCCATATGTGTTTTTTTCTGAATCTAATGTCCCCATGTATATCTTTGACAGAATGCAAAGAAACAAAAGTAAAAAGTGTTATATTTTAGTGCTCACTGTGTCATTCAGTCTCAGATAATCCAGTGGAGAAAAAGGAAACTAGATTCAAATCAGTTCAACAAATATCACTGTGCACCTAAGACCAGCTCTAATTAGCACTAACTGCACACTACATCTCCTTTTTGAGTCTTTGTTTACTCAAACCTGCAAAATGAGAGAATTAGACAAAATTATTTTTAAGGATATTGTCAGTGATCAAATGATTTCCTTACTCTGTTCACAATGAGCATGGCCTTTAGATTCCACTACTTTCATGGAAGCTCAGTTTTGACAAAACTATGTGTAAAGAAAAGTCACAGTTGTGATTAGAAAGGACCAGAGAGTGGTAGGTTTGTAGATTCACCATCATATGGTTTGCTGAGTCTAATTACAACATTTTTAATAAAGGTTTGGTGCTTCTGGAGTCATGACAATCCTGTGGTTTGTTATTTTAAAAACAGTGCCTTTTTTCCTCAAGCATATGTGTTGAATTCTAGATATATATATATTTAGAATATATATATCTCTAGAATATATATATTACTTA
>NW_006440638.1:16834000-16838557 GCF_000325575.1 Pteropus alecto | reverse complement strand
TATATTAGAATATATATATATTACTTAGAATGAATATATATACATATGTATATATACTCTGCAATGTTGCTATTTTGATAAAATATTTAGGTATCTGATGTATGGATAGAATAACCTAAGAGATGATGATAAAAGAGACACTTTTATAGGTCAATGAAATAAGATACGACTATATTTGAGACTTACAGTAGATTACTTTTCTGTATAACAATATTCTATAGCAGTGCAGGCCAATAGGAGATTTTGTCATGATGGAAGTGCTCTATATCTGCCTGTCTAATATGAGAGACAGTAGCCACATGTGGCTATTTAACACTTGAAATATGAATGGAATAAATGAGAAACTAAATTTGAATTTTAATTGTTTTAAATCTAAATAGCTACATGTGGTTTAGGCTACCTCATTAGGCAGCTCAGGTTAGAGCCTTGCAGTGCCAAGTGTGGTCCATGGACCACTAGCAACAACAGTATCTAGAAACTTGTTCGAAATGCAGAATCTCTCTGCATACCTGAAAGAAATATAAAGTAATATCAAATGTTAATTCTAATCGAAAACATAAAAATTTTAAAAAAGTAGCATCTTATTCCCTACCTGGAACCTGCTCAACCAGAATCTGCATTTTGACAAGATCCCCGGGTGATTCACGTGCAAACTAAAGTATGAGAAGCACGACTCTAGTGATAACTGTTTAACTTTCTATTGTGTTCCAATAATCAAGCAACCAACTGATATTTCAGTCAGTCAGCAGGTACCAGTATCTGTCCATGGCACCAGGATAAGGCACAGCAGGGGAAATGAAGAAGGTATCAGAATGGGCACTAGGCAGGAGAGCACAGTAGGTAAGAACATGAGCTTGGGATCAAACTGTTCTGGCAATAACCCTTTCTAAATGTGTATCTTAAAAAAAATAAATAAATTTATTTATTTAAATTAGTTTCAAGTATACAGTACATTAGTTAGACATCTATGATGTCCATAAAATGATCTCCCAATTGCTCCCTACCTCCCCTGGCCCTCCACTTAGCCATCATATTAATGCTAACTACATTCACTCTTCCGTGCTCCCTGTGCCCAATTATCAACGTCTAATTTGTATTTCTTTAACCCTTCACCCCATTCTCCCAGTCTCCCAAACCCCCTCCCCTCTCTCCGTCACCAAATTGTCCACTATATTTGTGAGTCTGTTTTTGATTAGTTTGTTCTTTTTGTTCCTTAGATACCTCATATAAGTGAAATTATATGGTGTCTATCTTTCTCTGATTTATTTCCCTCAGCATAATAATTTAAATGTGTATCTTGAGCAAATTAATTTACTTCCCTGAAACTGTTCCCCCACCCTTTAAACAGAAACAATTTGTAAAGAGTAAACAAGATAATGTACGTTAAGTGCTTAGCATGGGTGTGGCACATAGCAAGTACTCAATAAATGGTGGTTGCTGGTTTTGTTTTTTTTTGGTTGTTATTTGCATTTTTTTAATTAAAATTATTGGAATGACATTGGTTTAATAAAAGCATATAAGTTTCAAGTGTACATCTCAATAATACATCATATGTATATTGCATTGTGTGTTTACCACCCAAAGTTAAATTTTCTTCCATCACCATATGCTGCTGTTGTTCTAATTATCAAGGCTCTTAACAGTGCAACAGCAGGAGGTTCACACTCTTAAACCAGTTGTTTAGATGGACTCTTGCTACAGATGAGAGTGTAAACTATCAGCTATGCTGAAAAGATGCTGACTCACATATGGCTTTGTTCTGAGGCAATGTCACTTACCAAATTTAGCGTGTAAGAAAAGACAGACTTTCTGTACATGAATACATTTTTCACTAAATAAAATATCATAAGGTAATCAATTCATGTGAATAATAGTGTATCGTTTAATTTTTAGAGGCCATATCTTCTGCCGCAGGACCAATTAAAGCTCACAGAATAATTCACTTACTTAAAAAATATTTATTGATATTTAATTTGGGGAGGCAGTATAGCATAGAGATTAGAGCATGGATTCTAGAGTCTGATTACCTAGATTAGAAGCCTAACTCTGCCACCTATTAGCAAAATTTTCCTGCACTTTAGTCTCTTCACCTGTAAAATGGAAAAAAGTAACATCAATCTCAAAGGGGTGTGTAAAGATTAAAGGAGTTTATCAATTTAAAATACTCAGTGGAGTGTCAGGTACTTAGTACCCCAGTAAATACAAGATAGAAAGACACCAGTGGTGAATAAAATAAAAACATACATCCACCTAAAAACAACAACAAAAAAAAACAACAAAAAAAAACTCAGCCAAGTGAATTGTTTGGAAGTAGTCTTTTTCATACAAGTTAGTTCTGCTTCTATTTTGCTGTTTTCAAAACAAATGTTGCAAGAGCTCATGCATTCTAAGTGACAACAAATATTTACAATGTTTCTGAAATATAACACATAACATTAATATGGTGTAGACTATGGCATCACTACTTATTTGATTTCTCAGAACAAGTACATTACTTGGTAGCTTTTCTTAATGGTATCTTTAAGAGTCAATGCTATTGCTATAAAAGGTGAAACTGAGTTATCTTTATGTAGTAGGGTTCTTTTGGTATTTTCTACAACTGAGTCTTCTTGAAAAAAATCCAACACAGGCCTGAATTATACAGAATCATTTTCACTGGTGATGCTCACCAAATCTACCCATGAACTGAATTAAATATTATGGAAGAGGTTGGAGAAACAAATTCAGCATTTGAGCTAATATATGCAGTAGACCACCCCATTAAGCGTCCTTTCTCATTTGCCAGCATTACTGTTAACCCAGAACATAGACCTTTTGACACAAACCATTGCTAGAAAATGACTGCACCAAATAACTGGGGTCCTTTCCACTGACTCATCCTGGTCTTAGCTACAGAAAACTTGCTTATCTTATAGTGATTAGGGATGGGTTATTTTCTGAGGGTAGTTAATCTAGTTTTTAGAGAATTTCAATAGATTTCCAATTTGCAAAGAAAATTAAAGAAAAAACAAACTGTCATGAGCATGAGGAGCATGTGTATGTATGCATACACACATGTGTGTTTGATGCTTTTGTTTCTCAGAATCATTATTATAAATTGTGGCTAAGTTGAAAAAGCAGGAGCATCAATTAACATTTAATTTGTTATATGGATCTGTGGAACTCTCTAGGCTATCCTAGAGACCAGAAGTCTGATCAAAACGTCAGACCCTTGGATTTCCAGCATACTAGGCCTCTTTTCTCTTTAAACTCCATAAACAAACAAACATACAAAAAAAAACTAATCATCGAAATCTGCCAAAATAAGCAGGCTATTTTATAACCAGTATGATAACTCTAACTTAAATAGAAAGTATGAAAGAGTGATGATTGAGAATTTGGACTCTGAAATCAATCTGAGTTTCAATCCCAGCTTCATCATGGATGAGCTGTGACATTTTGGCAAGTTACTTAAAGCCTCTAAAGTTTTTTCATGTGGAGAATGGGGATAACAATCTTACCTACCTGATAAGATGATTGTACCAAATAAGTAACTGATAGAAGCTTGCATTTACATCAGTATGTGGTAAGTGCTGTTCTAAGCACTTTTTTGTGCATTATCTAAGTACTCTTCACAATGGCCCATGGGGTGTGTATTGTTATCTCCTCTTCCTCCCATTTTATAGATAAGGAAATGAAGGTATGCATACTTGGTAACTTGCCAAAAGCTGGTAAGTGCTAGAAGTGGTTTTTGAACTCGGGGAGTTTGACTCTGGATTTCATTGTGCTATGAGTTGCTTGGCATAGTCACTGACATAAGCGATACTGACATTAGTTTTTATCATTATTTCATTTTCTGGACAGTAATGAAAAATAGAGCAGAAATAATTTTTAATGTCCCTTATGCTATTGCCTGTCCCTCCCTAGGACCCTGCTGATATATTTTCGTTAGCTGGAAAACCTGTGGTTTGAGTTTATAAGGCAGAAGCAAAGTGGTAAAGAAGGCAAGAGCCCTTCCTAATGAATGTTCTAGTCTCAGTAATTTAGGTGAAGATTCCAAAATCTAATTTCTCCCTTCTTCTCTTGCACATTGGTTTACAGAATGCTCATGCTGGTAATTAGCATGTGGGAGGCTCTCCTTCAGGTCCCTGTCTCCCAGCCAGAGCCTCATGGTCTCAAAGGGGTCCTTTCTCTGTAGGCGTCTAAGTCTTTTGCTTCAGAGTTTGGCACAGCCACCCTTATTTTTACAGAACATCTTCCTTCTAACCTCTGGCCCTCTAATTCCCCAGCCTGACTTTTATATAATGATAGACCTTCTCTTCTGCAAAATCTTGAACTTTGCCTGATCCCAGGGCCTCTGCACACACTAGAATACTCTCCCACCAGCTCTTGGCAAGGCTAGCTCCCTTTCCGACCCTTCAGGTGTCATCTCCAAATTTGCTTCTCAAAGAGGCCTGCTTTGACCATCCAATCTAAATTTCTCCCTCAATATCTGCTTCATAACTTTCATTTTGTTTATTTCTTCATATATATATATGTATATATATACACATATATATTTCTTCATATATGTTTATA
>NW_006440638.1:16831122-16833956 GCF_000325575.1 Pteropus alecto | reverse complement strand
TTTTGTAATAATCTACATATATGCCCTAGATGTAAGCTCTCTGAAGTAGGGTACTTATATATCTTGTTCATCACTGGACCTCCACATGGATGCTCAGTAAACATTAATTCAACAAATACACAAATTTTCTCTTTGCATCAGCTGTATCCCTCAGACTTGTCTTGTTACCCTACAATTATATTTTTAAGGTCTCCCTTGCATCATTGACTTCTCATTTCAGGTTCTTCCTCATGGGCCCTCATGCATTTGTTTATTTATTCAACAAATGTTTATTGAGTGCCCACAAATTGCCAGACATTGGGGCACAAAAATAACAAATAAGACACATTCTAGCCCTATGGAACCAGTTAGTCTACCGGGTGAGGCAGAAGTGGGTAGATGATTTCCACAGAGGTTCTATTTACCACTGGTATTAGGCTGAGGGGCTCCTAGCCTAACCTGGGGAGAGACTTCCTGCAAGACACAAAAGAAGAGCTGATTTTTTAAAGAGAAGTGGGAGAGTCAAGTAAAGAAAGTTGGGGCAGGTATTCCAAGTAACCGGAATAGCATCAACAAGCATACAGAAATCATGATAGTGGGGAAACTTTAAGTGGTTAATTATTAGATGGTTAAGTGTGAGGAAGGGATGGCATTGGCTAGATCATGGATGGTCATGAATCACGTTAAAAAGCTGGAACTTGATCCTATTAGCAATGAAGAGCAATGTGAAGTAAAATCTCTAGGTAAGGCATCGAGTTCTTTGGATTTCTAAGAAGCAACCTCAAAGCTTACTTTCTTTGATCTCCTGAAGAGCAGCAATTTGCACTTGATCAAGTTAAGAGGAGTAAGGAAGTCCATGGAGCTATATAAGAAGACAAATGCTATGTTAAAAAGACATTACATTTATTTTTGCAGAAGGCCTATAGCAAAGAGAGTCTAGGCATGAGTATAATTGCAACTCTTTTTTTATACTGGCATCATTTGCTCAAACCAAAAGATGATTTCACTCTGATTGGAAACCATTTCTGATTCAACTTAAATGACCTGCATAAATATTTTATAACCACTCAAGAGCAGCATATTTGAGAATAAGTTAGACTACTTAATAAACTTGTATGCTTTAGTGCTATAGAGGAAAATAAAATTTGAATAAATGTAGGGAATGTTGAAATCAAGAAAGATGTGTGACAGAAATTCTTTGGATAAATGAACCATTGCTAGGAAAATACTAGTTCCCATTAATTTAGTATTTAGTATCCACCTACTAATTAAATAAAACAATAAGTATGCTTATATTTACAATTTCACCAATTGCATAATTTTTTCCTTTATTCTAAAAAAAAAATTAGAGGTACATTGAGGGTGGAATGTACAAAGTTCATCTGTATTATCCAACCCACAAGTTTTTTTCTTGGAAAATAGAAATTTGAGGTACTGGTTTTTTTCTGCAGGAATGTCCAATAAATGGTCTTTTAACTCCATACTTTATTTTTCAGTTATGCCTATTTGTTTTGTTCTTTCTTATATAGTATACCCACAAACTGTGTTCCTTGGCTGTGTTTGATTTCCTCATAGATAGAGATCATGTTGTTGGCTTTTATACGACCATTTAACATCCAGTGCTTTGCATATAGTAGATGCTCAAAAAACATTTAATAAATAATGAATAAATCAGTCAATCTATTCTCATTCCACTTTGCCTTCTGTCTCGTAAAGAAAATAGATATTGTCATGAAGGCAAATTTAAAAGATTTCCTAAAAGTTACTTACAACATAAGAATTTTTTGGGATTGCAAAATAAACATATGCATTATTTTAAACACCATCATGAAGAATACAAACAAAACCATGTTTAACATTCATTCATTTATTTAATAAATATTGAGCAATGTGTTTCTGGAAACATTCTTGGGACTATAAATATAAAAGTGGGCAAGAAAGACATGGGAGATAGATAATATATAAGTAAGTGTTAAATAAATCAAACATTCCAGATTTAGATAATTGAAATGAAGGACACAAACAGAGATATCAAATTTGTACTCATTTTTTAAAGGTCAGTCTAAGTGTTACCCATGTGAAGTTTTCCCCTAATGTCTCTGGGATGTGTTAGCTAGTTTTTTCTATCTTCTTTCATTAAACTTCTCACATAGGTCCCTTATAGGATTAATCACTCTGTATTCTAATAATAGGCATGCTCATCAGTAGTTACACCAAACCAGAAACAAAGATCTCACACGTGACAGACAATCTATAAGAATCTGTTGAATAAATTAATGACCTGACCTGGCTCTTAGAAGTATCAAAATCTCCAAGTGCTTTTGGAGAATCTACTGCCATGAATCTCTCTAGACATCAGAAGATATTTTCGCATTAACCTCACCAATTACTGCTATTACCACACAGAACTGCTTACTCCAGTTTTAGCTGCTTGTCATTTTCCAGCATCTTATTGCAATGGTCCCTCTCCAGACAGTCCATGTGGGTCATGTGTTCCTAAATTGCCCATGTTCTCCAGGAGAAGAGCAGCACTTCACGGATAGTGCATCCTTGTTGACAACGCTTTACCTCCATGTTTTGAGAGACTGTGCATTTTTTAAATAGAAGTTTAAAGCATCAAATAAGGGGGCTAGTTGCCCAGAGTTAACTCAGGGCTCTGGCCTTTGTAACTGAGGGTACTGCTGTCAAATTTTGGCCCTGTAGCCTGCTGGTGAAGTATTCCAACTCTGGAGACAGACTTCGTAGATTCAGATCTGGGCTATGTCACCCACTCTTCCAATAAGTTCACTTGTGAAACATTCTCCCTTGACATCTTGGTAAGTAAAAATTGCACTGTTACAGATTCAATTGAAATT
>NW_006440638.1:16814189-16831102 GCF_000325575.1 Pteropus alecto | reverse complement strand
TCCCTACACCAAATATTCAGGTGTAAGTATATTTCATAAAGTAGCAATATAATGTTAGGAATAAGGGCACAGATTTTGCAGTTAAATAGACCTGTGTTCAAGTATTGGGTCTGCTACTTTCTGCATATGTGACTTGGAGAAAGTTGCTAACCCTAAGTCTCCACTATGTTTATGTATAAATGTGAATAATACTGTCTACTTCCAGGGTTGTGATGAGGGTTGAATGATACGATGTATGTAAAGGGCTTGGCTCAATAACTGGGAAATGAAGCTCAATACATGTTAGCCATGGCCATCGCCATCATGATCGTTGTTGGGAAGTGATTTCCCATGGTGTTCCCACAATTCTGGAGACAGCTTTTGTTCCTAACTATCCTTTCAAGAATGTATATATTTCAGAAGCTAGAGATAGGGTTTCTTTGTAGGGTGAAGGGAAGATTGTTTCCTGGTGAGAATAATAAAGATACTCTCTCCCTCTGAGACAGAAATTGGGCAGATTTGCTAGCAGCATTTTGTAAGTTTGGGAGTTCCTAAACTCTGGGTTCCTCAGCTCTGACATAATCATCATTATCATCATCGTCATCATCAACTTATCCTCATAATTCTTTTAAGTGAAGAAAATGTTGAAAGCAAATATTAAGGTTTACATCCACAGTGAAGCTCCTTGGATGATTCGGGGGTGCCTTCTTCCCTAGAAAGCACTAATTATTTACTTCAGTATGTGTACTATGGCTAATTTATTATACTCTTACTCAGAATCACATAGAAAAATCAAAATTAACTGGAAAGATATTTTAAATGCCAGTTAAATTTGAGAGTGTTTACTGGACATGAGTTAACCTGGCTAATGAAATATAGAACTATATTTAAATTACAAATTGCAGGTTTGCATATTCCTCATTAATATAAACAGGTTTAGTTCTGCTTGTTTTGAAGGCTCAGAGTTCGAAACAGTCATTCATGCAGTTTGGTGTCTATATTTCACTGCTGTCATAATCTCGTTGAATGTGTTTTTTGATATCCTTTTTATCTATGTCATTTTCATTAAATGATTTGAAACAAACCAGAATAACAACAACAAAAAAATTAAAACATCACTCCAGAAAACTCATTTACAAAACATTCTTCCTTGATGTCTTAGCAATAAAACAATTTTATACCTAGAGCCCCCAATTTAATTTTCCTTATTTCTATTTTTATGCAAAGTCTTTCATTCTCTATCAGGAGAGCACATATGTTAAGGAGGCAGAATGGAGTAGAAGATAAAGATGGAATCAAATGAGATAAATGGACATTGGTCCAGGTCCTGGATCCATCTTTGTGACTAACCTTGAACTGTGAACCCCAGTTTCCTCATCTGTAAAATGGCATTATAACATATATCTCAAAGACGTATTTAAAGGTCTGAGAGACAGTGCTTCATGAGCATTACTTAAATGCATGTATAAAATAAAGAAAGAATAGATGATCTGCCTAGTACATACCACCAAATGCAAGAATTTTTTTGCAGATATATAAGGCTGAATTAAGAATAATTCCTGCTAACAATTGCTCTTTGGCTTTATGACTTTGGCTTACTTCAAAAGATTAAAAAAGAAATAAATGCATAGAATATATTTATTTGCTATGGGGATGCTGTTAAATATATTATCTCCTATATTGTTCAGGGAGGCCTCAATGAAAACCTGGGTAAACACGTTTAACTTTCCAGATAATCTTGTCTTACGAAGAATTTCTATGCTTTTACTTCATTAACACTATCAATCATGTAACTTTCCTGTTTTGCTATGGACGTCAGGAAGCTCTGCTGTTCAATGATTAAAATCCAGCAATTTCGGGAGCATTTGAGATCTTGTTTTCCAGTACTTGTCATCAATTTTGGCTCAAATAAACTCTTACATTTTTTTTTTTAAATCCAGCAGTTCCAACTTTATAATATGAATCATAATATTGGTAGCCACCATTTATTTAGCACCAACGATGTGCAAGTTGTTTTCCATGAATCTTCTTTGCTCCTCACACTGATCCTATGAAGTAGGTGGCATTACCCCATTTTACATATAAAACAGGCACAGACAAATGAGACAATTTGTTCAGGATTGCACAGGAGGTGAAGCTGAGATTTGAATCCGGGTAGTTCTTTCCACAGTTTCACAGTACTTCTCGTTTTGATCATCCATCCTTTCTAGATTTTCCTGGATCCTGATTTTTCTGTCTCTATAGTTATTTGTTTTATTGGACACAGTTCTGTAGGAATCACTTTGGTCTCACCTTGCTTGTGTTGCCACATTATTTTTATGGTCTCTATCCAGTAAGGCTTTCATAAAGACAAAGATTCAGATTGGCACACTTGCCTTCCAAAGCTGAGCTAAACAGCAAAAGTCTATTCTGTGTAGGCAAATAATATACATCAGTGGAAATTAAACATGATTAAACCACAGGATACATAAATGTTTAGTATAACCTAGTATTATACAGTGTGGGCAGTAGCTAGTGATGCCAAATATAAACACAATGCACACATATACACACATACAAACCCACATACCTGTAAGATGCACACTCCTGGGCTTCTTGAAGTAAAGTTAGCCTGACTGCTGGGCCTCTGAGCATGCTGTGCTCTCTGACTGGAGTGCTTTCCTTATCTCTCCCTTCTTCACCTAATTTATGTCAATTCATTTCTCATATCCCTGAATATCCTTCACATTCGCCGAGCAGTTTTCTATTCTCCCCAGTCCAAGACTAGGTCAAACCTCCCTAATCCAAGACTAGGTCAAACCTCCCTAATCCTCCTAATAGGTACCAAACACCCCTTCAAAGTGGTAGTCAGAGTTGTCATTTATTTGTGTGATTCCTTAATTGGTTTCTCTCTTCTCTACTATATATTAAACTCTGTAAGGACAGAGAAGGGGGTACCTAGCATGTGGAAGACACCAAATACATTTTCATGGAATGAGTTAGCAAATCTGTGGCTGATGTACCTTAGTGGTGACTGAGTTAGAGGTCTTGGGTGAGGGGTATAGTTTTGAAACAAAAAGGTCTCAAAAAGCTGCCTTGACATCTCAGATGTTGAATAAATAAACAAACATTTATGAACACTTATTAAATGATATTCATAATATCAGGCACCCTCTTACTTATCAAATCAAGAATCTGAAGCTAGCTCACTATGGTATATCTTTTTTTTTTTTTTTTTGTAAAAGTAAGTCACAGCCACTCTTCTCTTTACTACTGTTCATTGGTCCAGAGTGCTGATCCAGAGAAAGAAGAAACTCTTCTGTGTTCCCATACTAGGTCAGCACCAGCAACACCCCTGCACTGCTAAGAGGCACTAGTTCTGACCTAGAAGTGGCACTGCCTCAGAGTCATCAGTTAGTGCTGAGCTGGCTACTGAGATGAACAAGAACCTTCCTGAGTGGAGAGAGCTATGAGGCAGGAAACACTGGCATCATCTATAACCTGTCTCTTCCTGCATATCTCCACTCTTTCACCTTTAAGATCAATTTTAATGCTTAGGGGAGCCGGGCCACACAGCTCCCCATCACTATTCATTCTGGGTGATTTATGAGTGGGTAGACCCATGGGAGTCAAGGACCTACTAGTTGGAGAAGGGCGGAATCATTGCTCTGAGGTGGTTAATCTTTTCAAGAACCATATTTTGAAGCGAACATAGAAAAGGCTTAGAAAGGTAGTCATTACTGGGTGATGGGATTTTAGGTGTTCCAATTTTTTTTTTCCCTATATAGTATGAGTTCTCAATCAGGGATAATTTTGCTCCTGACCCCAAGGGACATCTGACAAAGTCTAGACTTTCGGTTTTCACAACTGAGGGAAGGGCAGAGGTTACTACTGGCATCTAGTGGGTAGAGAGCAGGGTTGCTGCTAAACATCCTACAGTCAACATTCTAGCCCGTGCCCACTTGTCGATCAATAATGGTGAGGCTGAGAAACCCTGATATATATTTATGTGACTAAGTTTTTTAAACCCCTGGTGCCTCTGTTTTCCCAACTGTAAAAGTGGATATGATAATAGTTTTTATCTCACAAGGTGGATGTGAGTGTTAAAGGAGTTACCATCCATAAACTGCTCTGAACCTACAGAAAATACACGCTGAATGTTAATAAATATTAAGTCGCTGTCCAACTTAAAGTAATTCAATATTTCCACTCCTTTTAGAAGAACTTCAAGCTCCTCACTGACCCTGCTCTCTCTTCTCCAGCTGATCTTATCTTACTTCCTCTCACCAGTGATCTTGTCTTACTTCCTCTTACGTGCCAATGTTTGTTCCCTGAATATGTCCAAGTCTTTCCTATCTGGGGGCCTTTGCATATGCTAGTCCTTTTCCTGGAGGGCTCTTCTCCTGCCTTGTACTTGGAAAGGCCCCTCTCTTCCTTTTTGCCTCAACTTAAATGTCTCCTCCTCAAAGAGATCTGCCTTGATCAGATTGCCTAAGTAGGACTCTGTTTTTTTCTGTCATTGCCCTTGCATCTTTTACACAATCAGAACTTATTAATTTGTTTGTTTAATTGATTAATGGCCCCATCTCCTAGGAAATTGTACGCTCCACGAGGACAGGGACCATTATGCCGGTTCTGCCTTAGCCAAGGACTGGAATAAATATTCAATGAATGAATAAATGAATTGTAGAGCTGGGAGGACAACTCCTTTGAGGTTAGAGGAAATAAAACAAACAGTGAAGACCCAGAGTCATCTTGAGGTCAAGGAACATTCTGCTTTAATAACCTCAGCTTTCTCAAGAGGAAAGTCTACTGTTGCCAGGGGCAACAACTCTGGGTAGAATGGAACTGATGAGGAGAGAGAGGAAAATGATATATAGAGAAAAAATGCAATCAAATGATATTTAAGGTAGTTCTTAATGTTTAATTTCATCGACCCAATTCAGATTCATTACTATCATGAGTTGTAGCTTTCATTTTCTATAGGAAAGGGCCTCACCAAGGATTACCGATACAGAAGCAACAATGTGTTCCAACATATTATTCTCTGGTGATTTGAAATGCCCCTAGAAATGGCTTGGTGTTGTTTTGCCTTACAAATCTATTACATGTACTTGACATAAGTGCTTTAATATTGAGTAGTTGTAGCTCAGTTATAACACATCACAGTGATTTCTTCTTTTTTCCTTAGTTATGTATTTACTTATTTATTTATTTATCATAGTGGAAGGACAGTCATAGAGTATCGAAATGTTATGTATATATAATATTGCTGCATATTTTCATGGAAGGTATAGGACAGAAATCTCAAATTTACTGAAAGTGAACAAAAGAGTAGTAATCATGGGTCTTAAAAGTAAGTATCAAATAATAGAGAGGCCCAAGGATAAAAAGGGAGAGATGAAAACATTGTAGGCCAGGGTTTCGGTTTCTCAATCTTGGCATTGTTGACATTTTGGGTCACGAATTCCTGGTTGTGAAGGGCTGTCCTAGGCACAGTAAGATGGTAAGTAGGCTCCTTGGCTTCTACCCACTAGATGCCAGTAACACCTCAATTGTTATAACCAAAAATGTCTCTTGACACTGCAGAATGTTCCCTGGGGGGCAAAATTGCTCCCAGTTGCTAACATTCTTCATCTCTTTTACTCCTCAAAAGCAGCCTACAAAGTAGATATTAACCTTATTTCTCTTTCTCTAAAAAAGAAAGTGAGGCTGGCTCATTTAGTAACTGCTCTTGATCACATAATTAGGAAGTGGTAAAGGCATGATTCAAACTGGAGCTGGTCTGATTCCAAATCTTACCTCCAAAATTCTAAGTATGTTATTGGGAAAAATCTTTCTCATTCTACATTTAGAGATGAGTTTTTAAGAATAATTAACCATTTTCCTTTCCTATCCTTTCACAAACATTTATCTGCACCTGTCACATACAAAGCGGCTATATTATGGACTGGGCCAGGGAAGGCTCTGCTGCTTACTCTAAGTTTATCTCCCAGATCTACTCTCTAACATATTCTGTGCTTTGTATTTAGGGATATTGATTTCCACAGACTGTCTTATCCAGTTTCCTTGTCTTTGGCTTTTCTGTTGGGCTCAGCCAAAGAGCGGCCAGCAGGAGATCCTTCTGGTGAGATGAGAAAGAGGTTGGAGTATTTGTCCTACTGGCTCCCTTCCTATTAGATGGCAGTTTGGTACTTCTCTATCTAAAGCCATACTTCTTGTTGGGTAGCCCTCCTCCCTTGCCTCTTCAAGCTGTGGGTATAATAGGCTCCCTACTGTTGCTAGCCCCAGGGTGCTTGTTCATCCCTTATTCTGACCACTATTCTTTAAATAACCATTTCATTCAGCATACCAGTCTGGGTGAGCCAGCTTTTTTTTTTTTTTTTTGCTAGGACTCTGAAATGAAAGGAACTGATAAAGGAATAGAGCCTAACTCTTGACTTGGAAAATTTTCAATCTAATTGAGGAACAAACATCCAAACCAAACAGCTAGAGTAATTACATTGTGAGCATAGAAAATGTGCAATATACTAATAACAGTGGCGATAGAGTAACCACACACAAACTTCATTTCTTTAATATAGTTTTTTCTCTGATTCAAGCTGGTTTTGCCCAGATAATGGCATTGTGACTCATTTGCTTTTTTTCACCCACCCTTACTCTCTGTATGCCTACTCCTTTAATCATTAAACCTTACGACATAAGATTACCAGAGCCTCAGGTCTGTAATCGAGAGGACTATAGATTTCTGTTAGACTTTAGACAAAAGATAACATCTTGGCTTTAAATGTGTTTCAGCCCCAGATCCATCCAGGCAGAACAACAATCCATTGGCCACAGGACTGGGCCATGGGACCAGGCCTCTGGACCAGGCCTCAGGACCAGAGGAGATGGCACCAAGGGTAATTCTGGAACCAGAAATAATGATCAATTACCTTATCCCCTTCCAAGCAACTATTCAATAGCACCCATGACCCCAACTCCCTTAGTTTCCATGACTACTGATATTTTCCAATATAATCTATACTTCTAAAATACCTACAGGAGCCAGGCCTTTGAGCAATAGCTCTCCTGTGTCTCCGGGACTTGTAACTCTCTAATAAACCTTACTTTCTTTGTGGCAAAACCTGCATATATCTCCTTTGGTTTAGATGCGTGCAAGCAAAAGGACTTCTTGTTTGTCTAAATAATGATAGTAGAGACTACAATTTATTGAACATCTATTTTAAGCCAAGATATTTAAAGTCTTTCAGAATTCTCACAATAATCGTGTGTGCGTGTGTGTGTGTGTGTGTGTGTGTGTGTGTGTGTGTGTTTATTGCTCTCATTTACAGTTGAGGAAACAAAATCAGAGAGATTAAGTAATTTATTTAAGGCCACACAGCCAGTAACAGGCAGAGCCTGTTACTGAATTTAGTGATCAAAGTAGAATCGAATTTGACTAATATTAACCTCCTTTGAAATCAAATACAATTTTTTTTTAAAAGAGGAAACATAAGAACAAACAAGTATTTTAGAGAAAACTCTTTCCAGTTGAAAAGGCACTAATTCAAATGACACTAATTCAGAAATTGTCCTTGCTCAGGCAAGAAATCTGCAACTCATCCTGAATAAGATGCTGCTGTAATTATTTCCTGTCTAACATTTACAGCCTTAAATAGGACAGAAAAGACTGCGGTCCAAAAGTGATCATTTTTTGATCAAGGGTTTTAAAATTAAGGTTTACTTTGATGGGCCTTAAACTTCTAGAACAGCAATTAATACTTGCACCTTAGAGACAGCTGTGTTCATGATATATTAGTGCATAAAATGGACCTATCCGGGAATAAGACGTTTTGGCCCCAGAGGTTGACCAAGCCATTTCAATGCCACAAATGTTTTGATTGCAAACATTAATTAGATTTGAATCAACACTGCAGAATCTTCAAGGTAGTAGTTTCTCAGGTAAATGTCATTAAGCCAATTTAATTCTTTAATCAAATTCCTATTCAACACGAATGAATAATCTCTAATTTTTCCATTTTCATCATTTTATCAAAATTATTTTCATAGGGTTGAGCTCATTTCTTTTGAAAAACTTTAATAAACGTTTACTTCATTTATCAGGTTATATTTACAATGACTTCAAAGACGTTTTGCCACAGTGAACTTTTTCATTGGCCATTATTTCTATCAAGGCTAATTTTCCTGAGTTAACTTTTGCAAATTCTAAATTTTGTGAAGAAGATGTTATTTCTTATCAATTTTTAAGCAACATGAAATTTTATCATGTGCGGTTTTAGGTATTCTCAGTCTTACTCTGAGTATTTCTAAATAGGATAAACATAATTCTTCACTCCATTCCCAGACGGGATGTGGAGATGCTGCCTGCCCACTCGGAGCTATTGTGAGGACTCAGGGTTCCAATGTGTGTTCAGTGACCATAGTGCTGGGGTGGAGGGAGACACAGTAAAGCTCCTTTCAATTCTAATGAGGCTGATTCAAAAACCAAAAGAATTAGAAGGGGGAAACCAAATCCAGAATTGGGGTGTAGTACTTTATATAACTATACACTGTTTATAAACCAGTCCTTCTTCACCTAGAGCCCATAATATTGTAAGTAAAAAGGTGGATGTTGAGATGTGAATGCATACTAGCTGTCCTGGAGAGAGTTCCAACAGACTCCAGTCCTTCTGACAGATGCTTTAAGATTAGCAAATGAATCTCCTTCACTTGTGGTCTAGGCACTTTTCAACCCACTGCTTTTGTGCTAGGCCCCCCGGGCATGCAAGCCCTTCCTAAAAGTGGAAGTTCCATTCCCTATGAACTTCCATTCCCTATGAACTTCCAATGTCCTATGGTTCTCCTGGAAGTAAATCTCATTGGCTTTCAAAGGCATTTTGCAAAGGCATTTTGCAGATCTGTTGCTCTGGTGTAGGCACTGAGACTTGAGGTGACTGATGTGGGGTACAAATCCTCACTTCTCAGAGAGTGGCTCTTATTTGTGAGATTCCATTTGATCATGAGTCGCAGTACCAGGGCTAGGTTTTTGGTGAGACAGTATTTCTGCCTCTCCTATCTGTCTCAGTGTAGCTCTTTTATCCTTTGTTGTGGGAGAGTTGTTCAGCTAGTTTTAAAGTCTTTTTCAGAGAATTGTTCCATGTGTACCTGTAGATTTGTTGTGTCCATGCGAGGAGAGGAATTAAGAATCTTCCTACATCACAATCTTGAACCACTCCCTCAAGATGATGAGTAAATGTCACTTTTTCAAAGTCCTTTCACCTTCATATGTTAGTTAGCTTTCCACTGTGAGGTGATGATGTCTAGACAGTCAAGCTAACTTGCCCAAAATTAATCAGCTAGTGGGTGTCAGAGCTGAAGTTTGAACCCAGAAATTTCAAACTGAAGTTTGAAATGATCCCTTCCTGCTAGAAAAGAGTTAACAAAAAGCTTTCTTTTATATTCTGAATCAGTGTAAGATGCAATGGTACAAGTCTTCAGCTTCAGATATGCTGTTTTCTCATTTCAACTGCAGTGGAGAAAACAATTGGCATGTGCTGCCTGGGGCCACGCATGCTGTCTGAATGGTTCTATAGGCATTATGCAAGTCAGTCACAGGAGCAATGAAGCAGTTCAAAATTTACCCTCTCTGTGGCCTGAAAGAACAAACACACACTCTTTTAGGAAACTGATGTTGAACTCCTTTGTAGATTATAACAGACCGAGTAAATTCTTTATCACTCCATTTGAGTCAGTGCCCCAAAGCATCAGCCCAAAGGCATGGTTCTGCAGGCAACTATTTTGTATAAGTGGGTAATACCCCTTCCCAGAACACTCTCTATTGATGACCCTCTACATCCTCTGACATCCTGGTAGAAATTAAACAGGCTTCTTTCTGGGGGAAAGAAGCATGTGAATAGAAGGTCGCTGGTGAAAATTATCTAAAACAGGTCATTCTCCGTAATGCTTCCCCACTCCTTCCATGGTCTCTACTTGCCATACATCCACTCTATTTTCTTGTCTCTCTCTTCCATTTGACTCTAAGCTCCTTTCCAACAGAAGCTGTACTTTGTCACTAAATCCCGTATGCTTTGCCTATTTGTCAGCACAGCAGAAATTCACTAAATGTGTAGGCTGTAAATGAATGAATGAATGAATGAATGAATGAAAAAGTTTGTGGGGCTTTTATTTGCAGCAAGAGGCAATCGTCTATATAATACAACTCTCTTATCTCTGCACGCATTTGGCACTTACTAAATGTCTATTAGTATTATAATAAAAACTCTGAAACAACAAGGTAAATTATAGTTGCAATGAACTAAGCCCACATATATCATGAAAACTGTGGGTAGATTAGAAAGTAAGCACATCTGAAAAATTTCTCTAATCCATTAAACTCATTGTTTTCTAGGCCGAACCACTAATGCTTAGAAGGTGATATGAAAGTCTAAAAACATAATAGAAATGTAATGTGAGCCACTTATGTAATTTAAAATTTTCTAGTAGGTACTTTAATAAAGGGAAATAGATAAAATTAATTTTAAATAATATATTTAACCCAACATATCTACAATATTGTCATTTAAAAATGTAATTAATCTAAAAAGTTCTTCATGTGACATTTTATTTTATTTTATTTTTGTAAATCTCCTGAATCTGTGTGTATTTTACACATATAGGACAGGTTTACAACTTTCCAAAGTGTCTAATCAAATCTCAAGAAGAAGTTATTCTGTGGGAGAACCTAAACTACCATTGATTTCAAATTTACAATTCCTTCGAAACTGGCGAGCCATATTCTGAAAATGCCAATGTGAATTTGTTGTTGCAAAAATGTGTTTCAAATGAGGCTGGAGTACACTTTGTGTGCTCTGTAATCATTAGGATTATCTCCATGAAACTGAATTGTCGGGCACAGGGAGTACCCACTCTCTTCCTCCTTCAACTGTTTTTATTACTTCAAAGACCAAAACAATTAGTCAGAGATATAAATCACTAAACAAATTTTAACATTTTAAAAGCAAACTCAATTCTGAGGGCTCCTCGGAGACACAAAATTCACAGGTTTCCTTTACTCTGTCCTCTTTTTGTTCTCTCCCTTAGCAGGGCTAGTCAACTCTTTTGAAATTGTTCTGTTCTTTTGTTTTTAAAAACCGAAATTTTAAAAAAAATTTTGTGAGACTAAAGTTCCTAAGATAAGTGGAGATAAAATATGTATGTATATATTCACTAAAACGTATGTACAATTTCCCACTATCCTAAAGTAGAGTGTTCTCATGAAATCTTTGTAAGCTTAAATGGCATAAAGTGAAGTAGCAATTATCATTAATTTATATGGAAATTTTTTTGAGCATTCCCAGTCTAAAAAAACAACCTACCAAATCACAGCAAATAACACATAAAACCTAAAATAACACTAACAAATAATAAAAGCAGAAATAATATGATAAATACACAACCTGTATAAAGTAGAAATAATATATGAAAAGTGTAGTTTCACTTATTAAAATGACTGAGTAATTTCTCCTTAAGTATAAGATAACATAATGGAAAACCACACCACACTTTATACAGCAATCAACTCACTCAAGCAATATACTTTCCATTTTACCCATTACTGGATGCTGACTGTACAAGATCATTTTGCTGCTGGCAGATCACTTGTAACTTTGGCAGCTTTCAAGATTCTTTCTCTCTGAGTGAAAATAATACAAATGGTGGATACATACCACTTCAATGCACACACAATGAATGTCTTTATTTAATATACCATGATGGAAACATTTAATTACGTCCAGTTTTACACTGAGCGTAACACCCTTACAAGCTCTCTTAGGCTTTTCTGATAGCTTAGGTCACATTTTGCTAACAGATGCACAAAAAAAATTAAGATAAAGCACAGATGCTCACAGACACGGTTCAAAGCTATGGCGGCTTGCTGCTGAGATACTGGGTGTAGTTCCCAGGAAAGGACCTCGGCAGGGTCACTCTTGCTGCTAGGGGTACACGCTGCCTCTATAATGGCTCCCTGCAAAACAAATGCTAAATGCTATTTTTAATTTTTGCCTTTTTTCATAAAAGCAAAAAATCCTCTTTAGATTTTTTTGTTGTTGTTAGCAAAAACAGGTACTAATGTAGGTATTTTGTAAGAACAAGATGGCATAACATGAACTTTCAAAAAGTGGGGGATACCTGTACTAGGTTGATCACGGCAGCATGAACTGTAATAGCCCCAAACTGCAATCAGCAAGAATGTTCACTACCAGTAGGATGGGTAAAAAATGTACTATAGTCAAT
This sequence comes from Pteropus alecto, assembly GCF_000325575.1. Taxonomy (NCBI): domain Eukaryota; kingdom Metazoa; phylum Chordata; class Mammalia; order Chiroptera; family Pteropodidae; genus Pteropus; species Pteropus alecto. The sequence continues at coordinate 16,818,868 of NW_006440638.1, read as the reverse complement.
GAACTATATACAGAATGAAAACGAATCCACTACTGCTACATGCAACAACGTAGACAAACTTCATGAACCTCACGAACCTCACAAACAAATTAGTGAGTGAATGAAGCCAAACACAGGAGACATCGCACTGCATGTTCCATTTATATAAAGTTCAAAAACAGGTAAAACTAATCCATGGTGTTAGAAATCAAAACAGTGATGACTCTCAGTGTGATTAAGAGGGGGCTCCTGGGATACAAGTAACATCCTGCTTCTTGATCTGGGTACAGACAACATGGGTGTGTACATGTGAAATCTGTGCAATGTTCTGTATGTTCATTATACTTATTGGCATTTATATAAAAATAAGTAGATACATAAGGAAGTTAGAAGCTTGGTGTCCTGTGCATGTGTTTCTGTTAAAGATTGGTCACTTTGTGTTGCCTCTTGCTTCTGCTTTTTTGACTTTCTAAGTAAGCTGAGATGAAGCAAGTGATATGGCTTATAAGTAAAAGACATTTTTTTTCTCTCTGTGTGTCTGTATCTTTTGATTTTTCTCTGTCTCCATCTCTATCTCTGTCTGTCTGTCTGTCTCTCTCTCTCTCACCTACTCTCTTATCAGGTGAGCAAATGTGCTGAAAAAGAAGAAATTAGTAATAACTAAACTCTTCTGAATAAATTAGTACAGCTATGGGCTCTCTGAAACCCTCAAATTAACCTTTTCATAATGAGGTAGAGAATTTTAATAGTTAAAAAATTTATTGTCAATTTCTCATTTCTTTTTCCAATTTGACCTATAAAAGAGATTATTTTTTTTTCCACCCATTTAGCTTCCATGGAGAGTGACTGTGGAAGAGGAATATGGTTTTATAAAGCTATATATTAAAAATTACATGCTGAATATGCTGACCCTGTCTTGCTATGAAAACGGCATATTGATAAGAAATATAGGGAAGGCCAAAAGGACAAAAAAATTGTTTTTTACACTCTTCGCTTTTACCCAATCTCAAACAGATTTGTTTACAAAGGTAGGCATTTTGTTAGTCTCTGCCTCCCCTAAAGTAATTTCCGTTAAAACGACCTTATTCCAAAGCATCACATGGATTTACAGCAGAGAAATTAAATATATATATATATTCCCAGATTTGACAGACATTTAGAGCAAAGGCATTACTCAGGGTGAAAAAAGAGAAAAAATTTCCCCCCCGGTGGTGAGAATAAACAAACAAACAAACAAACAGATAGATAGATACATAAATAAATAAATAGATAAATAAGTAAATAAATAAATTTTAATTTTTAAAATAAATAAAATACAATACAGTAGAATAAAATACAGTCATGGCTAAATGAGACCTTCCCAGTATTGCTGGATACGATGACCCTTCTATCTGCAGAAACCTGCCTTAGTGCAGAATAGTATGATGGTGTGCATTCAGAAAGCCTCATGTTTGTCACAGGAGAGTTTTAAAAATGCAGTTTCTCCTAGAGTAAATCAAACAGAGCTGACACATAGTCATCACTCCTTTCACATTTCAGCATGTTGTGCTAATCCCCTCAGCTTTCAAATCTCCACAGTCTGCAGTGACAAGGATTTAGTCTACTAGTGACCCAGGAGCCAGCCGCATCACAGTTCAGGTTACCCACTATCTTCTCTTTAAATTGTTCCAGCCAGAGTTGCAAATAAAGTGAAGGATCTGGGTTGAACTTTTCATGGTCTTTCCTAATCTTGACCTAGTGGGAATAACATGAAATAGTCGAAAGCCAGGGAATAAAAGCAAAGTCAGGTAAGGTCCCTGGAGGCTCTGAGGATTTGAACATCTTCCTTCCCTAAGATTTAAAATATCTCCTTACACTCACATAGAGAATCAAAAGTTGACTTATGAGTCTTTCTAAACACTGGGATAATATAATATTTAATAGACACTGCATAATTTGTTTGCTTTTGCTCTCTGACTAACTTCAGAACCTCATGTCTTGAAAGGTCAAGAATACAGTATTGAAAAAGGTACTTTTCTTGCTCAGAGATGGTGAGCGTCACAAAGCAACTGCATCCCACTTTCCTAAGGAACAGGAAAGGACATGACCCTCCAAGAAAGCACATCATTTAGCATTTTGATCTAAGACGCAACTTGCATGCCATCTTTGTGTTAGCTTATTGAGGCAGTCGGGCATCCTAGGAAAGAAAAACCATCTACTGGTACAATTTCAGATGCCTAAGTTCCTAAACTACTCTGATGCTTTAGCTCTTTAATCTTCTAGAATTATGAACCAAGGGTCAAAACAACTTCCAAATCTGGAGTTTCCTTTGAAATGTCCAGGGTTTATTAAATAATCGGGTAGAATTCTTTGTTTAATCTTTTCTTTTGAGGTTAAATAGAGGTCCTTAAACAGATAGCTTGTTCAATATGCTCTGTGAATCAGTATGAAGGTTAAAAGAATTATTGAGTAGAAACCTAACATTTTGGTTTAAGAAGGTTATCTGCTAGACAAATTGCTATGATATGAACATTAATACAAAGTTCAAGTTGTTTCCAAACCAATTTTTCTTAGGAAAAAAATGCAAATTGCAGGTAGGCTTCCAAGTTCAAATGCCTGCATTACCATATTTCTCTTTGAGGGAGGAAAAACAGGATGCAGTTTAGAATACTGCTACAAATGGACTCAAGGACCCTTTACTAACTCTTATAATACCTTGTATGCAGCCCACATTTGGTATAAGCGACTGTCCACCCTAGAAATTTACTAGCTGAAGTTTGACATTAAAATTCAGTGCACAGTCCAAAGTGAGAAAGAAACAACACACTGGGGATCATTTTTCAAATGTTTTTCTTGACAATTTAAAAATCATCACCAAGCAAGCCTTTGGTCGTTGAGAACAGTTGAGGTCTGAGCAAACTCACATCTTAGCCATTAATGCAGTGGTCCCCAAACTTGTCAGCACTTCAGAGTCGCTGGAGACTCACACTAGACTTACTGTATCAAAATCTCAAGAAAGGCTAAGCCAGGGACAGAGCTCCTATAACTCAATAATAAGAAGTCAAACCACCCAATTTTTAAAATGGGCAAAAGATTTGAAGACATTTCACAAGTAAAGATGTACAAGTGGCTGATAAGCACATGAAAAAGTGTTCAATATCATTAGGCATTAGGAAAATGCAAATGAAACTACAATGAATTATCACTACACACTTATTTGAATATCTAAAATTAAAAAGACAAATGATCAGTGTTGGAGAGAATGGGAAGCAACCATAGCTTGCACACATTGCTGGTAGGTGTGTAAAATGGTATAACCACTTTGCACAATGGTTTAGCAGATAAAGTGAACCTATATCTTACAAACCAGGAGTTACACTCCTAGCTATTTACCCATGAGAGATGATAACATATGTTCACAGAAAAATGTGAATGGGAATGTGCACCGCAACTTTATTCGCCATAGCTAAAAACTGGAAACAATCCCAATGTCTATTGAAAGGAGAATGAATACATAAGTTGTTATAGACATACAGTGGAAAAGTACTCAGCAATTAAAAAAAAAAACAAAACTATTGATAGTAGCACTATTTAAAGGGTGAAAGCCTGAATAGTTTAGTTCCTTGAGTGCAGTTGAATCTTCTGTGTCTCAAGGCAGTTGCATATGTTACTAATAATCTCCCCTTTCTCCTTTCTGCGAGATCATTTATATTTTGTCTTTTTCATCCTTTAAACATCTTTCTTTCTCAGACAAATGCCCTCAGATTGCGTAGATTAGACACTGTTTCCATACTCTTGTGTATTAGTTCCCTATTGCTACAAAACAAATGATCTCAAACATAGAGGATTAAAACAACACTCATTTATATCTTATAGTTCTGTAGATTGGAAATTGGTGCGGGTTCAACTGGGTTCTTCAAACAACAGAAATATATTCTATTTTAGTTCTGGAGGCTACAAGTCCAAACTCAAGGTGCTGGCAGGGCCATGAGCTCTCTGAAGACTCCGGTGGGGAACCTTCTTTGCCTTTCACAGTTCTGGTAGCCTAGAGCAGTCCTTCCTAGGAATTTTCTGGAACCTGCTTGGTCTTTCCCAGTTCTGGTAGCCTAGAGCAGTCCTTCCTAGGAATTTACTAGCTGAAGTTTGGTTGTTGAGAACAGTTGAAGTCTGAGCAAACTCACATCTCGGAGCAAACTCCGATCTCCACTTACACCTTCACATGGCCATCTTCCTTCTGTGTCTCTGTTCCTTCACATAACATTCTTCTTGGGTACCTGTGTCTGTGTCCAAATTCCCCTTATAAGGACACTAGTCATCCTGGATGAAGGCCCACCCTAATAACCTTATCTTAACTTCATTAAACCTGCAAAGACCCTATCTCCAACTAATGTCACATTCAAAGGTATGGTGGATTGGGATCTCCTCTTATCTTTTTATGGTGGACAAAATTCAAGCCATAGCAGTCGTAGAAGGCTGAACTTAAAGTCTGAGAAGGGCAGGACTCTTATCTGGAAACTAGGGAAGAATTCACTTTCAAGTTCATTCAAGTTGTTGGCAGAATTCAGTATCTTGCAGCTGTAGGAATGAGGTCTGTTTCCTTGCTGACTGTCAGCCAGGGTCTGCTTTCAGCTTTTAGAGACCACCAACATTCTTCATCACATGGCCACCTCCATCTTTGAGCTAGTAATGGAGCGTTGAATCCTTCCCATGTTTATGATCTC
>NW_006440638.1:16789993-16808099 GCF_000325575.1 Pteropus alecto | reverse complement strand
CTTGACCTAGTGGGAATAACATGAAATAGTCGAAAGCCAGGGAATAAAAGCAAAGTCAGGTAAGGTCCCTGGAGGCTCTGAGGATTTGAACATCTTCCTTCCCTAAGATTTAAAATATCTCCTTACACTCACATAGAGAATCAAAAGTTGACTTATGAGTCTTTCTAAACACTGGGATAATATAATATTTAATAGACACTGCATAATTTGTTTGCTTTTGCTCTCTGACTAACTTCAGAACCTCATGTCTTGAAAGGTCAAGAATACAGTATTGAAAAAGGTACTTTTCTTGCTCAGAGATGGTGAGCGTCACAAAGCAACTGCATCCCACTTTCCTAAGGAACAGGAAAGGACATGACCCTCCAAGAAAGCACATCATTTAGCATTTTGATCTAAGACGCAACCGGCATGCCATCTTTGTGTTAGCTTATTGAGGCAGTTGGGCATCCTAGGAAAGAAAAACCATCTACTGGTACAATTTCAGATGTCTAAGTTCCTAGACTACTCTGATGCTTTAGCTCTTTAATCTTCTAGAATTATGAACCAAGGGTCAAAACAACTTCCAAATCTGGAGTTTCCTTTGAAATGTCCAGAGTTTATTAAATAATCGGGTAGAATTCTTTGTTTAATCTTTTCTTTTGAGGTTAAATAGAGGTCCTTAAACAGATAGCTTGTTCAATATGCTCTGTGAATCAGTATGAAGGTTAAAAGAATTATTGAGTAGAAACCTAACATTTTGGTTTAAGAAGGTTATCTGCTAGACAAATTGCTATGATATGAACATTAATACAAAGTTCAAGTTGTTTCCAAACCAATTTTTCTTAGGAAAAAAATGCAAATTGCAGGTAGGCTTCCAAGTTCAAATGCCTGCATTACCATATTTCTCTTTGAGGGAGGAAAAACAGGATGCAGTTTAGAATACTGCTACAAATGGACTCAAGGACCCTTTACTAACTCTTATAATACCTTGTATGCAGCCCACATTTGGTATAAGCGACTGTCCACCCTAGAAATTTACTAGCTGAAGTTTGACATTAAAATTCAGTGCACAGTCCAAAGTGAGAAAGAAACAACACACTGGGGATCATTTTTCAAATGTTTTTCTTGACAATTTAAAAATCATCACCAAGCAAGCCTTTGGTCGTTGAGAACAGTTGAGGTCTGAGCAAACTCACATCTTAGCCATTAATGCAGTGGTCCCCAAACTTGTCAGCACTTCAGAGTCGCTGGAGACTCACACTAGACTTACTGTATCAAAATCTTAAGAAAGGCTAAGCCAGGGACAGAGCTCCTATAACTCAATAATAAGAAGTCAAACCACCCAATTTTTAAAATGGGCAAAAGATTTGAAGACATTTCACAAGTAAAGATGTACAAGTGGCTGATAAGCACATGAAAAAGTGTTCAATATCATTAGGCATTAGGAAAATGCAAATGAAACTACAATGAATTATCACTACACACTTATTTGAATATCTAAAATTAAAAAGACAAATGATCAGTGTTGGAGAGAATGGGAAGCAACCATAGCTTGCACACATTGCTGGTAGGTGTGTAAAATGGTATAACCACTTTGCACAATGGTTTAGCAGATAAAGTGAACCTATATCTTACAAACCAGGAGTTACACTCCTAGCTATTTACCCATGAGAGATGATAACATATGTTCACAGAAAAATGTGAATGGGAATGTGCACCGCAACTTTATTCGCCATAGCTAAAAACTGGAAACAATCCCAATGTCTATTGAAAGGAGAACGAATACATAAGTTGTTATAGACATACAGTGGAAAAGTACTCAGCAATTAAAAAAAAAAACAAAACTATTGATAGTAGCACTATTTAAAGGGTGAAAGCCTGAATAGTTTAGTTCCTTGAGTGCAGTTGAATCTTCTGTGTCTCAAGGCAGTTGCATATGTTACTAATAATCTCCCCTTTCTCCTTTCTGTGAGATCATTTGTATTTTATCTTTTTCATCCTTTAAACATCTTTCTTTCTCAGACAAATGCCCTCAGATTGCGTAGATTAGACACTGTTTCCATACTCTTGTATATTAGTTCCCTATTGCTACAAAACAAATGATCTCAAACATAGAGGATTAAAACAACACTCATTTATATCTTATAGTTCTGTAGATTGGAAATTGGGGCGGGTTCAACCGGGTTCTTCAAACAACAGAAATATATTCTATTTTAGTTCTGGAGGCTACAAGTCCAAACTCAAGGTGCTGGCAGGGCCATGAGCTCTCTGAAGACTCCGGTGGGGAACCTTCTTTGCCTTTCTCAGCTCTGGTAGCCTAGAGCAGTCCTTCCTAGGAATTTGCTGAAGTTTGGTTGTTGCGAACAGTTGAAGTCTGAGCAAACTCACATCTCGGAGCAAACTCCGATCTCCACTTACACCTTCACATGGCCATCTTCCTTCTGTGTCTCTGTGCCTTCACATAACATTCTTCTTGGGTACCTGTGTCTGTGTCCAAATTTCCCTTATAAGGACACTAGTCATCCTGGATGAAGGCCCACCCTAATAACCTTATCTTAACTTCATTAAACCTGCAAAGACCCTATCTCCAACTAATGTCACATTCAAAGGTATGGTGGATTGGGATTGGGCCATCTTCCTTCTGTGTCTCTGTTCCTTCACATAACATTCTTCTTGGGTACCTGTGTCTGTGTCCAAATTCCCCTTATAAGGACACTAGTCATCCTGGATGAAGGCCCACCCTAATAACCTTATCTTAACTTCATTAAACCTGCAAAGACCCTATCTCCAACTAATGTCACATTCAAAGGTATGGTGGATTGGGATCTCCTCTTATCTTTTTATGGTGGACAAAATTCAAGCCATAGCAGTCGTAGAAGGCTGAACTTAAAGTCTGAGAAGGGCAGGACTCTTATCTGGAAACTAGGGAAGAATTCACTTTCAAGTTCATTCAAGTTGTTGGCAGAATTCAGTATCTTGCAGCTGTAGGAATGAGGTCTGTTTCCTTGCTGACTGTCAGCCAGGGTCTGCTTTCAGCTTTTAGAGACCACCAACATTCTTCATCACACGGCCACCTCCATCTTTGAGCTAGTAATGGAGCGTTGAATCCTTCCCATGTTTAGGATCTCTCTGATTTCCCCTTCTGCCCTCCAAGTAGAAAAAAATGCTCCAGTTTTAAAGTGCTCATAATTAGATCAGGCCCATTGAGACAATTTCCCTTTTGTCATATAATTTAACATTATCGAAAGAGCGATATCCTTATATTCACAGATTCTATCCGCACAAAAAGCAGAGGGAATTATACAAAAGTGAGGGTCACTAGGTGTCACTCATAATTCTGCCCATTATATCTTCCTATCCAGTTACTATGCAGCTTTCCTCAAGTGTCTAATTCCGTATTCAAAATTTGTCTCCCATGCTAGATTGTAAACTCCAAGAGGGTAGGGTGTACTGAAAACTAAGCATGGGACTGAGAAGGCCCTTGTTGAATGAATGAATCAACAAATGAGTAGGTGGGTAGATGGCAAGATAGATGGATTTCTCCTAGTTCAATAGAGTAGCTGATCCATTAGCTTGTTCATTAGATACAGAAACATTATGAAACAACCTTGGCTGATGGGACTCTTGTTTGGAAGCAGGAAAATGGTAGGGAAAAATTGGGTTTGTAGATTAAAGATCCAGATGTCAAGGTTGAGATAACGAACCCAGAATCTTGACTGATGACAGTCAGGAAGAAACTAACAAATGCTTAAATTCTGTCACCACATGAGAAACGGCCTGCCATTTATTCTGCCACTTTTTCTTCGTTTCTCCAGGGATATCTATTACCTTTTCAAAAAATTAATAGATGCTGACAATTGTATGACAGGCAGTGAGAAAACAGTATGAACATTTTGCAGCTGTACTAACTCAGCTGATGCAACTTAAACCAATAGGCATACTTGTGTTGCTAAGATTAAAAAATTACACTTAGCCCTCAACTGAATTGCTAAATAGATAAACAGCCTCGCTGTAAGTACAAAATCTGGAACAGGCTGGAAATTTTTTCTTTAAACATACAATGCAGCATTTCTGATGAAATAATCAGACTCATATATGCCAAAGTTAATCACACTTCTGAAGTTTGTCCTCAGTGAGGGAAAGACAAATGGCTACCTTTAATTATATTTCCCCTTTTGGTGATTCAGTGCTGTATTACTTTTAAGTTTTTAAAATAATCTTTTTTTAACATGAGAAAAGTGGTTGGGGGCATAGAGCCTGGAGCTGGTAGAACAGCAGACTTCAAAGAGTAGACAAGATTAATGTGTATTTCCAGGATTAAAATACATAGCTGTAGCTTGCAAATTTGAGTACATTTGAAGGCCATCTCCTCTCTCCAGCCCCTAAAGGTCTAATCCTCTGACTGATATTACAGTCCTATCAGAAAACCAGACTACATTTATTCTGGTGCACTAAAGGAGGTTAGTCTTAATCTGTTTAATCGTTTCATCCATGATTTCTTTGAATAAAGGAAAGCAATTACTATTTCGATTTCTGCTGGTTGCCTTTTCTAGGAATGAATTGATTGATGATCAGGTATCTTGTCAATTCCATCTTTGCTGGACCTTGGAGTGGGTACAGGTTTAAAGTTGCATGACAGCCTTAGGTAACACTGTCTATGCTTTTCTGCCATGGCTCCTGCTGGTATTCTACATCTGATTTCTCTTTGCAGACATTACCTAATGCGCAAGGGGAAAAATGGCCTGAAATAATCTCAGATTAGGAGGACTTGAACAAAGAACAAAATCCAAACTGACATCCAAGACTGAGATCACACTGCTATTCAAGTCTCCTGATTCTGAAACATTTTGCAGCTTTTGTTTTGGTACTTGTTGCTATAACCTCAAAAAAAAGTAATCTATCCTCATAGATACATTTCAAAGCCTAGCCAGCTATTTGACAGAAAATTAAAGCTACTGATGTTTGTATAATGCATGAATATTCAACAGTTATCATGTGCTAAAAATAGAGTCAATTATATCATTTGTTGTAGCAATGGGTTCAATAGCACCTTGAATCATGAAGTCAAGTTTGAGGCTAGCTCAATAAATTTGAGTTTTATCATAGGTTGAAAGAGAGTTCTCTCTAATGCTGGAAGTCAGAGCATGTAAGGAGTTTGGAGGGTGAAATTAATTTAAAAAAAATAATCCAGGGTTGCATGCAATGTTATGAAATCCAGGGCACTGAATATTATTAAAATAATCCCTCAGGTCCACACCTGGGGTTCCATCTCTTACAAAAAACATCCATGGCGGCAAAGACAATAACATTAGAGTGATCTTCTTTATATCACTCATAGTACAAGTAAATTATGTCAGCACTATTTTTTTTTTAACAAAGATAATTTTATAGCTTGCAGTTTATTCTATCAAGAACTGATATAATTTGGTGCATTTAGAAAATAGCTCAGGGACTGAAATATTTTAATTCACCTCTGTAATGAGAGGTTCTTTGCAGTTCTTCTAAGAACACTTGTTTTCCCAAGTTTCCTTCTCCCACATTCTCTCCCACATATATACAGCAAAAAATAGCATGTTAGGCGGGTCCTGCCTGGGTAAAATAGTATGTATCAGGGTGAAGCTGGCACATAAATAACCAAAAACTATGTGTACCTATGTGCATGCTACCACATACACGTGCACATGCAACCAGCATAAAACCCCTAACCCTGAATTTGCTTTTAGGGGGAAAATCTCTTTTAAACTGTGAAATATCAGAATTGGCTATGCACTCTTGTCAAATATGCTCGATAATTTCATTGTTTTGTTTTACGTTATTTGTTTAGATGTTAACTAGAAGGTTAGTTTCTAAAATGTCTTAATTTGGGGGTTTGTTTTTTGGGGGAGAGGAGGGTATCTCATTCCTTATTGGTTCGGAGGGGAACTAGCTTCCCCTGAGTGAATACCAAAAGTCAGGTATGCAATTATGCACTTAACTTTCCTTTTTAAGGAGCTTCCCAAAGTGGGATCACAAAGGAATCACAGGGTTCCCAAGGTGGGATCCCCAAACCAGCAGCAGTGACATTTGGAAACTTGTTAGAAATGCACACTATCAGGCCTCACCCAAGTCCTATGGAATCGAACTCCAGGTGCGGTCTTGCACTGTGGGGACAAACCCTCCAGGTGATTTCAATGCACGCTCAAGTTTGAGAACCACTGCCTGATAGCATTTAAACCCTATTACTGCCTTATGAAGTATAAATTGTCATCTCCATCTCTAATTTTTCATGAACAAGGAAAGCTAAGTTCAGAGAGATGTCATTTGCTACAGGGCTGATCAATAATGGAACTAGGATTTAAACTCTAGTTGTTCAGGTTTCTAACCTTAAAATCTTCCCATGCAGCCTTCAATATATAGTCACTGTTGGCTATAGAAAATAGCTTCATTGCCCAGAAATGAAGCAGCTTCCCAGGCATGGAAGTGCAATAGTCTTTCCTACCTGTATACCTGCAGTCAAAACACTTCTTTTACCTTTAGCCCTCAATCTGACAGACGCAGAATCATAACACTTAGCAGCAGTTAAAGCCTTAGGGTAGTAGCCTAGGGTGACAGCCAGATCTTCAAATTTCTTGACCTCACAGAGTTCAGACTTTAGTATCCTGACTAACATGGGCAATGGGCTTATAAGTAACTGAAATAAGGGTTGCTATGCTTTGTAGTCCCTATAGCTCTCCAGCAGCTGAAAGAGGCTCCCACATCATCTTACCTTTCACAGGAGTCACTGAAACCCAGATGCTTTTGCTCACTGTTGAAGTCACACCCCGAGGGAAGGTCTACTTGATCTAGTAATTAGTGGGGATGTCTAGTACCAATCCTTAGGCATGGTTGCCAGGTAACATGGCCCTTCTGCTATTTTGATATAGCATATCTCAAAATATTCCTTCCTCGAAAGGGTTGGACAGTTTGTGGGGAAAGAATGTTAGAAAGAAATCTGTTGGTTGCTGCCTATGCCTATTCGGTTCTTCTTCTTCTTCTTCTTTTTTTTTTCCTGAGTTGCCAGACAGACTATTTAAAAATACATCTAAGTTGTTTTTAGGAGTTAAGAATGTCACATCAACTGACTGCCTGTTAATGATTTGGATGGGAAGCTTGATATTACATACTCACAACCCAGTAGATAATTTGATTGCAGAAAAGATCAAACAATATACTGCAGAGCAGGGTGAGGCTATTTCTTGATTCCTCCTCCTCCCACTCTGTTTTATGAAGGAATATCATCACTCCCTTACTAGAAATACAATATAGTCCCTAACCGCAACTTTCTAGGAAGTCTGAAAATGGGAGGTGTGAAAATAGAGGCGGGATGTTCAAGCAAATGTTGGGGACTGAACAAGATAAAAGTATATTTTTATTGGAAATACTCATTATGCCAAAGATATATTATTTAACCCTCACAATGCCCATGAGGGCATTTTAATCCCCATTTTATAGATAATTGAGATTAGAAAAGTGAATTAATTTGCCAAGATCCCACAGCCAGTGCAAATGTGGTGGGGTCAAACTGGGTGCCTTTGGACTTTACATTTATATTCCTTACAGTTTTGCTCTATATGCTATGTAAACTTTTCCAATAGTGGATTTTTCTAAGACTCTATAGGTGACCTAGAAACAATTCTTTTGAAGTTTAGAGTATCCTTGATATTAAATTAGATATTTGTAAATGACCATTATAATTGATACTTTCAAAAATAAATACATCTTGTAACTGCTGGTTTTCCTTAGAGAGAACCAAAAGCTCTGAATGGATCAAAACAACTATCTTGGTCCAGATGGTCCAGATGAAACCATGTTAAAAAAAGGAGAGGGTGGCGGGGGGAGTGGGGAGATTACAGAGCTGTACAGTTTACAATTTGTTATAAAGAGCTTTGCTTTTCAGCCACTTAGAGAAATCGTTATAATACTTCCCATGCACAGAGTGCTTTAGGGTTTATAAGCACTTCCACACATATTATTTCATTTGATCATAATAATCCTAGAAGCTCAATAGAACATTTCACAAATGAGGAAAATGAAGTTTACAGAGGGTAAATAAATTGCCTAGAGCATTGCTTTCAAAGAGTAAACTTTGAGTTTTGGCCAGGACACTGCCTCGTGTGGGGCTGTCCAGTACGCTGCAGGACACGTAGCAGCTCTGGGCTCCCACCGATGAAATGCCAAGAGCTCTGCTTTGGCACAACCAAACCCCTTCCAACTACATTTTTAAATAGGCCCTAGAGAAGTTGAACTCCCCACACCCTAGGAAGAGCCACTGATATATGGTGGAGGTCCAGATGGGGTCACCCTTTTAGAAGTCATAGAACAGGGGCTCGAATCTGGTCTCTAGGTAATTATTTCCCTACTCCATCTATACCATATTGCTATTTTAAGCCATCAAATGTGTCGTAGCCTAACCAGGGTTGGGTAGGCTCCATAGACAGTTCCCATGTGTCAGTCACCAGGGGGAGTATTTTACGGTATAATTATCACCAAGGAACTAAACAAATGACCCATAGGTCATTGAGATAATTTTGCCATAAAAGCTTTTTTTAAAAAAAGAAAAAAAAAAGGAAAAAAAAAACCCCAAAAACATAAGTTACCAGAATTTGCATGAAAAGGGCAAATGGGTGCAGAAAAGCCTTATATAATACAAAGCTTAGGTCTAGATTTATATTGCATATCAGTAATCTTTTAATATTTCATTTAATTTAATGATATGTTTATAGTTGAGAGCCAGCTTAGATCTTTATTTAATTATGCTTTAGTAACATGTAAATATGTACCAATAGAGTTTTAAAAATGACCTTTTTTACATATTAATCTGCTCAGAACTTATTTTATATTTCAGTTTTCCTGTTGAGGTTGCAAATCAGCTGCTTATGAACCCAATCCTATCAATTAAGGGGAATGCTTGCTTTGGCCTATCTGTGTTTTTTACTAAGAATTTTATTTTGGTTTCCTCCAATTCATATATACATGCTTCATTTCATCATAACCTCTACCACTTCTAACTGCATTTCATTTAGTTTATTTCAGTCTTTTACCTTATATATATAGTCCCTATAGGCAACTGAATTTGATGGCCATGTAGAAGCGCATAGTCTAGGGCTGATTATGCAAGAAAGAAGTTTGAGAATTAATGAAAATGATGGCATGTCAAGACCTTAGAGGCATGATGGCTAATGGTTTAAAAGCGTGCAGGCTTTTCACTTCTTGAAACTTTGGTTTCCCAACATAAAAAATAAGACTAGTATGATAAGTTCACCTATGTCACATGATGATTGAATGAACAGATAAATATGAAAACACTTTGATAAAGCTCAAAGTGCAGCATCTACCCAACCACGGACTATTTACCAAGAGCCTACGATTTACTAGACACTCTTGGTTCTTGGGTTCTAGGCTAAGAATAATGAATAAGTCAAGGCTTCATGGAGCTAGTATTAGCACTTTAGGCTTCAAACTCAATGTTAATGAGTACTCTACTCATTTCTGACAGTCAACTCCTGATATAGGATCAAAAAATTGTTGATATTGAGAAGAATGCAAAATGGATACAAAAAATGTTGGAGGAGATGCTGACCTTCAACCATTCATTTGGTTGTAACTTTCAGGAGCCATTCCTGCCCTGCTGCTGTCAATAAACAGCTGAAACTTCCTCTTCTGTTTACCACCACCAGGTGGGTAGTTTGCTCCTTTCTTTGATCCTATAGTATCCTGTGCTGAGCTCTATTAAAAAACCTAACACATCATATTGAAATCATTTCATTTCAGAAGAACATAAGCGCCTTCACACAATCCCGTGCCTCGGATGGAGGCCTGGCACCTACTGGGTCTTTATTTTTCATACCTGTTGAAAGATCTAACTAGCTCATCTTTGAAAATTATTCTCCCTCTCCTCTAGCCCACAGCAAGTCATCAAAGTTGATTCTCTAGTTCTGACATTTTTACAAATCAGGATCATCTTCAACATAAAAGAGGACATTTATCCCCATCTGAGTTAAAAGCTTTCTTCTAATCCACTTTAATAGCAATCATCTGTAGCCATCTCCCCTGCTTCTACCTTGGACATGCTTATTAGCCAAATTGGTACACCAAGAGAGGGAAATGCTGAAAATCCTTGTGCTTTTGTCTCTAATCTCTCCTCCTTGTTTTTTCCCTAGAAGAGTAAATACAGGAAAAACAAGGTGAAGGGATAATGGCTATGCTGAGTGCTAGAAGCTAAATTAATTAGAAACCCCACAACTCTACTCAGTCATCAACAAAGTCTCCTGACAGGAAATTGGTTCTATAGCTGCACAGACACAATTTAAGAAATCTATTCCACTGACTGATATGGTGTGCTGGACCTGGACATTTCTCTCCTAAGATAAAGCTCCACATGTTCTATGGAGACTCAATTAGATTATTCTTACATTAGGAAAACACAAACACACACAAGAGATCATCTCATCCAAGCCCAGGCTATAGATGCCATAGGCTATTTTTATTATCCAGTCAGTCTTTTTATAAATGGATATATAACATCCTCGTGTAACCTCATGCACATTGTGGACTTTACCAACTGCTGGGCATGGAACAATTCCAATTTGCTGGGGTGGATTTACTCCTTCATATGAACCAATGTCAGAATCATTGCATTTCCTAGACACACAATTGTAGGCAAGTACATACATTTCAAAGGTCATAACCAGGATATTTGCGTGATAACAAACCCCCACCCTTTTAAGGGCAGCAGGCTGTGAAACTTCTCTAAGGTCCCGAGAAGCTTTTAAATAGAGTCTATTCACTTTTAACCACAGTTATGATAATAAGCATCACAAGAGCCAACATCTATTTTCTGCTATGGACCAGGTACTATGCAGCACTGTACATGTACACAATCCTCACAAAAACTCTTTGAAGTAAATATTGTCTCCATTTTTCAGATGAGGAAACTGAAATGCAGAGAGGTAAAATAACTTTTCCAAAGTCATACAGTTACAAAGTGACAGTTACTAGTTACATTTGGGCCATCCACGAACTTATCCCCCACATAAGGCTGCTTCTGTGACAACAGTCAATTGGCACAGTCACTGATTAGGTAGTGATTTTGTCCTCTGGAATGAGCATGGGGTAAAGGTCTTAATCCTATCACCAGATTGCTGTGAGGTCTCAGATAAATCAGTTAATCTCTTTAACTTTCAGGGTCTCATCAGATTAGGGCACAAGAAAACACAGGTGTTTGTAAAAATTAAATAAGGTCACAGACTTGATCTTACAGAATGTAAATTCCATGAACATATTCTCCACAGGATCCCAAACACTTAGGACCGTTATAGGAAGTACTAAAAAGTTTTGTTGAATGAATGAATGACTGATACTGTACTGGCTGGAAAATTACTGCTTGGCTATCGCCCATAGGAACATAGGCTATCGCCCATGGGAACATAACATTCTAACAATAAGCTTTCTGCTTCTGCTTGCACACCCGACCTGTGGGTTGACAGGTAGTGAATAGGAGAAAAATAGACCTTTGTGTTTAAGACAGAATAAGGAATGGGATTTAGGGCTTAAAAACCCTGTACCTCTACATTTCAAGGCTGCTTAATTTGGGGGTCTGCGTACCCCTGGCAGACCTAGCTGGCCGAATAAAGAGTGTGTTTCCTATAACTCACTGATTGCTGGTGGTCCATGTGTCTTTCGGGGGCCGGCGGCTACAACAATACAACAAAGAAAAAAATCACTACAGAAAAGGCATTAAATTTAGCAAACATTTATTGCACAGTTGATATGAGTTGACTACCCACTAGGTGCTACAACCTAACAAATAATTTCATTAAGCCTCAAGCTTATCCTGCAGTGCAGGTATTTGTATTCTCATCATATGAAACAGGTAAGAAGATAGATGCAGAAGAGCGAAGTGTCTTGTCTAAGACTGCATAGCTAATAAGTCCTTAGAGCCAATTTTTGAATCTGAATTCCCTCTGGGTCAAGATATGATGGCAATACAAAGATGAAGTACGCATCTCTCTCTTTCCTCAAGAAGCTTATAGTTTATTACTGCATAGGCAAGCCACATGCAGAAAGAAAAAATTGAGACCTATTGGATGTAAAGTATATGTGTATATATACATATATGTGTGTATATGTATACATATATACATATATATACATATATACATATATATGTGTGTGTGTGTGTGTGTGTATGTATGTATGTATGTATATATATATATAACCACGGGAGAGTAATTCTGAATAGGCTTGTCAAGGCTACTGTTTCTGAACACTAGCTGCACTGTAGGATAATTGGAGCTTGGTATAGGCACACCTCAGAGATATTATGGGGTTCATTCCAAACCACTGCAATAAAGTAAGTCATAATCTTTTTGCTGGTGGAGGTTTTGTCTTCAATTTGAAAAAAAAGATACAATATCTGTGAAGTGCAATAAAGCAAAGCACAATAAAAAGAGGTATACTTGTACTGGTAATTTTTAAAATACCCCAGGTGATCCTAATGTGTAAGATTGAGATTTGCAATCCATGCAAATCTTCTAAAAAAGTACCTTATGTTAAGCTTTAAGGGATAAATAAGGTGGCATATAATCTCAGAGGAAAAGAGAGCTTAAATGACTTGCCCAAGGCGACAAGTGTAATATGTCAAAGTTAAAACGGAATCCAGAAACCCTGTGCCTGTATTTTAGGAAACGTTCATGAGATGAAGATGCTGCTGCTATTTCAGAGGGCCTAAAAGGTAACCAGAAAGGTGATTTCATTCCACCAGCAGACATTGTAGAGAGTATATTTTACCTTTGGAGCAGTTTTCACCCAGTACCATAAATTCCAGCTCACAGCTCCTTGTTACCAACGGGACTAAGAAACAGAGAATAGAGAAGAATATGTTTAACTTTGTCTCTCCTCACATCGTTCATCATCATTTCTGATGTGAAAACACAAAACTTTACTTAGTCCATGTCTATAGATCCTGAAAGTAAAAAGACAAGCTGCTGCCACTGAGGCAATGCCTTGCATGACAGATGAAGCCAACTATTGCAATTGCTGAAAACTTTCCCAGTCTCACAGCCATAAAACTAAAGGGCAGCAAAGAAGGGGCCATCTGCTTCTTGCTGGCTACAAATTCATCTCTGCTTGGCTGGAATGAAGAGCCCCTCCACTTCTTAAACAAAACAAAAAAAGCAACAACAACCAACAACTTCTTGTTCATTTTTGGAGGAATTGCTTCTTCTAGGTAGGGAATGCTTTAAATATGTTTGTATGTCTAAAATTAGGAAGGCGTACAAAAACCACAAGGTATCTTCTTTTTGTTCTCATTTCTCCTTCAAAGATCTGGTCTGAGGGAGAGTCCAGGCTACTTTTCTAGCCTGGGAGAAGACAGTACAAATGTTTCTATTATTTTTAGACTTTTGAAAAATGACATTTTTAATTCTTAGGGCTATTGGAGCCTTTTAAAAGTATGTTTATTCTGGAAGATATATTCATTATCTAAATTCTGGGCTCTGCTCTGTGGTGCTTCAAGATTCCCCATGAGGGCATAAGGAAGACAGCGAGAAGCTGGCACTGAGCTTCTCCTCTCAACTTGCCCTCTTTTCCTCCAAAAAGCATCTCCATTTTTATCTGTTTATCTATTGGGGTTCTGCACAAGATTGGTTTTGAGAAAACTATTTCAGTTACTAAAAAGTATTAATTGGGGAAAAAAACAGATTAACCATGTTTATAGGATAATCTCATTTTTTGAAAATATATATATGAGAATTTATAGTGATCAAGAAAAAAGAGTACTGGAAATATGTGCACTATCTCTTACTGATATGATTAGTAATGATTCATATTTTCACTGTTTTGCTTACTTGTATTTTTCTAAGTTCTCTGTCATGGGTTTTGCAAGGAGGAAAAAGAAGCGTGACTATAGGTAAAAGAAAAGTAATGTTTTCAATCAATTTAAACCTTCGAGGAATTCCTTAGCAGCATGAAATCGTGCTCTTCTAGACATGCTGCTTGAGGAAAACGCCCTGCTGCTGGGTGGTAGCAACTGCTTTGTGGCGTCTCTCCAGCTTACACACTCATAAATGGGGCACACTGTTGGCTTTCAATTGGCCCTGTCCACCATCCTGCAAGAATCACCATTTCCAACCCCATGGTGAGGGGATATCCAGTAGCAGGCAACTCAGACTTAAAAGACAGTCTAATGCTCTTGAGCAGATGCCCTGGTTTTACAGACAAGAAAGTGGAAAAGACAAGTAATTGGGGAAGAACACCACACTCTAGTTATGAAAAATCAGGACTAGGCCTTTGGTCTTTTGAGCTACTCTAAATCAACGGGGTATTAGCCCTTGTTTGGTGACAAACTGAAGTCGAAGCATAGTAGTGAAAGGCACCAACTTAGACATCTATCAGAGCCTTGGCTCCACCCCTAGCCAGTGCAACCATGGGAAGGTCACCTACCTTCTCTATACTTCAGTTTCCCCAGCTGAAACATCAGGGCCATGATACTACTGTATAGGGTTATGGTGAGGCTTAGGTACAAAATATTATGCATGTTGGCTAACACAGGGCCGGACCTACTCTGGGCTCACCAAATATTTACTGGTATGATAAGTATTATTATCATATTCCCTTTGCTCCTTCCTTGACATTGGGAAAAATAATGCAAGGAATTTTAATGTTCTCTCAATTACAATTCTCGTACACAAATATGCCCAGAAAATGGTAACGATGAGTAGTATCATATCCAGTCTGTCATCAGAGTTTGAATATGGAATTTAACAACCTATTTTTATTTGCTTGGAAGCATGGATAATATTTAGAAGAGCAAGTTGCACTGTTTAGAACAGAAACGATAAAGTCTGATGAAGCAGATTATATAATTTAATTTGAAAATCTTCTAAATCTTTGCAAAATAGAAGTCTGTTTTAGAAGAAATAAAGTCTTAGTGGTAGCTTTTAAACTGGAAAAAGGAAGTAAGAGCACTTTCTTTTTTTTAATTTCATGGAAATAAATGATGATATACAAGATAGTAAAGTTACCTTTCCCCATTAAGTACTATCTTGAAATAAAAACATAAATAATATTGCAGACTACCTTGTAGCCAGTTAAAATAATCAGGAAACAGTAAGAGGATCGGTGTGTCTAATCCAGAAAAGTTCATGTAAAATGCCACACTTGAATTGAATTTTTGAAAAACCTATTTTGATCCAGGTATTCATAAAATCTCCAAATTCAATTTTCTTTCATTGTTTCTGCAAAATGACATCCAAACACATCCTTCTTGTTACTTTTCACTTTTGTGTCTGTGATTTGTTTGTGCTTGGCTCTTTATGAGGAAATACTGAGCCATGTAAATCAAACATTAGTTTCCTTTATCATTACGCTTATACACCTTGTAATCATGAATCATGCAGGCCAGTCTTAGCTGTTTTATTATGAGAGAGAGCAGCTGTGTGTCCCTCATGAAGGAGACACGGGAAATTGCTGAAAGGGCAAAACTGAGCTGCATAATCTTGACAGAACTATCAGACATCCTTCTGTTTACTGTGATGTTTATCAAGATATACTCAATGCCCAATGGAATTAGGAATGAAAAGAAAGAAGAAACTGAAATAGTTTATATTAAATTATTTTTTTAAATATTTTGTATTCCTGGGGGGAATCAAACTCATTATGTGACTCAATCAAAAGCTAATAGTGCCATTTTCCTCTCTTCCCCTTCCTCTCCACTCTTTACTTGCCCTTATTTATCCACAACTATATGTATTTAGACACACTGCCCAAGTGAGACTTACTGATTGAATGATTCAATCACTATACATTTATAGAGCCCTTGATTAATCTAGTGTTTCTTAACCCTGGAAGTATATTGGAATCATCTGGGAAGATTATAAAATTTACTGAGCCTGGGCTTCTGCATCTTTTAGAGCTCCTGGGTTAATCTAGTATATACCTAAGTTTGAGAATAACTAGTCTAAAAACACATGGGAATCAAAGATATATCAGGCATGTCCCTTCTCCAAGAACTTACTAAATTATCAGGCTAATTCAGATTCAAAAAACAAAGCTAAAATTTTCCTGGAAATATTTTTCCTTCCTTCCTTTCTTTCTTCCTCCTTCACTCCCTTTCTCCCTCTCTCCTTCCCTTCCTTCCCTCCATCCCTTTATTCAAATATTTATTGAGACTCTATTGTTCCAGAAACAAAGGAAACAGAAACATGGCCCTATGCCCTAAGAGTTCACGGTCTAGTGGGAGACATAGACAATAAAAATGAGATGAGAAGAAAGGTAACCTTCCGAAAAGGAAGGTCCTTTGGCCAGCTATAATGTAGGTTTAGGGAAAAGGTTTTTTTAAGGAGGTAATATGTGACCAGAACTTTCAAAGTTGAGCTAGAGTTAGCCCGTGTGTGTGTGTGTGTGTGTGTGTGTGTACCTATGTGTATATATACATATATTACATCAAGGGCATTCTAGTCAGAGGGAACAGCATGTGCAAAGGCATAAAGATGAGACAGAGCTGCTGTGCATCTTTGGAGTCATGAGTTTACCAATGGGGCTGAAGTAAAAGATACATTTGGGAGCAAAACTGGAGAAGCCATATCCAGGAGTTGGAGCCTCATCTTAAAGGTTCTGGAGAGGCATATGAAGAACTTTAAATTAGTAAGGTTTAGATTTTGAGGTAAATCCTGGAAACTTCTTTTGATAAAAGAAGGAATCAGAGACACAGTTATTCATCCCAGGAGTGTCTATAGTAACCAGTTTCTCTGCCCATCTTTATGCCAATGTGAACACCCGGTACTTGGCCTAAATTTATTAAATATTTTTGTAGGTAACTTGTCACTGTGAAGGGGGAAGTATTTCTTAGTATTTAAAAAACACTAAAGCTCTACTTCCAGGTAATACAACAGTAATGATAATATTAATATTGGTAACTTCTGTCACATCCTATGTACCAGGAAGTTTATATACATTTAATCCTTATAGCAACCGCTGTTGAAATGATATTGTAATTCTCAATTTACAAATAGTGAAAGTGAAGCTCAGTGAAGCTAAGTAACTTGTCCAAGATCACACAGCTTGTATGTGACTGGACTGAGATAAAAACTCATGTCCAACTATAAAGTTAAGGCTCTTTCATTTTACACCTTTCAGTTCCCCAACCTACATAGAGAACACTCTCTGTTTCCCTTGGCCTCATAGCAGAGGGTAAATTGAGGGAATGACAGCATCAACAATCTATCAGGGCATTTATAATAGTCCTGTTATGAAAAGCAGTCCAAAAGGAAAGATGAAAAAAAGCATAGGCATTTTCTTCCAGTTATACTGTCAGAGCCTCATGAATGCTAATTAGGGTCCAGGCTTGTGGACCCAATCAGGGTAGCTTTATGTGCCAGATATATCTTCCAGAAGCAATGTGTAATAGCCCTTGATTCATGGTTTGGGCTACTCAATATTCCAATACATTTGTTTCTTTTTGATCTTTTGAGCTGCCCTACATCATGTTTCACAATGAATTATCTGGGGACTCAGAGCTAGGATATGAGCATATAAACAAGTAATAAATATTTGTTAACATGAGAAGACCACAGAGCAAGCTGTTCTAGCGCAAAGAGTATGGAGTTTGCCAAATGCAAATTTAAATCTCTGTTTCGTCATTTATTAACCGAGTTGACTTGGGCAAAAGACTCTCTGTGGATCTTAGTTTCTTCATCTGTAAAGTACAGGAAATTGTGATCCCTAGACATAATGCATGAAAATTCAAAATCTTGTCACATAGTGAGCCCTCAACAAATGTAGAATTTCCTTCTTCTGCTGTGACTAAAAATAGATTAATTAAACATTAATAAAAGAAACTCCAAAATGGACATGCTAAAGATGCCAAAGAGAATTGGCTTTACATGAATGGACTAACATTTAGCAAAACAGATGTCACTTTCTGATATAGCTGCGAAATCCACATGCTCCTTAAGCATATCAATAAGGAGTGAGTTCTGAGTACCCAGCATCTGTGCAGACTTGAAAAGACATGGCTACTTGCAGAGCAACCTGGAGATCAGCCCGGGGGCTGGTTTCATCCAATGTATGTGTTAACGTCCTCACTAACAAACAGGTAATGGAATGATGA
>NW_006440638.1:16785814-16789951 GCF_000325575.1 Pteropus alecto | reverse complement strand
ACAATTTAAAATGTTATGGAGTGAACACACTAAAATAGCTTTTAGAAGATAAATTTAAAAGTCAAAGTCAGGAGGCAGGAGAGAATGAGTATAAACCATGCAATACTTTTAAGATGAAAGAGATTTGAGAGATTCTAGAAGTAGAAAAATCTAGCATTAAGGTTGTTTAGCTGGCATTCTCAATTAAGGGATTCTCATACATTCCTTAGGGAATTTATGAAATCTCTACAACTGTGTGCAAAATAGTATGTAGGTAAGTGTGTTTAGTGGGCAAAAATTCTACATTCTTTGGATTTTCAAAAGGTTAAGGGCACAGACTGTGTGTTAGGATCCTGGCTCCACTAATTTCTAATTATGTGATTGTTATGAAAGTTCCTTATGATCTCTGGGAAAAATAAAATTGATCCCATACTGTTATGGTAATTAAATGAATTAATATTATTATATCCTTAAAAAAGTATCTGGGGTATAGTCAGTGTTCATTAATCATTATCATCATCATCATCTTGGATGTAGAAGGAATTGCTTATCCCTGGGTCTTGGACAAATCTTGCCCTAAAATTAATGAATGAGTAACGAGAAATCCGTGCATCACATCTCCAATATATAAAATGGTACGCTTCCTAGTTCTAATACTTTTGAACACCTGCTTTGCACCAAGAACTGAGGAGGCCCTCTAAATATAAAGGTAAGATAATGCCGCTTCCCTGGAGGAACTCATGGCTAAATGTAAAATAAACACAGATAATTATAAATTGCTGATAAATTCTACAACAGAACTACATTTAGAAGATTGTGGATCTACATATGAGAGATGCTAATTCAGCTGTGGGGACAGATAACCTTCAACATCTGTCTAGGAAAGCTTTGCTGAAAGAGGTATTTCAGGGGGAAGGAATGGTCAGAGTCTTATAAGCAGAGTATCAGCAAAGGTTCAAAAACGAGAAATACCATTGCAGTTGTGGAGAGCCATGGTGGATTCATGGAGCTGGAGTCTAAAATATGGGACAAGAAGTGGTAAGCAGGGAGTAGCATGGTAGGGCTAGACCATGAAGGGTCTGGGTGCCTTGGCGAGGAGCTAAGACTTAGCCTGTAGGGAACATTATAGGGTTTACATGGAGATGTGAATCAGTGAGTATGAAGAATGGGTTGAAGCAGGCCAGGACTGGAGGGAAGGAGACTAATTCTAAGTGGTTTTGAAATACACAAAAAGGGAAACAAGGATGGCAGGAACTAAGGCCAAAGCATGAATGGGTTCTTGGCTGAAGGGACACTATGAGGAAGAAAGATATGTAAAACATTAGGAGACAAACGTGAATGACTTGGTGATTGATTGCATAAGGCATGCAAGGGAACCATATTCAACTATAACACTGAGATTTTAGCTTGAGTGACCAAGTGCATGGTGATTACAACATCTGAAATTAGGAGAGAGCAGAGGAGCTAATGATATAATTAGGGGGACGATAATGTCAGGATGGGACATACTTAGTTGAAGCAAATTGAGTAGGACATATTGAGTGAGTGCAGACTAGATCTCTAATAAAGATTAAATTAGATAATGCCCATAGATTGCTTTGTAAACTACAAAAAACTAATTATCCTTATTACTATTTCCCTGGCTTACAGCGTGAGCCTCAAGTTCTTATTTAACCTCTCTCAGCCTAAAATTTTCCAATCACTTTGATGGGAATAATAACCACCCATCATCTCTAACTCATAAGATATTTAGGTATAAAATGAAATTGTCTATGAAACATTGAGTTCTTTGTGGGAAAGACACATAAATCTAACATGATATTATTAAGTGGCATTAAATTCAAAGAAATGAGACAGTGTGCAACAATAATTTCCACAATATTTAATAATAAGACAATTATAGCTCTGAAATGCATGGTTTAACACAACAGCCAGCTTGTCAAGATATTTTTAATAATGTAAGTAAAAACTTAGTTTTCCTAATAGTCATATATTTATTTTGAGGACTCTACCTCAGAAAACAAAATGCTGTGTACGTTTTTGTATGTGTATATTGTATGTGTGTGCATCTAGAAGTATGTACCCCCCTTATATATACAGATTGGAAATAAGCAATTAATATAAATAGCCTGGATCACGGGAGTTGGTTGGTAAACCAAAGCTGAGGAAGTAATATTTTTTATAGAGTTTTCACACTTTAAACTCTTGATATTCTGACCAGCAGAAGTGAGTCATAGGAAATATTAAAAAGCCAGAATTAAGGACTGGCAATTATCCAAGGGATTTGGAGAAGCCTAGGTTCCAAATAATGCACATTCTTGTTTGCATATCTGATTTTCTGGATTACTGCCAATCTTTTGTGATATATTGACCAAGTTAGGAAATCACAATTGAATCCGTTAGTTGAAATCCTGTTTTATAGTGCTAATAATCTTGGTGTCTTCAGGTACCAGACAGTCTTTGTATTCATTTTTCTGAAAGTTGATTCAGTTTTGAGCAAAAGGAACCTCATTTACTCTATTCCTCATCTCTAGGCAGTAAATGAGATTCTTAAATTTCTTTCTGCAACACATTCTATTCTTTAACAGCCCTTACTGCCAGCAAATATTTTTTCTGAGTCTTATCTAAATCCATTGTTAGGCACCACCAGCACGCAAAATATTGAGAGGAAAACTTATCTCCTAGTGAGTGAGAAAGAGAAGAAAAAAAACTTTCAGGCCAAAACAAACAAAAGGAAAGCAACTAGCCAAGAGTTTCATTGTGTATTCCTCAGAGTGACATGTGCAGAAGACATGTGGCCCATTTAAACACTGTATGAATTTGTTTCACAAATATCTTCTTGGAGAGGGAGAAATTCTTATCACTTAAATACTTGTGTTGGCCCTTGGGTCTTCAGGACATAAAATAATTTGTCTCAAAAGAGAATAAGAAAGAAAATCCTATGGGCACCCGGCATCCCTTTGTAGTACTAGGACTTCCCTAAGAAGGAACTTTCAAACTGTCTGCTAACTATAATATTCTCTCCCAAATACATCAATATGTTATTTTCCTTGGCGTAATCGTTCTCTTCCCCTACAAATGAATGTTGAAAAAAATGATTTATTTCCTTTATTTTACCTACTGAAAATGTTTTCCTGACAGTTCTCCTATTCATGGCCTTTAGTCATGAGTGTAGATTCAGACAACCTATATCCTCAGATTAAAACCAAACACGAAGATATTCTTTAAACCACATCCAAGAAGTAGATAATCCTATTTGAAATAAACCAAAATATTTGGACCTCATTCATCATGGGTCAAAAGGGCACAGTGTTCACACATCTATTTGTCAATAACAAGAGCTGACACTAACATAACACTTAGCAGTGCCAAGGCAGTGTACAAAGAGCTTTACAAAGAGAATTTCATCTAATTTTCACTAAAACCCAGTGAAAGTAGATTGAAGTAGATACAATCATCCCTATTTTTCAGATGAAAAAAATGATACACAGGGAGGTCAAGTAACTTGCCCAAAGTCACACAGCTGGTAAGCTAGAGGGGTGAAATTAGAACTCAGGTAGCCTGGTTCCTGAATATGTACTCTTAATCACTATGGAGTGAGGATTTTCTTTAGTAAATGTAATATGCAGCCATCAAAATAATCCTGTTTTTAATTTCACAGCAACAGCATGTGTTTAATATTCTACATGATCACCTCAATTATCTATTTAATCATCATCATCATCTTCACATTAACAATAATCATAAGTGCTTTTTATTACATATCCATGATGTGCCTAGCATTTTAATAGGTACATTACTGAGATTATCTCATTTAATTGATTTCTTATAAAAATTCTACCAACCCAGAAATTAGCCTCATTTCATAGGTATGAAAATTGTGGTTTAGAGAAGTTAAGTGACTTTCTCAAGGTCAAAAACAAAAACTGAAGATCCAGGAATCTTGACTTCATTGCCCATGGCCTCTGATAATGACACATTACCTCCATTCCACTCTAAAGACATAATCTTCGCTTAATTATGATAAAAGTTTTAAACTCAACTTCATGATACACAGGATTAGACATACGCATATCTGTGCAATGCAAACATATCTGTACTGCTTAACCAGAGTTCATTTTGAAGTTTCTTTGACGTATACCCAGTGACTGCTTGAGA
>NW_006440638.1:16779137-16785790 GCF_000325575.1 Pteropus alecto | reverse complement strand
ATGGTATTTTGTTAAAGCATATGACAGATGTGTTTAAAGTAAAATGATGATTAATCATCACGTTTAGTGTCACTATCAGGCTCTTGTATAATGAAATGTTTTTTCATCTATGTTCCATTGGATAATTAATTTCTGATTTTTTTTTCCTGAACTGCAAAATCATTAACAGGAAATTCTAACAAAATGATATTTCCTATTAGACAAATGATGCAGTTTAATGTTAAAGTGAATTGATCTTCCAAGTATTATAGGCAAATACCCAATCATTTCAGTGATTGTTAATAATCACTATTAAATAGAAAACAGTTAAGTCTACATTATTTCCTTACTCTGTTTATGACTAAAGCCACATGTATTTTCCATTATTAGTGAAATTACTAATAACGAAGACTCATGGCTATGCAACAGATACATTTAAGGTTTCTATGTTACAGACAAACAAGTTCTCATGTTTATATTTCTCATAAAAATACAACTGAATCATAAATGCCCCCCCAAAACCAAGATATAAATAAGATATAAACAAGATAGCAACTGTGTGACTCATAGACATACACAGGCAAACTAAAGCTGGAGGAAAGTGGTACAGAAAATGGACTCAACCATATCTGAGTCATGGTTACTTCCATTTCTTTGCTCCATTTTCAAAACAAACTTATGTCTTATGGTCCAAGATGGCTGTTCTAGCTCTAGCCATCAGGTCTGCTTTCTAGATAATAGGAAGGAGAAAAGGGGAGGAAGGAAGGGGCCACTTCTTTAAATGACACCTCCTAGAAGTCATTCAGACACTTGTGCTTTCAGATCATTGACCAGATTAAAAGTCTCTATCAGAGCTTAAGAATATAACAAGATTAATAATGCTTTTCCTTTAAAATAAGACATTCTTCTAGGTCTTTGTAGGTATTCTCCCCTACCCCCAAATCTAGCCCCTTGGCAACTACATAAAATCTAAAACTTTAATTGAGGTTGCATAATCCAGAGCTAAATGTAGACATTTTAAATATAGGAATGTTATTGCTATGCTCTTTTAAAATGTCTCTCATTGAGCCTCTACTATATGACTAGTAGCTAGGAAATGAGGGGGCAAAGCACAGGGCCAAACCACAATGTTATGGTTAGACCTCTTTTGATAAAGTTAACAAGCATAAATGTCATTAGCACAACTTTGGCTCAATAGGTTTAAAACACATCAGGCTGACGTAAGTCTTAGACTTAACAAAACTGTAATGAAAAGAGAAATAGAAGAGTAAAACTCTCTCATTGAGAATGAGAATTTAGCTGGAATGTGTGACCAAAGTAAAATGATTCAGGTTGATAACATCCTCTTTTGGACATAATTGCCTGTTCCTATGAATTATTTCAGATTTTGTTTTCGTGTTCAGTTCATGAAAAGATTCTCTTGCTCTTTCATACTTCCCCTTTTCACTATCCTGTACTGGGGAGTTCCTCCTTGCTCCTGCCAATCTCTTCCTAATGATTGCCTTTCAAAGCCAAGGATACACAGCATCCAAAGTTTTAGGGGAGCAGCAAATAATCTAAGTATAAGTACAAATTTAAGGAAGTCAAAGTGATCCATAGTTACCATGGCCTCTGAACTAAATTTAAAAACTAAAACTAGAGACTTAAAAATCTCTAGGAGTAGATTATTCAACTTAACTACTGCAAATGAAAGAAATGCATCGTTAGTATAATATATAAACTAGAGAAAATAGCTGACTACCCTCTGACTGTTCATCTTATTAATTATGTGGTGAAGTCATAGCCTCAGTTTCAGATAAACTAGTGTTCAATCTCTGGCCAAGTAAATCAGCATTCTTGATTTTAAACAAGAGAAACTAACTCTGGTTAACTTAATAAAAAAAAAAAGAACTTATTGGAATAATATTGGGTAGGACTTCAGGAGGGCAGAAAGGGCTTGGAAAACAGGCAGAAACGAAAGACCCAGATTATACTTGGAAAGAGCGATGGACACTCATCATTGCAGGTGAGGCTTGTAATGCTGCCCCCTGTATTCTCACTGGATGAAGGATACTATCGCTGTGGGTAGTCTACATTCTAAGTGGTTCCTGTTCTTTTGCTTCAGCTGTTCCATCCTTTTCATCTCAGAAGGAAATTTCCATCAGATTGGCTGATCTTAGGTCAGATTTTCAGGCCCTGTCAGAAGTCTAGTCTTCTGAGCATCTGTTAGTAAAGACTGAAACCCAAATTGGAGGAATCACACATCTTCTATTTCCCCAAAATAGAAGTGTCCAGATGTTAAGCAGTCAAAAAAGTAGTTGTTTGTATAGAATCTCCAACTTGCCAGATATATGATCATGAGCAAGTTACATAAACTCTTAGAGGCCCAATTCCATTATCTCTGAAAAGGAGATATTTAATGCATATGTCATAGGGTCATTTTGAGAATCGAATGAGGTTATACATGTAACTATAAGTTATTACAACCATAGTAAGCATTGAAAACTTTGGCCTAACATGCAGTTGTGAGGAAAGATTGGAAATATGCTTGATTCCATTAACATAACATGATGATGATTTTCATGACTGTTATTATTGTCATAATTATCAAGAGTTGATTTTGAGAATTAAAATTCCAAACTCTATTTAATCTCTGTCGCCTTAAAGTATTGATGCAATTGGTTGATATGTTTCTTAAATTTCTTTTAATCTATCATTTCCTCCACTCTCCCTTCTTCTGCCTTTTCTCTTTCTCTCATCTACCTCTCTCTTTGACTTTGTTGTTGTAGTTGAAGAGGCTTGATGTTTTATTCTGAAGAATTTCTGACAGCTCAAATTTTCCTAATTTCATCGCCATCTGGCATGAGGCATATTTCTTTTTCATTTGTATTTCTTCTACTTTGATAGGTAAATCTAGATGACTGATCAGATTCAAGTTCAATTTTCTGGGAAGACGGCTCCATAGACAGTGTGTTGTACTTCCATCGGGAGATATATAATATCTAGTTATGTCTCTTTTTATTTTGTCAACGTGTGTGTTTATTGTCTAGACCCTTCATTCATTAGGAGTTGCAATGTGCTATCCTCTATAGAGAAAAGCTTTCCCTAATCTAGTTGCCCTAAAGTATAGTCATAGGGGAAGACAGGATAAATGCTTCTTTCCTTCATTTATTGGTCTTCAAAATATATTGGTTTTCTACCATCTTCTAAAAGTGACCAGTCACTGAGATGAGTATTTTCTCTTAGTATTATTATAAACTTATGAGTTTGATTAAATTTAATGGGTCCAACCCATTTCAATTATTACCCTTACTAATGCTCATCTTTTTGGCCAGTCAGAGCCAATTCTAGTAGGCTGCTAAGTCCTTTCAAAATGACCCTAGTCTTTGATAACTTCATTGTTAACGTCTTTGCTTTTTAAGAGAAAATGTTCCTGCCTCACTACTTCGACTTACAAAATCCCGTCAGCTGCCTTTGAGATGAGTTTTCATTGCTTCTTTCTTTTTCCTCTGCCAGGAGTCAAGTTCAATTCATAATGGCCCCATCATTATGACATTTCCTCTTTAACTTGACTTCCTACCTCTAATCTTTTCTCCTGACCCTCACTCCAGAGCCTCATGTAAACGGTTTTCTCTTATTTTAAAATATTTAATAACTCCTCCATCCTTAAATATATAAGTTTAAATTAACTGACTTAAGTTTTGAGGTTCACCATGATTTGGCCTGAGTTAGCTCCATTTTACTTTGAATTTTCTGAAGAATATCTTATGCTCCAGCCAAACTATATCACCTCAGTTCTTTAAAAATGCCCTGCACTTCTCCACCTTCATGACTTTGCTTACGGTGATTCATAGTTCCCTCTTTTTGAAATCCCAGTAACATTTCAGAACACAGGTTTAGACGCTACTTCTTTCTGGAATCTTTCACAAACGATAAACTGTCTTTGTTTGTCTCTTCCTTCTGATACTTTTCACTCAACATTTCATATTTTAGTTACTTATCCACATGTTTCCATAGCATTGAATGAATGAAAAACTACGAACTTAAAATAACTTCGATCAGAGCTATGTTACTGATATTTTTGATATTCAGTTATTCTTTTTTTAAAAAAAAATTATTTAAAAGATACTGGACTGATAATATCTTCTGGCATCTTTCCCCCAATTCTTCAGTGATATGCAAATGAGCTGCAAGCCTTAGAAAGCCTGCCTAAGCAGTGGTTCAAATACTTTATCTTGCACTTGACATATTAATTTTGCACAAACGGAATGAACTGAATTCTTAAATGAACAGCCGATCAAACGATGAAACATCAGTGTGATCACTGACACTTTCATGACCTTTTTCTGTTCGCAGACTAAAAAAGAAAGAAAGAACCTCCAGAAAATAAAATATAGTTCTACCAGGTGGAGTCAGAATGGATTCTTTCATGTGCAGTCACACTGTTTTCAGTACTTTTGGCCTATAGTCAAGGATATAATGATATGTTGTGAGAGAGCATCTAAAATATATATGACAAAATAAGTAAAGGGAAAGATTGAATTATCTCTTCTTGGTGTCATTTTATGCTCAACCTACTGCTGCTCCATTGGCATGCATCTCAGCATTTTCAAGGCCATTCGTAAAAAGAAAAAAAAAAGTTTATTTGGAATGAACTAAAATACAAAAATATCAGCTCAAAAAGTTTGAAAGCGACTTGCTTGTCAAAAACCCCAATTTGCAAGTTTAACACTTCTTTAATTATGCAAATTGAGAGATAGAATCTATGTGTTTGGAACTGGTAAAATAAATCTCTCTGTTACTAATCTCTCTGTTAAAACAATAAGTTTCTCTCTATACATTTCTTTCATAGTTTTGTTCTGTTAAGGTCATAGCAAGCAATCGATGTATCTGGTGACAGTCATATTCATCTTTTTTGGTGGAGTAAATTTTATTCTAGAGTCTCTAATATAAAGAGTTTAATTTTAACCTTCAAATCATATCCTTCTGAGGGGGAATATTCATTAAGAACAAAGGGGATTTGAGGAAATGCCTATAGGATCGGGTGTCCTCTACTATCAAGGAATATAAAAACCAATAAGAATAGCATTAATGGCTATCTTAGGAGTTTTATATGTTGCTTTTCTACATGGATATGAGTGAAAAATATAACGGGGCTGGGAAAAGTCTAGCTTGCAAAAGATTACACATATATTTTGGTTGCCTAGGATTGTGCTGTCATAAGTAAAATGGCATTTCTGATCTTCCTAAGATCAGAAAGCCTGAAAATATTTCCCCTTCATGATAAAATCTTCAGTAAAAAGACAAATATTAGTGAAATTTAAATGGACATGGAGTGCTAGTTTTTTTGACTTTTTAAAAGTTGGCTGCCCCTTGTATTTTATACATTTTTATCGCAAACATTCAAAAATGAAAATATTTAATGCAATAAAAATGTATCAAATCGATCTTTTATTCTAGAATGTGCTATTTAGAATAAGCCCTATTAAAGATAAACATAGATCTCAGCATGGAAATTAGACACCTCTTTCTTCAAGCATACTCAATTTTTACTAGATATAAATTAAAATTATATTCAAAGCAAACGATAACTATAATAAAATTAATTGTCCTAATTTTAAGTTTTTCAGAGTTTATGCACCTGAAAGTGTAAGCACCATGTTGTCTTGCCATTTATAGTGGTAATAGAGAAGTCAGTGCTAGCCAATGAAATTAGAAGAATTTCAGATATAAGATTAGAAAGATATAAGATATAAGAAAAGATATATTTCAATTATTTTAATTTGAAATAATTCAGTATCGAGAAACACCAAAAATAGCTTTAAACTATTTCGAATGACAAGTAACTATTTTTAAAATTTATAAGTTTTGTACATGCCAATAAAAACATAAAATACTGTAGAATTCCTCTTAATCAATGCAATCAGGATAGTATTTTCTGAGTTAATTTTTAAAAAATTAGCTGAAGTAGAGAATCTTAATACCCAAGGCAACAATATCTAATTTTACTTAAAATTTATCATTATTCACTTGCTGATATTTTGATGTAGTGTTGCAACTTTCTCTTTATTTATAGGTTTACTGATTGAAGTTCCACAACCTCATTAACACCTATTATTTGTTATCTATGATTTCTAGTTTTTACTTCCTTAAAGAGGAGGAATAAAAAATTAAAGAAACTGTGAAGCAATCTGAGCAAAGGATCTTTTAGATTTTTATGACTTTTCATAAAATTTAACTAGTTTTGCCCAACTACATGATATTTTTTTAGATCTAGTTGAATCTTCCCAAAGCAATCAATTTGGTTAACATAAACACAATTTTTGCTTTTACAATCATATCTCATTAAGTTATATATTTACTTGAATAATGGAATTACAATAACTGCTGAAACTAGCTTAAACAGGTTTGAAGAGTACAATTACTCTTGATGTGCATACATCTCAGTTGATGGGGGCAGAAGTGTCCAGGTATATTAGAGACTAGTCCATTAGCCCTGAGCACCTATGATCTGAGAAGGAATGGAGAGTTTGGATTAATTCTGGGAGTCACTTAAGAGCAATCATCTAATAAATGTCATCTAAAAATTTAACAATATTTAGGGTATATATGTTGAGAACTATAAAAATAAACTGAGACACATCAAAAAATACTTGAATTAATGCAGAGATATTCTTAGTTCTTAGATAGGGTTA
>NW_006440638.1:16766688-16779105 GCF_000325575.1 Pteropus alecto | reverse complement strand
CATTAATCTATAGAGACAATGGAATTTCAATCAAACCCCAAATGGTCTTTTATTTTAAAACTAACAGAATCATTAAAAAAATTTTCCTAAAGAATAAAGAATGCAAGAAGAGTCAGGGATATTCTGAAGAAGTGTAATAAAAAAGGAACTTCTCTATTAAAATATCCTAAAACCTATCAAAGTACAGTAATGAAATCATACTAGTTTGAGTACAGGAAGAGAAAGGTAAATTAATTAGATTAATAAATTTTGCCACATTAAAAAATTATGTCCAGGTAAACATAAATAGGCCAACAACATAAAATATAAACAGAAAAAGGTCCAACAACGAATGACAGAAGTTTTACACATATGTCGAGTGTTAATAACATTAAAATAGAAACTGCTCTTAAAGACAAATAATAAAGAGAAAAATAGATGGAAAGTAACAAGGAATTTGTAAAAGAAATCTAAAGAGGCAATAAACATGTAAAAAGAAAATGCAAATAAAAAATTTTAAAGTCACCCAACAGATTGACAAAGTTGAAAAAAATATATAATGTTTAGTTTTAATATGGGGAACCAGACTCTCATGCCCCACTAGTGGGGGTGTAACTATTAACAGATAATT
This sequence comes from Pteropus alecto, assembly GCF_000325575.1. Classification (NCBI taxonomy): domain Eukaryota; kingdom Metazoa; phylum Chordata; class Mammalia; order Chiroptera; family Pteropodidae; genus Pteropus; species Pteropus alecto. The sequence continues at coordinate 16,778,495 of NW_006440638.1, read as the reverse complement.
TGGAAATTGGAAACAAAATTAAATGAGCATACTCTTTATATTTAAAGAGATATATATTTGTAGATGTGTACTAAGATACATACGTATAGACTACATACTGTCGTAAGAAACAAATCAACAGACAACTGTTAAATAAATTATGGTGTATCCATAAACCGGATTTTTACAAGCCATTTAAAGGACTTGTATTTTTTTCTATTTACTGACATGAAAAGATTTCCTTTTTGTGTAAAAAAGCGGGTTGTAAAACACTATGTATAGAATTATTACTTTTATATAAAGGTCTTCATAATACTGATCTCTCCATATGTATCCATTAATATAGTATAAATATATTTTATGTGTATAGTGAAAGTCTTTGGGTAGTGAAATGAAGAGATTACTTTTAATTCTACTTTATGTATTTCCATATTGATTTTTCTACAAGAAACTTTTTTTTTTGTTTACAGAAAACTATTTAAAATAATTTGTCAGTGATGAAGACTATTTCATTGAATTCATTTTTCTTTTGTTATAATAAAAGATAACCTTGTGCTAAAACAGTATTTATATCTAATTAGTAAACTTTTTTTTGGAAAATTACACAGTTAGAAGAAAATAATTCTTATTTTGCTCCTTACATGGTAAATAAGATTATATTTCTAGCTATGTCTGAATCCAAATATGCAAAATAAATTAGATAAAGCTTGATATATCAAATCACAAAATTCATATTTAAAAAAAAAATTATAACCTGTAAGTACTTTTGGCTGTAAGTGAAGAAAACTCTGCCTTAAAATGACTTACACAATAAAAGAATGTATTTACAAGTCCAAATGAAAAGTGAACTCCAGTCTGGCTTAATTGTTGCAGTCCAATATTGTCATCAGGAATTCAAGTTATTTCCATATCTCAACTACCTCACCATCTTCAATTACAGCTTCAGCCAAAATTGGGTCTCCTCATGGTTCTAAGACAGCTAGCTGCCAGTAGCAATGATGGCAATGCTTCCTTATCTTTAGTATGTCCATCAGGAGAGAAGCAATAGAACTTCTCTTCCAAGCACAGAAAACAAGCCCTTCTGGACCAACTTAGGTCACATGGTCACCTATGAGCCAGTGGTATTTCCAATACAGTGCCATGTGCTGATTGGCTTGCACTGAAATTGGGGATGGGGAAAATTACCTGAAAAGACTATAATTCTTTTTGAGATAAGGGTCTGAATAACAGCTAGGCAACCAATTTTGTCCACTAAAAACAGGATATATAGATTTTTTTTTTATATTTACAGTATACAGTTGAAAGTTTCATTTGAATCATCTCAATTGGCTGATCAGATTGATTAAATTTACTTCATAATTTTGGAAATTATCCACATTACTTTAATGGTATGTGTTGCTTATACGAATCTGGGGTCATGAAATAAGTATAAATTTTTGTCCAACTTAATGCAAATATCTCATATTGCTGTCATCCCTAAAGATATGGCATTTCAAGTAGGCAGGTAAATGTTAAAATTAAATCGAAAGAAATAAATGCATTCTCTAAATATCTTTGTTATATTTGTAAAAAATCTTTGTTAGGATTTTTATTTAAATCCTGGGAGTGAATTGTTTTTGTTTCTGAAAACGTAGCTCAATAACAAAGATAATATTGAATAATAGATTGTTCTGGAAACAAAAGAATATGTCAAAGGATAGTGATTAGAGAAAGCATTATATAAATGCATTTGGATGAGTACACAAAATAGAAATTCACAGAGCTCTTACTGTGAGAAGAGAAGGAAACGTTCTAGAGCATAAATCTCCCTAAGTTTTCTGGGTTTTTTCTCCCACCAATTCTAACTCCATCATTTATTGCCAGGTCATAAGCAAGTAAACAGTTAATTTGCCATGATATTTAACTTATGCTGAAGCAGACCTACATTTCCTTAGTGAAAAAATGGTTTGTTTTCTGCACACAAGCAAATAGAGGCGAGACCAAGTGACTACATAATACCTCTCTGTAAGAGCTCAACACAGCTTCCGACTCAAATCCTAATTGAATATTGACTAAAAGACAGCTCTTGAAGTCTCAGCGCATAGAAATAGAGGAAAAGATATGAAAAGCTCTTTGGACTAAATGACAGATTCACAATTGTTTAGAACTGCAGCTTTAGGAGGAGGGGTGAGGAAAGTACTTCTGATTAATTAAAACAAGTCTAAATCTTAACCAGTGTTTGTTCACTTTGAAGGTCTATAATGCTGAATCACAATACACAGCAGTACATAGGCTGCCTGTGGAAAGTAGATAGTAGAAAGAAGTCCTTTTTTGTTTTTGTTTTTGTTTTCTCCACTGCCAGGCAAACAGAAAGGCTGATAAATTATGTGGAGCAATTGTTAAAGCTCATAGGTAGATTTTTCTAACCTGGCCATGCGAACAATGCTGGCGCAAAGCACGTCATTTCCAAATGAGACTTTCTGCTTGTTTTGACAATATTCTTTGGAAATTTTGAAGCCTCAAAATGCCTTTCCAAAACTGTCACTTCACCCTCTCCCTCTTGACAATCACCCAGATAGTTGCACCCAAATAGACCATATACCTCATTTGGGTGCTATTTCCATTGTGGCTACTCGGGTATAGGTTATTTTCAAAGGCTCCTAATAAATAAAGGACAACTGACAAAGTCTTATAGTAGTCAATGTTTACCACTACCTGGTTCCAATCTACATTTCCAGTCTTATGCCTATACGTGCTCTTTGTTCTAGCTGTGAGTGGCTTCTATGTCTTTGTGATTACCACCCTGAGAGTATCTGTTATCTTGCCTCTTCATGTTCAAATAATACCTCAGCTGCAATGCAACCCCCTCCAGGAAGTGGGCTGTGAACCTCTGGTAATTCATGCGGTGTTCCGAAGCCTTTTTAGTGTGATGACATGGCACCCAGGAATACCTATAATCTTATCTTAAATTGAAATCACCTGTCTTCTCAAGAGAGCTACACGCACAGATAACAATGACAAGTGGAAAATAAAATCCCTCTTTGTTATCATAACTTTGGAAGACTGGCCTGGAACATGTAACCTTTCTCTACCCCTATGCCCACATCTAAAGCTTACCTTCCCTATTAACAGATGAAAGATAGAAAAGATGATAGTACCCAAGGATGTGCAAGAACAGAGAGAAACTATTGAGAACTGTATGTTTCCCTTTGGATGCAAGTGACTCTGACTATTAGTAAATTTGGTCCCATGACTTTTCTCAAAATCTATCACTAAGATCAAAATCTTCCTACTTAAGTGAGAAAGTTTGGGGAGCATAAATGTACCCTACCCCACAGATTTTTATGCAAACCTAGATCAGTTTTTGAGATGGAATTATAGGTCAGTAGGGCACTCTTCGAAAATTTCTCTCCAGATCCTACACCTATACCACAAGCCAGGCTCCCTCTTCAGTTCTCTTGTGAGCTTGATGTTAACCTGGGATTACTGTGGGGCTCATTCCCTCTTGGGCCCAGGTTAGGCTCCATCTGAATTCTCTAAGTCAGCTGGAACCTGAAATGGAAACACATGTACCATTTCTGAAAGTACACCAGGTCTGGTTCTATGACTTTTGTCCAAGAGACATTATATTCTCTCTCTACAATGTTATGCAGGAGTGCTTTAGCACCTGCACAAGAAGGTATCAGAATATTGGTCACTGAAATCAAATATGATTCAGAGAGTAGGTACCTTGTTTCACATTTTTAAGATTTGTAAGTAGTGAAAACTCATACTCCACACATTATGAGAAATACATAAAAATTTCTCTAATAAAATGAAAATAAAAATCAACAATTGTTCTAAAGAAATGTCTTTAAACTAGTAATTCAAGACACTTCTACATACAGGCATTAATATTGAGATTTTCCACAAATTTCCCCACAAAACTATAAAGATATCTGTGCTGGACAAAACATTCAAGTATATTTTGTGACTTTTTATTACAATGTGAAGACATTTATTCTCCTTTCTCTCTCTTCTCTATACTCTCCACACACTTCTCAGATTTATCTTCTTAAAACACTATACTGGTTATGTACATCACTGTTCTACTCAGAAGTTTTCCCTGGTTCCCCATTATCTACAAGATAGTCCTCCACTCCTTCACTCAATGCCTTTATCATTATTAAAAGGCATCCCTAATCATAAACTAACCTTTGTTCTTATTTCTTTTATCTCCAATATTGACATCTTATACAATTGTATTTGTTCATAGGTCCTCAAACTTGCTTTGCCTTATGTCATCTCTGAATACTTGAAAGTATCTTCTTCCCCTCAAAATATATCACACCTCTAGCCTTTCATCTTCTCAGTCCATTTGAGGCTTAATTCAAATATCAATTATTCCATCAAGCCTTGTCAAAAGCTTTAGGAACAGAGGCATGGTGACCGAGACTTGAAACTGTCTATGGGCCTAAAAAAATAGTCCGAGATTTTAAATAAAATATATTATCTCTCAAGTGGAAAACTAAAAATGGAAAATTAAAATTAATAAATATTCATTTAAATAACTTTCAAACATATGTTAACTTCATTAACTATTAAATTTACTACTGATAAAATACTACTACAATTGAAAACAATTGCTGAGAATTTTTTTTTAGTCTGCAGGAATTCCTGTGAATATACCATGATTCCTGAGAAATCATATTCATTTATTAACAAAGTTATATAGGCGAATAGTCAAAAGTAATATTTAATGAATCCTTTCCATTTTTTTTTAATGAAAAGAAAGGGGATGTGGGATGTGGAGTACATTTTAATATGTTTGCTAAGAGGTGGTGTGGGCTTTCTGAAAGTATGAATCACTATGACCTTCACAAGCCTGCAATGGCCAAACTTAGTGTGACTCTGAGCCTGACGGCACAGAAGGGAGAGCCCTACGTACATTCAGGAGGCCCAGGTTAGTGTTCTATAGTTCTGTCCAGACAGATCTCACTTTTGTCTGCTACAAAACAGGGATTTAGAGTGCATGTCCCACCTACTCAAAAAGGTTGTTTTAAAGAAGAAATGAGGTCATCTTAGTGAACCTGCTATAAATGGTGAGGAACATTCATTATTGTTCTCTAAACAATCATGAATTCAACAATCATGAATTCATGTATCAACTATTTTTTGAGCACCTATTAGATGAATGTACTATCTACCAGGCACCAGGGAATACTAAATGAAATCATCTCTGTAGAGTCAGAAGAAAGAAACAGGTATACAATGAAGGTATGCTTAATGCTCCAGTGTAGTTAAGAGTGTAGGCTAGCGTTAGACCATCTGGGTCTCAACCCAGCTCTACTCCTTAACTTAGTAAAGGTATGACCAAGGCAAGTTTAAATTCTTTGCCTCTTGGTTTCCTTATCTGTATGATTGAGATTATTAGTACCTATGTTATAGAGTTTGTTATTGTAAGGATTACATGAGATAAGGCTTATAAATTTATAGTGGCTACATAGAGTAAACATACAGTGCTCATTATCTATTCCTGTTCTTTATAATGATTGGATGCCATCATCTATCTACCTAAGAGAGTAATGGAAGGTAAGGTGGGAAGGGCTTTTCAAGCAGGAAGAACATCATGTGCAAAGACACTGAGGCACAAAAGAGCATTCAACAGTGCAGGGATGTTAAGTGATTTAATGGGCTGAAGCCTATGATATGTGCAGAATTGTGGGAGTTAAGGCTGGATGGGGAGGTAGAATACAGTTATGCCATGCAAATAGGTTTGGAGTACATTCTGTGTAACAAAAAGCTATATCAGAACCACAATGAGATACCACCTCACACCTGTAAGAATGACTATTATCAATAAGAGAAGTAATAACAAGTATTAGGTTGTCGGGGGAAAGGAATCCTCGTACACTGCTGGTGGGACTGCAAATTGGTATAGTCACTATGGAAAACAGTATGAAGTTTCCTCAAAAAATTAAGAACAGATTTACCAAATGACCCAATAATCCCTCTTCTGGGTATTTACCAAAAAAAAAAATTCTGAAAACATATCCATAAAGATATATGCACCCCAATGTTAATTGCAGCATTAATCACAGTGGCCAAGATATGGAAACAATCAAAATGTCCTTCAATAGATGATTGGATAAAGAAGATGTGGTACATAAATACAATGGAATATTATTCAGCCATAAGAAAAAATGAAATACAACCATTTGTGAGAGCATGGATGGATCTTGAGATAATCATGCTGAGCAAAATAAGTCAGACAGAAAAAAAGTTGATATCACATGATTTCACTCATATATGGGATATAAAACCAAAAGCAACAAACAAACAAGACAAACAAACAAAACCTCATACACACAGACAACAGTTTAGCGATTACCAGAAGAAATGAAGGTGAGGGGTAAATAAGGGTAAAGGGAGTCAAATATATGGTGATGAGAGGAGTTTTGACTTTGGGTGGTGCACATACAATGCAATATACAGATGATATATTATTGAACTGTACACTTGAAACCTATATAATTGTATAAACTGATGTTACCCCCAATGAATTTAATTTTAAAATAATTCTGAGCAGGGTGAGATCATGATTGGATTTTTGCTTCAGAATAATCACTGTTGAAGGAGGATTGAATGTGGGCAAGAAAGGAGACAGAGAGAACAGTTAGGAGGTTATTGCAAAAGTCCATGTAAGCAATCATGAGGAACATCAAAAGGACATGTGCATCCTTTGGTGGTGAAGATGACAGTAAAGATTTGAAGTTTGAGTTGTGCTCTTCTGCTTTGGTTATACAGTAGCTCTAGAACTATACTCACTGTACTCCAGAACTGTAAGACAATAAACTTGTTTTCACTGAGTTAGAAAATAGAAAGGGAAAGAATCTTGGCGAGAAATTCTATTGTTGAATGGTCTGATGACATCTTATGGGAGATGTCATAGAGTTCAATGGTCTTCCTAGTACAGTCTGAATACTTATACTATCTGCGAACTGCTTTTTGTTGGTCTTCGCCAATATAAAGTTCTAGTACTAAAAATTACGTCAACTTCATCACTAAACTGTTAAATTTTTGGTGACAAGACTATCTTGAATAAAGTAGCAAGTTGATTTGCATTTGAGTGCAAGTTCCTTACCTCTTTGCAGACCCATGGCAAAGTATTCACTGACTTGCACAGTCTGAGATCACACCTTCAACATTGCTGATATAAATGACTAGATGTATGGATTTGAATTCTGATGATGCTTGAGACCTAGATTTAAAAATGGGAAGCGTATAGAGATGTTAGTAGCTACAGCCATTATTTAGTGATAAAGTTGCTGAGTGATGGTATAAAGATGAGAGGAGGGCTGCATTAGTTTGCTAGAGCTGCTGCAACAAAGTACCACAAACCAGGTGGCTTAAACAACAGAAATTTATTGTCTTACAGTTCTAGAGCTTACAAATTCGAGGTCAAGGTATTGATTGGGTTGGTTCCTTCTAAAGGCTATGAGGAAGAATATATTTCATGCCTCTCCCCTAGCTCCTAGTGTTTTTTTAAGCAATCTTTTGTGTTCTTTGCTTATAGAAGCATCACCTCAATTTCTGCCTTCCTCTTTACATGGTGTTCTCCCTGTGTGCATCTCTATGACCAAATATCCCTTTCACGAAGTACACAAGTCATAATGGATTAGGGGCCATCCACACTAATGACTTCATCTTAACTAATTAATGGGCAAAGAACTTATTTCCATATAAAGTCACAATCCAAAATACTGGGGGCTAGTACTTAGACATAAGAATTTGGGTGGCGGTGGGGTGGTGGGGGACATAATCAACCCATAACAAAAGGAATGGATGGAGACCTGAAGAACACTAATAGTTAAGATTCAAACACTTACCATAACCTGCCTTACAGTATAAGGTACATTCTGTGTTGGTACACCTCAATTTCTTAACTAGATTGACAGGTTTTTAGAGATCAGGAAGTCTGACTAAAATGTCTTTGTATATTTTGCCTACAAGATTTACAAGTTTCTTGTATGTATAAGTGGCTCAAAACAATGTTGTCTGATGATGTGTAACAAACAAAAATTGAATATGGAATAGCCCCCAAGAAGTGTTTTGAACACAGTATGTTATGACACGCTGCCTTATAGACAACATTTGCTATACTTGTCAGAAAAATCGCCAAAGTAGATGTTTAAGATATGTTTTAACTCATTTGCTTAAACAACTCTATGCCTACCATCCACACCAAAAGGCTGTTTTCCTGAATGGGCAACAGAAGGCATAATTATTTGCAAAAATTTTCAATGTTTTTTCCTTTGCTTTCCTAAGTGGCATTGTAGATTCTCTGTTCCACTCTACTTGTTTGCCAAAATCCCATTGTCTTTTTGAAAGCACTATAGCCCCTGGCAGGTTTGTAACTTAGTATCTGCTCCTGCAACACTTAGGAATAAAATTTTTTTAAAAAGTTAACTTCAAAATATCGCAGAACTTTCTTATTGCACAGAAGTGCTCCTGAAAAATACCAAATGTCAGGTTGATATTTTCCTCCCACAGGCTGCTATATAATACATTCTCAATTATCATTATTGGTTTCATTATCATTATCAACACATTATCAGCTAACTCCATATCTCTCAATTTGAGAATAGTAGCTGGAAATATGGAACACTTGGGGGTTTGATAATTCAGTTTATGTTTTCAACTTTTCAGTATTTCTTCCATTTGTTAAAAATGAAGGAATAGGTTGACAAAGTTAATTTTCCCTTTGACTAGTGAAAGGCATCAGAAAAATCTCTACGTAGTGGTTTCACTTTTTTATAGATATTGCACACCCATTATGTTCTTATTATCACATCCAATATACAATAGTACTGTAGTTATTATTTTTTTATATTCTAACTATACTCATAAAGGACATCCTTTGTAAGGACAGCTTATAATAAGAGAGAAAACAATACCAAAATTCCATAAGAGAATGAAACTAGAGAAAAGATGCATACTTATTTATGTCTTAATATATAGAACTTACAGATTCTATTGTATAACTTTTGGCAACAATGAGACTTTTAATAGCCTAGCTTTCACTATAACGCTGTCAAATGCCTATTCTTTTTTTTTTCCTTCAGAAAGGGCTAAATCAAATAAAACATACAAAGAATGTATACCCAATAGGGAGATTCCATTCTTACCTTGGCTTAATATTTGGCCACTTAAACATGTACTACAGAGTGATTTAAGTTCAACTGGGATTCAGACTTCACAGAAAGTCTGTAATTGCTTATAATTTTAAAAATAAGACTTTTCTTTATATATAACTTTATAATAAATATAGAAATTTCTTCATAATATTATATTTCTTTATAATAAATCTAGAAATTTGTTAACAAGCTACATTGGGAGGTGACTGATGGTATGTTTCTGCAACACAAATATTTTTGAAATCATTTGGTAATTGGTTCAGCATTTATGTTGTCCACTGAGAAGCTTTTATAAAAGTAAATAAGTTGTATTTCTCTAATAGAAGCAGACTGTGTTTAAGATTCCTTCACTTTCTCTCTCTTTAGAAACTTCTTGGGAAATAAAGCATCAGTGCAGAAATTCAACAGTCTGAATGTTTATAAGCACCTAATATGTGCCAGGCACTGTTTTGAGAGATGAGGAATAGAGGAGGAATAAAATGTGGTCCCCATCTTTGAGGTTCTTACAGTCTAGTAGGAGAGAGGCACACTCACAAAAGGTAATTTAAATATAATGTATAGGAGGTAACATGGAGATAGACTAGGGATTATGAGAGCATTTAGCCCAATATAAATGTTTGGGTAAGGTTTCTCAAAGGAGATAACTCTTGAGTTCATTAAAAGATGAACAAGAGCAAATCAGATGAAGAAAAGTGAGAAAGATGTTCTAAAATAATGAAAAGCAAGAGAAAAGGTATTGGACAAAAATGCAAGAATACTATTATTACTGTTGATAACATTTGTTCTACATTTACCCCATATTAAAGACTTGTTAATCAATTAACATGCTTTTTTTCTTATAACCCTCAATATTATTTTCTCCCATGTTACAGATGAGGAAATTAAGACTTAAAGAGGATAGATAACATGGCCAACATCATATGACCAGGGATTTGGACCAGAGACTAAAGGCCTGCAGAATTAGTGAAGTGTCTCAACAAAAGAGGAATAAAGGTTATATTGTACCTTCTACTGCATCTATTTTGTAGAAAATGCTATAGTCATCATCACTGCCTTCCAGGTCTGCTTATCATGTCAATAATGATGACCATCATGATGATGACAGCAACAATAAATAAAGCTTGCTATTGTCAGTACTTTAATATACTAACTTTCTCAGTCCTTTTACCAATAAAAATAAAAAAATTTATATAATCCAACTCAGTGATAGCAAAAGGTAGTACTTATATAGGACTTATCCCATGTCAGACATTACTCTAAGAGCTTTACTATATTATCTCTCTTAAGTTTCATAAGTACCCAATGACAGAGATAACACTACTATCTCCATTTTATTATGAGTAAACTGAGTCACAGAGAGGTTAAGTTGCCCAAAATCACATAGACAGGAAGCAAATCTAGGCAGTCAAGTTTGGGAATCTATGCTCTTAATAGCAGTTCTTCACTGTCCATCACCTGTCAAAAACAATGACCAGACTTCAAACCATTGACTGACTTCATCTCCCTCTCTTTACTTGCTAATGACAGAAGAAATTCTATTACATGCTTGGACTGACAAATAAAAAAATAACAAGGTAATTCTGATCATCAGCCCTCTGATTCTGCAGAAAGGATAAATCTGATCCTAAAAGGGAAACTGTTGCCAGCGATAGGGAACATAGAGTTCTAAATTCCAGATTCCTTTTTTGGATGACTTACAAGGCCCTGGGTCAGACCATCAGTGTTTGTGCATCAATGGCAAGAAGAGATGGTGTTATTAAGACCAGATAGTTCTACCATCCAGATAGACATGATATTCCTCTTAAAACAATCATAGTTTTAGATAAAAGTGATCGACATCCTATTATTTAAGTGATGGCTTGGTGTCCTATTTCTTTTGTTGTTTGCACACTCATAAAATCTCAGGTCCAACTTTGCTACATCTTCCAATTATAAAAGAAGCCAGAAATACAGATTTTTTAATATGGACTATCTTAATAGTTATAAATGCCAAGAACTAATTTGAAAATTAAAAAATTCATTAGTAAGAAAAACAGAATGCATTTACTTTCAGCCCACAGGTCACAGTTTATAATCTCTCATGTAGTCTATTGGCTTGTAACCTTTTAAGAGCTTACCTCCTTGTTTGAAAATTCAGATAGTTGAACAAAGCAAACTTGAACTTCATCTGTAACCACCTCAGATTCTTTAAAGACTCTGCCTTATGTTGCAATGTAAAAACATATCGAATATTAGTTTGAATGAAATTATAGTTTTTGATAACGAGTAACCTCATTGTCTAGAAAAAACTATCAACTCTTAATATAGAGAGGGGACATTAGAGAATAATTTGAAGCTTTGCCATTCTATTCTCCATATGACAGATGAAAGCATTACCCCAGAGACAAGCAAGTGGAAAGTTTGAGCTCAAACACAGGTTGATATACATAAATTCTTTCCCATCATCAGTCAATTTTCTTCATTCTGTCCAGGAAGTCATTTGAACTCCTAGATCAAACTATTCCTGCAGTCACCTCTGTACAGTTTTCAATCACATGTACTAGTAAATCTTTACCCTTCCCATTATTTTTCTTTTGATTTAACCACTTGAGTTGGGTTTCTATCACTTGAAGCCAGACTAGTGAATCAGACTAATAATGTCTTACAAACAATAACTCCTTTACCTTCCTGCTA
>NW_006440638.1:16760771-16766671 GCF_000325575.1 Pteropus alecto | reverse complement strand
CTATAGTATGGAATACCTATTTTTCCTTATGCTTACACAAATCATACAAATTCTTTAAGATCTAACTTCCTCCATGAATATTTTCCCTACTATTATAATCAATCTTATGTGTGTACATGCATACACTTTCTCTCCCTTCACTACTTTCATATTTGTAATCAGCATCTTATAATTAAACAAACACATTCTTATTCTCATCTAATTGTATATATGTTATCTAAGAAACTAGAACATAGGTCCTCAATTCAGGAGCATATCTCACAGGTATCTTCTGGTTTTGCTACCTGAGAGAGTGCTTGGTACAAGGAATAACTAGTCATTTATTTAGAACTGAGTTCTAAGTTATTGGAACTCTACCAATCATTCCAGCTTAAGTTATATAGACCCAAATACAAAATATTGATTACATTTTAATGAGGTTGCCTATAATTGTGTATTAATTTGCTTTTGTAGAGGAAAGATTTCTGAATCACTTGACTTTTACCACTTCACACAGTATAATTCTTTTGGAATGAAATATTTAATTTCCTTTGTTCCTCAGTCCTGTTTTAGAGAAGCATAAGGCTATTCTATGTGTGTAATGAAGCAAGAACCACTCATTACTTTTTTGGTATTCCGCATCTTCAGAACGTCTCTGCTAGTACCAGTGCATAACAGTTCCTGCCCATTGCACCGAGGAAATTGGCGGTGGGGAGCGGGGGAGCCAAAAATCATATTTTAAGAATGCAGTTCTTTCCTTGACGAAAAAACATAATTCTTTTTAAAGGAATCTGGTTTAATAGTAATTTAATTCTCTTGAGAAGTTAGAATATTTATTTTTTAAAATGCAAGTCATATATTGCATTGACATATCAACCCTTAAAAATTTTTAGTGGATCTAACTCAAATGCCTCCAAACATATCTGAAAGGATGAATCACTATTATCAATTTAAAATATACACACTCATATACATATATGGTTAACTAGTAGTAAATTTTAAGTTTTATAAAAAGTATAGGCTTTTGAGTCATGACCAAGTGATAAAGTCAAATAAGTAAATGAATAAAGGTAGCATTTCTTTGGCTAACAGTGACTCAACGTTAGCCATAATTTCATGGCAAGATACAAGCTGAATTACATGGAAATGAGTTGCTGGAACTTATAACATTTGGTCTAGTCATAAAGTCCTCTTGAATGAAATGGGAGTTTGTAGAGACACAACTTTAGGATTGCCCCTTTTACTCATCATATACAGATATACACATACAGACACATGTGTACACAAACCTGTATATGCATAAAATATTCATTTTGGACATTTGTAACCAGGCATTATAAATAATTTCTAGCTAATTTTTAAAAATAGTTATGTCATTCTAAATATTACACTATGGTTTACAGTAACTGTTTTTATTTTTTCTCAATAGCAACTGCATGTAACTAGTTCATATGAGGTAGCCACCCATTAACATTACCACATAATTTAGAAACATATGGTGTAGCTTTGCCGTGCCGACTTCTAGGTATTCACTCTACCATTCTAACAAAAGAAGAAAAATAAAAAGCACAGAACTGTTTTTCGAATTGTCATTTATGAACTGCTGAAACATATATTGTGACAGTATGAGGGCCAGATTTTTGTTTTAGTTATAAATTATCATTACCAGCATGTTATATTTAGATTCACCATAGCACAAGAAAAATATACTTATAAATGATAAACTCTGTTTTCACATAGTCTGTTTAAAGTCTCTTCTTTTAACTGGGAAAATTGTTGGAATATCCAGACACTCTTTTTTCCAATAAAAGTGAAACCAAAGTAATTAACTATCAGAATTACCCAGCAATGGTGCCTTTGCCCTCTCCTCCCTCCCAGTTGTTCTGTGCTAAAACAGTTTTTTGTTTGTTTGTTTGTTTGTTTGTTAGCTTGAACCACATAGACTGAAAACAGTCTGGTGTTCAGATTTACCAGCTAACGGATCATCTCTCTCCTTCATACTCTTTATGAGGTTAGTACATAAATGTACATTTTGCCCATGTTGACTATAACCGCTCCCTCTTATTCATGGTTTCTGTTACCCATGGTCAACCATGATCCAAAAATATTAAATAAAACATTCCAGAAAGAAACAATTTGTAGGTTTTATATCATGCACCAATCTGCGTATCATGATGAAATCTTGCACTATCTTGCCAGGGACATGAATCATCCCATCGTCCAGCATATCCAAGTTGTATATGCTCCCCGCCCATTAGTCACTTAGTAGCAGACTTGCTTATCAGATCAGTTGTTTTGGTATCATAGTGCTTATGTTCAAATAACTCTTATTTTACTTAATTATGGCCTCAAAGCCATTCATATAACTTTTATTACAGTATATTGTTATAATTGTCCTATTTTATTATTAGGTATTGTTGTTCATCACTTATGGTGCCTAACTCATAAATTAAACTTTATTATATAGATAAAACATACTATATATATATATAGGGTTTGGTACTATCCATAGTTTCAGGCATCCACTGGGGGTCCTGAAATATATATATTCCTGATAGGTAAGAGGAGACTGCTCTATTTGATAGGTGCCCTCAAGGGAAAGGGGTAGGCCTCTCTCAACTTAAATAGAAATAAACTTTGCATGTTGTCAGGATGCCAGAGTTCTGTTTTTCACTTTAGAATATTTCTGGCCAGTGTCACATCTTAAAAAGTTAGGATTTGGAATCAGAATGCTTCATGTCTCAATCCCCACCCTTTCACCTATCTGCATACTGCTTCAGGCAAATTACAAAACTTCTCAGAGTCTCAGTTTTCTCTTCTAAAAATGATGGTAATTCCCACATTGTTAGGATTATTAGGAGAATTTTAAATGATCTAAGAACATAAAAAAAGGAATTTAGGTAAAAACTAAGAACATTTGGATAAACTATGTATTTTAGTTAATAATAATGTACCAATATGGGTTCTTTATACCATATTACAGTAAGATATTAGTAATAGGGGAAAACTGGGTGAGGGGTACATGGAAATTCTGTACTATTTTCCCAAATTTTAGTGAATCTAAAACTCCTCTAAAAAATCAAGTCTATTTAAAAGATAATCTAAATGAAGTGCCTTGCACATAGTAAGTGCTTCAAAAATGGTAGCCAGTATTATGAATATAAACTATTTTGTTTCATAACATGTATTAGACATAATACAATATGATCTTATTTTACTCCTAGCTTTATGAAGATATAACTGACATATAACATTGTCTAAGTTTAAAGCATTTGGTGCGATGATTTGACAACATAATCTCTTCTTTTCCCCAATTCAGTAATTCTTTTTCATAGGCAGTTTTCTTTCTCTCCCTGCCACTCTATTCTCTTTTTCTACATTTTTTTTCTAGCTTTTTCTATGCTACTACCAACTCATGTCTAGTTCACAACTAGTTTATATTTCTCCAAGACCAATTTTAATTCATCGATTTTATTTGTTGGCTTTAAATTTTACCACAATGATTATGAAAACTTTTTAGCCCCTTTCAATGATTTTTTTTTTTTAAATCAAAATTTCAGACTTTCTACTTGGAGAAAAATAGCAAGACATCCTCTTCCAGAAAGATACTAAAAATTTAAAGACATAGCAAAAGAAAGGCTTGGTTTGTTATTTTGTTTTGTTTGTTCTGTTTTGTAATAAAGAGATATTCGCTTTCCCAGTATAACCAACAGCCCTGAGGCAGCTTTGCTGGCATATGTATTTAGCACTAATTTGCTGCAATAACTTAAAATAGTTTAACCAAATGCCAGTGTTATCAATCTGTCCTGTAGTCTCTTTGATGTTAAGGTCATGTGTAAAAACAGAACCTACCTGCCCCTCAAAACCAGAGCTTTGAATGGATTCAGATAAAACATACAATCAGATCAGAAAAACTTAGCTTCATGATAATTTTTCTCATGTGGCTGAAGGCTGTTTAGAAGAACTGGGTCTCTGTGAAAATGAATTTCTCTCTCCATTCTAATGCTGGATTTAAGTGTCTATTTAGAGTGCAGAGCTCTAGAGCCTTTTCACTGATAAAGGGAAATTTTTTCCCTCTTTAAATCACAACAGTTTTCATTGTCAGGGAAATAGGACATCTTTAGTAGATGCTCTCATTAGTGTGATACATTTTAAAGAAGGCATTTCCCCTGCTATAAAGGCAATTACCATAATTCCAAGTTGAAACTTGAAATATCAGGTGTGTGTGGACCCAGCACCCAACCTTAAAAAAAAAACACCAAAAAACTTTTACTGTTCTGTGGATACTTTTGCTCTATTCTAGTCCAAAATGCACGTTGAAAAAGCAAGGGGCTACTGATGGGTTGAGAATGAAGTGTGTATTTCTCAACCAGAAAATGAGTTTTATTTTTAATAATACTGATACTCAAGCTTGTGATAACTGAAATAAATCATCAGTGCTGGGTGGTATGTGTACATAAGTAAGCAAAACAAACAGAGGAGTCTGTGCTAACTCAAGATAAGGGTGGATAAATATAGGAAAACCTCACAGTCTACTACCGCAACATAAAATTCAGTCTTAAATGGCAGCAACCGAGAAATTCACTATTTTAAGAAACCCGTCTCACAACCTTCATGGGGTTAGAGCTGGATTCTCACACCACCCCAGCTGGCTTTTTTTTTTTTTTTTTTTTTTTTTGATAGCTCAAGTGCTGCAGATTTACCTAGGAGACAGAACGGAATGCTGACTTTCTTCACTAACTCACTCCAACTGGGTACCTGACTCTTTCTCTTCTGGTCCCGCGCCACTGTCCCCCATCCTGCAGTAACCACCCCCCTCCTTTCTCTGGCTGGTGAACAGCCGATAGAAGTAGACGCTTTTATCACATCAAAGGCAGCCCGGAGCCGCCTCAGCCTTGCCCAAGCTTCAGACACAAAAAGCTTTTGATGCTTATAATTGCGAGGCTTTTTGCAGCTGCACTTTATCAAGCCAGCAGCAGCAGGGCTTTGAGGGCCTCAAAAAGCCAGAAGGTGGCGGCGAAGTCACCTTGGGACGAGAAGAGGGTCAAAGGGAGGAAGGTAGAGGGCCTGACTCAAGCTGAAGGACCAGAGGGCGTGCCCCAGCTCTGGGGTCTGTGCGGAAGGAGGACTGGAGGGAACCCGGGCCAAAGGGAAGGGGTGCCCCAGAACCCTTGGGCGACCCGAGTCGGTGATCAGCTGACTGGCATGGGGAGGACGATGTCCTTCTCAGTGTGACTGGAAGCTTCGCCTTTTGGGCTTGCTTTCTCCCGCCTGCCTTGGCGGTTGCTCTCTGCCGGGAAGAGCCGAGCGCAGCTCGGAGGCGTTCTTCTCACTCCACACCGGCGCCCCACCTGCTGGGTGCCCCCGCCCGCAGAGCGCACGCCCAGGAGGGCGGGCCCGGAGCTGAGTGCAGCTGTCCGCCGCTGGAGAGTGCCAGTAGCCCTGCGAACGAGCAAGGCCTCTCTGGGAGCCGCAGGCTGCAAGTCACTCCCCGAACCTCCCGGGCCACTAAGCGGAACTGCTCAGCTCGCATCCCTGAGCTCCCAGGAAGGGCGGCTCCGGTGCGCGGCACTTCGCTCCAGGCCCATTACGGGTCCCGGCCGCGGAGAGGGGGCCTCATAGCCCCTTCCCCAGGGCGCGGTAGCCTCCTCCTTCAGCTCCTTCTCGCCAGCTGCGCCGCCAGCTCCCATTGTTCGCCCCGCCCGCCTGGCGAGGTCCCGGTGCTGCTGCCTGGGCCTCTCAGGCGCACCTACCTTCTGCTGCCGGCGAGCCATGTCCGTGGGCTGCTTGGCATTGAAGGGGTAGGCGATGCAGCGCATCACGAACACATAGAGCTGCAGCCTCTTCTTCCTCTCCTCCTCTTCCTTCTGCAACCGCTCCAACTCCTCTTTCTCTTTCTCGCTCACCACCGACGGGCTGGG
>NW_006440638.1:16759357-16760626 GCF_000325575.1 Pteropus alecto | reverse complement strand
CTGGTGCGGCTGGGAGACAGGCGCGCGCCGGACGCCGCTGAGCCGAGCACCTCCTTGCCGCTTTCCTCCTCCACGATCTCATCCGATTCTTCTTCGCTGGACGAAGGATCCAGCATGGTGGCACCTGGGGAGGGGGGTCCCTGGAGCCCCCGGCTTGGGGTGCAAAAGCTAGGGGACGCTGGAGGCAACTGGGGGTCGGCTCTCACGGATGGACGCTTCTCCCCAAATCAGAGAACGAGCGCGCTACTGCTCAGCCTCGGCCGCCGCGACTGCTTTCTTCGCCCGGCAATCCGGAGCTGGGCTCAGACCCAGAAGCGCGAGGGGAGGAGGGAAAAGGAGAGGTGTGCCGTGGTCCCAAGGTGGGCAAGGGGGAGAGTCAATTACAAGCCCCGAGCCCGCAGCCGGATGCCATCTGCAGCCGCTGAAGAAGGCGCCTCCAGAAAAGATGCCGAGTGTTGCAAGCTGTCGATGCAGCCAAGAGCCGAAGAGGCATCTTGCCGATTGGGGAGGGAGCGGCGCTTACGTGTTTATTGGCTTAACTCTCCCGTGTCCGCGGCGTAAAGGGTGGCTGCAGAGGGCTCAAAGGGGGAGAGCGCGAGCGTCTCCAAAGTCTCAGAACTTCAATTCTGATCCTAACGCTTTTCCATCCTCCTCAACCCCTCCTCACTCCCTCCGCTTTGTAAATAATTTCCTCCTTGATCTTCAGCTCTCATTGCCTCGACCTCTCTTCCTCTCCCGCGGACAAAAAGTTCTTGGGGGAGGAAGAAATGCACCATTGATGACTTCTTGTTAGCGAAGACGCTAAATCCAAGTCTCACTAAGAGGAAGTCGGCGAGATCCCATACGGTAAAGAAAGCGTCTCTCTCCCTTCCCTAGACTTCTTCACACCTGGGGCGTGAGGGCAGTAGGGCTGGATAGCGTGTTTGTCCCACCTGTCAAAACTCTGATTTCAATAATTTACTTTACATACGCCGTCTCTCATTAAAATAAAAGTGAATCAGATTTAGAGCGGATTTGTGTATCGACCGTGCAGCTCAACTATTTAAGTATAATCCCCGACTTTGTCTACCCCTCAAAAGCTGTGATGAACATTCAATTCCAGAACTGGGAACGCTTTATGCTGTGGTGAGCCTACCAGAGAAATAGATGGGTTTCTGGTTGCTCAACTCTTTCTCCAATCTGGTTCGCTGAAGGATCTGGGTACAGTAGTGGGGACCCCGAAATCAGACAAAGACACCCCAAGAACTCAGCGACGTCAACATCTAATGC
>NW_006440638.1:16752795-16759306 GCF_000325575.1 Pteropus alecto | reverse complement strand
GGTTATCTATTAATTCAAAAGCAGCAGATGGTGCGTTCCTCCCGCCCCGCCCCCCCTCCACTTAGGCTAATAAACCGGCGGACAGGGGAGCTGGCCAGCGTGCTGAATCTAATCGGTGAACCGCAGATGGATTGAAAAACCAACATGAGCCACCTTTGGATCTTAGGTTATCTAGAAACTTCTCTCTGTCTCCCCTCACTCTATCTCTTATGTTTATGTATTTTCTAATTCTCTAATTATTCGTATATACTGTGGGAGTTGTTGTGAAAGTGTAGCGTGAATTTAAAGTTTACATCACATTTGTCTTATGTATTTTCAAGTTTACCATGAGTTTTACTGTAGGCTTTGATATTTAAGTAAAGCTTCCTAGCTAATCTGTTTGAGAACTAAAAATAAACCCAAAACAACATCTAGTTTAACATTAACTCCAACAATCCTATTTGATTTTTTTGAATTAAGTAATACATGTATGGCTTATATTTGACTTTGCCACTACTCACTTTATGGACATGACTTCTGTGGCCATCACTCATTCTGCATCAATTGAAAACAAATAATCCAACAAGTGGAAATTGTAACAATTTAGCAGTCTCACTTTTTAGTTCTTTTTAAAAAGTAAAATATGTTTAAATTATGTTATACTGGTTTTCCTGGAAAAGAAAATCCAATAGTCCAGTTAATTAAGCACCAACTTTTATTCAGCCCCTTTTTATGAGATGAATATGGTTCTAGATGCTTGGAGTGGATGGAATTTTTAGAAGACATTCACTTAAAGGGTCTCTAATCTCCTTTGGAAGATATAACCATAAACATGTGAAAAAGATTGACAGCACTTGTTTCAAGGCAACATATCAACAAATCCAAGTTAGTAAACTGTTAAAAGCCTACATGAATGAAGCAACTGGGAATGGAAGAGAAACCTCTATTTCTCAAAGAAGAGATTTACATTTTAAAGAAAGGAGCCATATACATGATTGATGAAAAGAGAAGACATTACAAGTGGAAAAATAATTTGCAAAGCCATAGAGATACAACGAGGGACAAAATAAGGTACAATGTTATGGAGATGGGATTTGGATAAGTAAAGTGAAGAAAAAGGGGAAAAAAGATCTGAAATAATAACCCATTGGGCCAAATGGAGAGATCATGTTTAGGATACAAAGAAATGAATTAAGTTAGCTAGGGAGCATGTGATGGTTTGTGGAAGGGGTGCTTTGATGTCTAGATAAAGGCCATTTACTAGTTAAATATTTCTTCTTTAATCAAGCTTGGGCATGTAAGTGTTATTATATTAGACATTGATCACTACAAATTCTGTCTTCGCAACCATTGGAACTTCTCAATTGCTATAATAAAGTTTAGTTTTATACTTATAAATTCCTTTGGAGTTATGTGGGTTTTTTTTTTTTTATAATTATACTCATTAAAACAGAAACTCAGTATCTCCCTTTTGATGATATGTATCTACGATTTAGGTATTAAATATAACATTGCTTAGATAAATGTAACATACTTCTCAATCTTCCCATAAGCATTCAAAGAGAGTTTAACAAATTTTACTAGAAATACTTTCATAATTTTTTTCAAATGGTGTGCATTGCCGTCTGTTAAAATGTATGTTGTCTCAAAGATATCTTAGCTAAAAGTCAATTCATTGTCCTAAAATATAACTCTTTGCTACTGCCGGAGATAAGATATGCCAACCAGAACTCCTTAGGCTTCTAAACCAGGAGCTGTGGCTTTTCTAGACCTAGATTTTGATAAACAAGAAAGAAAATAACCAGAGCACTCTCAAAGGCTCTTAACACCTACTTTTTGTTACACCTGTATTCTTATTCTTAAAAATACAGTTCTACCATAGATTCCAATACACATAAGTATTTATACCCTCAAACAAGCTATTTTATGTGCTTACCAACCCCCCCCCCCTCCGCCCTCCGACCCTGCCCCTTCGCCTCCATTCTCCAGTTCTGGTTTGAATAACTTGAATGACCTCAAGGCAATGGATTAAATTTTAGTCAGACATCCACAGACCATATCATGAAAGCAGAAGTTACAATACTGATTTTTTTTAAATCTCACACATTAAAAAGAAACCAAGGTTTTCTAATCTATATCTAGAGTATCTCCATTCTCCTCTGACGTGTTTGCTATGATTATGTAAAAGGCCACAAGTATGAAGGACTATCTGATTTATTGGCAATTGATAGACACTTGGGTAAAAAAAAAAAATCACTTCTTGATGTCATTCATACAACATGTTTCAATTAAATAAACTGAGTTTAATGCCTATTTAAATGTTTTTGTGTGTTTGTTATTAGAAGATAGAGTTTGGCCAAGTTAAATATATTTTTTTTAATCTCACAATAAAGTATATAGTATGTAGATATAATTATATATCCAATCAACATTTCTTTTATTTTTTTTTAATTTTAAAAATAGCTCACAAGCACCAAAATGGTAAATTGAACCCTATGCTATGCCTACGTCAAGTTAAATGCTCAACCCCAATAGCCAGGTTATTCTGAGCAAATTATTTAATGACTCAAACTCAATTTCCTCATACATAAAATGAGGGATAATAGTACTTACTTCTCATGGAATGGCATGAAAATTAAATTAGATGTTATATTTAAAGTATATTTCAACAGATTTTAGGCTTAAACATTTTTTCAACTAGTAAAAAAGAGACTTGTAATAAATGAGATGACCAGAAATTGAATACAAATAATTGGAAGAAGAAAAAAAACATTGTAAAATCAAATAATCTACAACTAAAAGAATATTTGCTTATTTTATAATTGATCTTGTCTTATTTTAGATAGTATTTTCAGGGACTTAGAGAATAATAAATTTTGTTTGAGAAATCTACTCTTCATCATTACTTTTTATCATATGATGATTCTTGCTGAACTAAAATGAAGTGAGTTGGGATGGAATTGAAGGATAATCATAAGACTAAAAATGATAAAATCAAGCCACACAAAAACACCTTTCACTTTAGGCAACAGAACATGTTTTGGAATGATACATAATGCTATTTGCAGGATTGGTCTTGGAAAACCACCTTCTAAGTTAGGAAGATGGAAGGGCAAAGGGAGCAACATATTTTACAATAAATATTTAATTTGAATTCTGAAAAACAACTGTTTACAAGGGTAATCACATTTCTTGCACATACAATTTCTTTCAATAGAAGTGGGAACTAGATATGATTTACATCAGATGCAGTTTATGCTGGTGTTTACATGGACAAGGCAGAGGGTTGAGCCTTTTGCATTGACTGTGAGATATGATGTTCTACCAGCAAATAAAAGGAGGAAAAGTACCCAAATAGCTGTTTTACATGATAATATATTACGAAGGTGTTTTGCCTAGTTAGCTCAATTCTTTAATTTGGCTCACCATGGTAATTGCTGCTACCATTATATCTCTACCTTCTTAAAATATTTTTTGGGGTTATATGTAATTGTTTCACAAACTACAGTGGCTTTAGATTGAGAGGCTTTCTGTAGATTACAAATAGGAATAACTGAAATTAGGGTTTCATATTTACAAGTTTGTCTTCAGTTTTATATAACTGAAAATGGAGAAGTTCAATTTAGGCTACCCTAAAAAAATATGGTCTTACTTACTCTTTGGGAGGAAGAAAATGAGTAGAAGAAAGACATTGAGAGAGGCTTGATGAATGTAGAGAAAGTAAAGTAAAATGTAAGAATTAGTCTTGATCAAGTGTAAATGCTATCATTTGTGCCAGGGGTCAATAGGTGTAAACATATTGGAGAAATGCTCTAAACAAGGTCCAGTCACCTATATGCCAAACCAAACCGGCAAAAGTGAATTTCATAGATTAAGGTCTAGGCTCTACTTGTAAGTATCCTTCTTCCTTTCTCTCTTCTTAGGGTAACACTGACTCTTCTTCCATAGAAGAGTCCACTACTCCAGCCCATTGCTTGTAAGAATGTTATTATTCTTCTCTTGCTTCTTTCATCAGTAAGAACTTCCTGCTCAGTCTGATTCCAAAAGAATATTTAAGAAGATGCTGATGTGCTGTTATTTTTCACTTATAAGTTGCAAATAACAATTTATGATGAGGAGCAAGGGAATTCTATAACAACTTAGGTTACATTATCATGGGTTTGGTTTAGTTCACCAGGAGTGTGTAAATCTGTTTTTTTGTTTTTGTTTTTTTCATTGTCTTTCATCCCATCTGGCTCTTAAGAGAGATATAAAAAGAACAGTTGCAGATTAAATCACAATGTCATTATGAAAATAACTGGGACAGGGCTTAATGCTCACCCAACATTGAACTCTGATAATGCTAGAGTGAAACATTTTAGGCTTTATATATAAGCAGAATCTCTGCCTTCCTCATCCAGAATTTATCTCTTGATATTTTATCACTTTCTCATCAGTTGTACAGGAAACTGAAATAGCAATTAGTACAATTACACAGACCTGCAAAAAAAAAAAGAGAGAAGAACCTGGCCCAGAATTGCAAGTCTAGTATCCACTCACCATAGTCAAATGGAAGAAGAAAATAGAAGAGATATACGTGGCTGTCATGGTTCTTTAATGCACATAAACATGCCTCACTGGCATACGTCACCTGATCAATCTGATTAATATGCCCTCTTCTAAAGAAGGAGAGAAAAGAGGGTAGCAAAACAGGCTGGCAGAGAGCCAGAAGCTTGCCTTTTTCTCTACAAGATTATAACTCAAGTTGCCCCCTTTCCCCAAGTGGCTCAGGCTCTCAGACCCCTGATAGTCCTACAACCAAGAATTAGATGAACCACTGAACTCATTTCTTAAGAGTGGATCTTTCTCCATCAGTTATCTTTATTTTGAAATCTGCCATTATTCTTGGCAATATCTTTGAAGGAGATAATGAGCTAATGCACATTCGTGCTTAGAATAAACTCTAGCCCAGAGTAAGTTTCTGATATGCCAGAGGCGATGCTGTTGATAACTACTATAAAACTTTTATACCAAATAACAATACTAGATCCTATTTTTTGGAACAGGGATGGAGGTACAGTCAACTAGGGCCAGTGAGAAACCTCTTGCCCCTTAAAAGAAAGGCACCTTAAGACTGAAAATCTACAGTACGCTATGAGAGTCAATATCAGAGATACAACACAGGTTTTGGAGGGAATGGGCATTGTGTTGCTTCAGTTTATATTTAATACCTTCCCCTTCTTCACCCACTCTGATATTTTGGTCCACTTTTACATTTTTAGAAGGCATGCCAGCGTAAGGAAGAGAGTTAAATGAAAGACAGAGGCAAAGTAATAAAACTGGAAGGATTGGCTCAGACTCTAAGGGGAACCCTTGGGGTGTATTTGAGCAGGCATATCAACTGCCTTAGAATACTTTTCTATCTTTTCCTTGCAGAGCATTATTTCATGCCATAAAAAGACCAGTATAAAGACTTTCCTTGGATTGGTGAAAATTCATCTTCATTTTAATCAAATCAAAGGAAATGCAAAAAATGTTTAAAGAATATTCTGCACTCAAAGTCAACTAACAGCAGAGAGATTGCAAAAAGCAAGCCCTAAATCATGAAACCTCAACTTTCCTTACATTATTATTTATACTGCACAACAAAATGAGATTCTTATGAGTCATCAAGTTATTTGTACTGTCAAAGAGTACATTTACCATGCAGTGGCCATAACCCATCTGATTACTCCAGAAAGTCTATGGAAAAAGGAAAACTTTACGTGCGCAATGATGCCTTCAGGCGGTCAGTTGAGTAATCACATAAAACTGAGTAATTGTTTTTTTTTTTTTTCCACCCATACATATGCATACTCTCTGGTGACTTCACAGCTGGTAGGAATGACATCATTATGGAGTAACTTCATCATGGGGCTCAATCATTTATTTAGAGTTATTGAGGGCAACTGAGTCTTTAGTTCCTTGTTGACATTTTTGGCTGGATGATGAAAAGTGAAGACTATTCATGCCCAAATTCATGGTACAAAATAAGCAACTTTAAAATTAGTCTCTCATAGAAGTAACCAGTCTAAAAATAAGAAAAAATATAGCCTGTTATGGGTTTCTATTTTCCCTCCTAAGTTTTTCCAGGTTAATTGGCATCTAGGTGATAAAGATGAACTCTAACATCCCCATATCAACCTTATATTCCATAATTATTGATAAAGTTCCAAGATCAAATAATTGTTTTTGGGTTTTTTTTTCTTTTTTTTTGGTACTCATAATTACCCTTGATATAGGCATGGTTTGTATATTGTTTTTTCATTCTAATAGTCATGACTCACTGGGTAAAACCTGTCTAGGTACCTCTTGTTTTATTCATTTAGTTATTCATTGTTAATTCTTTGATCCTCAGTTCTTCAACCTTGAAATCAGCAGTGAAAGTACCAGTAATGCATAGAATTTTTATAAAGGTAAATCAAGTTCACACATCTAGAATGCTAGGCACAATGTCTGGCACAAGTTCAGAAAATAGAAGCTCTTATGAACATTATACACAAATTTATGTCCT
>NW_006440638.1:16743509-16752770 GCF_000325575.1 Pteropus alecto | reverse complement strand
TTTCTTCTGCTGAGAAGACAGGTCTTGTTGGAGAAGCTTCTGCGAAAATTCTACTTTGTTATCAAAAACTTGACCTTCCATCCCTGAATAGAGAACTTCATTTGAGATAGCTTTTAAAAATACATGAAGTTATCATTACATATTTTATCAAAATTTATCTCAAAAAGAACTGGTTTGCCAAATGTCCCTAAAATAAGGATGTTATAACCAGACTTGTAATGAGGTTGACATTCCTAGAAGAAAAAAGAAAGAAAAGGCCATTCAAACATTGCTTTTTAGGGATTCAACTAAGTAGCTTTCAGAAAGAGCTTCCACTAGCTTGTATTTGCATAACAAAAAGATTCCCCCAACTTCCTATAGCCTTATTTGCAGGTCTCAAGTAGAATATTTATTAAAATGTAGATGCAATTAAACCTTTTGTGAAATTTGTGTTTGATCATGAATAGGGGTGAGTCAGAAAGTCTGTGAACGAGACTAAAACATAAAGAGAAGTATATAAGAAAGCATTTTCATCTTATATTTAGCAATAACATTCAAATAACAAAAAAGAAAGAAAGAAGATTTTAGGGTAAAATGAAGTTGTCTATTGATTGTGCTCATTGCTAATCTTGGTTTCTTTATTGCTCTCATTAATTCAACTAACTAACATATGCTGGATGTTAGAAGACTTGCTTATAAAATGGTGATGAGAAAGGTAATCTTGCCCTAACCTAATCTGTCTGGATTCTGAAAGTGCTTTTGTATAAAAGGAAAATACAGTGAGTCCTCAAATAGTAGTGTGTGCTTCATTAACATAACAAAACCCGTGTTTCAAATTACTACAAAAAGATGACAGAAAAGCTAAGCTTTCTTATTTCACTCCAGAAACTTAAAAGGAAGTCTGCTGTCACTTCTATTGTTGTTCTGAATTAGAAATTCTTTTTTAAACTGTCTATATTTTAATATGAATATTTCAAAGAGGTGGTTTCCAAAGAGTTTTCTTAACCTGGAGAGGTAACTGGGTGATCAAGCAAGGACATTTTTTTTTTTAATATAAAAGAGGGTTTAAAATAATCAAATAATTTGTTCATAATTCTAAAGAGACAAGAGAAGCATTATGCATTTGGATGGTGTGACTGAATAAGAGAATAAATTTCCTTTTGCTATGTTGTATAGCTTTAAATTTCCCAAAGTAATTTTCCTGCCACCTAACCTTATTTTCTTTTGCAAAGCCAAAACAAATCAACTTGAGGGGAAAAGAGAAGGAAAACAATAATCTATGTTTTCATGTTCCTGGATTATTTGATTCCCTGGCAGGCTTGTCTTGCTTACTTATAATCATAACAAAATATTCATAATTTAAAAATTGGCAGGAAATAAAACTACAATCCTTCTGTCCCTGCTAGAACATATTAGGGAATGAGGATTTTCTCTTACCCCAGAGATTCCTTTCAGCATGCGCCAATTTTTAAGACTGGGGATGCTAAGTGACAAGAATTATATGTGAAAACTTACCAAGAGCCAAAAGTTCTGTTGTATGTACCTGGAAAGTGCATTCCAGCACCTCAGAGGCATTTTGATTCTGCTAATTGAAATGTGGGTGCGTTTTTTTGTTGTTGTTTGTTTGTTTTACCATTGTGACTAGCATCACTTGTCATTTAAGTTGAATTTTGTTAGCAGAGGCTCTGATAATCTTTACTGTTAATGGCAGGTATATGGGAACTTCTAACAAAGCTTATTAAGTAACTCTTGATTTTAGGGTTTAATTATTTTTCATTGATTTAATAAACATGCATTGAACTCCTATTATGTACATTTCTGTGCCAGATCCTGGGAATAAAATGTAGAATGAGCCAAGTTTTTGCTTCCAAGGAGCTCACAGTCTAGTGGGAATATAGGCAATAAAAGAAAAATGATAACGTCCTTTGGAAAGTCCAAGCATAAAGCTATAGGCCTCAGGTGTTACGGGATCAGCCAGGAAGAATACCTAGAGCTGGTGTGTAAAATAATATAAAGAACTAGAAAAGCACATTAGGCTATATAGTCCAATATGTCTGAAACATGGAAAATGTACAAAAGAGGGTGATCTGGGGAGATCTCTACTTTGAAATATATCTCTATGATAGTGCCAAAAAGGCTTTAAGGTGATATCTTTCTAAAAGGAGAAGGAAGACAGAGGGGATTTTCTGGGCAGGGAGAACTATGTGAGCAGAGGCTCAAGGGCAAAGAGCAGAATGGTACATGGAAGGATCTGCTCAGATAATGGAGTAAGATAGTCCTGAATTCAAATCCTAACTCTATGACTCTTTAGCTATCTTTAAACAATGTAAAACTTTTTTAGAGCAGTTGAATCTATTCACAACCTGCTTTGCTATTCTATTTTTAATTTAGACTTTTATTGTTAGCTTTGGAAAAGTCTAAGATTAGTAACCTTTAAAATCTGTCTTATTTGGGGGATAATGATAAATGATTATAATGATAAATGCTGTTGTTGATAATAATGATGAATACGATGTTAATTTATGGGGTGTTTGCCTAATTTATGCAGACACTAAGGGCTTTAGAAGTATTTTCTCATTTTTTTCCTATAAAATATCTCATGGTCTTGATTTGAACTTGTTTAGTTAGACACCTCAGTATGCTGTAGGGCAAAAGAGGTTGTAAAATCATTCTTGCTTGTAGTTTGGATTTCAGTCATTATAAAGTCCACCATTAAAAGATTTAAGAGTCAAATGCTTTTTAAAAAAAATTATTTATTTATTTTAATTAGTTTCAAGTATACAGTACATTGGTTAGAAATCTATATAGTTCATAAAACGATCCCCCCGATCGTTCCCTCCCTCCCCTGACCCTCCACTTAGCCAACATAGTAATGCTAACTGCATTCCCTCTGCCATGCTCCCCATCTCTGTGACCATCCATCAGCTACTAATTTGTACTTCTTTAACACTTCATTGCATTCTCCCAGCCCTCCAAACTCCCCTCCCCTCTGTCTGTCACCAAATTGTTCACTATATTTGTGAGTCTGTTTTTGATTAGTTTGTTCTTTTTATTCCTTAAATTCCACATATAAGTGAAATCATATAGTATTTATCTCTCTCTGTCTGACTTAAATACCTTCTAGGTCCATCAAGGCAATATCTTTTTCCACCCCTTCCATTTCATATGTAGGGGTCTTGTTTTCTTATCCTTTCAGCCACTCTATCTTTTAGTTGGAGCACTTAATTCTTTTCGCTTTAAGGTACTTAATGATAGGAATGTACTTGTTATCATTCTTTATTCCTGTTTTTGATTCATGTTTTTTCTTCTTAAAGAAGTCTCTCCAACATTTCCTGTAATACTGGCTTGGTGGTGATAAATTCCTTATCTTATTTCTGTCTGGGAAGCTCTTTATCAGTCCTTCAACTCTAAATGATAGCTTTGCTGGATAAATTATTCTTTGCTTTTAATATTCTTTCTTTGTATTTAACCTTTGGCATTTTAATTATGATATGTCTTGTGGGCCTCTTTGGATCCCTGATTTTTGGAATTCTCTGAGGTTCCTGGGGTTTTATGTCCATTTCCTTCGCCAGATTAGGGAAGTTTTCCATCATTATTTCTTCAAACAGCTGTTCAACATCTTGATTTTCTTCAGTTACGCCTATCAGACAGATATTTGGACTCTTAATAGTGTCCCATATGCTCCTTAAATTATTTTTATAAGCTTGGCATCTTATCTCTTGCCATTCTGCTCGCATGTCCTTGGCTTTCTCATCCTCTAGATAGGGCATTTGATCCTTTTCTTTATTCACTTTGTTTATTCCTTTGTTTATTCCATTTAACATACTTCTCATCTCAGATAATATGTCCTTCATTTCAGACTGGTTCCCTTTTATAATTTCCATTTCCATTTTTATGGTTTTTATCTTTTTGTTGAAGTTCTCTACACTTCCCAAAAGTTCATTGAGCATCTTTATAACCAGTGTTTTAACTCTGCTTCTGTTAGACTACTTGACTCCATTATATCTGGATCTCTGTTCTGTTCTCTCATATGGTTTATGCATCTTTGTATTCCCATTTTGGCTGTCTTTCCATGTCTGTTTCTATGTATTAAGTAAAGTTCATAAATCTCTCCATCTTATTAGTACAGATTTGTGAATTAGTTGTCCAGTGACACAGTCCTGAGAGAGATTCAGCTGCAGGCCAAGTTTAGCCCAAGCCTCTACCCCTCCAGGGCCACCTGTTAAGATTCAGCAAGCAATCCACAGATGCTGTGCTTATAGTTGCCTCAAAAGGCCACACCAGAAACCAAGGCCAGCTACCTCCAGTGTGAGTCTAGGTGCTGCTCAGCAAGGAGCACCTGACTCACTGAGAATATACCTGGATGTGACTTGGGTGGGGCTGCAAGTTGGGGAGGCTGGATTTTAGGGAATCCTCTGGGCAGAGCAACCTGTTATCCAGTTTGATGATGTCACGACTATGGTGGCACTGTGTCCGGTGCACTGGTAGCGGTGAGGGCTCAACAGGGAACAATGGATACCACCAGCACTTTTGTACAGAGGGAATCTTGCCTCAGCTCTCAGACCGACAATGTCTCTCTGTAAGTCTCTGGTGTCCCCTGCACACAGCTGAATCGGTACTGGTGCTCAAAGCAAGCAGGTCTGTCAGAAAATCTGCTCACAGATGCGGCCCCTTTAAGAGGCTGGCATAGCCTCCGTCTTATTCCGCCACTAGAGACCACATCCGGCGTTCTCGCCCCATCCTATCTTCTGCTGTTGCAGAGTAATTTCTTGGATTTCTCCGTAGTTGTATGGCTTGTTCATCTAGATCTCAGGCGATTTTTCCTTGCTGCTTGCTCCTTGTTTCCATCACAGCCTTGATTTGGTCGCTGGAGTGATGAACAGTGCCTCTATTATCTAGGTCATTTTTTTCCTCCCCAGAAAGTGGGGCTTTCTTAACAGCTACGTTGCCTAGTAACAACGTTGTGCCTGCGCTTTAGGGGCAAGATGGTGAACTGCTCACTATAGCCACCCCTGGAAGTTCTTCCAGTGGTCATACCTGATCAACTGCACATGTGAAACATTGGTTCGACATCAACAGCCAGATGAAGAGACTTAGGGCGAGGTTCTGCACAAAGGAACATCTATCTTTGCCTGGTGGCCCATGGATGTGTTCTTGTTCACCAACCGGGAAACTCTCCAAGAGTCAGATTCTTTACCACAGTAATCTAGATTCGGATCCTGGCCATACTACCCAATGAAACATGTGTCTTGGGCAAGTTACTTAATGTTTAAGGTCCCAAGTTTCCTTTGCTATGAGATTTCCCAAGATCATTCCAAAGATTAAGAAGTATGGCTCAAGAAATGTAACTGTTAGGTTTCATCATAATCATCACTTACTTTTTTTCTCCATACTCTTGATAGATATAGCTACCACTAACAAAAACATAGCTCAGGACTTCCCCCTTTGAGTTTTTTCCCCCCCCCCCCCAATCTTTTCACTTTAAGAGAGGGCTCCTGAATAAACATATTTGTTCTTGTGAGGTTAATCATCATTTTACCACCTTTATATTGCTTCCAAGAGACAACATTCAAATATCATTATATAGGCAAACTTCACCTTATCTTGTCTGCTCCCTAGAAAGCCCCTTTGGTTCAATTTGCATCTGTTAATAATTTTGTACTCCATGTCCCATTGACAATTTCTAGTCTCTATTTCTCAGCCTTTTCAGATTCCAGTTAAGAACTCTTGAAACAAGTTTTTCATTTTTCCTTTTTTCCTCCCATGGGCATTATTTAGCCTCAGAGCTCAAAAGGCACGACTGTCTTTTGACACCACTGTCTCCATTACTGAAAATCAAGGTCATGGTCTGGAATAAAATAATTTCCACAGCACACTGCCATCTCTGGGACAGATAAATCCCCAAAGTCCGTAAAACAGTATTAAACACAGATTTCATGAAAGTGACTTTGAGTTGAATGTAGAACAGAGCTTGAAACTTCTGGAATTTTCAAGATCTCTTCCATGAACTAGGGAGAAACAGGACCTATGACTTTGACAATAAATGATGTGAGAAGGAAAATGCAGGATTACACTCTTGTCCTTTTTTTTTACTTCCTCAGTCAATCAAATTTGAATACAACACCTTCATGTGGGGCCTTTCCCTAAAGATCAGAGGGCATATGGTGATAGGAGGGCCTACTTTGGATCTGCCCATGGCAACATAAAATATTTGCTCTTACCATTGGACCATGGTTTTCAAATTTTAGTGTGCATAAAGGTTGCCTGTAAACAATTTTAAAGATGGAAATTTCTCAGCTCCATCCCCCAACTTTTTGATATATTAGGTTTGTGGTGGATTTCTGGAATATGCATTTTTGTCTGATGCCCAAAGAGGAATTGGTGCAAATTCCCTATGCTCTTGAGGGAATTTTCATTCCAATGATATACAGGTGAAGGAGATGAGACCTACATCCCAAATTGTAGCTTGTATAGGAAGTGCTGGACAGAATGTGGAAGACAGATATTTCCTCCTACATGTGCAGGAAAGAGAATTCTTGGGGGGAAAAATGAACTGGAATGGGGTCTTAATGACAGTGTCATTCTAAGGGGGTCAGCATCAAGAAATACCCAAGCCCAAGAAAATGACATTGTCCATAAATTATAACCAGTCCTGAAGGATTTATCTTTTTCTGAAGACTGGTTTCCTCCCCCTCTCCTGTCTGCTCATCTCCAGGATAATCAAAGTAGCCACTTCTCCAAGAGGACTTCCCAGCCTGTTTCAAGTTGTCATTCTTGGGATTTCAATCTTTCTTCTGACTCTTGGCTTCCAGATTTTAGTTTGATGGAAACAAGACATGAACACCAGATGCATCTGTCTTGGCAAAGTGATGTCTGGAAGCCTCCATGGCCTTGTCCCCTTCCCTACCTGAGGGAGGAGAAGCTGCTCATCAAGGAGAGCTGGACAATCTGGGCTGGAGTCTCCACTTGAGGGTGGAACCCCTGTGCACAGGATCCAGGCAAATAATCACTCGGTACACCAAGACTTCTGTCTTTCTCTGTTTAAATCCATAGAAAATGAGCCAGGGCCCAGATAAAATTTTTCTTCTGATTGCTGTTCAATAGGAAATATATTTTGGGAAAGGAAAGCTATTTTTAAGGATTACTTTTATTGGTGTATTGATTCCAGACCAGAAATGGGTCAGCTCTCCTCCAGAGCTGCTAAAGGTATTTTTGAGAAGTACTTAAATAAGTGCAAAGTCACTAATTTGCCACTTGGAGTCCTGACTCACTGATATGCTCTGCCGAGGATAAGAGATGATTTTGTTCTTAGCCTATTTTGCTGTCAGCCTATTTTTCATTCACTGAGAATCTCTGACCTCTCCATCCCAGGTTAGGTAGTCAGGAGCCCCAGTGGGATTCTCAGACTCAATCTGCAGTTATTTTAAGCAATTAAATTACATAAGCAATGCCCTTTATTGAATTCCTTCTTAAGGCCAGTCTCACACAGGACATCCTTAAAATTGCTGCCATGAGCATGTGAGCAGCTTTTACAAATTGGTCTTTTATGATTAGGGCTCCGGAGAGAAGGAGAGGCAGGTCATCTGGCCTCTACTCCTACAGAGCGCTGGAAGCAACACTCTTAACACTGAGGAAATGACAGAGGGAACATCCTGCTTTAGTTACAAGAAACAAATTCAACTCAGACTGGTTTAAGCATGGAAGGACATGTATTGGCTCACATACCTTATGTCCAGTGACGGAGCTTTATGCACAGCTAGTCCAGAGCTCAAGAGAAATGATCAAAACTCAGTTTCTTTTTTTTTTAGTTCTGCTTTGCTTTGTGTTCACTTTACTCCAGGTCAGACCTTCTTCATGTAACATCCACTGGCAACTCCAGACAACGTCCCTTCAGTTTAAATCCTTTTCTTGCCAAGATTATAACTTGAACCTTATTGAATTGATTTAGGCCAAATGGTATTTAGGCTCGACTTCATGGCTAAGGGTGTGCAGCACTCTGATTAGGTGATCTAAAGTCACATGCACAGTCTTAGAGTCAGAATTATCCACTGAAATACATAAACTGTGATAGGAAGAAGTGGCTCTCTAAGGAAAATAAGTGACTGGTCTTCAGAAGAAAATCAGTGGAAGCTACTTGATTAGACAAAACAAATGATGATTGTGAGTCCCTTACTGGACTTCTGGCTTTGGGGGAGCAGCTGCTATCCCCTCACACCCCCAAATTTCATGAAGACTCTAAAATATGGCCAAAAGATGAGAAGCAGAAAAACAAACTACCACGGAACCACTTGCTTGTCCTGCCAGAGAATCCAGTGTGCAGGTAGCCAAGAATACAGCAAAAGTTTGATAGCTCTGTATATCACATAATCTCAACAAGAGAAGAATTCTATCATTTACCAAGTACCTACCATATGCCAGGTGCTGTGCCAAGATGCTACACACACACACACACACACACACACACACACACGGAGCAGATATTGCTAATCTACACATACTATTTAGACTCATTGAGTAGGGGGCAGTGAAATAAATAAAAATTTTAGAGATACAGTAGTGGTTAAAAAAAAGCTTCCTAAGGGTAGAAAATATATTTTGTTCACTCCTGTATTCTTATTTCATTTAACTGAGCACAGGATCTGGCACATAGTGGAGACACAAATGTTGGATGAACTAATAAATGCCCTACTAACATCTATTCAGTTCTTAACATATTCTAGGCACTATGTAAAGTATTTTTTGAACCCTAGCTAATTTAATCTTCACAAAACCTTATGAAAAAGTTATAGTTTTTTAATGAAAAATGTTTTAATTTTTCAATTATAGCTGGCATATGATATTATATTCAAGTGTACAACATAGTGATTAGACATTTATTTTTTATTTTTTAAAATTAATTAATTAATTTATTTATTTATTATGGTGACACTGGTTAATGAAATCCAATAAGTTTCAGCTGTATACTTTAACAGTAAGGCATATATATATTTACATTGTGTATTCACATCCCATACTTAGATTTCTTTCTGTCACCACATATTTGACCACTTTTATCCCATCTACATCCCTCATCCTTCCCCATCCCCTACACTCTGGTAACCACTAGCCTATAGTCCATATCCATGAGTCTCTGTTAGTTTCTCCTGTTCATTTGTTGCTTTTAGGTTTATATTCCACATGTAAGTGATATCATGTGGTTTTGAACTTTTTCTGTCTGGCTTATTTTGCTTAGCATGATTATCTCGACATCCATGTTCATTATTGCAAGTGGCAGTATTTCAT
>NW_006440638.1:16735636-16743329 GCF_000325575.1 Pteropus alecto | reverse complement strand
TAGCTGTTCCAATTTGCAGTCCCGCCAGCAGTGTATGAGGTTTCCTTTTTCTCCGCATCCTCTCCAGCATTTGTTATTACTTGTCCTGTTGATTGTAGCTATTCCAACAGGTGTGAGATGGTATCTCATTGTGATTTTGATTTGCATTTCCCTAATAGCTAGCGATGTTGAACATCTTTTCATATATTTGTCGGCCATTTGTACGTCTTGTAGGGAGAAGTGTCTGTTCAGATCCTCTGCCCAGTTTTTGATTGGATTGATTTGTTGTTGTTGTTGTTGTTGTTATTGAGTTGTATGAGTTCTTTATGTATTTTGGACATTAGGCCCTTATCGGAGGCGTTGCTTATAAATATATTTTCCCATTCAAATGGTTTTCTCTCTACCTTGTTGATGGTTTCTTTTGCTGAGCAGAAGCTTTTTAGTTTGATGTAGTCCCATTCGTTTATTTTTGCTTTTACTTTCCTTGCCTTTGAGGTCAGATTAATAAAATCCTCTTTAAGTCCAAGTCTTTAAATTTAGTTCCTATGTGTTCTTCTATGCATTTTATTGTTTCAGGTCTTATATTCAGGTTCTTAACCCATTTTGAGTTAATTTTGGTGTTTGGCAGTAGACAAAGGTCTAGTTTCATTCTTTTGCAGGTGGTTTTCCAGTTTTCCCAGCACTATTTATTGAAGAGGCTTTCTTTCTCCACTGTATGATTTTGGCTTTTTTTGTCGAAAATTATTTGCCCATATAAATATGGGTTTAGTTCTGGACTCTTGATTCTGTTCCACTGGTCTGTGTGTCTGTTTTGCTGCCAATACCATGCCTTGTCTTCTAAATTGCTGATTTGATCCTCTGCTTTATCTAATTTATTGTTGATTTCTTCTAGGGTATTCTTCATTTTGGTTATTTTAGTCTTTATTCCTGACTCTTTCTTCTGTTTTCTGTCTCCACTTTTATGTTTTCTATTTCTTTGTTAAAGTTCTCCCCTTTCCCTAAGTTCATTGAGCATCCTTATAATCAATGTTTTGAACTCTGCATCTGGTAGATTGCTTGTCTCTATTTTGTTTAGTTCTTTTTCTGGAGCTTTGTTTTGTTCTTTTCATTTAGAACATTTTTTCTTTGTCTCTCCATTTTGTTTTCCTCCGTGCATTTATTTCTATGTATTAGGTAAGGCTGCTATGTCTCTTAGTCTTAGTAGAGTGGCCTTATGTAGTAGGTAGATGTCCTGTGGAGCCCAGTGTCTCAGTCTCCCTGGTCACCTGAACCGGGTGCTCCAGGTGTGTCCCTTGTGTGGGTTGTGTGTGCCTTTCTGTTGTAGTTGAGCCTTGGTTGCTATTTGCACATCAGTGAGAGGGATTGATCCTCGAGTTGATTCATTGTGAGGACTAGCTGGAGATTACAGTGGAGGAGCTAGTGTGCAGGGGCTGACCCCATGGAACAAGATTTGCTTTAGCGGGACTCTGGTGCTTGCACAATCTGGCCCTTGGATACATTGTCTTTAGATGTGCCTCCAAGTGGTGGTGTACTGGCTAAGTCTAAAATCAGTTACTGGGCACGTTGGCACCAGGGCCTCCTGCGAGGGGTCCTACCACAAGCCAAGTTCAGTTATAGCCTATGCCCTGCCTGGGGCCATCTGGCATGAGCCATCAAGCAAGCTGCAGATGGCCACCACCCATGCTGGGCTTGGAGGTGACTTGAGAGGCCGAGCTATGAACTGAGGCTGGTTGCCAATAGTATCAGGGTTGGGGATACTCAGTAAGAGGTACGGGGCAAGCAGAGGCCAGATGTTGCCTGTTTGGATTTTGTGAAACTTTGAGAGATTTTAGGAAAGCCTACATTATAAACCAAGACAAGTTATTTGTATCAAATAACCACTGGAAGCAGCTCGGGGAGACCTGCTTTTTAGGTGTGACAGGTTCTCAGGGAATCACCAGGGCTGAGCTCAATAAAAAAACAGTTCTTCTGCCAGCACTTCTGTCTGGGAAAAGCTGCCTCTCAAGTTCTCACTTTGAAGCCGGACAATTCAGTTTTTCTCTGTATATTCCTGACACCTTTCAAGCTGCTGCCCTAGTGAGTCCCTGCATAGGCCCAGCAATTAAGTCCCTGCTTAGGCCCTTTAAGAGGAATGACTGGGACTCCAGCAGCCCTCCATCTCACTTAGCCACAATCTCTGCTGGTTTTCAAATGCAGAAGTTGTGGGGACTTTTCTTTTTGGCACTGGTGTTCCAGGTTGGAGAGCCCGGTGTGGGACTGGGACTCCTGCTCCTCAGGGGGGACCTCCTCAGCCAATATATTCCTCTTGATTTTTACACATCACATCACATCACATCACATCACATCAGTGTGTGACCAGCCCATTCCATATTTCTGCCCCTCCTACCAGTCTCGATGTGCCTTCTTCAATATGTCATTAATTGTGGACTTCTGTTCAGCTAGACTTCAGGTGATTCTCAATGATGGTTGTTTTGTAGTTTACTTGTAATTTTGATATGATCATGAGTGAAGGCAAGCACAGCATCTACCTACTCTACATCTTGATTGGAAGTTCAGTAGTTATAGTTTTTAATATCTATTATATAAATGAGGAAACTGAGGCACAGAGAGATTATACAAGTAATACATGGAAAAGCTGGGATTCAAACTAATTCTTAGGAATGTGAGCATGAAAATCAGGATCTAGCTCTCCATCTCACAATTTTGACAAATCATATTGGGCAGTAGAGAGATAGTCTATATCTGTGCTGTCCAATATGTTACTGGCCATGTGTGATTTTTTAAATTAAAATTAATTGAAATTAAACTAAGTTAAAATTTAGTTTCTCAGTTATACTAGGTACATTTTAGGTGCTCAGTAGCCCCATGTGGGGCTATTGCAGATATGGAACAATTTCATTCTCACAGAAAATTCTATTGGGTGGCAAAAGTAGATGAATTCTAAAAGTAATTTCCAATCTTTATATGGAAAGTGGGAACTGACGTTTTGATGGAGCATCCCTATTCACCATGCTGGCTGCCCTTCCCTATTCACTCTGCTTGCTTATCGGGATGGGCAGCCATGCCCTTCCATGCCTCCTCCCCTTACAGATTGACTGCTCTGGGCATCTTTACAGTCACACCAGGCAAGAATCAATATCTCATAACTGCCATCCTTTCCCCACATTATACTTGAAGTTTTAAGGCAGGAAATCTGGCTACATTATTGGCAGAAAACTCTGCCAAAGGCAGAGCTTAACATACATCTCTGATTTTGATATCCTACAAGATATCACCTATGTGGTGAAAAGCCTAACCTTTGGAGACACACAGACCTGGACTCGAATCTCAAGTCATCACATACCTATGCCAACACCTCAGATAATTTGCTTGAGCCTTTGATCTTTATCTGTAAAATGGAGTTAAAATGATATTAACCACTTACCTCAAATCAGCATTGATGTCCTTGACATAGAATCTGGTAGCCAAAAATTGGCAGCTGCTGAAGTCACTATGATGATGATTGCATAACTCAGATGACACATAGTTCTCCAGCCTGTGGCATTAACCTTCTGTTTAAAACCAACAAGAACATACTCTGAGCCAACTCTCAATAGACCATGATCTCCTCCCTAGGTAATTTCTTGGACATATGGAAATCTGTCTTGGAGACTTCTTGGTGCCCCTCTTTGCTCTGAACTACATCTTCAGAGCAACATGAGTCAATTTTGTCATCTTGAAATGTATTTCTCTCTTGGTTTTATTCACTTCAATCATGGTCACAGGCCATTCTCTAAGCCCTTCAAAACACAGTGATGACCAGTTTGTGGCATTTAACAGATTTCAGGAAGAGAATTACAAAGCAGAAAAAGAAAACTTAATATTGGATAATAACTATTACTATTTGTAGTGTCTGTAAATTGTGTAATTCCAGAAGGATCTCCCAACTCTCTAATCTATCACCATGTTACAAGGGCCATACAACTTCCCTCATATGAGAATTATTTTGACCATGACCTTCTTACCCTAAGAAAGTCTGAGATGCCCCTTACATCAAAGCTGATATAGAATGATCTAGTCCCTGACCACCCAAATGTAATTTGGCTTCTGTACTTGTCCTAAAATGACTGATTCAGACAAATAATCTCTACTTCTTGATTTTGAGGGTAGTAAGTAGAAATCAAGATTACATGGAAGCTAGTGAAAGGCCAGAGCAAGGGAATATATTTGCTGATTTCTTAACTCTCCCAAACCCACACACTTCATCTCAGAGTGGATTGAAGGAAATTTCTCTAATTATGTCTGGCCCTATTTTTGCTCTTTGATCTCCTGGTTTGCTTTGAGATGCAGAAAAATCAGGAGTAAATGTGACATTCATGCTATAGCCTGTGTAGGTGCCCAGGGGCCCTTAGCACTTGGCTTCCAATCCAATAGCAAGCTGGATCTCATGTTCTGACTCCTTTTCTGAAGTCTTTATTCTAGCATTGAGGCCTCTATTTATCTCTCAGAGATAGGACAAATGGGCCTTAGTGAGAACGGAGGGCTCAGGAGAGGAAAAAAAGCAGCTACTGAATTTAAGAAAATGCTTAAGTGGCCTTAGAGGAAAGCTTGAACTTCCTTAAGGAATTATCACCTTTGAATGGAATGTCACAAATAACAGCTCTCTTTTATTGAGATCTCACTATACACCAGGCACTGTACTTGCACTTTTGAAGGTATGATCGTATCTCATTCTTAAATTAGTGGTAAAAGTAGGTTTATTATCCTCTTTTTAGAAGCTGAAGCTCAGGGGACGTGTAATGAGATCAAGATTGCTCATTAGTAACTGGGAGTACCACAGTCAGAGACTGGATGACTCCAGTCTGTGTTCTAAATCTCTATCCTTATACTGGCTTAACTGTTCTTTCAGGTATATTATTTCATTGACCATAGTGAAGTAAAGAGAGCAAGGAACAGTATTAGTCCCATTTTACACAAAAGAAATCAAAACTCACAGTTTCTATGTGCTCAATGTTACCTAGGTCTCCTGAGTTCTAGTCCAAATATTTTCTGTCATGTTGAGCAGAAGTGGTTGAGCTAAAATTCTGGCTTCTGTAATAAAAATTCTTCTCCATCAGGCATTTGAAAAGACCACAGGGGGCCAATCTGTTTTCATAGCCATCTCTGTGCCGAGGCTTCTGTTGAGGTATAACATTAATAATCATAAAGGAATTGATATTCATTATAAGAAATCTAATATATTAAATGAGCTCCAATGTAAGAGAATGACCTCCCCTTTCCCTAGTGAGTCTTTCTGAAGTCAGAGTGCTACATCGCCCTGCAGATACAAATGAATTTCCTTTTGTTATTTGTATTGCCCCTAGTTATTTATAAAACAGCCACTATTTTCAGACTGCAACAGTCCCTACCCCACCCCCAAAAGGGTCCAGTCTTATTTTTTTTTTATGCATTTAGGTACCTTGATTCTTCAAAATAGGAATAATTAGTGATGGGTAAATCTTAGCATTCCAAGGGAACGCTAAGGTACTATAGCACCCTAGCTAAGGTACTATTAGAAAATTCTTTTCCTACTCCCTTTAAGAAGTTGTCATAGTGATGAGAATGGACCATGAAGGAGAAGGGCCTACTGAAGTTTATTATATTTTATTTTATTTTTATCACAATTTGGTTTATAAAATCTCTGTGAAAAGCTCTTTCCACCAAGCTCAGTTGGAAACTTTGGTTGGTCCCATGATATGTAGGGTA
Source organism: Pteropus alecto (assembly GCF_000325575.1). Lineage (NCBI taxonomy): Eukaryota > Metazoa > Chordata > Mammalia > Chiroptera > Pteropodidae > Pteropus > Pteropus alecto. Next base: position 16,737,626 of record NW_006440638.1, on the reverse strand, counting down.
TTTGCACCAATAACTTCATTTTGGATTTTGCTAATCATTGTCTTTTTATGTTACTATATTACCCTCAAGGGGTCCCAATTATTAAAAGAAGAAAAATGAATACTTGTAGTGACAATTGCTTCTACATCTGTATTGAAAAGTATGTTGCTTCTTTGAGCCAATAATCTCATTGTGGGGTATGCCTCTAACAGATATAAAGCATCTATGTATATCTATTGATATAAAAATGGCTATATCTAATATATAAATAGATATAGATGGATATTGATATTTATTGTAACATTTTTGGAGTGGAAAACAAAAGCAGAGACAAAGTCCATCAATAGAGAACTGGTTGATTACATTATGACACATTTATACCATGAAGTACAAATAGCTGTAAACAAAAATCAAATTAGATATGTATGTATTGGTCTGGATAAATGTTTATGTTATAATTGTCAAATGAAAAAAAAAACAACTTCAGAGTAGTAGAGTGAGGGATAAAATTCCATTTTTGTAAAATATTGTGTCAAATTTATTTGTAAACATTTTTTTTTTTCGTGTATGAATGAGCATAGATACCACATGGAATGATAACCACTAACCTATTAACATTGTATTGATTACCTGGAGAATTTGAGGAAGGATGCTTTGAAGGAAAGGCACATTATTAACTTTTGTTTGACTTATGATAAGTCCAATTATGCACCACATAATAATGTTTTGGTCAACTACAGACCACATATACAATGGTAGCCCCATAAGATTATAATGGAACTGAAAAATTCCCATCGCCTAGTGATCTCCTAGCTGTCACAACGTCGCATCACAACATCATAGCACAACACATGTCAGAACATCATAATGCAGCACAATACTCACGTGTTTGTGGTGATGCTGGTGTAAACAAACTTATTGCACTACAGTACTTGAAAATATAATAAATGACTATGTTACTGGTTTATGTATAACTATATTATACTTTTAATCATTGTTTTAGAATGTACTCTTTCAACTTATAAAAAATAAAAAGTTTGCTGTAAAACAGTGAGTGTTACACTGGCAGCAACCTCATACATCTCATATTTATGTCTTTTGATTGTATCATTTTCTCTTGTGCTTGATTCAGTCTGATATTGTTTTTAAAATTTAGTGTAGGGGACCTTTAGAAACATGGTGGAGTGAGAGACATCCTCAGATTTCTCCCCTTGAAACAACATAAGCTGAACACCTAAAACTCAACAAAAACACCCAAACTGCACACCAGCATGTCTGAGTGTGAGATCTGTGCATAAGAGCTATCACAAGTCAGAACCCTGGGTGTCAGGCGGTGGACTGGGAGAAATAAAGAGGCTGCCTTTCAAGCTGCCAGAATTCCCTGTAGGAGGAGGGAGAGTGGAGAAGGAGCAATGAGATGCCTGAACAGCCCTGTCTGGGAAAACTGTGAGCTCCCCGTGGTCAGTGGCAGGGCCCAGTCATCAAAGCAGAAGGCAGAAAAGTGGGACAGCAGGAAAATAACATTTGACTTTTACCGTCCGCAGTTGCAAACCTGAGGCTGAGCCACAGCCCTCAACCCACAACCCAGAAGGCTCCTCCCCCTCTATCCTCCGAGACTGAACACCACAGAGCTGCAAGGGAATCTAAGCAAACACTACCGAAACTGTTGCTGACACTGACAGGGACTGAGACTGAGGGTACCGCTAGTGAGCATGATTAAATATCTACAAGAAAATAAAAAGGCTTTACTAAGGCTTTATATAAAGCAGGTATCCAAGAGGCTTAGATGCCACCTACTGGAAACCAGAAGAAAAGCTCCTTCTTTGCAGCAGGCAAAAGAGAGACCTTTATAAAATAAATCTTCTTTCTGGAAAATAAAGCAGAATACATTTCCATTAATGCCCAGACAGAGATATAGTCCATTAAACACCATGAACAACCAAGGTGACAAGGCAGCTCAGAAAGAAAGAGAAAAATCTCCAGAAAATAAGCTTACAGACATAGAAAGACG
>NW_006440638.1:16731486-16732693 GCF_000325575.1 Pteropus alecto | reverse complement strand
AATCATTGGTTGCATTTTTATAGAACAATAATGAACTATCAGAAAAGAAACCAAGAAAACAATCCCATTTACAATTGCATCAAAAAATAAAATAAAATACCTAGGAATAAATTTAACAAAACAAGTGAAGGACCTATATAATGAAAATTACAAGACTCTATTAAAAGAAATCGAAGAAGATACAAAGAAATGGAAAGATATTCCATGTTCTTGGATTGGAAGAATCAACAGAGTTAAAATGAACATATTACCTAAAGCATTATACAGATTTAATGCAATCCCCATCAAAACCCCATCGGCATTTTTTAAAGAAATGGAATAAAACATCATCAGATTTGCATGGAAACACAAAAGACCCCAAATTGCCAAAGCCATCTTGAGAAAAAAGAACGAGGCTGGAGGCATTACTCTACCTGACTTCAAATTATACTACAAAGCGACAGTAATCAAAATGGCATGGTATTGGCAGCAAAACAGACATACGGACCAGTGGAACAGAATCGAGAGTTCAGACGTAAAACCATATTTATATGGGCAAATAATTTTAGACAAAAAGAAAGCCAAAATCATACAGTGGAGAAAGAAATCCTCTTCAATAAGTGGTGCTGGGAAAACTGGAAAGTCACCAGCAAAAGAATGAAACTAGATCGTTGTCTATTGCCACACACCAAAATTAACTCAAAATGTATTAAGAACCTGAATATAAGACCCGAAATAATAAAATGCATAGAAGAACATATTGGAATTAAACCCAAGGACCTTGGACTTAAAGAAGTTTTTATGAGTTTGACCTCAAAAGCAAGGGATGTGGAAGCTAAAATAAATGAATGGGAATACATCAAACAAGAAGCTTCTTATCAGCAAAAGAAACCATCCACTAGGTAGAGAGACAACCATCCAAATGGGAAACTATATTTGTAAGCAATGCCTATGATTCTAATCTAATATCCAAATTATACAAAGAGCTCATACATATCAATAACAACAAAAAATCAAATAATCCAGTCAAAAAATGGGCAGAGGACCTGAACCTTCTCCCTACCCTAGAGGACATACAAATGACCAACAAACATGAAGAGATGCTCAGCATCACTAACTATTAGGGAAATGCAAATCAAAACCACGAGATACCATCTAAAACCTGTTAGAATAGCTATAATCAACTGGGCGAGTAATAACAAATGCTGGAGAGGATACAGATAAAAAG
>NW_006440638.1:16727113-16731302 GCF_000325575.1 Pteropus alecto | reverse complement strand
AAAAAAAAAAAGATGCCCACATTTACTACTTTTATTTAACATAGTATTTTTAAATGTGGAACATATATACAATGGAATATTACCCAGCCATAAGAAAAGATGAAACACTGCCATTTGCAACAACATGGATGGACCTCGAGACAATCATGCTAAGCAAAATGAGGTAGACAGAAAAAGTTGAAAATCTCATGATATCACTTATATGTGGGATGTAAACCTAAAAACAATAAATGAACAGGACAAAAAAACAGAGGCTCTTGGACATGGACTATAGACTAGTGGTTACCTGAAGGTAAGGAGTCGGGGAGGATGGTGTATGTAGATGGTTAAAGGGAGTGAAATATAGAGGTAGGGGCAGGGTGAAGTGGGTAAAGGGGATCAAATATATGGTAGCTGAAGGAAACTGGACTTTGGGTGGTGAATACACAATAGAATATACAGATGTCAGATTATAATGTACACCTGAAAATTATGTAATTGTATTAACCAATATTACCCCAACGAACTTAATTTTTAAAAAATTTAGTGTACCCTAAGTGTACATTTTTTATAAACTCTACCGCAGAGTATGAGAATGTCCTAGGCCTTTGCATTCACTCACCCATCATGCATCGACTCATTCAGTGCAATTTCTAGCCCTATAAGATCCATTCATGAAAAGTGCCCCATATAGGTATATCATCTTTTATCTTTTATACTGTATTTTTATTGTACCTTTTCTGGTCTTAGATATGCTTTCATACATAAATACTTACCATTGCATTACAATTGCTTATAGTATTCAGTACAGTAACATGCTGTATGGGTTTGTAGCTTAGGAGCAATAGGCAATACCATATAACCTAGGTGAGTAGTAGGCTATAACATCTAAGTTTGTGTGAGTACACTCTATAATGTTCTCACAATGACAAAATCACTTAACTATACATTTCTCAGAATGTATTCCAGTCATTTAGTAACTCATTACTGTACCTATTACAATTACACCATTTAAAAAATCTAATAAAATGAAGTCAATAACAAAGAGGAGGGCAGGTACTTTAAGGCAACAACCGTGCCTGAATGTCATTCTTGTTCGGAGTTATCTGGGAAGCTGGCACGGGTTCTGCTAAGATTCTTCTGATATTTAGAACCAGCATTTTATGACCAGAAATAATAAATAATAATAAATAATTTATGACCAGATGACAACTCATTCTCTCCCTTTTCTTTCTCCCCAAGAAAAGGGAGAGAATGAGTTGTCATCTGCCAAAGTTCTCCTTCATGATGGCTTTTTCAGTGAGACCATGAGAATGACTATTCTCTAATGAGGACAAAATAGACAAATCTATTACTTTTTTCCTTCTTAGAAAACATTATATAACTGTGGGAGTGTTTCCCAAACTGAGGATTCCTGGAAAAAGAACACTGTTTAAGCATTTTGAGTGGGAGAAGAAATGTTGGCGTATTAAATTAAGCCCCTGGCAGTAACCATTTTTAACAGATCTGTTATTTCTCCCTCCCTCTCTACTTCTCTTCCTTCCTTTCTTCTTCTTTTTCTTCTCTCCTCTTTTCCTCCTTTTTTCTCTTTCTTATTTTCTTTCCTTCTTTATTTTTTAAAAAATATTTTATTTATTAATACTTTGAACTAAGATAATATTAAATTAATTGACTCAATTCTTTGGCTTTCAGGTAAAGAAGTGAGCAATTTAATCTTTAAATTATATTCTTCATTGCTTTATAGTAAAATATATATTACAAAGAAAGTCACAGAATATTCTCTACTACATTACATTTAAAATCAAAAGCCCATTTGAATGTCTATCACCTGTTGGAACTTATATACTTTCCTCAGTTTATGCTGCATTCAGCTTGCATCATAGTTTTTTGTTACATCTCACATTTTGGGGAATCATATACATTTCAGCAAATAAGTTACCTCTGTTAGTCAGTTTATTAGACACTTTTCCTAAAAACTGTTAATCGCTCTTGAAGTGAGAAGAATCATATATATACATGGATTCAACTAGCACATAGTAAATAACTAGTTGATGTTAAAGAATAGACTTCTCTGAAGATAGTATCAATAGTCCTGGATGCTTTTTGGACTTTTCCCAGTTGTGAGGGCTTTTTGTGTCTTTCTTCCTCTCTCTCGAAGAGTTAGAATGTGGCTGGTAATTTTTTTTTCTTTTGCCCTCTAAATTGGACACCATAGTAGTTTTCTGACTTTTGAAATCTCTATATCTAAGGTTAGGGGCTTCCCAGTCTTTTTTTTTTTTTTTTTTTTAAGAAAGTTTAGTCTTTCTCTCTATGGGGCATGTATATTTACATAATATAAACAGTTTTTATAATCGTTGATTCTTGAAACTGGGCACAATACTTATGGATTAAGCAATATCCTCGAATGCCAAAGCGTTCGGCAGCCCAAACTGGAATATTTTCCATGTTCGTGGGCAAGTGTTCTATACCCTGAGGTATCAAGCACTAACAATAAAAAAACAAACTTTCTGGAGGAGCCCTCTGTGGGCAAAGTCCTTGAATGGGAGCCAAGGTCACATTTGCCTGCTTGCTTCTTCCTCCTTTCTCATCATCTCACTGCTTGTCAAAGGATGAAGGTTGCTATGGTGATAGAGGAAGAGAAAACTGAATTGGGAAACCATTGAAGAAATATTACAGTGGGCTATAAAGGGCATTTTAAATAACCTTTTTATTTTTATAATTATTTTAGATGTGCAGGAAAGTTGTGAAGATAATTACAAGGAGTTCCCATAGACCCCTCACTCATTTTCCCCATTGTATATTACCATGGTGCATTTGTCAAAATTGAGAAACTGACATTGACACATTATTATTAAATAAGCCCCAGACTTTATTTGCTTTTCGCTAGTTTTTCCATTAATGTCCTCTTTCTGTTCCAGGATCCAATTTAGGGATCTATAGTGCATTTAGTTATTTGGTCTCCTAAATCTCTGGTGTGCCCCCAAGTGTTCTGCATCCTGCGACAGTTTCTCAGTCTTTATTTTAGAAAGAATTCTAATCTACTCAGAATTTTATCAAAGTTTTAGCTTTGACTAGGCTTGAAGTTTTGCATTATTGCTCTTTTTTGTGGCTCCCATGAGAACAAAATATTTCTTAGGACTCCGATGACTTGGGAAAGAATATTTCTGGTTTTGTCCTCTTCATATTAATACTTTTACTGCAAGAGGTCATAACCACCAAGAAGGGCATATTTCTGGCTGTTGACATTTTCCTTCTGCTAGACACATAATCTTAGTTCTGGTTTAATTTATTTTATAAGTAATTTAAACCTCCAATTCCAAAATATTCAAATAGTTTTACATCACCATGACAGATTTTGTGAAATAGGTTTTTTCCTTCTCTCCAACCTTCAGTATTCTACAAATAGATAGCAGTTTCCTTTTGCAAGTTTCTTTAAACAATCTGTTTGGTGCCACTCCACCAGCTCCACACACCAATCTGCTTTCTGAGTTCCAGCTATTTAAGTGCTGAAGTCCTTGCCGAAGCAGAATGTCCATAATCAATCTTGCTGCTTAATTTTTGTCACCACTTCTCCATAAAATTTGTTTTGAATTTTAAATTGAACACTTATTTTGGAAAGCTTTCTGTTTTATCCTCTATACATTAAGTGAGAGTATACATTTTGGAGGCAAAGAGATTTGAACTCAAATTTCAGCTCAGCCACCCACTGTAAGATCTCAAGCAAGTTTCTTACCTTCTCTGAGTCCCCATTTTCTCATCTGTAAAATGGGGAAGATAGCTTCTCTCTTAGATTTGATTTTCAAAGCCTTTAATATTTTCTGCGTTGTTCTCCTTGTAGCTATTTGCTAGTACTTCAAAGTTAGCCAGGAATAAAACAATCTAAAAATAGAAATGAGCTTCTTTTGCTTCTCTTTCTCCTTTTATCATCCTCAAATACCTGGAGAATAAAAATAAAGGGGTAGAGGTAGAAAAGATGAATGACTGTGAGCCAAGTGTTTGCACGTGATGTCTTCAAATGGACATCCGGAAAGAGTCTGTGGCTACTGCACTGGTAGGTAGATAGAAGGAGCATTTTGAAGTTAATTTAAGGGTGGGAGGAATTATCAACAGATCTGCTCTATCTGCAGAAGTGTGTTTCAAGTTTGTATCCACCACCACTGGGTTAGACTTGGCAGTGAAGTCTGGTCCCTGTGTTTGGATACCTACAGTG
>NW_006440638.1:16675024-16727091 GCF_000325575.1 Pteropus alecto | reverse complement strand
GGGGCTCCTTTCATCTCTTCATGTCCACAGGACCAATCCAGCCACCTTGTCTGTACTCTGGAACTCCTGCTTTGATAAATAATCCATAAAAATTTACTCGACTCTTTTGCATATCCCCTCATACATCATATTTTAACTAACACATTTTTGGCTATTATTTCTGGTAATTTATAGAAGTAAACTTAAGCTACATATACAGTCTAAAAATATGTTAACTTTTTTATTATTGTTTTTCAATCTAACAATCTACGTTTGTAAAGAATATTTTCACAGCTCTCCTGATTGAGTGTTGAGTCACTACAAGTTTTGTGGAAAGTAACAGAGAGGACTCTTTGGGTACCCCACTCCAGATATGTTATCGAATGCTCTGTACTTTAAAGTATTAGTTTGGTTGTGTGATTTAACATATATTTAATGGGTACTTATTCTGTGGCAAGCAGAAAAAGGGTAGTGCTGGTGTGTTGATTAAAGAAATAACTATGGAAAGCACTTAGCACAGTACCTGCTATATGTTTAATGCTAAAAAATTTTGTATTCTTTCCCCTTCTCCCTTGCCAACACTCATTGATCTATTGATCAGAGTGGTTAACAGTGTCCAATACAGTGGTTCTCTGTATTTCTAGAATGACTCAAAGAAGAAATGCTGAAATATTCATGTTATTTCTCTTTCCAACTCTCTGCCATTTAGAGAAAATATACGAAGTCAAGAAAGCCAGGGATTAAGAGGGCAGGTGCTGATGTCGGACTACTTTTCGAATCCCATTCTGCTCCTTACTATGAGTCCACCTTGGTCAAATTACTCAATATTTCTCAGCTTCAGTTTCCTCATCTATGAAACTTAGATTACAACAGTAACTACATAAAGAGATGATAATTAAATAAAATGATACATATAGAACCTTTAGCATAGTGACTGACATAAAAATAAGAACTCAATAAATGGTAAGTATTGTTATCATTGGTATAAACATTATATTTTGGAAAATAGTTACAAATTATTTCATTAAATCATAATAGAATAAACAAAGGGGAGTGTACAAAACTTTAGGCTTTCATAAGAGTTAGTTATCGTTCCAATTATTCTGTTTTCAAAGTAGCTACACAAATCTGTTTTACTGCTATATTCCATAGGAGAATCTCAACATGCTGGATGATGCTATCTGCTCCTGGGGTCACCATCCTACTAATTGTTTAAACAGCTTATCATCTAAAGAGAGTGAAAGAATTGGTGAGGGATATTTGTCTTTCTGGTCAAACAGTGTATTTCTAAAATATTTCTACCTTGGGTATAGAAATAGCAACAGTTGCTTACTCCCATTGAAATGGAAATATTATCCATAAATAGAATGTTATTATTGTCTAATTGGAATATTTGATGAATGAGTGGCGAAAGTAGAAGAGAGAAAGAAAAGTGGTGCTAATAATAAATTATTCAAAGGCTAAATTTCAAAGATTAATTTGGTGGCGATTTGTAGGATAGATTAGGAGGGGGAAAATCTCTAGAGGAAAATTGTTAAGGTAATTATTTGTAATCTAATCTGATTTCCTTTTCTTGAGGGAGCCACCGAACTGGTAAACTGTGGATTTTAGGCAATTAATTAATATCCTGCCTTAATGCTTAAAGTGGCTTAAGACTTGCAATATTGATCTCGTTAGAAACCTTGGGTTTTATTGTAATCTAATCTATTGCATTCATTTATTTATTTATTCATTCATCTATCCCATGCATATTTATTGATGTTCTCCTGGTGCCAGGCACTTCATTGTTGTTGAATATATAGTTGTTGGTAATGTGATCATGACCCTTGGCCCTGTTGAGCCATTTCTAGCTGATCAGAAATTCTGTGTACCATTTTGTCCTTTCTTGAGTTTAAGCTAAACACATTACACATTGTGAAATTTTTGTAAACAAACTTCTTTGGTTGCAAACACTGATATGATTCTAATCATCTGGATGTGGCAATCTTTTGGTGAGAAATAGATTATCCCAGGAAGATGCTTCTCATATTAGAAGCTACATAGAAGAATCTTGTCTCAGGAGGCAACCAATCGTCATGACTAATGTTGTCAAATAGCTAAGGTTAGACTGGCATTAAGAACCCAATTAAATGTGATTAAATAAGCCAAGATAACTAGATACAATACTGCAAAAACTCATTTAACTTGTCCCATTTCAAACTAGTAAATGTTGACATTTTGAATAATATTTTAATCATATAAGCAGAGGTTCTTTTCTAGTGTAACACACCAGGATAGTTAATACAAAAAGACTAATGAACAACTTGGTGAATTTGACTTACCTCATTGAGCCAAAGGTGTCAGAGGAAAGGTAGAAAATGAATAAATTACTAGCATAAGGGAATATTGTCAGTGTGGCACCTATAGCTGTAGATAACATTCAGCGAACACTATGAGCCAAGCACCATGCTGAGGGCTTTATGTACATTCTCTTGTTAAATCCCTAAGAAAACTCTTTAATATAATATTTTATGTAACAGATGATAGATTTTAAGTTTAGAGAGTTAGAGTAATGTATCCAAAGTCACACAGTTTGTAAGCGGGTCAGCAGGGATTTAAATCCAAGTTAGTGTGGCTACTGAGACTTTGCCAAAGTATTGTGTACTGCTTTCCTCTGTGGTCTTCCTTTTTCAAAAATCTTCTTCTAGGCATAGCCAGTGGATTAAAAAATTTCCTGACAGCATCTGACACATATTTAACTCTTAGATTCAGAAACATACTCGACCCATGAATGAGAGGGCTCAAGAGAGGTCTGGGATGGCTACAGGGAGGAGGTAAGACTTGAGTCAAGACTTAGAGGATGAGTAGGACTTGAATGAGTGACAGGAAAGAGAATAGCACTGCTCCTGGGAGTTGATATGGGGAGGCACAGAGGCAAAGTCCAGAGCCTGAGCTAGCCATGATTGAAGGTTCATATTGGAGAGTAAAGGCAAATAGCATCAGATTAGCAAGGTGAATACAGAGTCTTGAAGATCTTGCATGCCAGGAAGAGGATATGTATAAAGAAGCAAAAATGAAAATATCTGTAATAGGTTGATTACATTTTTGATCCTCATTAATAGCCTCTTTGTACCCATTGCCTTTGCAATGTTACTTTGTAGCATCTTCTATGATGCTACAAAGAGGTGGAGTCAAGTTCCCCACCCATAAATATGGACTTCCTCGGAGCTTGCTTTGACCAGTAGTGTGTAGAAAACTAAGTTTCTTAGTCTGGGCTTTTCAAGACAGCTTATATGCTTCCACTGGCCCTTTTGGTCTCTAGAATGCCTTGCAAAAGGGCTCAGTCTAGCCTGTTGAAAGAGGAGAGATCAGTGGAGGAGAGGCCATCCTAAACCAGCCAGCCTCTAGCAAACTCTCCAGCTGACCACAGACATATGAGTGAACTTAGTTTATATCAGGTGAGCTTTCTCAGATCAGCAGAACTACCTAGTTGACCCATAGACTTACAAGCACAAATAAATGTTAATTATTGTGCACCAGTGAAGTTTTGGAATTGTTACTCTGCATTATTATGGCAATAGACAACTGATACAGTATAATTCTTTATAGATAAAGATGCAAAACTATAACACCTTTTCATTGTTTTTAGTAGGAACAGTGTAGGAAATTAAAAATTAATTTCCCTTTCCAACCCTCTGCCATTTAAAGAAAATATATGGGGTCAATATAGCCAGGAATTAAGAGGGTAGGTGGTAGTATTAAACAACTTCTAGAATCCTATTTTGAGCTTTGCTATGTAAGTGACCTTGAGCAAGTTACTCAACATTTCTGACCTTCAGGTACCTCATATTTGATAGTGGGATTACAACCTTCTACTCCTTAGAGAGGTGAGGATTAAATAAACTGATAGATGTAGAACCTTTAGCATAGTGACTGACATGCAAATAAATGGTAGGTTTTATTATTATGGTTATCAAGAAGATAATGTTCTGTATCAGTTATTTCACAAGGTCTTAATAGTAGAACAAGCTACTATAAGAAGGTTGTGCAATGTTTAGCTTTTCATAAATCAGCTATCTTTGTCTAAATGTTATATTTTCAAAATAGCTGCATAAATCTATTTCCCACCATACACTGTTTGAGGTTCTCAACATGCTGGTTAATACTAATTGTTCCTGGGATCAACATTCTTCTCCTAATTATTTAAATAGTTTGTCATCAAAAGAGAGTAAAAGGGTAATTACATAGTTTATAAGCAATATTTGTCTTTCTGGTCAAACAGTACATTTCTAAGACATTTATACTATGGGCATAGTAATCACAGTAGTTACTTCCACTGAAGTGAAAATATTACCCATAAGTAGAATGTTATTATTGTCTAATTGGAATACTTGATGAATGAGTGGCGAAAGTAAGAGAAAGAAACGATAGGTGGTATTAATAATAAATTATTAAAAGACTAAATTTCAAGAAGATTAATTTGGAGATGATTTGTAGTATAGCTTAAAAGGAGGAAAATCCCAGGAAATTTTATGAAGGCCATTAGTCTGGAAATTCAGGGAACTATTGTAGGTATAGCATGTCTGAATTGTATCAAATAAATTTGACAAAATTTGTCATAAAATTGAAAATAAAAAAAGGAAAGAAAAAAATGAACAAGATAATAATATAGGTAGGTGGAATGGATTAAACACATGCTTCCAGAAATATCTAATTGCATCTGTGTCAACCTAGAAGTCCATGTATAAATGCATATCTTTAGTATGATTCTGTCTACACTCTTGTCAATGGCTTGTTACTGTACAAATCCATAGGTGACATAAAACTGGGAGATATGCTAAATAGCTTAATAGATGAAGACCATCTAAAAAGATGAAATCAAACATATTTTAAAGGGAGGTAATGGAAAATATATGCGCTTTGGAGTTGGGTAGACCTCAGTCTGAATCTTAGCTTTTTTCTTCTTGTTACTTTAGGCAAGCTATTTAACTTCTTTGAGCTATTGTTTCCTCATCGTCGCAATGGGTACAATACTAGTACCTACTTCATAATGTTGTTACGGGAATACAGTGGAACACTTAGCAGGTAAGAGAGCTCAATAAAATTTTGTGTAAACTAGCATGCATCTGACAACTCAGATTACTGCTCAACCAGTGTCAAGGCTTGATGCTCCTCTCCCCCTACTCTGGAAGTGATAGAGAAGAAGTTGCACTTGGACTCACACGAGCTACCCTTTATAAGGAGGACTTAGTAAAAAAGTTAGGACAAGATAAAGATTATGGGAAAAACACAAAGGAGATCATTATCCCAGCCACTACAAGGATAGAAACAAGAGTAATAAGCCTTTACTTTTATTAAAGAGAGGCAGGTGACCCATATTTCCAGCCAAGCTTTAAATCTTCCAGGTCTGGGTGTCCTTTAGGCTGCTTCCTCTCATCCTGTTTTCTACAGCCTCATTTCAGGAAAATTTCCCAGCTCGGTGAACCTCAGACACAGGTTCTTGGAAGTTCTTCTTTTGCCTCTTCTTACCTGACAGTGTCTATAGGAAAATGGTCTATTGAATGAGATTATTGATAGCGCTTTCAAAGAAAGATAACTACAAATGCAGCTTCCAGGAAAAGAAAAAAAAGAGCCTTCTTATTGGAAGATGTTCAGACATAGAGGTTGGGTGTAGAACTCTACTTTGGAGTTTGTGTCTCAGCTCTACTACCTGTTAGCTAGGTGGCTGGCGATGCTAAAAATTCTCTGTTGGAAGATAATTGACTGTTTAGATGGATGAATCCCTTGCATAATAATAATCACAACTAATATTTGTATAGCAATTGGTATATCCCAAACACTGTTCTAAATGCTTTATATTTGTTAATTTTTGTTATGTTCAAACAATGTCATGGATATAAGCTACGATTGTCTCCATTACAGAACCCATTAGGCAGGGAGTTTAAGCAACTTGCAAAGTTCAAACAGCTAGTACATAGTGGAAGGGCTATTTGAGTTCAGGGAACTCAGTGGCAAAGTCAGTGTGTTTAACCATTGTTCTACTGTTGCTCACAAGATTTTTTATCTTGTTTATCTTTTATCTTACCAGTATTCTACCTGGGAACTCTCGTGAGCTTTGCTCTGACCTTTGATTTATTCTCTTTTAGCTCTAGATGATATTTAACTGTACATCTAATACTAACCTGCTAATAAAGTAGTTTAATTGGATGACATACACACTGTGCAGTCTTATGAAACCAGAACACTAAACATCACAACCAGCCTAGTAGTTACTTTCTAAACATACATTGCACAAGAGCTACATAAAATTCCATCAGGAGTCCCATGCAGGATTCCTTTTTTGTCTTAAGTTGCTTGAAATCTTATTCTTTGGGTAATCAATGGTCCTTCCAAAATATTACTGCATTTGATTCACTGGCACCTCACAACATAGGACAATTCGAATCTCACTGGGTTGAACCATGAGCGATCAATTCTTTAATAACTGTTCTCTAGGTTTCTAGCTATTTCTATGAATACAGTGCACTCCCACAAGTTTCTTAACTAGTAGCAATTTATAGTAATGATATTTTGTTGGGAGAAGGAATGTTACTTCCATGAGCTCTCTGGGAGCTCTAAAATTGGTCATTATCGCCAGACATTGAATCACTATGTGGTTTTTACTCTCAGATTTTCCCAGTAACTTCATCCAAGAAATACAGAATTTGGGTGTAGAAAGAACATGAAACTAGAAAGAGAAATGTCAGGTTTAGTCCCAGCTTTAGCTTTGCACAGATCTGTTCTGTTCAGTGGGTTTGTTTCATCTTCCACAAAACAAGGCATTTGACAAGTTGCGGGTCTTACACACTGGCATTCTTTCATTTATTCAACAAAAATTTACCGTGCACTTCTGAGAGTCAGCTGTGTCCTAGACGAGACAGTCAAATAGGGAAAAAAATATACATAATTTCTTGCCCTCATGGCACTTATATTCTATAGCAAGATTATATTTCCCCTAAGCGGTCCCAGCATTATTTCTGGTCCCACATGTTCTTCCCTCTAACCAAGGTGGAGTCTATTTCTTTCTCTTTGTACCTGGATGGTTTGTGACTGCTTCAACCAATAGAGTGTGGCTGAAGTGATGCTATGTGACTTCCAGGCCAGGTCACATTGCCTGATGCTGTGTTCTTTCTCTCTCTCTCTTTTTTTCTCTCTCTCTCTCTTGCTATCTCTCCCTCTCTCTCTCTTCACCTTTGTGTCTCAGCCACTTGTGCAGTGAGGAAGCACAAACTAATACATGTACAGGGACCACATGAAGAGACCCATACGGAATGTAGTAAGTGCTTTCTAACTCTTGGCTATTATTGCCTTAGCATGAAGTAGACAAAAAGATAATATTTCTAGCAGGAAAATAGAAATATCAGACACAATATAGTGCCTCTCGTCTTACACCAATCTCGCATCTCTGAGAGAGATGAAGAACCAGGATCAGAAAGGTTAATTAACTTGTCCAAGGTCACACAGGTGGCAAGAACAGAATTTTGGTGCAAACTCCAATCTTCCTAGTTCTAGAGGCCCTTCCTAAATTAACAGGACTAGGCCTGTACTTCATCTTACAGGTGTATAATTTCTATACCTTTGTTTGTAAGTTTAAATTTATTTTAAATACTTCACAATTTGCTGGAAGTGACATTTCAGATATCCAACTGAAAATACAGCCATGGACTAAATAAATGAGTGGTGTTAGTAAATATAGGAAAGTTGAGCAGCATGTTGCTCAGTAACTGACAGAATAAATATTTAATATTCTTCAACTCAAATATGGCATGGAAATGATATGAATGCATAGCGTTCTATGCACTAAAATGCAAACAAGGATTTCAGTGACACTGCCAACCTTTCATCAGAATCTGTCCCTAATTAAAGACATTTTCCGTAGGTGTATCCCTATGCAGCTTGCAAGCAGGCACCCAGTCTGTCGGGACTGAGCAATTGGCATTTTACTTCCCTTCTCCCTTTCTTCTTACTTGAACGTCATTTATAATCATTTCTCCTAATTGGCAATAGATGACACGTGCAGGCTAAGAATGGTGAAGACGTGAGGCAAGAGGAAGAGTCCTAAACTGGGTTAGAGGAAGCCTCGCTTCTAGACCTTGGTCTGTCTCTGACTCACCACGTGACCTCAGGGCAATTATTTCAGCTCGCCAAGCCTTAACTTCCTCTTTTATAAAATGAATCAAGGTAGTTTAGCTTTGACATACAGTATATATTTATCTTATATGCCAACTCTAATTAATAACGGCTACCCTGAAGTCTGTGTTGAGAAATATGCTGAGTTAAATCCAGGTTAGGCAGGAAAGAGCTTACTTCATGTTTGATTAGCCATGTCTGTCATGGTGAGGGAAGGTTTAAGAAGCACATATGTTTTAAAGTAGCAGTGTAATTAGACAAATTGAGAGAAGTTGAGTGGAGATTCTGAGCAGGAGAAATATGGTGAGCAAAGGCAGAGGGTAGAGTTTTGCTGCTGGTTCTTGGAGAGGAACCAGTAAACCAGCTGATGAAACTGACTCCTTTTTCCATACTTCATCCTGATGTTCTCCATTTGCATTTATTTATATGCACGCATCTATTTCTCATTCTAGAGAGTGAGTTGCTTGTGGACAGGAATGGTGTAGATTTCATTCTGGAGATGCAGTGAGGAAGATAGCTCAATATTTAGATTCTGAAGTTAAAAATATTTGGGTTTGAATCTTGGCTTGGCCATTTATTAGCTGTGTCACCATTAGGATCGTCAATACCCTCTTCAAGTTTTGTTTTTTTTTCAATTGTAAAATAATTAATAATAGTACCCACCTCTTACATTTACGATAAACATAAAATTGGTTATTGCAAATAAATTGCTTGGCCTAGTACCTGGCCTGTGTTAGGCAGTTGATAAATATTAGTTATCATTATCATAATCATTATTTATTATTATTATTATTAATGTTCAAATGCCAAATAGCTAGAACAAAGATGGCATATGGTAGGAACACAATAAATGTTCTTTGTAAAAATACATACATACATCCATGCATGAATGTATGAATAAACTGTGGAATGAAAGTTGGGAGTTCTTACATTCCAGGTCAGTTTTAGGTTCAAACCACTTCCTTTGTAGTTCCATTGAAGTAACAGTCACTGTCTAACCAGTATGGTAACTATATTATAATTGCACAGGTACTTGCTTTCTTGTCTCACTTAGGATTGCTAGATTTAATGATATGTTTTGGGGGAGTGGAAGAGGATATCTAGTTAAATTTGAATTTCAGATAAACAATAAATCATTTTCTTAGTATAAATATGCCTAAGTATTACAGGGTATATACTTATCTGACATTCAAATTTTACTGGGCATGGTATATTCTATGTGACGACCTGAGCCCAACTGGATAGTAACTTCTTGAAATTAGGTACAGCAGTCCTCTCATTATTCATATGAAATGAATTCTAAGACTCCCAATGTACGTCCTATACATATATGCTTATGAAAAAGTTTAATTTATAAATTATGCATAGTAAGAGATTAAAAACAATAATAATAAAATAGAACAATATTCATAATAAATGTTATGTGAATGTGGCATTATTAAGTAAAGTAAAGGTGACTTAAACAAGCACTGTGATATCATGAAATAATAACAGCCGGCTACTAAGGGGCAGGGAACGGATATAGTGTGGAGACACTGCACAAAGGAATGATTCACATACCCTGTGGGATGGTGTGGGACTTGCAAGATTTCATCATGCTACCCAGAACGGTGTGCAACTTAAATCGTATGAATTGTTTATTTCTGGAATTTACCATTTGATATTTTCAGACTGAGGTTGACCACTGGTAACTGAAACCGTGGAAAGTGAAACTGCAGTTGATGTGTGTGTGTGTGTGTCAGGGGGGCTACTGTTCAATGACTTGAGTCACTTTTTTATCTGCCTTTCAGGAATGAAAGTGACCTTCAAGCCCCTAATAGTAAATGCTCCTTGGGTGTCCATGCTGTTTCCCTGAATGCGATTAGAGTCCTCTCATGGATTGAGCTAGAAAGCAGTTTAAACTTGTCACCAAAAAAAGAGGGTTGTATGATGGAGATGATTAGCTCATCCCAAGTGTGTGTGTACACACACACACATGCACACAAAATTACTCTTACAAGTTTATAATAGCTCTGTTTTTAATGTCTCAAATTGCTCACCAAGGAATAAAAGTTGATGCTCAAAAAAAAAAAATTAAAAAGGCCCTTTTTACCCTGCACCTTTGCATAACTCTTGCATAATTTTGCTTAGCTATGAAGAGATCCTAGCTGAAGAAATACCAAGTAGGTTGGTTTGTACCACAGTTGAGTGATGGAACAGCCTGGAGGTGGCTCCAAAAGAAGATGGAACGGGGGCAGTCCTAGCCACAGAGCTGTGTCTCTGAGTAGGAGGCAGGAAGTAAAGTCACTGCAGTGTTTCCCAAACCTGCTTCATCAGGAGACTCACCTGTATATTCAACAACTGCCTTCAGCAATTCTTACCATTCGGCAACGTAGAGGCACATGGTCACGGGAATAAAAAGCACATGCTTTGCAATCAGAAGTGGATCTGTTCCTTGACTCTACAGCTTACTAGCTAGCTGTGTGGTCACGGTCTGTCATTTCACCGCTCTGAACCTCAATATCCAGTAAAAAGATTATTAGAATTTTATGTATATATGTATGTATGTGTGTATGGATGGATGGATGGATGGATGGATGGATATATTTACTGCAGAAAAGGCCACCAGTGGAAGCCAGAATCCCACAAGCTTTCCAGGGATCTGCTTGTTCTAGGGCAGCGGTTCTCCAATCAGCATTATCAGCATCACCTGGGAATTTGTTAGAAATGCAGTTCTCAGGCCCCCAGACCTGCTTTTAGAAACTCTGGATAAGGGGCTCAGAAATTTGGTCTGTTTCTACAGGACCTTCAGATGTTCTGATGCATTAAAATTTGAGAACTGCGGCTCTGGGGGCTTCTGATTTAGCTAATTTTAATTCTTGCTATTTTCCACATTTTTGAGGGATCAATTGAATGATTAACCTAAGTCAAGACTTTATTTATTTATTTTTCTTATTATTTATTCCTACAGCACCTGGTCTTCCTAGGTGATCTCCCATCCAAATACTAACCAGGCCTGACCCTGCTTAGCTTCCAAGATCAGACATCGAGTTTGTTCAGGGTGGCATGGACCGTGGCTCCACTGGGGCTCGAACCCATGTAAAGCAGACGTGCTAACTGCTACACTATGGAACCATGTCCAAGACTTTAAAGTAAAAGGATATCTTCTTGATATCAGCATCTATTTAAATTCAAATCTCTTTACCGACAGGAACAAAGAAGTAGGATATTGAAAATAGTCACCAGTCTGTTAGGAAACAATCCTTTGAATCATTTAATCATATAATCATTTACTCAATACCTTATATCTCAAAGTGACCCAGGAACTGTGCTAGCTACTGGGCAACAGGAGTGAAAAAATGAGAATCAAAGAGCATAACACTCCTGGTCCTGGTCTCTGCCCTCGTGGAGCTTATAGCCAGGTAAGGCAGAGAGATGATTATAAAAAATCCATAGACAAATGTAAGAAGGAGAGACATGAGGTATTAAGAGTGAGTGTAATAAAGGTTGAAACCCATTAAGGGAGGACCTCCCTGTCATTTCCCTGAGGAAATGTCACATGAGTGAGCTCTGAAGGATAAACAGGAGTTAGTGTGCAAAGGTGAGGGAAGGTCATTCCATGCAGAGGCACAAGCTTGTGCTAAATCTCATGGCAGAAAGAAGTGTCATTGGAGCAAAGACAGCAGGGGATGTATGGTTTGAGATCTGAAGTGATGAGTAAGCTGTGGCCAGACCATGTTACCCAAGAAAGCCAAGTGTAAGTGCTATGCCTTTTCCTCAAGAGCAGTGGGAAACTCTTTTTTGTTTGTTCAAAATTCAATCTGCATGCTTAGTGCCTGCTGTGTACAAGATCTGTGCCTTTACTCTTGTTCAGGGGTCCTCAACCTGGAGTGTTTTTGCCCCCCCTGGGAATGTTTGGAAATGTTTAGAGATATTTTTTGATTGTTACAAGTCATAGGGTTGGGTAGGGGTTGGAGAGGGGAGGAGTTAAACTGATATCTAGTGGAAAGAGTTTGGAATGCTATTAAATATACTACAATGCACAGGACATCCCTCACAACAGACAGTATCCAGCCCAAAGCATCAATGTGCCAGGGCTGAGTAACTTTGGACTAAGTGAAGAAAAGATATGTAGGTGTCTATTCCAAATTTTCCTCCAAAGAAAATATCAAACAAAAACAAAAACAAACAGAAAAATCTTACTTGATATCAGTGGTTTTTCTCTAAAAAGAAAGACATACTATGAATCAGAAAGAGAATTTGGTATTAATAAAACACATGCAGACACACACACATATAAACATATACACACATGATGGCTCAACATTTACGTCTACAGTTTCCAGTTCTATTCAATATAGGTGTGAAAAGGCATGTGACTCTGCTTCTGCAGGGCATTTGTTCCGAAAACATGTATACAAATACATAAAAAACAAAACAAAAAAACCTCTGAAGTTTGAGGAAAGGAAAAAAAGCCTCTTAGGCATTTCTCTAAGAAAAATTGCAGTAATCAAAATAGAGTAGTAACTACTTGCTGGCAGGGAAGGATAGGGGGATGGGAGATGGATTTTGAACATAATTACATCTTATCAAGGCAGTTTTGGTGCAGTCTGAAAGCCATTACCAGACTCTGTTCAAGAGGCAGACAACAGTATTTGCACAGGAGGCATCTGCTGAGGCAAGAGAGGAAAACTATCTCCTTAACTCTTTGGTTTGTGCTAGGTGAAGCCAGCGAAATGCACAGTGACTTCAGCGGCCTCCCTATGCCGTTCTATTTTGTTTCAATTCATTTGGCAGCCTGTTTCCTGGCTGTGTTTATCCTGCTTTCCCTCTGATCACTCAGTGGACTCACCCAAGCATAACAGTCTTTGAACAGGCCACAGAGATCCACTGGCCTCTTCAGAACCCAGGACAGGGCCTTCCAGAGAAAAAAAGAGATTGGAGCATAAGAAGGAAGGGAACACAGCAGCCACCACAGCAAAGACTAAAAAAAAACCCAGACATATGTCTGCTTTGGCTTTGGGCATCTGACCAAATTACTAATGCTAATATGTCGGCAGCTGCTGGGGCTCCTGCTGCTGTTGTAGTTGAAGCTGCCACATGCGGTCTCAGACATTGGACCCACAATTCTTTCTTTCTTTTCTATTTTATAGATGGTATTCTGGTATTAGCTACAAAAAAAGGAAAATGAGGGTTTCAAGGCAGGAGAGATCCTGTTAAAACCTAAAAAGTCTTGCTGAAGGAGGGGAATTTATCACTTCCTAAGGTCAGGTGGAACTGGAATGCACCTTTCTTATCTCACTTTTACAATCAAGGATCCAGGTGGAAGAGGAAGACCTGAGGGTTTGCGTCAATCTACGCTTCCATTGCTTTGCTGAGTCCATTTTCTCAAACTCGTTGACTAAAGATAACCCTTCTCCAGACTATCACTGGAGTCAGGTACTCGATTCAGATCTTGAATATCATGCTGAGAGCACTGCCATGTCAATTTTACAGTGGACTTGAAAAATACTCAAGTTTCATCAGGGATCAGAAATACCAAAGCAAAGGAATGACTTTGCCCTCTTCTACTTCCTTAATAGTACCTCTTCCAATAACTCGTAATCTATGCAAGGTTAAGAGTGTAAGTTGTCTGTGTCTTAAGTTTCTTCATCTCTAAAATGGGATGATACTTCAAAATGGAGGCAAGTTATTATCAGTATACAGGTTTGTGTGCATAAGGCATTTAGAATAGTTCTAAGAACATAGTAGGCACAAATTACTTGTTTTACTAATACAAAGAGACTTCAGGCAAAATCCAGACTAAGCACATCTATCCTGGTAGCTGTCACAGCTTTTCCCACCACTGCCAGTGATTAGTGGGTGCCTTAGGCCATGGTGATTTCTATACGCTCCCCTCTGCTCTCCCTCACACACACACACACACACACACACACACACACACACACACACACACAGCTCCACACACACGCACGTGTGCATGCACATACACACTGCCCACAGTTGTTTGGACCAGGGATGAGCACAGAAGCAATCCATGGTCTGGGCATCACTGTATGAGAAGGCCTGGCAAAAGAACAAACAAACTAACTTCTGCCAAAGTAAAGATGATTCACGAATCAAACTCTAGCTCTAGGACTTTGAATTGGTAAATATGGAGCCCATCCACACGCTAATGAAGCTGGGATTCTGAGGAATAGAAATGCCTAGGAGAAGCTCTCAACATGCAGAAGTCACAAGAAAACAGAAGACAGGAGTAACAGAAGCTAAGAGGTAGAGAGAAACACAGAGTAGTGGGCAAGCAAGCTAGCTGGCAGTGAGAGCAGAAGCAAAAATTTACAAAGATGGTACAAAGAGTAGTCAGGTCACCTTCTGGATGGAGCACTGGTGGGAAGATCTGCGTAAGTCCATTGCCCAATTCTAAGTTGCTTTGGCTTCCCCTCCTATCTCTCTCAGGCCCATTCATATCTGGGTTTCTGTTGTGAGATCCCTGTCTCCCTGCAAATTAATTTGCCTTTTTTCACTTGGTCTGAGTCTCTTCCTTGTGACCAAACAACTAAAGTAAACCAAATATCAGTATAACTATATAACTGTATATACACTGTAGTTTTGCATGTGCTGCCTTCTCTTCTTCGTTCTTTGTCCATTTCTTATTTATTGGCTACATTTTTCAAAAAGATGGGCTGTGTTCTGATTTGTGCATTATGACAGTAACCATTTAGGCTTTTATAATCCCTGGGTACACAGGATCATAAATAGGCACTTATTATTCAGTGCTTTACAGGGGGCAGTGATATACTTTAGAAGCAAACAGCTGTTATCACATTTTATTTGTGTGCTCATTATTCAGAGATGTTGAAGTTCAGCTTTTGAGCAATATTTCTTAGTTTCTGAGTTTCTTTTCTTTTTTTCCCCTCTTAATTCTAAGGTAGGTTACAACATGGTGTAGGAAACAGAGCTTGCGCTCTGGAGTCCAGGAGACCAGAGCTGAAACTTTATTTCTTTAAATCACTTGAATTCTTTGAACTTGTTACTCCTGGAGATGTCATGAGAATTAAATTAGTAACCTTATATAAATGGCCTAGCAGGTTATGAACATTTAATAAATACTGGATTCCTCTCATGCTTCTTACAGGATTAGGGTGCTTTGGGTTGTAAGCAACAGAGCAATTCCAATTATCTTAAACATACTGGGAAATGCACTGTATAGATACAGAGGCAACTTAGAATTCAACGGAAAAGATGCAACTGGGCTTATGAGGGATTTTAAGTACTGAAAAGACAGAACATGAGTAATATTTGGTTGACATGTTTATAATAAACAAAATTTATAAATATTAGGAAGGTATTTATAAAGTTCTATAATGAAGAAAAAAGGAAATCGTTAATGAAAATGATGAGTTAAGTACCAGTGTTTTAATCAGAATAACAACCTACAGATTAAGATGATTTTGGGATTGCTAACATGAGTTAAGTGCTCAAAAATGTCAATTATAAACATAATAGTGAAGCAAATAACAGGTCCATGTTCCAGTAGGACTGTCTAATTGATCAGATTCTACAGATTTTCTTAAGTACTGAAATAATTGTATTTATAAAAATCTGGGAAAGAATATCTCCAATATTACTGTTATTATTGAGATTACCATTAAACCTGTGTTTCACCAAATGCTATTTACATAAATTTTAAAATGTTTTAAGAAATATGCAAAACTTCCCTGGCATGTCCTCTTGATTCTTCTGCCCTCTCACATCCAAGTTTTCCTGCTACTCAGCTTGACATCGTGTGGAGAATATGTCCACCCAGTACTTCTCAGATTATATCTCTTCCATTTTTTGAAGCTAATGTAGACTAACTGGGGGGTCTCTTATTAATCTCATTTGTAGATTTCCAGAACTGCCCCCAAATTAGCCCTTCTTAAATGAAGCATCTAACCCTAATGATAGTAATTAAGATGGTGGGGTCACACATACGAAGCATGGCTGTCAGTGAGCCAACCTGAATGAGAGAGACAGGTAAATGGATCTGCAAGGTTGAATAGTGGTTGAATATGTGTTCCAGAATCAGACTACTAGATCTGAGTTCCAGTTTCATCATTTATATGTATGTGAAGTTCAGAAACCTACCTGATGTCATGAGTCTCAATTTCTTCATATATACAACAGAAACAATAAACTCTTTGTTATAGGTTGTTGTGAGGACTAAATGAGCTGACCTATGTAAATATCTTAGCATTGTACCTTGAACCCAACCATTAAGGTGTGGGAGGCAGACACAAGAAAGTAGCTATTACAATTGTATTACAACACATTTTGGTGACTGAATTTTAATTCCTCAAAAACATGGCATTAAAATGCCAAGACTATTAACTCTCTTAAAATACAGACTTTTTTGTGGGGGCTGTCCTAGTTGGAGATACCAAAGGCTAATTTAGAATTTCATTGAAGAATATAATGTAGTTTTTTCTTCTATTTTGAGTATGTCAATTCTAACATAGAAATTGCAAATAAATTGAGGTTATTAGTTCAAGAAGAAAGTCTTAAACTCTGCTCAAAGCATTAAGTGCATCTCAGGTAGAATACAAGCTTGGTATCAATTTCAGTCCTAATCTAGTTATATAAAGAGAATTTTAAAAAGAATTCATATGCACTCTTAGCCTTTAATGTAAAATTTGGATCTGAATTTGAAAGAGATATTCTTGTTTTAGAAGAGTCTCGGATTTAAGATTTAAAGAAGGCACTTTGTCCTGCAATCATAACAAATATTTTGCCTTATGAAACATGAGTCCATTCACCCTGGGCTGGAGTCACTCTTTTATACTACATTAGGCATTTAGGCAGGGGTCCTAATTCTTTCAAGTCAATTCTTTTCAGGCTGCAATATTTTTCATCTACTGGTTAGGGAGACATAAGACTTGGGGAGAACTAGGTCCATGAAAGCTTCGTCTGAAAGACTCATTTTTTTCTGGGCACTTGTATATAAAGAACATGACTGAAATCTGGTGATATGTGTTTGTCAAATAAGTATCTATGTCTCAATGGATGGATAGATGGCTGGCTGACTGGTCAATGGATAGATGACTGGATGGGAGAATGGATAGGTGGGTAGGTGGCTGGCTGGCTGAGTGAGAGGCTGGCTGGCTGGGTAGATTGATAGATGGATGGATGAGTGGGTACGTGGATGGATGCATGATTAGATGGGTGAATGAATGAGAAGATGGGTCATAAAGTAGATATTTATATTTTTGTTGTTGTTGTTCTGGCTGTCCAGAATCTAATCATGGCAAAGTACTGTGATGATTAAAACTTTTTCTCCTCTTAGAAATGTGTGTATTCTTAATAAATGGAAAGCAAGTGGAGCCGAATTCCCTTTGTCTCCATTCTGGCAAGTTTAGGGGCAAGCATTTACTTCATTTTGGCTAATCAGTCTCTTGTAGCATTTGGAATTTGAATAAGTGCTGCAGAGTGTGGTGGGGTTTGGAGGAAGTCATCACCTCAGTAGCAGAGGTGGCCCGTGGGTCTGTGAATGGACCTGTTCCTGCTCTGGTTCCTATGCCTAGCCCTCCAGAGGGTGCTTGTTGTCTTGGCCTGTTTCTGCAGCCTTCCTGGTTTCCTCATAAATTCTTTTTTGCTTAAGTCAGCAAAGTTGTTTCTGTTGCAATCTAGAAGTCTGACTGATACAGATATTGAGGAGTAACTAAGTTCTAGGCACAGTCTAAATTCTTTACAGGCATTAATTTATCTGATATTTATAATAATGCTATGAGTAAGTACTTTCATTATTTCTGTTTTGCAGAGTTAACACAGAAAGCTTACACAATTTCCCAAGATCACATAGCTGCTAAGAGCAGAGCTTGCATTTGAATCCTGACTCTAGAGCATACTTAACTCTGCATTCCTAACTATTTTGCAGTATTTCTTCTGCATAGAAGATAGAAGGAGGAAGAGAAGGAGGGAGAAAGAGAGGAAGGGAGGGGGACAGAGACTATGATATAGTCATCAAAATCTTTTTCATTTCCTCCTGACACACAGCTTGTATTTCCTGGCCTCCTTTTTACCTGAATGTAGACATATTGAATAGTTTTGGCCAATGTAATGTGAAGAGAAGTGATTTCTGTCATTTCTAAGCCAAAGTAGTTAAGACGTTGGTGTGCTTTCCCTAAGTCCTCTTCTCCCAATTGCTGGCTGAGTGGAGAGAACCCTAAGGGCCTAGAGAAGGTGAGAGCACAAAATGAAATGTCCAAGTAGAAGACTTCCTGAACAAGAACATCCTAATGGGATTGTGATATGAACAAGAAAGAACCTTGGTTTTGTTAAACTGATATAATTTTAGAGTTGTCAGGTAAAGCCTCTAACCTACCTTAATATAGATATATAAGTAGATAGATAAACAGATGATAGAGCAAAGTAAACTGAAATTCCAATGTAGAGAGATCTCTGACACTTTCATAGATATGTGTTTTTCTACCTGGAGGTAAAATTTTAATTCCCTTGAGAATTCTTCTTGGAATCTCCATTGCTCCATCATCATTTCCATCAGAACTTTAAAAAAACTCTGGTTTTCATAGTTTTTTTCTCTCTCCAAATGACTTTATTTCTTTTTTCTACTGCATCTCAAAGCAGATGGGATTTGAAGATTGAGTCATATTTTAAAATCTGCCTTTTGGAACTTGTCCAAAATCTTTGATTAGCCTGAACCTGTACTCTCACCTCTCAGGAACTCTTTTGCTATAAGTCATATCTTGCATTTTAGAAGTGAACATTTTTCCTCAATGCTCATAAATTTTAGTGCTAGGCAAGAATAAAATATGATAATTTTATGACACTGAGTTTGTTAAATTATGCACTGATGAGGCTTCATATTTCTCTTTCTAATTAGAGGGTAAGATTTGAGTAATAGCAAGTAAATTGCTGCAACATGTCTAAACGTATTATTTTATTTTGAATGACACCCTAGTTATAAAAAGGACTCGTTTTACAACAAATCTCTTATCTTAAAAGGTCAAAATATTATATATTTTCAAAAGCTTTCCAACCTGTAAAACATCTTCTGGGAAATATAATACCCTGCCTTATGGGGAAAATAATTAGCAGGGGATATAGATGCTGTCTATCAAAGAATTATTAAACTATGAAAGATAACTTCAAAGGGCTTTTTCTTTGCATCTGCTAAATTGTACAAGAAGAATTTCATCAAATACATGTAAGACTAAAATAGATAACTACCAGGGTTATCCATCAAAATGGGGGCAGGAATACTTAGGATCATGATATAGGTTGCAGCAGCATCTTTGAGTAGGTTAATGCAGACATTTGCCCTTGGGTTCCATCGAAATGAAGATACTGTGTATAAAACAATCTTTGTATATTTTTCAATTTAGATCAGAGACTTAGAAGGAGGATTAGATGACCTCTCAAGACCTCTACGATTATAACTATTGTTCAAATTACGTTTTTGTTTTTTGTTTTTTTTTTTTAATCTCTGAAGAGGGCAGAAATGGTCAGCATCATTAATTTTGTCAGTTGAAATTGGATCTATTTAAGAACTCTTTTAATGAAGTCATTAATGCATGGCCAATCTCAATATCAAAAAATGTAAGATTTGAAAGAGGTCTTAGGCATTCTCTAACCTAATGCCTTTATTTTACAGATGAGGACACAGAAGTCCAGAGAAACAAAGTGATTTACTCAAGGTCATTTATCAAGTTATTGCTTTATGTAACAGAACTCTGGAAGTAAAATCCAATTGAGTTCAGCAACAGCTGGGTCCAGGGGCTCACACATGTCATCAGGAATCTGTCTCTACCCATCACTTGTCTCTGCTTTTCTTTGTATTGCTTTCTTCTCAAGCTTACTCTTATAATACAGTGCTAAGATAATGCCAGCCTTACATCTTTCGATCTCAGTGGCTCTAGCCGAAAGAGAGCTTCTTTATTCTCCTGGTTCTAGTAAAAGTCATTAACCCAGTTTGGGTCATTCTACATTTTGATTTTCTTGGTCTGGGTCAAGGTGCACATCAGCAAGGCAGGGAGTCACGTCAGATTTACATAAACCATATGGGACTGTGTCTGGGGTGGGGAGGAAGTTCTCAAAGGAGACTTTGGACAACATTGCCAGAAGAAAAAATGATGCCGAATGGAAAAAAAGCAACCAATTTCTACTACACACAGCAATGCTTCCTGAATCTTCTTGTCAGGTTAATAAATAACTTCATTATTTCTTTCATAAAGAAGTGATTTTTATTTACAAAAATATTTTGACCTATATCATATAATAAAATAAGTTTTAAAATGATCATCAGTAGCAATTATTTTATATGTAAAAAGAAATGCCAACTTTTCTCCTTTAAAAAGGACAGAAAATAGTTAATATACTTAGAATTAATTATGGAACAAAAAGTACATTTTCAGAGGACATCATATTCAGTTTTAGCATTGAATGGTTATTAAAATAGAGGTTGGGATTTAATAGGTGTTATAGCATCAAAATAGATTTTTAAAAATGGCTTCTTGACTGATTGTTTGGAATGCTTGGTTTTTTTGAAGTTTATTTTTAATGTTTTTTCTGTTTTGTTTCCAAATGATAAGTTAATAAAAAAAATTCAGGGATTTTATTTGCAACATTTCTCTGCTAATAAACCATCATATCATCTTCAAAAAGTCAAAAGGCAAATCAATTATAGTCACCACTGAAGTTCCTTTATTGAGCAATGAAAGTTGAGGCAGTAGACATATCCTAACACGTGTGGTTTAAAAATTCTGATCAGGTAAATCAATGTACTAATCTGGGGAAAAATTGTATATTTATCCTCATTTTCATGATGATTAATTTCTTGCTTTTCTAATGCTTCTTAACTTTATCCTATCTAGTATGAGTATAAATTAAGTAATATGTGATTAAACAATAATAATAGAAAACAAAGATGTGTAGCTGTAAAGCCCCTATTTTGGCCAATAGCATTTAGCTGAGTGAAAAGTGACTGCATACTTTGACAGGGCCATGATGAAAGCTCTAAGACCTCAGACCATTTTTTTAATAGAAAAACTTTACTAATTATTTTATTTTATGGCCTTTAAAAATCAAAATGAGTGCAGATACCCCAACATTTCTAACATGTAAACCCTCAGAATATTTCTAGTGACCACTGGGTGTTTGCAAAATGCCATTCTTAAAACAACTGGCCTCCTCACTATTTTCCATGTCACTGTAAAGACTGAATTTCTAAGGATGATTGTTCCTTCTCCTTAGGTGATAACCAGAAGGGTACTTCAATTAGTACAGTTAGTGTTTTTACTTCTCTACTTTGTAATTATGAAGGTAAATCCCAAGTGTTTGCCTCTCACGAGTCACTACGTCATAGGTGCTCTTACGGTGTCATGGGTTGAACGTGGCCTTTGGAGTCAGGCAGAACTGGAAATGCTAGCTCTTTCTTTTGACATTGGTCCAGCTTTTCACCTGATCTGAGACTTAGTTTTTAAAACCCTGAGGGAGTCATGAGCTTCACTTTAGCAGTGAGCTACATAGCACATGACTGGGACAGTTTAGACTAGACCCCTTTTAACCCCATGCCAGTTGTCAGCAAGTAACTTAAACTCTCTAAGCTCCAGTTTCCTCATGCGAAAATGGGATAATAATAGTACACATCCCTTATGGCTGTTGCAAAAATTATATAATCAGTCATGTGTGCACTTCCTCTCAAATCCTCTCCTCCCCCTTTTCCAGTGTTCTGTGCTTAGAAGGCTGACCATCCTGGACTACGTCAATGGACTCCCTCACCCTCTGGATTCTTCTTGGCCTGTGGGAGCACCAGCAGGAGACCTGAGGGCAAGAGGAGCATGAGGTCAGGATAATTATTTCTCCAGCTCCCTCCCTTCTGGGTGGCCTCTAAGGAAGGCCACAGCTGCTCTTAGCTGACTCTCTTCATACCGTTTTCTCCAGCTTCCAGTGACCCATTTCTTCCCCTTGCTACTTCAGATTTACCTTCACCTTTGTAAATAATATCTTTATTAATGTCTCTTCAAATGGAAATATGCTTTTTCATTCCTGTATGCACACCACGTGTTTCCTAGTGTACAAACCATGGGAAGTGCTTAGCCCGGTATACAACAAACATTTTCATGGTTATTGGGAGGATTAAATGAAACTATATACATAGAATAATTGGTGCAAGATGAGAATTGATTCATAATAATAATGATATGTTATTTATTTACCATTCATAAACAATTATTTATTAATAAATTAATTATTAATAATTATTAATAAGTTAATTATTAATAATTATTAATAAATAAAATGGTATTTATAATATCAGCTATTATTTTGTGTTTGTTACAGGCAAAAAGCTAGAATAGCACTTTGTATTCATGATTTTGTTCTGCCTCCCCCACCCCCAAATCTACAAGTAGTTACAATTTTCCCCAATTTATGAACAAGAAAACAGATTCAGAAAATTTAAGTAACTGGCCCCAGGACACACAGAAGCTTGTTCTGACTCCAAAGCTCATTCTCCTAATCGTTTCACTGCCCTCATAAGAGTTTCTATTCCTGCTTTCTGATATAGACTTTTGTTTATAGATAGCATATTATTCAACAAACTATTAAAGCGAAAGAGCAAAATTAATGCAAAAACTTGATGATGTGAAAACATTCGCTCCAAATGTTTGGAGGATCTTTAGAAGAGACTCTATGCTCAAGTCTTATAATATGAATTTCCTGGACCATATTATAGAGTTTCACCAACTTAACTTCTCTTACCGATGTGACTTAGATATTGCTGTATATGTAGTGCAGTTTCCATTGAAGAGGCTCCTTACATGTGCACAATGTCATGTGTGTGCCTAGGTTCTTAATAGCATTATGTATAATTGCAAAAATAGAAACAAATTAAATTACATCGATAGGCGAACCTTTAAACACCTTTTGATGTATAGTATGCAATTTGGTATATTCATACAGTGGAACATGGTATAGCTATTAAAAAATGAAATACATTCATATTTACTGACATAGAAAGTCCACAAGATACCAGAGAAGGGAGAAATTAAAATGTATAATGGGAATAATATAATTCCATTTGTATTTTTTAAAAATCCTATGTTTGTGTTTATATAAGTATATAAGTAAAGGGATAAAGATTTGGGAGAACATGCCAAACTACTTATAGCTGCTACTGCCTTAAGGAAGTTAGATTGAGAAGCAACATGAAGAGACACTTTCAAATTTTATTCTATATATTTACATATTGCTTGATATTTTCATAATAAGAATCCAAGTGTTACTGGAATAATAAAGTAATAACTTTTTTCTTAAATTACGAGATAGAGGGACACAACATCTTGTCTTATGAGATTTTTTTTTTCCAGGTTGTTTTTGTTTAGCAAATATGAGAAAGCGAAAGACATTTTTCCCAGCTCATCTCATGTTGTTTTCTGTATGGACTTCGATGTTGACTGACTTCGGTCTCCAAAATTAGTAAAATTCCTTTTTCTTTCAAATTCTCTTTCTCAAGGTTTGATTTTATTTCTTTTTATTTTTCTCAAACATAGTTTTATTTGTAAATACCACATATTGACAAGAAAAAAACTAAATGACTGATTATAGCATCTTTCATCTTAGCCCTGATGTGCAGATAAGACAGTTTTGCAGCTCAAGGAAAAAAAGAATGCCCTGCAGCATTCTTTTTTTTTATTTTTTGTTTTATTCCTCTTTAATATACAGCCATTCTTATTTAAAAATTTTTTTCAACACGTGAAAAGATTTGACATGAAAGAGAGCATTCCAAAAATTGAGACTTGTTTTCAAATAATAAAAGGTCTATTTCCAACTCTAGGACTAGATATATACAAGCATGATTAATAATTACTCATAAGACTTTTTTTAAGATTTATTTTTAATTTAAAAAAATTTTTTAATTACAGTTGGCATATGATATTATATTAGTTTCAGGTGTATAACAGTGAGTAGACATTTATATAACATACAAAGCAATCACTCTGATAAATCTAGCACCCCTCTGACACCATACATAGTGATTGCAGTATTATTGATTATATTCCTTGGGCTATACTTTACGTCCCCATGACTGTTTTGTAACTATCAATTTGTACTTCTTTATCCCAACCCCTTTTTCACTCACACTCCAAACTCCTCCCATCTGGCAACCATCAAAATGTTCTCTGTATCTGTGAGCTTGTTTCTGTTTTGTTTGCTTATTTTATCCTTTGGATTCCACATGGAAGTGAGATCATATGGCATTTCTCTTTCTCTGTCTAACTTACTCAATCTGTCTAACTTTACCCAGCAAAATACCCTCTAGGTCCATCTATGTTGTTGCAAATGGCAAGATTTTATTCTTTTCTATTGCTGAGTAATAATTCTATTGTATTTTGGTATCACCTCTTATTTATCCATTCATTCATTGCTGGACACCCAGGTTGCCTCCATATTTTGGCTATTGTAAATAATGCTTCTATTCACATGTCCCTTCAAAGTAGTGTTTGGGATTTCTTCAGATAAATAACCAGAAGTGGGATTACTGAGTCCTTCTTTATCTCTTGTTATAGCCTTTGTTTTAAAGTTTATTTTGTCTGGTCTAAGTATTTCTAATCCAGTTTTTCTGTTTGTTTGCTTGCATTTTCATGAAACATCTTTTTCTATCCCTTTACTTCCAGTCTGTGTGTCTTTCTATCTGAAGTGAGTCTTTTGTAGGCAGCATATGTAAAGGTCTTGATATCTTATCCATTCAGCCATCCTATCTTTTATTAGAGTATTTAATCCATTTACATTTAAAGTAATTGTTGATACATATGCAGTTATTGTCATTTTATTGTTTATATTATTTATCTCTTCTTATTTTTTCTTATTCTTCTTAAAGAAGTCCCTCCAACATTTCCTGTAATACTAGCTTGGTGATGATGATCTCCTTTAGCTTTTCTTGTCTGGGAAGCTCTTTATCTGTCCTTCAATTCTAAATATTAGCTTTGCTGGGTAAACTGATTTTGGTTTTAGGTCCTTGCTTTTAATCACTTTGAATATTTCGTGCCAATCCCCTTTGGCCCACAAATTTTTGTTGAGAGTAAGCTGGTGGTCTTATGGGAGCTCTTTTGTAGTTAACTAACTGCTTTTCTCTTGCTACTTTTAAGAGTATCTCTTTGTCTTTAATCTTTTAAAGACATTTCAATTATGATGTGTCTTGGTGTGAACCTCTTTGGATTCATCTTGTTTGGGACTCTCTGTGATTCCTGGGCTTATATGTCTATTTCCTTCACCAAGTTAGGAAAGTTTTCAGTTATTATTTTCTTCAAATAAGTTTTCAATTTCTTTCTT
This sequence comes from Pteropus alecto, assembly GCF_000325575.1. NCBI lineage: Eukaryota > Metazoa > Chordata > Mammalia > Chiroptera > Pteropodidae > Pteropus > Pteropus alecto. The sequence continues at coordinate 16,701,657 of NW_006440638.1, read as the reverse complement.
TCTCTCTTTTCCTTCTGGCACCCCTATGATGTGAATGTTGGAATGCTTGATATTGTCCCAGATGCCCCTTAACTATCCTCATTTTTTTTTGTATTTTTTTTGTTGCTATTTTAATTAGGTATTTAATTAGGTATTGCTACCTTATCTTCTAAATCACTGATTTGATCCTCTGCTTTATCTAATTTACTGTCGATTCTTTCTAGTGTACTCTTCATTTCAGTAATTGTATTCTTCATTTCTGAATGGTTCTATTCTATGTTTTCTGTCTCCATTTTTATGTTTTTTTGTATCTTTGTTTAAGTTCTCACTGAATTCTTCTACTCTTCCCCTAAGTATATTGAGCATCCTTATAACCTTTTTGGCTGCCTCTCTGTGTTTGCTTTCTGTTTATCAGGTTGGGCTGCTATGTCTCCCGGTCTTAGTAGAGTGGCCTTATGTAGTAGGTGTCCTATCGGGCCCAGTAGCTCAGTCTCCCTGGTCACCTGGAGCTGGGTGCTCTAGGTGTATCCTTGTGTGTTTTGTGTGTTCCCTCTTGTAGTAGAGCTTTGGTTGAATTTATACATCAGTGGGAGGGATTGATTCTTGGGCTGATTGGTTATAAGGACTGGCCAGTGTCTACAGTGAAGGAGCTGTTGTGCAGGGGCTGACCCTACAGAGCAGGATTTACTTTAACAGGGCTCTGGTATCTACCCAGTCTGTCCTTTGGGTGTGTCATTTTTAGATGTGGCCCTGGATGGTGCTCCCGCTCAAACTGAAGCTGGCCAGCAGCCATGTGGGTTGTGGCATCCTGAGAGGGGCTCTGCCGTAGGCCAAGTTCAGCTTCAGCCTGTGCCTTGCCCGAGGCCATCTGGCATGATCCACTGATCAATCCACAGATGGCCAACACTCATGTTGGTCTTGGATCTGCCTCAAGAGGCTGGCTGCCACCAGCGCTGGTCTTGAAGCTGCCCAGCAAGAGATACAAGGCATGCCAAGGTCAGGTGCTGCTTGTTTAGGTTTTGTAAACCTTTGAGATATTTTAGGAAAGTCTTCAGCATAAGCCAAGACAGGTCATTTGTATGGAAAATCCACTGAAAGCAGCTTGGGTGGGCCCACAAATTGGGTGTGGTGGGGTCTCAAGGAATCTCCAGGGCAGGGTAGTAAGGTTGATGGAGAGTCAGTTATGGCAGTAGCCTGGGACTGCATGCCAAGCAGGAGTGGGCTCAACAAAGGGAGAGTGCCCTCTGTCAGCACTTCTGTCTGGGAGAAAGCTGCCCTTCCAGCTGTCATCCTGAAGCCAGACAAGTCAGTTTCTCCCCATATGTCCCTGGTGTCTTTCAAGCTGCTGCCCCAGAGGTGGAGCTCAGAGCAAGTGAGTCCATTAGCAAGTAAGTCAAATCATAGACCCTTTGAGAGGAGTACCTGAGATTCCAGTGGCCCTTCGTCTCACTCAGCCACAATCTGCTCTGGTTTTCTCAGCCAGAAGTTGTAGAGACTTTTCTTTCTGGCACTGGAATCCTGGTGTGGGGCCGAGACCCCTCATTCCTCAAGGGGGACCTCTGCAGCCAAGATATCCCTCCCAATTCTCAACCACCACAGGAAGGTATGAGACCAGCCCGTTCTGCATCTCTTCTCCTCCTACCAGTCCCAAGGTGGCCTTTTCTGTGTGTCCTGTTGTAGAACTTCTATTCAGCCAGACTTCAGGCAACTCCAAATGACAGCTGTTCTGTAGTTCAGTTGTAATTCTGATGTGAGAGGACACATGCACAGTGTTTACCCATTTTGCCAGAAGCCTCCATATGAGATATTTTTGATAAAACTTAGGATGTTTAATGTGAAGACGAGAAGCACAAAGGGAGATGTGACATCAGTTTCTATTTAAATACATGTAGAGACATGACGTGAAAGAGAGTTTGCAACAGTTTTGTATGGTCTTAGGGGACAGTAAGAGAAGCCGGAGAGGTGAGAAGGACCAGTCTACATAGGGCCTTGTAGGACATATTAAGAAGCTTAGATGTTATTCTAAGTCCAATCGGGATCATCAGAGGATTTTAAGTACAAGTATGAATCAGGGTCCATATTTATTACTATTTTTAAAGTCCTCCAAATAATGTCATAGTAGGCTTGGGCTGCTCTAACAAATACCCTAGACTGGGTGGCTTAAACAACAGACATTTATTGCTCACAGTTCTGGAGTCTGAAAATCCAAGATCAGGGTGCCAGTATGGTTAGGTTCTGATGAGAGCTCTCATCCTGGTTTGCAGATAGTAACCTTCTCACTGTGTTCTCATATGGCAGAGAGATTGAAATTGAGAAAGAGAGAAAGGGAGATTGTTTCCTCTTTTTCTTATACGTGTATTAATCCCATCATGAGGGCTCCACCTGATAACCTCTTCTAACTCTAGTTATCTCCCAGAGGCCCTGCCTCCAAATTCCATTACAATGGGGATTAGAGCTTCAACATATCTGGTTTTTTTGGAGGGGGCACATTCAGTCCATAGCAAGTAGCTTGTTGGAGAATTATCTGTTTGAGGTGAATGGGGCTGCTGAGTGGCAGGAGGAAGGTAAATTAGAAAGATACCTCCATGGCCCAGAGATATAATATACATTGGTTGCTTTGACTCAAGAGGCAGCCTTAGAAATGATGAAAAGTGATGAGAATTTGGATATGTTTGCGGGCAAAGCCAAGAATACTTGTAAGACAAAAACAAGAATTAAAGACTTCTCTTAGGTTTGAGGCCTAATAATTTAAGTGGATGGTGAGTCTTTAACTGAAACGGGAAAGACTAGGGTACAATAAATAGATACATAAATCTGATCATTAACTAGTATTCAAAATATGTAAGAACTACTATGACAGGAGATACAGATATGCCTTTATATTTTCTTCTAAAACTTTTAAAGAGTTGTTTTTCACTTCTAGGTCTTTAATAAAATTTTTCAACATTTCTTTTTATGGTTTGTGATTTTAGATTTGGTTTTCATATATTCCTGTATTAGTATTCTAGGGCTGCCATAATAAGGTGTCACAAAGTGTATGGTTTAAAACAATAGTAATATTTCTCTCAGTTCTGGAGACCAGCAGTCCAAAATCAAGGTATCAGCAGGGCTATGCTGTCTCTGAAGTCTCTAGGGAAGAATACTTTTTTATTTCTTCCTACCTTGTGGTGGTTACCTGCATTCCTTGGCATTCCTTGGCTGTGGCAGCATAAATTCAATATCTGCCTTCTCCCCTGTTTCATCTTCTATATCTCTTTGTACCTTCTGTAGAGACACCAGTGATGTGTTTACCCTAATCCAGTGTGACCTCATTTAAACTTGATGACATCTGCAAAGACCCTGTTTCCAAATAAAGCCACATTCACAAGTACTCGGGGTTTGGACTTGAACATATATTTTTGGGGAAACACAATTAAGATCACAACAGTCCCTAAGTATATTTCTGGCTTTGCTCTTCTGTTATGTTGTCTATAACTAAAACAATACTACACTGTCCTAATTACTGTAGATTTATACTATACCTTGATACCTGGAGAGCATGTTGCTTTCCCAACTTCATTTTTCTTTAAAGGTGTCATGGCTTATCTTTTACATGAACTATAGAATCAATTTTTAAAGCACTTTTTTGAAAAAACTCAGACTGGAATAGTACTTAACTAATAGGTAATTTTAGAGTGAACCAACTGCTTTGTGATATAGAATCTTCCTATCCATATTAACACAGTAGCAATTTTTTTTTTTGCTTTATTCTCCAGTATCATAAAAATATTATAAATACTTTTAAAATAAAATTTTAAAATATTTGATGCTGGTATATAGATTATTGCATACTGGTTTTAATTCCAAACACCTTTCTAAACTGTTTCATTTATTCTAATAATGCAAAGATTCTCTTGAGCTCTTTAAGTTTTTATCATTTGTGAATGACAGTTTCATTTCTTCCTTGATAATCCTTATACTTTGGTTTCTTTTTCTTGTCTTGCTATAATAACTAAAACCTCCAGAATAACAGTAAAAATTAGAGTGGATATCCTGGAGTTTTCCTTGATTTCAAGAGGAATGTATCGCTATTAAATATGGGGCTTGCTTTAGGCTTTGGGTAGATAATCTTTACCAGGTTAAAGATGTTCCTTCTATTCTAAGTCTCTATTCATTTTCTATTATGGCCTTTGATGGAACTTTGTTTACCAGTCTTGTTATAGATATTTAAAAATACCTCCTTTTTATTTTAAAGAATTTAGGATAGAAGAACTAAATAGATTTGTGTTATCATTCGAACACATAGATACTCTCAGTGTTTAGCTTTTGAAAGAAGCAGAAATAAGTGCATTATTTATATGTCAAAAACTACCCTCCAACACCAACCCCCCAAAAGCAGCATTATTCAATGAAATAAAAGTCCTAGACTTAGAGTGAAGAGGTCAATAATCTTATCCTGACTCATTGATCCAGACTTTTGTCAAAATCTTCTTTGCACGTCACCTATTTTCATAGTTGTTGTACCACCATTGAGGGATTGATTTCAATGATTTAGAAAGCTGAGTTTGATGGTAACTGGGCTTCTACTTCTAGTTTTTTCTCTGAAACATTTTATTTTTTTGCACAGAATCTCCAGGATCCATGGTTATTAGGAGATTCTTTTCTCCGATCTCTTGGCATGTGAAGGTGAACTAAAGCCCTAACAGGAGCAAAGAGGAGGAAAAAATCCCAAAGGAGAAGGGCTCCACTTAGTCTGGGAGGAAGCACAGTTCCCAATATGTCAGACTGTCTGGGTAAGTGACAGTCCCACGGGGCACTGTTAAGCATGCTGGGATCAATCCACTGTGAACAGGAAAGAGAGGTTTCCTTAGGTTGTCTTAGGAGAGGAGGTAGTAGCTGGAGGAAAAATCATGCCACTTGGTATTAGCTGAGGTGTGATTCTGAAAAAAGACAGACTCAGCCCTTTTCTGAACAGAGGAAGCTGTGCACATGCAAAAAAGATGTCTGAAAGATGTGATTTAACACTTGTGCTCCCAAAGGAAGGTAAAAGTGAATAACAGGCACTTCTTTTCTTGCTTTTTTTTGGTGCCTTCTGATGATACTAATATCAAGTCATGTTGCATCTCTTATTATGTAATAGTAGGCCTATAGCTCCACAGAAAGCAGAGGGGTTGATTAAATTACTCAGCATTTTGGTTGAGGAGGATTTTATTTTCTCCTTAAAGACATTTCATGGGTGAACATAACTCATTTTTAATTATATTTTTTTGCATTTAAAGGCTTTCTTTTCTTTCACTTGAAAGTACTATTCATCCATGTGTCCACCCACCCATATATTTACCGTCCATCACTGAATCAGCATTTATTGAGTATTATTAGTAGTAGTAGTCATAGTACTAAAAGTTAACATTTGTTGAGTTCTTACAGAATTTTACTAATTTTACATGTACTTTCTCATTTATTCATCATACAACCTGTGAGATACTTACTATTATTATTCCATTATACAGATAAGGAAAAGTGAGGCATAAGGAAGTGAAGTAGATTTGTTCAGCATCTCAGAGCTAATAGTTGGAGGAATCCATGACTCAAACCCAGATCTTTTTGATCCAAGAGCCCTTGCCAGTGGCAACTGAAGTTGGATCATATTGGCTCACACAGCCAATTGTTTAATGTTCAGGAACTTTGAGCACTGGTTACTAAATATAGCCTTATTAAAAATAAATTATACAATTTTTGATGAAATAAATTATATTGAAAAGGTAATACATACTCAAACTCATAGCATTCTAATTATTTTACTACTTTATCTTTGGTCGTGAAGTTATTTCCATCTATTGAATGTCTGTGATGGAAATACCATAATGGTATGCTAAGGCACATCTTTTTCGAGCTCTGCATTCAGTGACATCATGGTGGTAGCTTGGAATTGGCTATGATGGGCTATTTACACCATGGAAATCAGCAAATGTTACAAATCAGGACCTTTTTCTCATGGAGAGCCAGTTATTAAACACTTACCAGCACACCAGAGCCCTTTCTCTTAACTACTATGGTATATAATTTCTGCATAATGCCATAATATTATGTACTAGGCATTATGCTGCCTACAGAAGATACAAAGTTGAATCACTCACAGTAGAAATAAGGAAGAGAAAAATCTCACCTAGTAGAAATTGAAAGATTGTGGAGGTTGCTTAATATCAGTTTGAAACATCACTTCAAAGAAATTACCTAGATATAATTTTATATATGGTGAAATAAGACCTAAGGTAGCCACGGAAAATATAATTAAGGTTTGAGTATAATAATCTCCTCAATCACTCTTCACTTTTATTGCAGAGAACACAAAAGAAATCAATTGTATGGTGAGGTGGACTCATTTCAGGTACAGTATACCATGAACTTGAATGAGTCTCATCGGTTGATTTGGATCTTCTGAATGTATGGCTCTTCGAACAAGGGAAACACCATTCCTTATCTGGAACACTTTTGTTTAAAAACCAACTAAATATTAAACCAGACAGATGCTTTGTATGGGCAGGAAGATGAGTCCTCTAATGTAGAGTTAAAGGCCATTGATACGATAATTTCCTCACCAGATATCTTTCTAACAGAATTTCACACCAACTTGGAGAATCTGGTCAGCCAGATCCATTCTCAATGACCTTATGGAAATAGAGGTACAGAAAGGAGGAAAGCAAGAGAGGGGGTAAGAGTATGGCAATCAGGACACACAGGTTTAGCCCCCTCTGCCATTTACTGGCAAATCATCTCCACTTTCTGCACTTTATTATCGCTGTTTATAAAATGAAGAAGTTAAACCATTTGAATTTTATTTTTCAAGATTAGGCTGCATAAGCATCACCAATTGAGCTAATTAATATACAGTTCTCAGATCCCATCTGCAGATCATTAGCTCATTAGAGCTAGGTCATGCCCAATGATTTGCATTTTAAGGTAGCACCTGAGTTAATTCTCTTTCCAATTGTCTGCTCAGTCATACAGACACATCACTACATTAGGTGACCTGTATTTCTACCTGAGTCTACTGCAGTCTTCAGGTTAAAAGCAATATATTTTTAATGTTAGTGAATAATTTTTTGATTGTGAACGTTTCTAAATGTCACTTGAATGTACATTTAAAACAAGGATATTTTGCCTTGTATTACCTATTGATTTACTTATATTACTTCTTACCTGTTATTTCCCTAGTTTGATGGAAGTGATCTATATTCTTTCATCATTTTTATTTCAGATAAACTTTAGTGTGTATGTTCATGTCATCTGGGTAATGGAAAATTTAAATTGCTAGTTTTAGTGGCTAAGAAGGATTCCAATAATGGATTTTCTTAAAGGGAGAAAAGTATAAAGCTATCACCATGTGTTTGCTAGGAATGGTTCTGAAAGTAATTGGAAAGTGACCAAAATCTGAATTATTGTACTATTGAATCCAAGTCAGTATAGTAGAAAGCAGCAACATTACACTGGCTAACTTATACCCCTTGTCCAACTGAAGTTTATCTTGCAATGAGAAATAAGTTTAGAAAATAAACAACTATGATGTATTATAAGAAGACAATACAGTTTCCCCAACCTTAGATATGACTAGTTTCTACTGCAAAGAAAAAGATATCTTATCTCATCTTTCTCCTAATTGGATAAATGTTGTGAACTTCTATGATTTCTATCTGTCTGCCATCAATTTATCCTTATTCTGATCATGGCACCCTAGTTTTTCTTGGGTAACAGCTTCTCTCAATCTTATATCATGTGCTTTGTGGAGGAAGTAGGTAAAGAGGGATCTGTGTGCTTTTGGGCAAAAAGACATTCATTCCTCTTGGCCCAGTGATTGTTTAAGGGATAAGTATGAACTAATTTGGACCAGTAAGAGTTAAGCTTCAGATTCCCCTTGAATGGCTGGAGAAGAAAAGAAAAGAGCTCTTTTCGTTTTGCTAGATTTGATGCTAGGTGGAATGTGGGGCCAGAGCTGCTGACCACTATTTTGTCACTCTACAAAATCTAAAAATGGAGGCAACCTGTGGAGAACAGAGCCAAAAAAAAAAAAAAAGCAAGAAAAAGAATGAATAGCCGACTTCAAGCTGTGTTTGAAGCTGTCAGATCTATCTCCTGGACATATTCCCATGAGCTGATAATTTCCTTTTTTTCTTAAACTGGCTTTCTTTCAGTTACTTGAAACCAAACAAATCCTAACTGATTCACTGAAGAACTTGGCCCAAATCTTGTAAAATCTGTAAGTTGCAAAGCTTTAGCTTAGTTTTTTAAAAAATATATAAGATAAATTTCAATAAATGAAAAAAAAAAACCCTTTAATTCTCTCAAGCTATAATACAGTTATCAGAACATATAAGTATATAGAAGAAAAGAAATGATATATAAAAAATTGGTAATCATTTTTTTTTTGAGGAATGAAAAATTAGAGTTGGGAGAGAAACATTTTTTAACTGTACCCTTTTGTACTGTTTTTATCTTTATTTTTATTATGTATATATTTTACCTATTAAAAATCTCAATTATTCTATAAAATTCAATTATATAAATCCCAATTATATAATAAATCCTAATTATATAATTTCTGTGATAAATAATAGCATGTTTATTATTTACATCCAAGTTTGTCTTTTGAATTTAATATTTGCTAGCACTATGACACAGTGAATAGATGCTAAAGTACATTTTTCCATTTGTTAAGATTTTTTTTCCCAAAAATGTGCTAAAACAATGATGATAACTCAAACATTTTAATTTATATTTAGATATCTTCAAAATATATCATACACTTTATTCTAGTAGAAATGTTTTCTGAATTTTGTAGATACTATATCTCTTCTCTTATTTTCAGAGTAGTAATTTAATTTATCAAGATGCTATCTGTTTTATTCCTCTGATCCTCAGCTTACCCATTTTAAAGATGAGAGGTCTCAAAGTAAATGCATCATTCAAATTGAAGACTTAGGAATGGCTTATGAAATTTGATTTCATTGCCTCTTCTAGCCTCAGGGATGGGTTATACCATTTCATTTTATTTTCCATTGTCCCAACATCTTATTTTTTGGGTTTTGGCGAATAGAGCTTATTGAAATGACTTAATTGAACCTGCTGCTCAGAGAAACAGAAAGATAATACCTAGAAATGAGATCTACAAACATGACTATTAATTGGGTACATTTTAGATCCTCCTGTATTTTCTTTATCTTTCTCAATTTATGAATCAGGATCTGAACTAGGTGGTCTTTAGAGTCTTGTTACAGCTATTAATTTTCTATCTCCTTCTTCTTCAGGTCCTCATTTCAGTATCATTAATAATATACAATGGACTCGAAAGGGCCCTGATAGAACTCAAGGATCTAGGGTTACTTTGGCAGTCTAGACCCAGTGTTATAAATTTACTTCAGTGTGGTATAAAGTCAGCTAAATAGCATTAAGGATAATATAATTATAATTAATAATAGATAATGTTATTTAGTACTCAATGTCAGGTATTTTACCAAATGTTTAATGTTCATTTAATTCTCTCAATGATCTCTTTTAAGCAAATGCAATTATTGTTCCCATTATACAGATGAGAATAAGGAGGCAAATAGAGCCTAAGTTGAATAACTTGTCCATGGTCCTACATGTAGAAAATGGCGGCCTGATCCCAGAACCTGTGACCTTACTCCTCTCAGTGGGCTCAGACTCTAGAAGGCAGATCACAGCTTAAGCAAGGAGAAAAGGGTAAAACAGACTCAAGTACAAGGCACACACATATCAGCGAAGAGCATGATAATTTTATCTGGAGAGACAAAAGAGGGTTCCTGGAGAAGGTGATATCTTAGGTGGGGAATATTAGAAAGATAAATGGGCAACTAAAAACTGTGCATGCAAAAAACAAAAAAAAGCAATTTTACTTACTGATCTCTGAAATATAACTTCAAATTCCCATAGCACATATTTTTGAAAGAAATGCTAGAATTCAAAATAAATTTCATCATTGAAACAACTCATAGTTGCTCTACTAAAAGCATTAACCCTCTTTAGTGTTTAGGGATGTATTTAGATATATGAAGATATACAACAATGCTTTGTAAAATACACAACACCACAGAGAAATGCTAGTTCTTATTACATAAATTTATACAACATATTGATTGCATTCATGGCCTCAATTTCTTATCCTCCCTTGTATCCTCAACTTTTGCCATGTGACTTTGCAATTCCTTTCACTAGAGGTGTAGAGTTTACATCCTCAGCCTTGAATCCGGGTTGTCTTAGTGCTTGCTTTTGCCATGGAGATGTTAGCAGACATGACACAGAGGCTTTAAAAAAAGTACCTGGAAAAAATAAGGGAAAAATATAAGACGTATTTTGGACAAAATGATGTGGGAGAAAAAACACTTGAGCAGTTTTGCTTGTGCTTGCTCTCCCATAAGAAAAATATGTCTAGGATAGTCTGTTGGACTATGAAAAACACGTGGAGCAGAGCAAAGCCTCTGGCCCCTTTCTTTTAGCCCAGGCTACCCTGAAGCAACTCACAGCCAGACCAATCTAGACATGTGAATGAGAGTGCATCCAACATCCAACCCAGACCAGCCAGGCCCAGCTTGTAGCTTCAGAAACTAAATCAATGCTGATTATTGTAGGCTGCTACATTTTTCATCTGTATTCCCTCTATCTACAGATAGTTTGAGGAGTAACTGACCCTGCAGTTATCACAGAGAAAAACATAAAATATTTTATTACTTTCAAGAAAGTTATGTTGCTGTGTCAATTTTGCCTAGTTATGGAGCATCATTGTGGCAACTGATAACTGATATAATGTATAGAACTATAGCAGCACATTGAAAACTCCTGAAAGTCAGTGTCTTCTACTTATTTTATGCTCCAAATAAAAGCAGAATCAATAGGCGCATAATAAATGCTTTTTAGGCAAAAATCTTAACAGCCATCTAGTTTCTTTGACAATAGTAGAAATTTTATGTTTATCCCTGGGCAAGTTACTGTAACCCATCGCTTGTCAACTAAAATCTAATTTTGTACAAGAATAGCCAGAAACTAATTTAAACACTTTTTAAAAACTTTTTGGGAACTAACAGGTAGAAGAGATGTTTATATTATAATTTAGGTAGTTTTCTTTTTATATTGTTCTTTAAAGAACTTCAAACCAAAGTTATTATTCTAAAAGCCTTTAAACTTTGAACAAGGAGGAATTGAAGTTACAGTATTAGGAATGTTTTTAAATGTTTTGTAGTCCAAGTTGTTTAGATGCTTCATTTTTGGATGGAGATGAGCCAATGTTAATTTCAAATAAAAATTATTTCATTTGTTCCTAATTGTAATGCTATACGTGCTCCGTATAGAAAATAGGGAAAATAGTGTTAAAGCAAGTAAAAATATTCACACCATTAAAATGCAATCATTGTCAATCCCTTGGTATTTTAAATGTGTATTTATTTTATTTTATTTTTATAATAGTAACACACTTTCAGGCACAGTGCTTGGAACTTTGCATTCATTTCTTCCTTTGTCACAACCCAGTGAATTGCTATTATCTCCATTTTTTAGGTAAGGAAATTGAGACTATAATAACAGAAATATTGCTAGTATGTTATCCCCTCTCTGCTGAAAGAGAAACTCAGCCCCCCTCTTTAGGAGGCCCCCAGTTATTTTCCCTTTATTTAACCATTTATTATGGAAAAGTCAAGCTTACACAAAAGTAGAGTGAAAAGCATTACTAACCTCTATCTACTTGTCACTCGGCTTCCACAATTATCAACGTGTCTTTCTTATATCATGAACTCCATCCACTTTTTGCTCATGTTTTTTGCTCCAGTTTTCCAAGGGGACTTTTTTGTCTATGGATCACTTGAGGATAACTCACTCTGTTAATTTTGCTTGAGAAAGGAAATGTGCCTGGTGCCTCTGGTTACAGTGAAGTGCAAGGTGAATAGAAGGCGCTGAGTTCTAGGAGTTAAACATATAGACACTGCCATGAAATGTACATATCTACCTACAAAATAAGAAGGAACAGGATGCTATATAGTTTACAAAGCCTCGTCATGTTTTATAATAGGTGATGGAAAGGCCTTCTTTGAGAAAACTACTCTGCTCAGGACATGGTTTTTCCAGCTCCCAGAAAAAGCCTTGGAGCTACAAAACTGTTCTCCCTTCAGTCCTTCCTACCCAAGTCCTTCACGAGTGGGGCTGGCATGCTTGGTTGTATCACCATCATTCACCCTGAAATATATAAGGGGTTAATATTCATAAGGGTTTCTACCAGTGGAGTCTGTCAGGGCATATGGAAACCTCAGCCTCTGTTCTCAGCAAGTTTGCACCAAAGTGTCTGAGTCTATTTACTCACAATTTGCCTGTGTTTTGACACTTTCTTGCTTATTTGCCTCATGAGTGAATGCCGCATGACACATTTGTGATTGAAAGTGATATCCCAAATGAACCAAAGATTGGCTTCCACTGTTGCCATGGGCCATCCCATCTTATTTTCTCACAGAATAAATGTTGCGCTCAAGGCAAAAATAAAAATACGGCAGCCCTAAATGTCTCCAATTTCTGTCTCTTACACCTAGTTTCATAGATAAAAAAGTAGAACGGCCACAGAGCTCTACAATAATTATCTGTGCATGACAACATTTTCACCCTAGTCTTGTGAGACAAGAATAAAGACATTATTATCATACTATTTTCTAAATTTAAAAAGTGAAACATGTTTGCTGTCGATACAATACAGAAAATGTAAAAGATATAACATCTGGAAAGCAACACTACCTCTCTTATCTCACTCCCCAGCCCTATTTACTTCATTCTCCTTCTTAAAACTCATTACTGTTCATTGGTTATGCATATTGCTAGGCATTGTCAATGCTTTTATGTATATGTGTGTGTTTATAAATGTAGATATACACAATGTAAAAGAAACATACAAATATATCCATTCACAGGTGTATGCATTAAATCTTACATAATCTGTTATTACTTTATATACAGCATCAAGACTATTACCTGGTTGATAGCAATTATAAGATTCACCTTATAATTACATGATTCACCTTATAATAATGTGAAAATATGAAAAATACACATCTTGGAATCAATAAACTTTGGCATTGTTTTGCATCTTTTTTTTCGTTTAACAGTACAGCACAGATATATTTTCGCTTCAGTGCAAATCCACCTCTTTTTAAACGACACACATTAACAGCTGTCCTATAATTTATTTAGCCATTTTCATATTACTGAATATTTAGGATGCTTTCAAATTTACTATCAAAATAGCACTGGATGAATATATGTCAGTATAAACCTTCACACACGTATGTATATTTACATGAACATTTTATAAAACATATTCCTCCAAGTATAACTGTTGAGTCTGAGGTTATGAACCAGTAAAATGTTTATAGGTTCTGAGAAAATAGGAGCTGGTGTTTTTAATCCCATTTTCCGGATGAGAATACTGTAGTTCTGAGGACGCGAGTGCCATGCTCTGGCTCATGTGGCTAACAAGAGGTGGAACAGGTTGCCAATCATTTTCTGACTTGAGCAGTACTCTCAACCTCACACTTTCCCTCCTTTGTCTTTTCCACGATGATTAATCTTTGATAGAACATAAAACGATTAGTAAGTTTAACAAGCAAGAATTTCAGCGCTTTGAGAGAGATATTCATTTTTATTTTTCAAGGTTGTGAACCTGACATTTATGGGAACAGCCATGCACTTTGTAGGCATTTAATGATCTGTGATGGTAAAGACACATAAATTATTTGTACACACATCTGAGCAATCAGGGTTGATTGGTTCAGTTCAGTAGAAGCTATTTCTAATTTGTGGGAGAAAAGAAAAAGTAGGCATGGGGCTTTTTGGTTCTAAGGAGTTGTGTGATATTTGTGAGTTGTACCCAGTTGGACTGTCCAGATTTGGTAGTTGGTTCCAATTTTGTAGGCCTTAAACTGATACAAGTTTTTTCCATTCCTCTCTCCACCAATAAGGAAGAGTGAATACTATGGACCTGGTCACATCAAAGCAAACAATTTCTGCTAGCATCACACTCAGGCAATATTGAATGGAAATAAAAATTTATTTTAAGACCTATGTAATTTTTCTGATTGACAGTCAATACTATTTACATCACCTACAGCAGTGCTTCTCAAATGTTACTGTGCATATGAATCCCTGGGGCCCTTACTAATTTTAGAATTTATAATTTAGAAGGTCTGAGATGGGTCTCAAATTGCATTTCTGGCCTAGGTGATGGCCACAGACCCCAGCTGAGTAGCAAGGTCCTAGATCAGCAGTGAGCGAACTGCAATCAGTGGACCAAATCAGGCCCTCATCCAGTTTTGTAAATAAAGTTTTATTGGAACACGGAAATTCCCATTTGCTTATGTGTTGTCTGCGTATGCTTTCCCATTGCAGTGGCAGAACTATGTAGATATGACAGAGAACTTATGGCCTGCGATGTCTAAAATATTTGCTATCTGGCACTTTACAGAGAAAGTTTGCTGCCCCTGCCATAGAAGATTCCTTTGATATTGAACACTTGGTTTACAGACAGATTTTCCACATTCATCCAACATCCAATAAACTATCAAATAGTTTCATCTAACACTTTTTATGCACTATATATTCTGCTAAAAGAATACAATTATGAACAAGATACAACTGCTATTTTCATGGAGCTTATATTTATTTTTTCTCTCAATATTTGAGCAAATTACTAGATTACTTAAGCCTCAATTTTTTCATCTGTAAAATGGAGATAAAAATATCTAACTCTTAGGGTTGTTGTGAGGAGAGAGCTAGGCACATGGTAAATATTCAGAAAAGGTTAGCTGTTATAGTATCATTTTCATTATTTTTCTTACTCTCCAGATTTCTAGAGAAAGAACAACTTCCTTATACTTGCTGGCTGTGTATGTGCATGTGCGTGTGTATGCGTGCGCGCGCGCGCGTGTGTGTGTGTGTGTGTGTGTTTCCTTCCTGGCTATTCAGACAGAACTAGATCTGAATGTGACTTTTTCCTCAAACTTTAGAAGAAAGGTTTAACAATTCAATCATAGCTTTTGACATTGAAACAAAACATCTCTCTGATTTAATACCAAAGCGAAGACAGTCCAAAACAAGTCTTTATGTATTTCTCTACTTGCTTAATGTGCCATCAGTGAGGTGCTAATGATGACATGGCCCTTGTCAGGAAGGGTGGAGAAAAACAGGAGGAAGGCCTTACTTTCTCAGCAAGAGAAACAGCCTTTGGTGGGATTAACTGACAATTCCCTATGGTAACCACAGATAGCCATTATGCTAAACAGCTGAAGTAAATTTTTAATTCATTATTTATTCAATTTCACAGAAAGACTGGAAGAACCTAAAATTCTCTCTGGGTCATTGGAAACTTGCATGTATGTTTATGTTATTTTGTGTCTATATTCAATCTCTAATATATTATAAATTCAAGAATGACACATGCCTTAATTTTGTTTCCTAAGAAGCAGACCCTGAAGAAGAAATTTTGAGTATGAGTAGTTTATTTGGGAGGTGAGGAAACCAGTAGAGCAGTGTGGGGAAAAAGGTAGGGGACAGAAGGCTGTGAAATCTGGGCATTATTTCTCTCTATATAGTTTCTAGCTACCACTAGATTGCTCTTGTGGAACTCTGGAAAATGGTGCAGAAAATATGCCTCAGAATATCCTACTGATGATGTTAACAAACAACATTGGTGGATCCATTGCCTGTGCACAGAGAAGCCAAAGTCTGAGGCCATAGGTTTTTCGCAAAGAAAAGGGTTTATTTGTCAGGCAGCCAGACAAGGAGACCAGAGACGAAGCTCAAATCAGTCTCCCTGAATAAAGACTTAAAGCAAATTTAAAGAATAAAGGTAAGGAAAGATTATACATATTTATTAATTCTAATTCAGGGGGTCTGATTGGACAATCTGGGAACTAAGTCATCTAAGGTAAAAGGGAACACAGAAGTTTTGATCTGGCAGAGTTTAATTAGCCAGTCCCGTATGTGTCCATATCTGGTCTGGGCACCGGATCTTCCTTATTGAGAGACCTCTCGCTTATTAAAGAGTTCCAAGTGGCAACAGTAGCACCGCTGTCACTTGAGTTCTGTGAATCTTGGTTCTTCTGTGCTCTCAAGTTCAGTTTAGGGTCATTTGGCTACTAACTGCACCTGCTCAAGCTCTGGGATCACTTTGATCTAGCTTGGTCTTAGAAGCGGCCAGTGGGCACTGACATGGTAAGTCTTGAAGGGTACATACAGCATCATTTGAAAGAGCATCATTTGAAAGCATCATTTGCTGAAAAGTGAATGATAGAGAATGCTTTATTCTGTAGATATTTTGAAGAGAAAGAATAAAGCTACCTCGATGAAGACTGGATTCCGGACACACTTCCTCAAAATATGATACCTCGGCATATTAAATATTTTAAACTGAAAGAATTTAATAAAATTCTTTTTCCATTTTCCAGAGTTTCCCTGCCCTTCTTTTATGAAGTAGAGCATAAAACACTTATGTGAGGGGTGACCTCCCTACATCCAGAGGAAAGAAGCATTATCTCTGAAGATAAAGGGATGCCAAGAAGAATCAGAAAACCAGGCCCTGCTAATTCCCTCCAGTTTACATCACTTACCCCATACTCGGTGCCCTATGGCATTTCTCTACCACTGTCCACTCTTCATTAAACCTAGCATAAAAATACTCAGATTTAACTGTTTCTTTGGGTCTTCATTTTCTTTTTTTTTTGAAGGCTCTCATGTTAATGTAAAACTTATGTTAAGTAATTTGTACGCTTTTCTCTTGTTAATCTGTCTTTGTCCCTATAATTTTCAGATTCAGCCAGGAACCCTCAGAGGGTTGAGGGAGAAGCTGATAAGCTAATAAAACAAATAAATTGAAATTCTATTTCCTTACAGTTCTCCAAGTCAAGCTTATAATTTATTCTATATTTTATTCTATAATGTATTCTATATTATATCTTATACTTTATGCTATACCTGGGGTTATATTAGACATTAGGATGACAGTCAGATGATATAAAAAATATATACAAAAGTGGTCAAGGCTTGTATTTTACCACTAAGTGCGATATTAGTTGTGGGCTTTATCAGGTTGAAGAGGTTTCCTTCCATTTCTTGTTTGCTGGACATTTTTATTATGAAAGGCTGTTGGATTTTGTAAAATGCCTTTTCTGTATCTGGTAAAATAATCATGTGGTTTTTGTTTTTTATTTTATTGATTAGGTATATTATATTGATTCTTGGATGTTAAAACAACCTTACATTCTTGGGATCAAACTCACTTGGTCATGGTTAATCATCATCATCATTTTTTGTTGTTGTTGTTATTGGATTCAGTTTGCTAGTATTTTGTTGAAGATTTTGTGTCTATATTCATAAAAGATATTAGTCTATAGTTTTCTTGTGACGTGTTTGTCTGGACTTAGTATCAGGGTTGTACAGGCCTTATAAGATGAGTTGGAAAGTATTCCCTCCTCTTCAATTCTTAGGAAGAGTTTAAAAAAAATTATTATTAATTTTTTTTAGATAAATTCTTTTTTAAATGTTTAGAAGTATTTACCAATAAATCCATCTTAGCCTGAGCTAGGTTTCAAAATTACTAGTTCAACCTCTCGTTATAGGTCTACTCAAATTTTTCATTTCTTTTTGAGGGAGTCAGTTTTAGTAGTTTGTCTTCTTAGGAATTTGTCCATTTCATGTAAGTCATCTGATTATTTGGCAGATAGTTTTTTATAATTTTCCTTTGCAATCCTTTTTATTTATGTGAGATGTGTAGTAATGTCTCCTCTATTGTATCTGATTTTCATGATTTTAATCTTTTTTCCTTAGTAAATTTCAAGGATTTTGATTAGAAAGAGTAAGATCTTCGGCGCTAAATTGATCTAGGTCCAAACCCTATTTCTTTCACTAAGTGGCTGCCATCCCTAAACCTAGGTTTTTAATCTAGAAAATAGATTAATCTATCTATTTTCTTACCTCATGTCTATGGAGTACCTACAATGTGCTGGGCACTGTTTATGGCTATGGGGAGGGAACAGTGAAAGAGATAAAGTCCTTTCCCTCATGGAGTTCACATTTCGTTTTAATATGATAATATAATAAAGTTACTGGCATATAGTAAATGTCTAGTGAATGATGGCTATTGTAACTATACTTTTCTTCTTATGTGCTGTTAGATGCTAATTCAGGCTCTCTAGAGAAAGGCATTGAATGGCTTGTGATACTTTCTTGTGGCCTTGTCTTTCTCATACCTCATCATAATCAATTCTGCTCAAATGCAAACATCACAGCAGCAATTTCCTTTTATAGCTTACTTCTAATTATCTATAAACACATACTTTCGCAGATAGTTCTCATCCTTTGATATATGATATCAAACATTTAGCTAGTCAAAACTCTGTTCGACTATCTTGCTTGCTGCATTGAAACTCAAGTAACGGAGAGCTCTAGTAGAATAATTTATGCACGTTAATTTGCATGTTTTCTCCAAGGTTTTTTTTCCCTCTTCTCTCACTCAAGCAGGTAGCAAGCCTTGCTCTCTTGACTCACAAAGGTTAACAGCAAACAAGAAAGAGAGGAGACAGCTCTCTTTTAGGCTTTTGATCTCAAAAGTCTAAGTCCGTTGAATGGATCATACTAGACTTCTGGAAGGGCGACAAGAGAGAAGGGGAAAACAAATGTAGAAGGGGAGAGATATGTTAATTTGGATTACAAGGGATCTTTGGAGGCATAAACACATGTCTCTCTGTGTGTGTGTGTGTGTGTGTGTGTGTGCGTGCACGCCCTAAGCAGCAGAGATTTTGACTGTTCTCCCTGGAAGTGCCTTTTAAGAGATGTCTAGACTGCCAAGGGGAATGAGCACTTGGGAGCTCTGGAGACACCAAGGCCCTAGTCTTCCCAAAGTTCACAGGCTCTGAGTACAGCCCTGAGGCAGTCGTCCCATAAGAACTGGAGGCTGGAGGCTGTAGAAACTTTCAGTGATAACCAGGGTGGATTAAAGTTAACAACTAGAGAGGCTTCCCAGAGGTTGTGTTGTTACAGAGCCTCCAGGATGATGGTCATCTCCAGGAAGGAGAATCTTTGATAACCCATTTCCCATCTGTCAACTAGGAGGTATGGACTCTAAACTGGCACCAAGTGGCTTTTAAAAAAATAAAGAAATATAGTTGGGTTTGTTTGTTTTTCAGTTTCTGTTTTTGTTTTTGTTGATGTGCAAAAAAAAAAATGCTCATGAACTGAGAGTCACACTTGCTGTCTAAGTTAGCTACAGGACAGAAACTAGTTAAAACTCCGGATTTTTGGCTCTTTTCACTTAGTTCATACTCCTTTTCTGAGAGTCCACAGGAGGTTAGGAGTGTGGGCCATTTTCTGTCCATCTGATTCTGTGCCCTAGTACTTTCCTGACTCAGTTGTCTCTTTCTCCAAAATGGGAAAATGACAGGGAAACTCGACACAGACCATGATTCACATACGACCTTAAAGCAGTGTCTAAGTGATTTTGTAGTCACTTAGCTCAGTGATCTTGGACACATTGTTCAACCTTTGGGAATCTGAGTTTCCACATCTGTAAAATGGGATAATACAATTACTACCTCATGAACATATTATAAGGATTAAATAAAATATTGTATGTTAGGTGCTTATCTCCATTACCTTTATAAGGTAAGAGTTCTACAAATTTCATTGGGTTGGTCATAACCTCTTTTCCTCAAAAACAGAACTCAGAAAATAAACTGAAGTGTGTTCTATCACATGGCAGAACATTCTAAGACAAGTCAAACTTTTAGGCGTGGCTTGATCTAGAGATTTACAATGAACTTTGGCTCTGGTTCTTTTAATCTTCTTACTTATAGTCTCCAGGTGAATCTATATTTGCATCTGACTGGCTTCCTATATTGTAACAAAGATGACTCTATCTGCCATAGTCCTTATTTTGCACATCCCGGCAGATATTCCAGGCCTCACATCCATACTCCATTCTAGCTAGAGAAAGAAAGCATATTCAAGAACATTTCTTGTTGAAATTCTGAGAGTCAGTCTGATTGGACTGGCTTAGGTCACATGCCTACCCTGTACCAATCACTGCAAGCAGAGGGTGAAATGCACTGATTGGCTTAACTTAAGTCATATATTCCTGCAGTTGGGATGGAATCAGATTTTTAAAGTCTCTATAAATCTCCAGTGAAGACTGAGAGCTAATGGAGAAGCAGAAGGGGAACTGATGCTGGAGATACAGCAATATTTGCCCAGGGATGTTATCTTTCATTATTATCATTCTAATTAGATAATAGCACATTAAGTTAGGGTAATTAAGAGATCCATGTTGTAATGTTGATCCTCTCACAGTTCTAAGACTTGCAAACTCAATTGATCTTTAGAACATCAATTTCCTCATCTTAAATTTATTTGCTCAACAAATTTTTTAAACTTGTATTACGGCCATGACATTGACACACTGGAAATAAGCAGAACCATTCCTATCCTCATCAAGCTAATGTTTTAGTCTAGTGGGATTTAAATATGAATTTTATCGCCTCATCAAGCAGATGTTCTTATCATCAAGGTAAAATAAAATATGGTACAATCTGTTTATTTTGCCCTGGTGTCATGATTCTTTGCTTTTACTTTGCATGAGAACAGACACTAAAATATGATAAAACTGTAAAAAAGTTCATTTGAAGCTTCATTTTTCTTTTAAACTTCTCAATCCAAGGGAATTTGGATCCTATTAGAAACTTTTTTCACAATTTCATTTTAATCTGTTTTATTAACTACAGGTTTCTACAAACATTTGTTATAAAAAATGTTCAGCATAAAAGTAGAAACAATACTAGAAGGAAATATAATTTATTTGTCAAAAAAATAAAGAAGTGCAGTAAAGATTGACAGCACCCCTTGGAGAAAGTGTTTGATTTAATAGGAATCATTCTAATTAACTAGCAAAATCAATCATAGAAAATAAAACATATAATTCATAACCCAAAACTCAAACTTTAATTTCTGTTTTCCTTATAGAGCTAACTTCCCGAGTTGGAGATGTTTGCTAGTTTTGTTTTACAGAAATAATCATTTTTTTCCTCTTGAAATTTATTGCTCCTTACAAGAGCTGAGAATTGTAGTTCATTTTGCTGTGAGTTCCCAGCACAGAGATTGTTACTATCGCTATAAAAAATGGCACACCAATCACGATGATAGAACATGATTAAATGCCTCCTTTAGCTATGGCTACAATTTTGGGGAAAGACTGATGAATTTCTTCTTCTGACTAGTATAAATGACAAACCACATGCAACCTATTCTTCCTGTCTTGTACCACCTGTGCCCTCTCTCTGCCCATATTGGACCATTGATTCCCCAACCATCGTATAATGCAGGATACTTACTAATTTAAAACTTCTTTTTTTAAAGAAGAAAAATCAGCTTTATGGAGGTATAATTGACCTATAAAATAATAAGATATTTAAAGTGTACTTCATGGTGATTTAATATATGAATACATTGTGAAAGGATATCTCTAATCTAGTTAATTAACACATTCATTCCCTCATATATTTTATCTTTTTTTAGAATGTAAATGTTGTCACACACACACAAATAAAGATGAAAATTCTTCTTCTTTTTGGGGAGGGCAGCACAGGACTGGGTTTTTATTTTTCATTTTTAATAACTTCTTTGTGTTTTCCATATTAAAGGTAAAATATTAGTAAAATTTTAGAAAGTTTGATTTAGGAAAATACAGAGAAGCAAAAAATGAGAGAATGAAAATTACCCTTAACTCATAGATGGATAACTCTTCTTTTAATTCACATCAAAACTTGACCATGGCATTAGGCATCTAGAGGTAAAGCCACACCTCTTGACTGGTGGTGTCAGGGGGCATAGAGTGGCTAACTTCTTTAGGTTTCTTTCAGGACAAAAATGGCTCATCAGGCCAGGATCCTGAACTTTCTTGGGGAATCCTATTCCAATCTCAGCAGAGTGCTTCTTGGTGAAGTTGACTCCACCCTAGTACCAGGTGTAGATCTTATGACCCAGGGCTATGCCAGTAGAAGGACTATTCTCCTTGCTTATGTGAAAAGTTTAGAAATGAGTACATCATCAAATATATTAACTAAAGAAGCAATTCTCTGAGACGCTAGGTGATCAGTGTGATAAGTTAAATGCTTTCTGAGTAATATCGACATTTCCAGACCTCCTCCCCACCAAGCTAGAATTTTTACACTGAAATGATCAGAACATAAAGTTGCTGACTAATTAAACATGCTGTTAGATTGAAAGGAGAGCGATGACCCACTGGCTCCCTTAACCCCAGAGGAAATCATTGCTTCTCTTTAATCTAAAAAGTTCTGCTCTTCTCTTCAGAAGTCCCACACATTAGTGTCTTTGTAGAATGATTCATTTCAATTGTGCATATTCTTTGTTCCTACTGAGACTCTATACTTAATGACTTCACTAGATTCTTAAGTTAGGCACTTTCCAAATGAGTTCTGATGAGCTTCATGGGCCTCAGTTAACTCAGCTGAGGAGGGCTCAAGATGCATGGAGCGATCCTGGATGAACAATAATAGAGAATCCAATTCTCATTTTCCTAGACTCTAGAAATGTGGCCATACAGCATTCAGATGATGTTAGTGTAGCAGAAAAAAGCATGGACTCAGGAGCTGTGCTATTCAATACTCTAGCTGCAAGTCACATGCGTTCACTGAGTACTTGAAATCTGGCTACAGGGATGCTAGAACTGGATTTTTAAATGTTATTTAATATTAAATTAATTTTAAATTAAGAAATGGATACCCAGTTCAGTTATCAGAAACTTTTAAGTATGCTTGGAACAATGTGGGTATGTGAATCTTCTTTTTCAACTATATGAAATCTAAATACAGATTAAGTATTTCTTTTGAAAATTTAGCTTTCAAATGAAGATGTGCTCTAAGTGTAAAATATACACTAGATTTCAAGACTTAATATGATTTAAAAGAATGTTAAATATCTTGATAATCATTATATTGATTATATATTGAAATGATAATATTTTGGATATATTAGGTTAAGTAGAAATTAGTGTTAAAATTATGTTTACTTTTTAAGTATAGTTACTAGAAAAATTTAAATTGTATTATAAAGTTTGCAGTATATGTCTATTAAACAGCACTCCTTTAGAGTACACTCATCTAGTTAAAATCTTAGCTCTAACAAGCTGTGTGACCTCGGACAAATCATTTAACTTCTCTAGGCTGAGTAATACTTATAATAGTAATATTCTTCTTTTGTTCCCTATTTTTTAAGGATAACTTATCTTAATATGTACCTTGTGATTTGCACAATGACATAGCATAATATTCAATAAATATTAGCTCAATACGTCCAATGTGTATAAATTATTGTTTCTTTACATATATATTATCTATGCTATAATTTTTATTTGGGAACATACTAAGAAACAACTACCATATTTGCCATTCCATTGTAGCCAAGTTCCTCTGGCTTGCTCTAAAAATAAAGATTGATACAATATGTACCAAAGCAAGTAGGAAATTGTGTAGTATGTTAGAAAGAACACTGTTTTTGGAGTCAAGGGGTATACTTGTTTGTCTCTGATCTGCTGGAGTCTCACAATGTGACCTGATTCCATTTGTTTTTTCTCTCTCTGGGCCTCAGTTTCTTCATATACAGTCATGGATGCTGGAGTACATAATGTCTCAGCACCTTTTCAGGTATAAAATCCTGGAATTCCTTTGAAATTGAAGACTATGAGGCCGTGTGTAAGTTGGAAAGGACCCCAACTGGTAAAGCGAGAAGAGGGAAAGGAGAGCCCAGTGTTTAAGTACAAGTTCTTTCAGCCGAGCCCTCCATTTAGGTCTTTGCCAGATGAGTTCGCTCAGGTTTATGGGCCTACTCCAACGCTCAGTATCCTCAGCTGAGGAGGGCCCAAGATGCATGCCCTGACCCTGGGTGAACCATGCTGTAGGATTCATGTCTCATTTTCTTGGATTCTAACACTATGTTTGTGTAGTATTAAAGGAGGCAGAATGGAATGGTAGTAGTTACTGAATCACTAATAGTAATGTTAATGCATAAATCCCTACTGTGAGCCAGGCACTGTTTCCTTCCCATTTATAGAAATTCACAACACTTTGAGGTAAGTTTTATCATACGGTCAAGTTTCAGATGGGACATGTAGGCAATAGAACTTAAACAAATTTCCCAAGGGCACACTGCTAGCACGGAATTCAAATCTAGACAGTCCGACCCAGTGCCTTTACTCTTAACACTGTGCTATGCTGCACAGCTAGTGCTAGTACCATGTCAAGTTCTGGGGTTTCTGGAGAAACTGTGACATTTGGTTCCTGTCCTCATAGAGGTTAGTGTTTCTGTAGAGATTATATGTTAAATACATTAAAAGCTAATGTTTGTTGCCTATTTATGGTGTGCAAGGCATTGTGTGAAGCACATGGTATATATCATTCCATGTTATTCTTTACAATAAAGGTGGAAAATCTGTTACAAATGCTATGTACGAAGAAGATGTGAGGAGTAACGATAGTATAAAACCGGGAGCTTGACCTACTTTAGGTGCACGAAGAACATCCAGAGGCTTCTTCCTTAAGAGAAATTTCAGCTGACACCTGAGATTATGTAAGAACTACAAAGTGTGTGTGTGTGTGGGAGGGGGTGGTGTAGAGGCAGGGAGATGATGGAGAATATTATAGGCAAATATTATAGGCAAATATTATAGGCAAACAGAACCCTGAGATGTTGCATCGTTTCTATATATCTAGTTTGCAAACTTTCAAGGCTGATTTAAGTTCCAGAACCATTATTTTGCTATCCAGCTTTTAATTATCAGCTCCACCATCACTTCCTTGGGGAAATTGTCATTGACTTTACCAGTCAAGTCAGTTCTCCCTTCTTTCATAGGGCTATGCCTGCTTCCACTCAGCCTTTAGCATTGTTTAAATTTATTTGCATAATTCTTTTTTTTTATGGTGACATTGGTTAACAAAATCCAATAAGTTTCAGCTATACACTTTAACATTAAGGCATATATATATTTATACTGTGTGTTCACCTCTCATAGTTAGATTTCTTTCTGTCACCACATATATGACCTCCTTCACTCCACCTACCTCCCCTCTTCCCCCTCTCCCCTACCCTCTGGTAACCACTAGTCTATTGTCCATGACCATGAGTCTCTGTTTGTTTGTTGCTTTTAGGTTTATATATCACATAAAAGTTATATCATGTGATTTTCAACTTTTTCTGTCTGGTTTATTTTCACTTAGCATGATTATCTCAAGGTCCATCCATGTTGTTGCAAATGGTAGTATTTCATCTCTTCTGATGGCTGAGTAATATTCCATTGTATATATGTACCACAGCTTCTTTAGCCAATCATCTATAGTAGGACACTTCGGTTGCTTCCATGTCCTGGCCACTGTGAATAATGCTGCTATGAACATAGATATGCAAATATCTTTTAGGATATTGGTTTTCAAGTCTTTGGAGTAAATACTCAGTGGAAGGATTGCATAATTCTTTTATTAGCATCTGTCTCTCACCAGACTGTAAGATCCATAAGGGCAGGGACCATGTATGTTTTTGTTCAATAAAAACAAATTTTGGCTTAACAATGTAAATTCCTAGCACTCGAAATTTGTTGAATAAATGAATCTAAAGGTATTCAGACTAAGATTGTTATTAGTTTAAAATTGTCACCATGAGTTCACATTTATCCTTTAAAAAAACACACCCTCAGATGAAATAAAAATGAATTTTAGATTAGAGATTATTGTAATCTACTAATAGGGAACACACAGACTTGGATTCATCTGCCTTTCTAGCAACACTTTATAAATAATTTGTATTCACTTTGTTTTCTAAGTAATAT
Organism: Pteropus alecto; assembly: GCF_000325575.1. Classification (NCBI taxonomy): domain Eukaryota; kingdom Metazoa; phylum Chordata; class Mammalia; order Chiroptera; family Pteropodidae; genus Pteropus; species Pteropus alecto. Next base: position 16,675,775 of record NW_006440638.1, on the reverse strand, counting down.
GCATTATAGATAATTAGTGAATTTCAGGTTTTTTTCTGTGTAGCTTTTCATTTTAGAATTCTTTTAAAAAATGTAATAGGTTTTGTATTATGTTGAATAAAAGAACCAGATGGAAGAGCATTTTATTTATTTATTTATTTATTTATTTATTTATTTATTTAAATTTTATTTCGTTAGTTTCAAGTATATAGTACCTTGGTTAGACATTTATATAGTTTATAAAATGATTTCCCTAATTGCTCTTTCTGTCCTCTGGCTCTCCACTTAGCCATTACCTTAATGCTAACTCCATTCCCTATGCTGTGCTCCCCATATCCATGACCATCTATCAACTACTAATTTGTACTTCTTTAACTCTTCACCCCATTCTCACAGCCCCCCAACCCCTTCCCCTCTGTCCGTCACCAGATCGTCCTCTATATTTGTGAGACTGCTTTTAATTAGTTTGTTTATGTGAAGTTAAAACATAGGCAAAATCAATCCATTATTAGATGTCAAATGAGTAGTTACCATTGAGAGGATAGAGCTTGGAGGAGACCTGAGAGGGGCTCTGGGGGCTAAGGATGTTCTATTTCTTGATCACGATGCTCGTTATGGGGATGCGTTTTGTTTGTGAAAATCCATCTGGCTGTAGAATTGTGATTTGTGCATTCTTCCTTATACATGTTGTGCTTCAATTAGTTCTATAAATTCAGAAGTTCTAAAAATTCAATTAGTTCTAAAAATCAGTATTGATGAGTGTTTTGAAGCA
>NW_006440638.1:16665375-16674998 GCF_000325575.1 Pteropus alecto | reverse complement strand
TTGGAGATTACCCATGAGTTAGATGGAAGGCCATATAAAAATGAGTGAGAGTTGAATATTGCAGAAAAATGCCTGAGAGGTTAGTTGAAAGGATAGCATTGGATCCTGGTAAATATCTCTGAAAAGAAATTCTGTGTGCTGCTCCACCCTGGGGTAGCTGGCTCCTGGCTTTTGGCCACTGTACTTGATTGTGGGCAATACCACTGGTCCTCCAACTTGGCTGCCATTGGAAACACCTGAGAGCTTTAAAGAAACAATGCCAGCTTCCCACTCTTGGGATTTTAAGATAAAATGCATATGGGGCCTGAGCATTAAGACTTTTTAAAACTTCCCTGGTGAATCTGAGATGCATCAATGTTTGAGAACTGTTGTTCTTTTCTCTATGATTATAGCAAATTGTGTTACACTTTACTGTAGTACTAATACTATGCCATGCTGTGTTATGCTATGCTATAGTATAGTATACATCTACCTCGTGTTATGTATTGCTTGAGAATACCTACATATGTGAGATAAAGAAATGTTTCAAAATGATAAGCACCAAATTGAAAATATTGATTACTTCAGAAGAGAGGAAGGCGTCTGAAACCAGGAAGGATACTGGATGACTTCAACACACACACAAACACACACGTACATATATAATTTTTAAATTTTATTTGTGTCATATAAATATTTATATTTATACTTTTCTTAAGCTGAATGGTGGGCATAGATAAAGTTGAAATTGTTCATGACAGTTATTTGTTTAGCCTGTACCATGTCTCAGACTCTTTTCTAGGTTCTGGTAATATAGCAGAAAGAAAACATGCAAAATCCTTGACTTCCTGGAATTAGTGTTTTAATTAGAGCAACCAGACTATAAATAAATATACAACTAAACACATACTTTATAAAGTTGTGATTAGCGTTGCGTAGAAAAGCAAAGTGGGAAAGGGGATATAGAATTCTGACTGGGGAGGAGAGAGAGAGCTAGTTCACTTAGGGTGGTTAAGAAAAGGCCTTTCTGATAAGGAGACATTTCAGAGAGATCTAAAGAAACCGAGAAAAGGAGTCAAACAAGTATTCAGAAGAATGTTGAAGGCAAAGGGAGCATGGAGTACTAATGATTCTGGAGCCAACACAGGGAAACAGGAGTGGCTAGGTGGAGGGGAAGAGGAGAATGGTTGGGTGGTGGGAAAGCATCTCATGTAGGGCTGGGAGGCCAGTGTTAGAAAATTTGCTGTTTATTCTCTATGAAACAGAAAGTCTCTGGTGTGTGTTGCATAGAAAAGTGCTATTCTTTGTGCCTTTTGTATATGCCTTCTACATTTCATAATAAGTTTTTTTTTTTAAATAGGGACATTATTAGATGTAGATATCGCAATGTGAATTATTTTATTAGATTCATCATCTCTATAATAAGAGGGACTCAGAGTAACTCGAGGACTCAAGAAGGTAAATTTGTTCAAAATGGGGTGAAAGAACCCAAAAGAGGGAGTGTGTGTGTGTGTGTGTGTGTGTGTGTGTGTGTATGTGTGTTGGGGGGCTGTTTGCTGAAAACAAACTGTGCTTTCTCAATTTGATGGTCAGAAAACAGTACACAATGTATAGGGATGTTCAGAGAGACCTCCTGATCACCATGCAGCGGGCTGGTGCACATGTTAGGAATCCAGAGAGTATTCTCAAGGAAGGCAGAGAGAAATAACAACTCAGATCAGCATGCAAGTAGGAGGGCAAACTTCTGATTCTGCCTTTTTTAAAGCTTCCATTGTAAATGCTTCCTATTTCTTCTGTTTTAGTTCAGCTATATTGTGAAAGAAGAGCAGAAATTCCACCTCATTAGAATTTAAAATGACTTGACTGTTTGCAAAAAAAGACTCCAATATATTAACTTTTTACAGCCTGACACCATATACAGGCCATATGATTTGAGGCCAGCATGCAGCTCTGAAAAATTTGGATAGTTTGTGCTTTCAGTATGAGGCTCGTATGCAATGTATTGTCTTTGCTATGCTCTCAGCTCCTTCTCAGGGGAAAAAGAGAATTCTCAAAGCCAAACACTGAACTACCTATTTCTCTTAGAGGTTTTCAGACAACACAAACAAGTGTATTGATGCAGAGAGGAAAAAAATCCACAAGGGAAGCACTGTTGCCCCCCACCCAATGCACACCATCTCCAATTTTTGTTAAAATAGTCTCAAGGAAACTGGAAATGATCACCTCTTACATTTTTACCCCTTGTTTCGCTGTTTCATATTTTGCTGTCAATTTTGGGTGTGGAAAACAGTGATCAAGCTTCCAGAGTGTGAAGAATCCATTTAAAACCAATATATCTGTTCATGGCTATGGGGAGAAAAAAGGTCAATTAATAATTTTATTTTAACTTTGGCCTGCCAATTCTGATAAAAGCTGTAAATTTGCAGTCCACGAAGAAATCTGGACTGCTTTTTATGTGATGAATTTCTACTATTGCACCCTGGTTTTGCAGATGATCATCAAACGAAGGAAGTCAGTATTTATATTGAATGCTATACATTAAAGAACAGTTGATCTTTGAAATGGTGAAAGAATTCTACAAAGATGAAAGATATATATGATATGGTAAAATAAATATATCTGACTATCCCTTGGGAGAAACTGTAACTAAATATTTTATTTAGATTTCCAAAATTTTCCATAGAATAATAGTAGCAAATATTTATCAAGTATTTACTATGTGCCTAGCATATGTAATATGCTTAGGATCTGCATTTCTCAAACTTTAACGCACATGCAAGTCACCTGAGAAGATTACTAAAGTGGAATTTCTAATTTAGTAGGGCTAGAGTGGAGCTTAAGATTCTGCATTTCTAATAAGCTCTGAGATAATGCTGATGTGCTGGGCTCCCATCCACAAATTGTGTAGCAAGGCATTTTATAATGCATTATTTAATTCAATCAGAGCACAGAATGTTAGAATTATCACCTCATTATAGGTGAGGGAACCAAAGGTCAGATAAATTGGGTGGGTTTCTTGAGTTCTCAGATAGGACATGGCAGACCTAATTTTGATTCCAGAGCCTGAACGATCAACAGCTATCTTCCAACTGCCACCTGTCAAAATGGCTCTATCCCATAATTAATGACTAAATTTCAATAGGCAATAATACATCTAAGCCTCTTAGTTTAGTCAAGTCAGTCTCCCTTTATTTTAATGTTTCTGCAGCCTGTGCAAACTCAGTTGATTAAGGGGAGCTTGTTTTCTTCATTTAGACCAGCTCATAATCGCAAACCACACTGACATTTCTCAGACTGCTTCTGGCACACTAACTATTTTAAATGTTAATCTAGTTTCAAGGAGACATTTAAGAGAACATCATTCTCAGGTCAGAAATGTGTGTTGCATTAAAATGCAGGCTGGGTAAGAGTTTCTTTTAACACTTTCCAAACTAATTATCACAAGCACATTGTAATCATTCATATTTTGTATTAAAGCAATTTGTCTACAATTTCAATTCCAGAAATGTTTATTGATCATCTACTCAATTCTAGATGCTGTGACTTGGGCTATAAAGGAGGCAGAGATGAATAAAGGTAAGCCAGGTTTTTCTAGGATCTTTCAGTAGTACCCTTACCTCTTAACAAATTTGATTTTTGTGTAGTTAATTAACATCACTGTTAAAGTGTAAGAACCAACCATGGATATGTTTATTAATAGAGAAATATCTGCCTGAATTAGACACATTTGATTTTAAAGAATCTTGAGAATAAACAGATTCAATGCTGTTGATGTGATTTCTTGTCCTGATCCCAAATGAATCTTTTGCCTTAAGTGAAAATAATGGCTCCTGTCTTTTGTTGGCTGAAATTAACATTTTAATCTACTTTAAATTAAAAAAAAACAAAAAGTCTCTTGTATATCATGGGTAGGGACATTGGAAAGAGAAGGAAAGATATCTATGAGTATTAAAATTCATCCCATTGTGAGCCAAGTTTTGGAAAGTACAATAAATATATTAAGCATTGTTACTGCTTTAAAAGAACCAACAGTCTAATTCAGTGATTCTTACACTTTCATGTACATGAAATTCACCAAGGGTATATTCATACACTCCAATTCTACTTAGTCATAATAAGAAATGAACTACTGATACACTCAACAACATGGGTACATCTCAAATATATTATGCTGAGAGAAAGAAGTCATATTAAAAAGTATATACTGGGTATATTTATTGTTATGAAATTAACTATTATGAATACAGCAGATAACCATCAAATAGATTCATGATTTTGAAGCTGTTTCATGGAAACTATCCTTGACCATCTATTTAAAGGAGACCCTCTCTGATTCTTTTCTTCATAATATTTACTATAATTTGTAATTACATATGTATTTACTGATTTACTTATTGTCTCTATACTAAACTATAATTTCCAAGAGGACAGGAATTGTATGTTCATTGTTTGTCACTATATACCCAATGGCTTTTACAATGCCCAATATCAATATAATGCTTTACAGATATTTGTTGCAATAATGATCTCAAGCTCCGTGAGAAGAACATTGGCTTATTTTTATTTATGCTTTTCATAACTATTAATGACACAAAGAGGGCTCTCAAAAATATTTGTTGAATGAAAAAAAATTGCCAGAAACTATGGTATGGCTAATAATCTAAATTAAACAGAATAAGTGTTGTGTAATTCTTTATCCAAATGGATGAATTTCTAAGAAAGGAAACCAGGAATTATGTAAAATTATGCAAATGAGTCTTCATTTAAGCTACTTTAAACTAAATAATGGACTAGATACTGCAAGAGGTGCTCCTTTAAGTTAATCTTTATTTTATATTTCAAACAAGTAGCAGAGTCTAGATAAATAGTTCTCAGTCATCATTGCACATAAGAACCACCTGGAAAGCTTTATAAATCACAGGTGCCTGTATTTTCCCCTCCAGCCCCTGAGGCTGTGATTCAATTGTTTTGGATTGATATTGGTAGTTTCAGAAGCTCCCCAGGTGATTCTAATGTGTTGTCGGGGGCTAGAAAATGCTAAGGAAGGAGTGTGTGTGTGTGTGTGTGTGTGTGTGTGTGTGTGTGTGTGTGTATAAATATATATATATATATCTAATATTTTGTGGGCTTCCATCAGCAAAAGCAGGATTCAAAACCCATCATAGTCACTTTCTAGCTATATGACCTGGTAGAGATTACTTAACCTCTCAGAGCCACAGGGTTGACATTTATAAAATAGAATTATACTGTCTACATTTTAAGGTGGCAAGGATTAAAACCTATATAATATTCCCATACACGGTAGGTCATCATAATTGATCATTTTCATTATTTCTCTATTTAGCTAACATCCTTTTTGTTTTTTTTTCTTAGTTTAGTCCCAAACAACTCAGATTCATTTATATTGAGTGATTTATAGTGATAGCACCTTAACTGGGCTGAGAAATGGAACTTGCATCTCTAAGAGATCCAATTGCAAAATAAGGTAAAAGCTTTATTATTAATTCTAATTTTTGAGTGTAGACCCTTCTCGACCTACATTATTTCAAATGATATTTAAAGAAATAAGGTAAATTAAAACTGACAGAAAATCAATAATGACATTTAACCTTTCTTTAGTATTTACTTGGGCCAGGTACTCTTTGATAAGATACATAAATCATTTCATTCAATCTTTAATGCATCCCTATGGGATTGGGACTCTTATTATTATCCTTATTTACAATTAGGGGAAATAGGGCACAAAGATATTAAGTAACTTGCCCATGTTCCATAGTTGGTAAGTGTCAGGACAAAGTTTTAAGCTCAGGCAGTCTGATTTCAGTTGCTCTGTTCTTATCTGCCCCAACTCCATTATTTTCTTTCAGAAAATAGCCCTATATAAATATATCTACAAATCTGGGTAAGGACAATAACATCTAATCAGCCTAATATGATGTGTGTATGGGGATTGAATGGCTATGGTTTAGAAAAGAAACAAAATGGACTGAGCATGTGAAATTAATGAGAACTCTTACAAACTATGGAATTCTTTTTGAAAGCTATATATTGAATAATCAACTTTGCATCTTAAGCGTTTTAATGTGTAGTTTTCCTTAGGCAATAAGAAACTTGTTTGAATATGTTCTCTTGTTATTTTAGTATTTTCAGTTGTGGCTTTCTCCTTTACTTCTCAACAGAATTAATGTCCGAGACAAAGGCCAGGAATCTGTCACTAGCAGAGTTGAATCTCATTTAAATTCAAGTATCTTGTCTAAGATACCCTATAATTACCCTGAGCTCCTTTTGTCCACTTGCTGCCTAATGTACGTGTTAGGGAGGGTAGAACATTGATGATACTTTAGAATGACTCTTCAAATGGATGCATGGATGTTTTTGGAAGCCAAATTGTATCTGAGGCTTTTATCTCTAGAAATCAGTTCCATTGTGTTGTTTACTTGAAACTTGAAAACTGTCAAAGGGAACATGACTTTTAGTTAAACTCATTCATTTCCTTATTCAACGAACATGAATCGATTAATAACCAAAGGCCTGACTGTAGCAGGTGTTGGGTATACAATTGGAAGGATCATAGTGACTTCCCCAGAAGCTCATAATCTGAGATAGGGTGAAAGTAAAGGATTTATATTCTTATTCTGTGACTCTGTCAGCCAACTTTGTGTGTGAGGAGAACTAAAGGAAGTTAGAAGGGCTGGGTCCTCATTCTGGCCCCACCACTTATTGTGGTCCAGTGCTATCACTCACTGTGGTCCAGCCCTGCGGCTGTAGGGCAGAGATCTTTATGTGAGTGGAACTGGACTTGAATATCTGTTTCTCTCTTTCTCAGCAGTGTCATCCTGGACAGCCTAGCCTCACTGGGTTTCTTATACATAAAATTGGGCGAGTCGGGGAGGGGCAATAAAATGCCTTCTCTTATAGGGTTGTTGTGAGAACTCAAAGGTTGCCAGATAAACCTTTTCTCAGAGTGTCTCACATGTAATAAATACTTGGTAAATGCTCAGGATGATGATTTATCTTCGGAATGTGTGTGTGTGTTTCCTCTGAAAAGGAGATCTCCAAGGTCTCTTCTACTTATATCATTCTCTAATTCTGAAACATCAAACAAGTAAACAGTTACAGCAATCTGCAAGAAGATCGAAGGTCTTTTAGCCCATAGGGTGGTCACGTGCATAAAAAAGCCCCAAACCTTATATAATGTCTACTTGGAAACCCTGCTAACCTAATATCAGGAAATATGGATAATATTTTAACATTTTCAGAAAATAAACAAATATCTCTGCTAATAGGTGAATAGTGAAGAAGCAACTGCTTGCTAATCCAGACTTTATTTATTTAAGACATTTCCCAGTTTTTTCTCTTACACAGTAGAATGTGATGAACAAGTTGGTGCAGCTTCATTTTACACAATTGAAAACAGATTGTCCTAAGGTTTTGGCCAATAGTCGAACTTGGTGTTTTTATTTATGGCATTCTCTGCCGCACGCCTGACTGATGCTAAACATGGGAGCCCCAATTAGTTTTGCACTTGACTTGCAGAGCTATTTAGAATAATTGAGGTTCTTCAGATTCTCAAGAGTCATTTCATTTGGAAATGTGTACAGTTTGAGTCTGGACAGAATAAAGCAATTTAAAAATGACAAGTTTTTTAAAAGGGCTACATTTTGCAAACATTTGGAATTTGAGGACTGGTGAACATCGGTAAGTGCCAAGATCTGGACCACTGCAAAAGTATGATTGCTGCGCTTAATAGCTGCCATTTTGAGAATGCTACCCCTGCCTTTCACCCTCATTTTCCAATATTTTGGGTCGGGCACATAATAGTTTGCCAAGGAATAAAATGTAATAACATTAGAGTGTAAATGTCCTACTAAAAATTCAACTCACCAACTCAGTTTTCTCTCCTTGGTATTATTTCAAGTGGTTCTTAAAGGGCCAGACACATACAAACTACCTTGCTTTCTCCTTCTCGCCTACCCTCCAGACCTTTGAGTCTGGGTCTGAGCTCTGAAAAGGAGGAGAGATCTGCCCCCATGCCTGCAAACTTGCAGTCCCAAGGGATGATTTATCCCTGAGACTGACAGACTGCAACTCGGCAATTCTGCTCCACTCTTGAAATTTACTGACTAGGTAAAGTGGCTGGTGGAGAAAATACAAACTAAGGTAAAATGCAGAACCACGGAAACACTGTCAAATTTCTAAAAACAAACTCTATGTAACCTTTATCACACTTGCAAAGAAATACCGTTCCTCTATCTAAGCTCTCTAACTTGAACTTTAAGTAACTGCTAATCCTTCAAAATCCAATGCAAATTCCACCTGTACTGGAAGCTTCCCTGAGAGTAGCATGGAGCTTTAATATGCTCAATGCCAGTTATTTCATGTACTTTAGGGCAGGGACATGTCTTGCTAAACCTTCTATTTCCAAACCTTTTTTTCTTCCCCAGCTTTATTGAAGTATAATAGACAATTAGTTGTTCATATTTATATAATTGTATAATTGTATAATTCAATGAGTTGTTTTCAATTGTAGTTGGCATATGATGATATATTCATTTTAGTTGTACAGCATAGTGATTAGATCTATATTGATATATTCATTTTAGTTGTACAGCATAGTGATTAGAGATCTATATAACTCACAAAGTGGTCACCCACAGGTCACAAAATCATGTTACCCCTCTTCTCCGTACATATTTTTTACAACATTGTTAACTATATTCCTTATGCTACACTTTATATCTCCATGACTATTTTGTATCTATCCATTTGTACTTCTTAATCCCTTTGCCCTTTTTCACTGTCACCATCCCCCCTTACCCTCCCCTTAGCGCTGCCCCCATCTAGTAGCCCTCAAAAGATTCTTTGTATCTAGGCGTTTGTTTCCATTTTTGTTGTTTATTTTGTTCTTTAGATTCCACATGTACGTGAAATCATGTAGTATCTGTCTTTCTCTATCTGACTTATTTCATTCAGTGCAATACTCTCTATGTCCATCAAGGAAATATCTTTTTCTATCTTCTTCCTTTTAGTCTCTGTGTGTCTTTTAATCTGAAGTGAGTTTCTTGTAGGCAGCATATGTAGTGATCTTGTTTTCTTATCCATTCAGCTTCCATATCTTTTGGTTGGAGCACTTAACTCTTTTCCATTTGAGGTAATTGTTGATAAATATACAGTTATTACCATTCTTTGTTCATGTTTTTGATACATTTTTCTCTTCTTAAAGAAGTCCCTTCAACAATTCCTGTAATGCTGGCTTGGCGTTGATGAATTCCTTTAGCTTATTTTTGTTTGGGAAGCTCTTTATCTGTCCTTCGACTCTAAATGACAGCTTTGCTGGATAAAGTATTCTTGGTTGTAGATCCTGGGTCTTCTTCACTGTCGAATATTTTTTGCCAACCCCTTCTGTCCTGCATAGTTTCTTTTGAGAAATCGGCTGCCAGTCTTATGGGTGTTCCCTTATAAGTAATTACCTGTTTTTCTCTGGCTGCCGTTAATATTGTTTCTTTGTATTTAACCTTTGGCATTTTAATTATGATGTGTCTTGGTGTGGGTCTCTTTGGATCCCTGAGTTTTGGAATTCTCTGAGCTTCCTGGGGTTTTATGTCCATTTCCTTCACCAGGTTAGGGAAGTTTTCCATCGTTTC
>NW_006440638.1:16644602-16663390 GCF_000325575.1 Pteropus alecto | reverse complement strand
AGAATAAAATAAATGTAAATCAAAACCACAATGAGATACCACCTTACAACTTTTAGAATAGGTATTATCCACAGGACAAGTAACAGCAAGTGTTTGGAGAAGTTGTGGAGAAAAAAGAACCCTCATACACTTCTGTTAGGAATGTAAATTGGTATAGTCACTATGGAAAACAGTATAGAGATTCTCAAAAATTAAGACTAGAATTACTATATGACCCAGCAATCCCTGCTTTGGGTATCCACCCCAAAATCTGAACATTTATTCATAAAGATATATGTACCCTTATGTTCAATGCAGCACTATCTATGGTGGCCAAGACATGAAAACAACAAAAGTGTCCTTTAATAGATGATTAAATAAAAATGTGGTACACATATACAATGGTATATTACCCAGCCATAAGAGGAGATGAAATATTGTTATTTATAGTGACAATATGAATAGATCTTGAGAATATGCTAAGTGAAATAAACCAGAAAGAAATAGTGGAGAACCAAATGATTTACTCACATGTGGGATATAAAACTGAAAGCAACAAACGAAAATCTCATAGACACAGAAAACAGTATAGTGGCTATGAGAAGGAAAAAGGGGAGGGAATAGATAAGGGTAAAGGAAGTAAAATATATGGTGATGGAAGGAGATGTGACTTTGGGTGGCGAATGCACAATATAATATGCAGATGAAGTATCTTAGAATTGTATACTTGAAACCTATATAATTTTGTTAATCAATGTCATCTCAGTAAATTTAATTAAAAAAAAAAAGACACACTTAGTACATTTAGCCTAACTAGCTCATTGGACGGCACCTTCACTTGATCCTTTCCGACCGATGAGAGTTCTGCACTGAGGTTCGGTTCTAACATCATAATAACACTTCGAATTAAAAAGAAAAAAAAATGAAAGAGAAGAAAGAAGGAAAGGCAGCAAGAAAGGAAGAAAAAATTTCAAAAGTCAAAAAGGTAGAGGAATAAAAGAAACAGCACACAGGTGCTCAGAATACATTAAATTAATTAAGTAAGTAAGTAAATAAGTAAAGGAATATAAATCTATCTAGTGTATCTATCATCTTCCTAGCTAAGCATAGTATGTCATTAATAGGAACATAGGTCCTCGTGTTAGAGCCAACAGGGATATTTGCAATTTAAGCCTTAATTTTAATTTGTAATTGGAGCCTGTGTGCGCTGTCAGTTTCAGCTATCGCTGAGCAGATAGATGGATATATTTTCCATATCCCTAAAATTACAGCTTATAAGGAAACTGTAGTTAGTCTAATTGGAGGGTGGTTTCTGAACACTCAGCCCCTTAAGGGACTAGTCTATCAATCACTTAATCACTGAGCAGTAGTTCATTGATTTAAGGATGACGTTTTTGATTCTAGGTAAAACCTCACTGGAACTCAGTGTTATTCTGATTTTTACATCTATCAATGAGTATGTCCAGGGATGCCTCCTTTAGAAAGAAAAATCTCATTTTCCAGAGCAGACAAAAATGATTTAAGCAAGGATTTGTCTCTGAGTAGCTGTACAAAAAACACTTCCAATAAAAACGCATTATAAATCAGCTTGTCAGAGAGGCTGGGATCAGAGAAATCTGGGAGCTAAGGATCAGAGGATAGCAGAGACTGACAGGTCCTGCCAAAATCAATCAGAAATGATGAGAACAAAAATAGCAGGTCTCTGGGGAAATAGGATCCATTTACAACAATGTGATCTGCATACAACTTTTTAAAGATTGCCTCTGAAAAGTGGGGTTCTCTAATATGGTGATGAAGGTTAGACAGAGGATCTGCATTCAGTAGCTAAAAACTCAAATTTTCAGTCATTAGAAAGGATACAAAACACTCTTAAGATCAACAGTCAATCTGTCATATGTGTATAGCAGGGTAACCCAGATGAGCACAACAGGGGATAGGGGTTATGGGCTGACATTTTCTTCTTTCCATGCATGTGTTAACTTGCATAAGTTGATGTGTGTGGTAAATTTATTGCAAAAATGTACTCAATTCTTTATACCCCACATCCTCACCCACTACATGGCCAATAGTTGTCTACGACTGGCTGTGGCAAATAGATGTGGTAGAGGACACATTATGCCATCTCCAAGTGTTGACTTCAAGAAGCCTAGAACTCTCCTGCGCCTGTGTGAACAAGCCCAGTGAGTCTGTTAGATGATGAGATGGCCCTGTCATTTTAGTTACCTAGTCAACAACCAGTCATCCTCAACCAGCTAGGTCCCAGAAGACCCTGCCTGGAGATGCATGAGTAAGTCCAGTCAAGAATAACCATGCCTGGTCCCGATCAGCAGTGCTACCTGGTGGACCAGTACAATCAGGAGTGGAAATTAACTTTTATTATATGCCATCGAGGTCTATGGCTGCTTGTTATGCAACAATTATAACAATAGGTAACTGGTGCCACATGGAGAAAAGTTTTGTTATTAGGTGTCTGCACTCCAGATGTTATTTGTTTTACTGTTCTGGAAATCTCTCTTATTCATCCATGACTCATCATCATCACCACCAATCATTTAGCCCAGTCATTTTCATCTCTTGAAATTTCTCATGCTGTCTGATACCACTGTGTACTTCCCTCCATGTGTCACTATGATTTGCTCTAGTTTTGAAAGATTCTTAACCCCATTTTGTTGAAAGGGAATAGATTAACATTTATTGGGTATCTTCTTTATTCCAGGCATTTAATTAGAGTTATAAATAAGATTAATCACAAACATAACCATAATCATAATAAAATAGCAAACAATATTTATTTAGGACTTTTTATGTGCCAGGCCATGAATTACGGTACATGCTTTATTTCACTCTTCATAAAAACCCTAAGAGGTTGATGTTGTCAATGGTCCCATGATATCAACAAGGAAAGGAGCTTTTCTATGTTGAGTAATTTGGCCTATATCACACAGCAGGTAACTGGGGGAGCCAGTCTATAGATATCTATACATATATCTATACATATATGTATAGATGCATATATGTATATATATATATGCATCTATACATATCTATACATATATGTATAGCTACTCTCTCTCTCTCTCTCTCTCTCTCTCTCGATGATCTATGTGAAAGTTACTGGTCCAAAAGTAGCATCACTCCTTATTTGATTTGCAGTAGGTACTAAGGATTTACTTGGATATATGGCCACATGCTCATGTAGCAGAAATCCAGGAGAAAATTCATGCATTTGAGTAGAGAGGAAGAAGGAAAGACTAGGAGGAAGGACATAGCTTTTTCCCAGAAACAAAGAGAAACCTGGGCTAAACAGGTAAGCCTTTAAATTTCCTACAGCTTAAAAAAGTATACAGTAATTAAAACTCCCAAGTTAGATATTCTACATTCTTTCAGTGACTCCCACTTTGCTCTCAGACTGAGAGCTTTGCATGTGCTAGGGAGCCTGAAAACACCATCTATTGTTCTATTTGGGCCAATACAGTGGCGACAATTCTCTACTTCATAGTCACCATCAGTGATCTACACTGACACACCTTTGTTTCTCTGAGCCTTATTTTCACTGTCCTCAGGTTATTACCCCAAACATGAGAGTCCTGGGGAAGTAGGTTTCCTTTTCTTGGTGTAGTAGGCTGGTTAGTGGGAGAGAAACCATGAAGAATGGAGTGCCATAAGAGTAATCTGGTAATGGAGGTTAAAAAACCCTTGACTTCATCGTAAACAACTTTTTTTCTCATACCCCACATTTAATCCATCACCAAACCTTACTGGCTCCACTTTCATAAAATATAAAGCACATGACCACTTATTATTTCTCCCATTGTTATTGCCATCTAAGTCATTCACATTTTGTCTATGTGGCTGTAGTACCTGCAAACAGCTCCCCCTGCCTCAAGAGCACAGGCAGACTGAGGCTGTTGTAATGCAAGATCATGTGATTCCTCTACTCAAAGCCCATCCAAGGCTCTCAACTTATTCTTAGAAAAGCCAGAGTCTTTCTAGAGCTCACAAAATCTTACAAAGTATGGTCAGCCACTCCTCCTCACTCATTCTACTGTAGCCACACTGACTTCCTTGCTGTTTCTACAACATGCCCAGCCTGCTGCCATCTCAGGGCCCATTCATTTGTGGTCTCCCAGATACCCTCGAGTGTCCGTACTCACTTCCTTAAAGTCTTGTTCAGTGTCACCTTTGTTCTGACCACTATATTTAAACCAAAGTTATCTTTACTCAGATCATCATATTTAAACATTGTAACCTCCTCCTGCACACCTTACTGTCTGTTCCTGATTTTTTTCTTGCTCCATAGAACTTATAACATTCTAAAATATTATACAGTTTACTTATTTGTTTGTTGATCTTCTTCCTGTGCAGACTATAGGTTTATGAGGTCAGAGATCACTGTTTCTTTGGTTTACTGACATGTCTGACACATATTATGTATTCGGTGAATTTGTGTTGAATAAATGGGTGAACTTTAACAGGGCACGACTTAGTGTGGTGTTTAAGCACATGGACCATAAAAATAGACTGCTTGGGTCAAAATTCCTGTGGTACCACTTAACAGTCTTAGGACCTTTACTTCACCTCTATAAGCCCCAGTTTTCTCATCTACTCTAAAATCGGTATGATATAGAACACGACTCATGGAGGGGATGTATACAGAATACTAAGTAAGCCCAGTGTCTAGCATATATTGAATTCTCAATCCATATTGTTATTATATATAATTTAAAATAAGTATTCAAATTCTTTTTTTTTTTTTTTGCTTTTTTTGGAGGTACAGTGATTTCAGAAGAAAAATAAGGTATGAAGGTAAGATACTAGCATTCAATGAACACCTCAGCTCATTTAACCTACAAAACCATTCTAGGAGATAGTGTTGTTTTTGCTATTCAAAAGATGAGACCACAGTATCTTAGTGAGGTCACATAAGAGGCAGAGCTAAGATTCAAATCCAGACTTGTTTTATCCTATTGGCCTTACTCTTGCCACTGCAACAGCCCCCTTCTCTCTACTCCAGCAGTCATAACTTCTAGATGTTCGCATTCCCTGAATGCTTCTGCTCTTTCTCGGCTCTTAGAGTTTGTCTATGTTCTCTCTGCCTAGACTCTCCTTTCATTTCATTTGTGCCTTCTTAAGATCCTCCTGATCTTTCCAGGTCCTGCTCAAATGTCACCTCCTCCCTTTAGCCTTTCTGACAGTTCCCGGATGTAACCTCTTCCTCTGCTTTGCTAACTACCTTCCCTTTTGTTCTTTACTTAATCTGTATTATCTTCTTTCTACTTCAGGCCGGGATCTTCTTGAGTTCAGACACTGCATAAGACTCATCCTCGTGTCGCCATGGTGCCTGGCACAATGCAGTGGAGTCATAACTTAGGCAACTCCAATGCTCAGGATCTCAACCATGCCAGTTTGCAATGCCACCATTACGTTAGTTATTTGAAATAGTTATTTGAACATAAGTAGGCCTGCCACAGTCAATATATGTTGGAAAAACCTATGGAAAAAATGTGCGGATAACTCTAAAGTGTGCCAACCAGTGACCAAGAGGAAAAACACATTGATTAAGTGACAAGACAAATAGGCAGTGATGCTATATCAAAATCCTCAAGGAAAGAAATTTAAATATTAAATGTGAGTCATAGAGTAATATTGAATAAAAAGAATATAGATAAACTGATGAAGGGTTGTAAACACAAAATCACACATATAGTATGGTACACATTGGGTGAGTTAGGAGCATTTCGAAGGTAATTTTAGTCTATGCAATTTTTGTCTGAACCATATAGGAATTCAATAAATGTTTGCTAAGTTGTAAAGTTGATCAGAATTGTAATAAACCACAAATATATTACTTTAAATTGTGGGGATATGAAATACACTGGGAAAAGAGAATTCCTTTCTAGACCTTAAATAGCTTCCCATAATTTGGTATATAAATAGAAATATATCTTGAATGTTGAAGATAGCACAAATAATTGAATGTGGACTGAATGGTGACAAATGATTTGACTAGAAAGGAAATTCATCTTGTCGCCTGTTACCTGCAATCCAAATTTATCCAAGACCAGCCAGGAGGCAATTTCCATTTTACTCAGGATAAACCAGAGCTTAATCTATCAAAGCTTGTCACCTTGAATATCTTAAACAGTCATTCAACTAGTTGGTTCCTTCTTGTTTAGAATGTTTATTGTTATAATTGCCAAGATGCTTTGATTTTTCTAAAATATTGCCTAGTACAATCTCATTATAATAGGATTTGCTATAGATTGACACTTAATGGGAAAGATTTTAGCTACTGAGTTACAAAGACTACTGTATCTTGTAAGACAAACAGTCTTGGTGGTCCTACACCATGAAACGTCTGCTTGCCCAGGACAGTTTTATGGTGAGGCATTAGTTGTACACTCCTTTCTCTCATTCTCTTTTATTTTTTTTTTACTTTTTAATTATTATTATTATTTATGCCTACAACACCTGGTCTTCCTAGGTGGTCTCCCAACCAAGTACTAACCAGGCCTGACCCTGCTTAGCTTCTGAAATCAGACATCGGGCTTGTTCAGGGTGGCATAGCGGTAGACCATGGACTGCGGCTCCACTGGAGCACGAACCCAGGACTTTCTGCGTGTAAAGCAGATGTGCTAACTGCTACTCTATGGAACCACATCCTCTCTCATTCTTCAGTTGGATATTTCCCAACATTGGTGTTTCAACAATGGTAGATCTCAATCTAGCAATGTTAGAACCTGGCTCATCCTATCTCATGATAGTTATTTTCCATTGGCTTGGCCGTCCATATATATTTCCATTCTTCTTGACTTGGCTCTGTGCTTCTGGCTGGGTTTCACTAATTGTGGATGTACTGGAGAAAGCTGAAAAACAGGAGAAGAGTGAGTTTAGGGTTTTTATCATCATGACATGACACCGCTGTTTTTCATTTTGTTTTATTTTAGCCATTGCTTCTATTGAGCATCTCTCTTACAACTATAGCAACCTATCCCAAACTCCAGAAACTCCTCCCTCTCCTTGCAAGCCCAGATGAGATGGGGGATAGCACTAACCCTATTAGTTTCCCTTAATCCTACCCATAACTTTATAGTCTCTCATTAAGCTCTCTTCAATACTCCCACTTAAGTGTGTCATGTTTTCTAGTAACTCTGCTTGATGCATGTCCTGAGATCAGACTATGTCAATAAAATACCTATTTGTACAATGTCTGCCTTCACATTTGCTCTTTGAAATAACCCATAATCTTCTCTGACTACTTTAACTATAGTAGGGACAGTGCCATTATCTTCTATCAGGTCATCTGTTTATTTTCCTCATAGCACTTATCATAATCCAGAAGTATATTGTTGATTTATTATTTATCCATTTATAGTCTTTTTTTTCCCACTGAAATGTATTATATTTATTCTTCCACCGCAAGTATTATATTTATTTTCTAAGTTGCTCAATAGTAATTGCTACATGGTAGAAATAAAACAAAGGATGGATTTTCTACCTGGGGAATCAATGGGTAATACAGAACCAGTCACTAATTTGTGCCTGGCCAGAGAATCTAGAGTCAAGTACATGGTCATGAGTTAGTCTTCGGAAGCCATGCAGGTCCTGGTCTTGAGTTCAGCTTTAGGCAAAATAGGACAGCAATATTGTGGAGACCTCTGAATTCTAGGTTCAGTTTCAAGTTTGCACCAGCCTATCCATTGTAAAATGTTACAGATAAGAAAGAAGTAGGAGATTTTCCAGCCTGGAAGCGCTGCAGCTGGTTTTGGCATTTGGAGATGTAAGTCAGGCTAGTGACCTTTCAACTACATTTGGCATAGATAAGAAATTTAAGAAATGTTCTAGCTTTAGTTACTGGAAATATTATAGGTACATGAAGTTTCAAAGAGAGAATCAGTTATAGCATCTGTGATCAACATAGGAGCCCAGGAAATTCACCACCATGTCATTCCTCAATGAGAGTATTAAAAATGATTGATTATATGATTTAAAATGATTGTTATGGTTATAAGATGCTGTGACCCAGTGGTACTTCATGGCTTTACACACTTAGAAATGGCATTCGTATTCTTGTCTGATATGGGATATGGTAACATTTGGAGAATTTTCTTTCCTACCAAACAAATAAAAAACAATGTGGAGGTGATAGTCCAAAAACAGAACATAGAAGTGAGTGCAGAGAGATCGTGAAAACTGCAAAGCCATGCAAATTGAAGGGAAACCATTACTAGCTAATTGGCAAAGGCAATTTGCCAAATGCATGAGAAGAAAGCAACCTCTATTTTTAATTTAGTTGATCAAGCCTTTATTGTACTTCAAGTGAACTTACAACACAGAGATTCATATCAATAAAAAAGCATATTGTGAAAGTCAGAATAAAGCAATTGAAGACTTGGGTCCACACAGAGTTTCTCAGAAACAAGATAATTCAGTTCCTCCCTTAGTGTTCCCTTGAGAATCAGTCTAATCACTGTAAAGGCTTTAGAAATGCTGCCGTTGCTTAAGCCGCTTTCTGTCGGACTCCTACAGCTGCACCATGTCTTCCTTAATAAAAATGATGAGCACTTAGCAATATCTAACAGGAGGTCCTTCCTCTCTTTTGTGGAGACTTTATAACCATCATAGATGGGAATGTTTACCAAGCCTTTCAGAGAAATGCTAGGTAAACTCTAAATCTAGTACATTAGCCATAACTGGAAACTTAATGGGTTCCTAGGGAAGGGTAGGGTGCAGGGATGAAGCCAAAACTTATGGACGAGATAGAAATTGAGGTAGTATTTATGAATTTACTTCTCTGATGTATTTTTATTTAAGAGCCTTTTTTTGTTTGTTTGTTTGTTTTTTTCACTCTTGGATCGCAGATCCCAGGTATTCCAATTTCTACTTCAGAATATATGTTTTGCAAGTATTACCTTTCATTTTTAACTCAAAATGCCTTGCCTTTCCAGTTTCTTATCTAACTATATTGGGTGGCATTGGTTAAATTGTGGCTAGATACATAAGCAGATTTATAAATTGTTAGGAAGAATGGAGTCTGTATGTCAATGAGCCTGTTTTGAAAATGACTCATCTATCATTC
Source organism: Pteropus alecto (assembly GCF_000325575.1). Lineage (NCBI taxonomy): Eukaryota > Metazoa > Chordata > Mammalia > Chiroptera > Pteropodidae > Pteropus > Pteropus alecto. The sequence continues at coordinate 16,654,332 of NW_006440638.1, read as the reverse complement.
TATTTTTCTTTCTTTCTGGAAAAGAAAATAGAATACCTTAGGAATTGCCCATAACTGAAGATGAATTGATATTCTACCCATCACCTAACATTGCCTTGTGCTTTCCCAAGAATGGAAACCACTTAAATTCTTACCATTCCCTTTGGTTTGTTAATCTTAAAAGCTTATCAATTTCCTTGCTCAGCATAAAACGTCATCACTTCTAACTCCTGAAAAAGTTCATTCAAAAATAATATTCAAAGACTGAGAATTGAGTAAGGTACCCCCCAATCCCAAAACTCCTTTAAATTAAATGGTTTTACTTTTATACTATCAAGTAACTTGACTGTGAGCACATCAGCAGCATGGATGGCACTCCATTCATTTTAAGTGTTGCTACTTAATTAGATTCAATAAGTGGGTTGAATAAATGAAACACAAGTCTCTATTTTATACAGTTAGTCTAAACTGAAATCTCTTTTAATCACACTGTATTTATACATTCAATTCTCCCATTCTTCTTCTTCTTATTGAGATTGATTTCAAACAGTGTGAAATGAGATAAAATTGTACAATTATCTGGTTATCTTAGTTAGAAGACATGGTTCAAATAGTTGAATACATCCAGAAGATTCATATTTATGTGGAAGATTGTCTATATGATCAAATCAAAGCCAGTTATGTTCATACAAAGATTGTATAAGAATGTTCATAGTAACTTTTAATAATAGCCCCAAAATGGAAATAGCACAAATGTCCATCAAAGAATGAATAAACAAATTGCGTAGATCCATAAAATAGACTACTACTTACTAATAAAAAAGATCTAACTACTGATATATACAACTACCTACTTGAATAAATCTCAAAAATGTCTTGTTATATCAAAAAAGAGACATAAGAGAATATGGTCCCATTTAAATGAAGCTCAATGAGTGTCAGAATAGTCCTTGGTGATGAGTCATCAGAACCAAGCTCTCTGCATCGTGTGATGACAGGGAAATTTGATAGCTGCCTGCTTCCACCAAACCAGTCAAGGGATGGAAATTCAGCTTCCTACTTGGCCCCTCTGACACCACTTGGGTGAGGGAATCAGTGTTTCTTGCTTGTTTGGATGGAAGATCAGCTCCTGAGATAGATCACCTGTTTGACCCTGGGAGGGGTTAAGGTTGAGAAGGGTGCATTTGTACTGTTGGTGTATTGTTGACACAGGGCATTACCAAAAAGGTTTTCTGCTGTTAGTCTGCTCTTTTATTTGGTCCCTTGGTTAGGGTGAACAGGCTTTATTTGGAGATTTTTTTTTCTCTACTGATTGTTGGTTCAGAACTGAAGTCTTCTGGAGTGCCTGGCCTGCTCTAGATGTAGAGTAGGGAATAAGGAAGTCCAGGCAACTCACTGACATGTCATTCCTCAATTCCCAAGGTTCTTTGGCAGTCTGTCCTTTTCTTTACACTTTTCATAGTCTTCCTATGCTGTTTATTATGTTAAGTCTAGAGATTTTTAGTTCTAAGAGGAGAGACTTTGATGAAGTGGAGCTATTCTTTGAGGTGTATGAGTTAGAGCTCTTATGAAACTGTAAATTATCATGGTTGCCATTACGATTTTGCTGATAACCCAGTGAAAGAAACAGTCTGAGTCTCCAAAGAATCGCTGTCTTTGTGAATTTTTTCTTTGTAAAGAAAGTTAGATTTTCAATGGATGCCTCATAATTTTCCAGAGCCTTCTAATTTCAACCTTAGTAACACTCTTTTACCCTTTGTATCTGGGACAACCCATCAAAGGAAACACATTCTGCCTCATTTTAACAAATATAGTGAGAAGAATAATAAAACTTCTCCAGGGAAACTCCAAATAGGAGCTCTTGAGAGACTAATACACCCACACTTCATGTTGAAACAGCAGTGTACTCGCATTTAAGGAAAAACACTAACCAATGTCTTCAAAGGATTCCTTTTGGATTTCATATTTTCTTTTTTGCTGTATTTTATTTGAAAAAGACTTTTTCAAAATTATAAAAATTCATACCTATTACTGAATTCCAACCTACAAGCGTTTTATTAAGCAGAATAGATGCGATAAAAAGTTTTGAAATATTTAAGTGAATAAGGGGTGCCCACATACTCCAGTGACTGCCCCCTCCAGTGGCTTTGATATTTTTATGATTGTCACTGAAGAGGTGACACATGCCACTCATGGGCCCTTTGTTAATTCTCACCTCACTGGCCCACTATCATAATCTATGTTACAGTCCACCAAGACTAAGTTGATGTATATATACATATATAATCAGTTTATAAGTTAACTATATATCAACAACTCCCAAATTATATCCCCAGAATTCCATGTTCACATATTCACTGTTTCCTTGACATTTCCACTTGGATATGCATCTGAAACTTAACACATCTAAATTAGAACTCTTGATTTCCTCTCATGCTACTTCTTCTCATTTCAGTAAATGGTATTTCATTCTTTCAGATGCTCAGGACAAAAATCTGAGTCATTTGTGACTCCTTCTTTTCTCTTATGTTTAAATCTCTAATTCATTAGCAAACCTACTATACCTTCAAAATATGTGAGAATCCAACCACTTACCATTTCTCCTGCTATCACCTGGTCTAAGTTCTGATCATCTCTCATGGGACTTTTTGCAATGGTATTCTATTGCCATGGTCTCCTTGTTTCCAACTTTGGCTCCTCTGCAGTCTTTGCTAAAACAGAAGACAGAATAATTGCGATAGACCATAAGTCAGATCAAATCACTCCTCTGTTCAAAGCCTTCTAATGGCTTTCCATGTTTCTCAGTAAAACCTAAAGTCATTACACTGGCCTCAAAGACTCTGCACAATCCAGCTTCCTGTTGTATCTCCCTCTATCTTTGCCTCCAACCTTGTTCCTCCTCACTCACTCACCCTTGGCCATTTCTTAAACACACCCTCTTCCCTAGAATATCTGCACCTTCTCCCTAGAGTGCTTGCCCCCACCCCTGGGTATCCTAATGGCTTCTTCCCAAATATTATCTTCTCAGGGATGCTTGCTTTGACCATACAATCTGAAATAGCTTTTCAAAATCTTTCTCTCCTCTTATCTTGCTTCATTTTTTTCCCCATGTATTTTCATGTGATATTCTTATTTGTTTGTTCACTCTTTGTCTCCCCCTCACTAGAATGTATGCTATAATTAGAGCAGAACTGCTATGGTACACAACCTAGGGGGTGCATATCATTGTCTATGCAAATGTGCCCCTGAGAATTGTGCAGTGCACAACCTGACCAGCTGCATGCAGTAACCCTCCATTAAAGAAAAGAGTTTGGTTTAGTTCATTTCTATATATCCAGGGCCTTAAACAGTGTTTGATGCAAATAGACCCTCAATTATGTTTGTTAGGTGAACTGTTGAACATATACAACTTATCATTTTGCCTGGATTGATATTCATGAAAATGATGCTTTGAAGTACTTTTCTATATGTTTTACAGTATTATTATTCTCTTTCATCTTGATATTTCTGTATAATTGAGAAAAAGGTTTTTCTCTTATTTTTTATTTTATTTTTTTTCTGATATCAATTCCTATTTTCTTTTTGCTTTTTTTCATGAACAAGATAAATTCTTCCATAACTTATTTGACTAATAACCCTTATCATTCTTTATCATCAAACTCTATTTTTTTTAAATCACATTTTTTACCTGGCATCATACAAATACTTATTTATTTTATGTCTCTCTATTGGACAGTAATCTCTATGGATATATGGATTTTGTTTTGTTCAAGTCCTAGTTCATTATAGGTTCTCAATAAATATTGATTAAAAAAAAGGAAGAAAGCAAGGAAGGAAGGAAGGGAAGTGGAAGAAAGGAAAGAAGGAAAGAAGATAGATATAGTACAAGTAAGGTATCAAAAAATTTGGTACTAAGGAAACTATAGTCTTGTCTATTAGTGCATCTGATTCACACAGACAGCCAGAATGGAGTATGTATGTTCTCAGTTATATGGGTTTGTCGTCTTCATCAATCAAATTCCAAAGATTGTTTCTAAATATTCATTTCTGGGCAAATATATAAATAATATATACTCACTAAAATCATAAACATTTGCAAATGAATGAATAAAGAAGATATGATATATATATATTATTCATGCAATACTATTCAGCCATAAGAAAGAAGGAAATTCTGTCATTCGTGAGAACATGGATGGACCTTAAAGGTATTATGCTAAGTGAAATAAACCAGATCAGAGAAAGAAAAATACTTCGTGGTATCACTTATATATGGAATCTAAAAAACAAAAAAATTTTTAAGTCGAATTGCACAAACAGAGAGTAGAAAAGTGGTTGTCAAGGGCTGGGGTGAGAGAGATAGAAAGAGGTTGGTCAAAGAGTACAAATTTTCATCTATAAGGTGAATAAAGTTTGAGGATCTAATGTAAAACATAGTGACTATAGTTGATAACACTGTATTATATAATAATAATTAGCTAAGAAAGTAGAACTTAAATGTTCTCACTAGATAAACAAACTAATGAAAAATATGTGAGATGATGGATATATTGATTAACTAGATGGGAAAATCTGTTCATAATGTATATCAAGTCACCATTTTAAATATCTTACAATTTTATGTGTCAATTATACTTCGATAAAGCTGAAACTTAAAAACATTTTTTTAAAAGAAAAGATTTGACAAGATAGCTTGAGAATCACAAAAGTAAGTGATTAAGAGAGTGCATTTTGTAGTCATACTGATCTTTCCATAAATATCAGAACTGTCAGTTTAAAAAAAATCATAAACATTTGATCATCTGGAAAGTAGAATTAATAGGGATAGTCATAATTTAATTTTAAAATGTAATTTTTCTAAGTATTCACTTATATAATCTAACTTTTTGAATGATACAGTGGAAAATGCTAATACCATTAAATAATTACAAACAATATCATGTAAAAATTAGGCCTAAACATAAGTTCTTTGCATCAAATAGAACTCTAGATATTTGGTACATTAAAAATCACATTCATTTTGTTTATTTGTTTATATTTTTATGCACTGTATATATATCGATTACCTTGATGAACTTTTTAAAAAATTTGTTTTGAAATTTGCTTTTTCTTTTTATTTCTGCTTTGAAAAGAAATATTCCTTGAATTTAAAAACCAGAATAGACATAAATGGATACTGTCCAAAAGCCTGCAAACACATTATTTTCCATTGCCAAGGGATCTACATCTGCTTCAGAAAAAAAGACTTATTGTTATGATGATGAAGGGAAAAATCAATTGATATATTGGCAAAAAAATTGTTTGACAAAGGTTGAAAAGAAAGTCATACTTTCTAAAATTCTTTCCAATGTCCTTATATTGCTTGAATTATCCTCATGTACATTTTCATGAAATGTCACCAAAGCATTTTCTCCAATCAACTTGTAACTGCTATGTCTGTGAAATTATTTGTCTAGAGCCACATAATTACATATGGTGGGCAACTCATCTTTCATTTGGTAGAGGAAAGAAATGCAATCTCAGAATAGTACCTTGTTAATCTATGGAAAAAGCAAAAAAAAAAAAAAAAAAAAAAACCTCTTATAAGTACTGTCACTTTTCTTCAGAAAAACTGCCATCTCTTTAAAAAAACATTGTTTGAAAGCAGTAAATGATGCAGAACAATAAAGCTCTCAGAAGAAAAACCATGGATATTGTAAGACCTTGCATAACATTTGTGGAAATTCTCAGCATCAGAGTAGACATTATAATCTTAAGAAAGGTTGTACTAAATTCAAATTACTGATCTTCACATAGAGAGAGGTATTTTTGCCTTTCCTAGATTCTTTGCTTCAAACAGGTTGTTACAACAAGTCTGCTGATATTTTAATCTTTTTATCTTAATTCCTTTAGTCAGCTCAAGGATAGGAAAAACTAATCATCATTGGGATATTGGGAGTGGTGGTAGAGACTGAGGTAAGAAATATATCTAAGAAGAGGCCAAAAAATATAAAAGAATACCATGCAATTAATGATTTCTTTTTAATTTGAACAATAAAGAAAAATGTTCAGAGGGGAGCAAATCAAATGAGAAGAAAGTAATTTCTTCTCATAAACATTTTTTTATTTTTAATATAAACATTTAATTAACTACTTTATCTTCCAAGGAGAAAAAGAAAAATAGAAGACTAAAAGAAAATAAATACTAAACCATTCTGAAATAATACAGGAGTGAAATACTAAATAAAACTATAAAGAAAATGGCTTGCACTTAAAAAAAAAAAAGAATTATAGAACTAAAATGGGATGAGAACATTTTCCTTAATCCCTTCTTTAATTAACAAACCTGAGCTGGTAGCAAGATAATCTACATCCAAAGTCTTTAAAGAGATTGAAAGTGATACTCTTTAGCTGTGTGATCTTTTTCACTTATGCAGGCATTAAAGAAAACAAGCTCAAACAATGAGAAATCTATCATTTCTCATGATCTATTCTCGTAATGTGGGTTTTATCTGAAAGTCTCTCTATATATATTCTGGTTATTGGATTGGACAAAACAAAGGAAAAATATCTACAAAGCTAATGTTGGTAAGTAATTTAAATAACCAAGATCTGAATAGCATTGTCAGCACTGAGCTGATCAAGAAGGAACGGTTTTGATGGTGAGACGCCCAGTTGAAGGAAAGCACGAGGAACAAACATGAGAATGAAATGATTGGCATCTACTTTATTGCAGAGAACACGCTTCTGCACTAGGGGGCCACACGGGCTTTATATATGTCAGAGAACAATAGTGGCATTCTGCCACATATGCATGATACAATGAGCTGAATCATGCTTACATGAGCTGGATGCAGGCACCCTACTACATTAATGTAACATTCTAAATCCAGGATCCTAATTCTAGCCATGAGTCTGGATCACAGCCAGACCTGGGACCAGACAGGCCTGGGGCCCACAGGCATTTTTATTTCTGTTCTGCTGATTCAGTGAGGTAAGCAAATAAGTCCAGAACTTTAATTAGTTGTTACTTGAGACTAAACCCAATCGACAATTTGTGTCAGTTCTTTTCTTATTTTAGATATAATTAGAAGTCCTATATGAAAATAAACTCTCTTCCTCTCCACTCATACATTCATATATACACTCAAACTCACATATCCACTTATGGTTTAGTGTAAGATTTGCAAATTCATTGCCATGTCAACATAAGAACATCCAAACCTATAGAAAATTTTATGAGTCTATTAGAATTTATGTGAGCCAAACTGAGGACACACCCAGAAGTATGATCTCAATAGATTGGGGAAATGCTCTGGAGAATGGCAGTTTTGCTGTTCTTTATATGCATTTGGAATCAAAAGAGGGAATATAGGAAGATTACATGAAATCCATTGATGGTAGATTAAGAAAGCAGGAGAAATCTCTATGACTGGATAAGAAGTAAAATGGAGAGATACATACTTCTTTTACATTGATGAGTGCAGGATAGTTAATATTTTACATTTGCAGTAAATAGAGACAGTATACAGGCAACAAGATCTTGTGCTCCCTTGAGGGTGGTTATGCCTCTTAGGGATCTGAAAAAGAGAGTTATTCTGACATTTAGAGGTGTGTTAACCTAGATGCACAAGAACTATGAACAGGGCTTGCTTAAGGCAAAGATAAACCCTTATAGGCATGAGACTGACTGCCCACCATGAACTGCCCAGTTAGGAATTTATAATCAGATCATCCTATGAGGTTACTTTAAGCCACTGAGCTTGTCAAATTGACTACATAGCCCTTTCTCCATTCAGTCATAAAAGACAAGGCAAGTAATATAAAGGAGGGGAGAAAGTTCTGTATAAACAATAGGGAGCAGTGAGAACTATAGCAAACTTAACAGATTGCCTGAGGAGGTAGCTGCTAGTTATCTCAGTCACTGACACATGAGAATGTAATTCAGTATTGCTAGATCTTCTTATTTGCCAGAGAAGCCTTGAATCCATGTTTTATGAAACCTCCCAATGTTTAAATTTAATTAATTCAAATAAACATACAAACAAACAAACAAACAGAACACCTGCCAGAACACCTGGCTCACAAAAAACTTATGTCTGTGGGTGGTATTTAACCAGTTTCCTACTAGAAAGTTGTTTGGCAGAAAAAGTCAGGAGGCTTACATTTCAATATCTTCTTTTCATTCCTCCACTGGGAAGGCTTGGACAAGCTCTATAGAATAGATTTGCACCGGAAATGATTTGAAATTCTAGATTGTAAGAGAATTTAGAGAAGACTTCATTCCATCTACTTATTTTGGAGTTGAGGATGTTGAAGTCTAGAAAGGCACCTTGATTTATCTAAGTTTCTAAGGAAGGGTAATATCAGCGCCGACACTAGAAACATGGCTGCAAACCCTCGGTCCATGGACCACTCAGTGACTAAACTGATGAGAATGTTCAGGTCAAGGGAAATGAAATCATGACAATAGTTTTCGATTTAAAAATTCACTTTTTAAAAACTGCTGAAGAGCAGACTCTTTTCTGCACTTATCCAATATATGGCATAGTCCCTATCATAAACTTATCCTCAAATATGTATTTAATGAATGAAAAGAAAAAAGAAAAAAATTATTGTACTCAGTACAAAAGGTCATCATTCAGAAACTACTCACCAAAATAGCAGAGGAAAAATGTAATTCCGGGATAAATAAACTAAACTCAGCAAAAATTGTTTACTAGAAACCACATTAAAACAAACAAAACAACAAAATTAAATCTCCTTCCTGCCGAATCTATGACTTAGAGCTGAATAGGAATATAGTCTTTCCAAGATCTGATTTCTGATTTCTCCTAACTAATGCTGGAAATTCAATTTACTGACTCCATTAAAGTGCCCTGCAGAGAAGAGTGTAAGTCCAGCCTGAATGTAGGTGATAAAAAGAAACTTGATATTAAATATGTTTTGCATGATAGTGCACAGAAAATAGAGCTAAGTCAAGCATGCCCCTTTGGTCATGGCTTATTAAATCCCCCCCACCACCACCACTTTTTATTCAGGAAAATGTGTATATTTTATGTAGCTCTGGCCTAAAATTTAATGCATGTTGTTTCTATATTCCCCATGAATGCCTGCTGCTCCCAAGCTCAAAAAGCTTGTCTACTGCCTTCCTCTCCAGTTGGTCTATTAATTTTTCTCTTTTGTAATAAATTGAAATTAAGATGAATAAGACAACTTTTATAAAGTTAGGACTTATTTAAAATATTTTTATACAGTATCAAGCAGAATATATAAACAATATACATGACAGTAAATAAATGATAAATTATGACATCAGTATTCTGGTTTAGATGTAACAGGGTACAGTTTCCCTCTATAAACTATTCCCTTGTTGCATAAAATTTTAACTACCACTTTTCTACCTTGTTCTCTAACATTCTCATAAAATGAGGTGTTAGTAGAACATGGAAAGGAAGATTATGGATTTTATTTAGTTCAGGATTTCTAGGTAGCTATCTGAAAATGTCAGGTATGACTCTGGGTGGAAATAGGGTGTGACCCCAAGCCATGGTCAGTACCACTGTACAGCACCCACTTCAATTGTGCCTACAGCTGGTTTGAATGTTTGTGGAGCTTCTACCAATTGTGGTAGAAATACAGAAATAGGGATTTTGATTAGTACCCTGTCAATGCAAAGAGATACTTCTGCTGAGATGAGAAATGAATTACATTGGGTCATTCAGGTTCTTTCCTTTGTATATATGTTTGTTTTCAAGTCCGCTTCTTTCCC
>NW_006440638.1:16603209-16644589 GCF_000325575.1 Pteropus alecto | reverse complement strand
AAGCAGATATTTTAGCTCAATAAGTATCTATAAATTGGCCTATGTATGTCTAATTCTGAGACACAATTGGCTACACTTAGAAGCTATGAAACAATTTTTAGTGAAAGCAATAACTGACATTTATTGAACACTTATCACCTGCTAGGCACTAAACATTAATTTCCGTATATTATCTCATTTAAATTTTTTACAATGACTATATCATTTTGGGTCAATTATCATTTTTCGCCCTAAGGTTTAGGTTAAATCACTTGCTCAATCCAGGTCTATCTGACTACAGGGCCTAAAATGTTAACTTCCTTGTAAAGTGTCAACTTCATAATTTCAGAAAGAGCGGGGACTCAGTGACGGTCAGAACAGCAAATATTATTCATTTCAGCCATAAAAATAAACTCTGGAAAAATACCTGGGTTTACTGTGAGCCGAGCAGAGAGCCTCAAGTATGTTTTCAGTCCGAGGTTCTTAATCCCCTTTGGTTTTGTTTCCATGGGGATTTATGATGTTTTGTCAGCCACAGCTCACTGTTGACTCAGATTATGCTTACCAGCCATGAAAATTCCCCTGTCCCTTTTTTTTTTTTTTTTTTTTGGTACATGCTATTGAGAATTTTTATTTTCTTCCTTCTCACATAGATGGAACTTTAGGGCATTAAGTGCTGACATTTAGTTTTATTAAGAATATCTAATTGTTCTGATCTTTGTTCTTTAATAAATTATAGGCAGTTTCAAGACTTCTGATGTTTGGTTACTTTTCTGATCTTGAATAGTGAATATCTATGTAGTGGATATTGGCCATTTTTTTTGAGCTATTGAGTTTGAACATGATTCCTACTTGGAGTGAATCATTTATCTGAACCATGATGGAAAGCAGAGCCCCCGACTCCTGCTAAAGAACTCAAAGGAGACAGAGTCCCTCCCCCTGCCCCTGGCAGCCCAGGCATAGGCCTGTCACTGGGACTGGCCATTCAGATGAGCCTATCAGGGATCTTGAGGGAATTATGTAGAAATGTAGAGACAGTGCAGACATATTCACAGGGAGGTCGCAACTTGGGGAATGCAGCTTTGAGGGCTGAGGAGTGGTGCTGGTACCCATGCTGTTTTCATGGCATGGCCTTGGCTGGTTTTTGCTCCCTATGTTTTTGTTTGTTTGTTTGTTTTGTTTTGTTTTGTCCCTGAGCATCTGCAGTTTGTTTCTTCAGCCTTCACATATACTTCCTCCCCTAAGAAAATCTCCCTTTGGAGCTAAAGATAGACAGAGTCAGTTTCTAGTGCTTGCAACTAAAATCTTTGACAGATGTAGGTCACTCTTCTTCTTCTCCACTGCTATCCCCTGAGAGTGAGGACCCATCATCTCACAACTGGACCAGTGCAATGGCTTCTGGCCTGGCTCCCTCCCTCCATGATCCACCCACCACGATCTAGCCTCCTGTCGCTCACTGGGCCATCACTTAAAACTGAAAGACAGATTAGGCCATTCGCAGTATAATATCCTTCAATGGTTTTCCATTACATTAACACAAAGATCCCAGCCTCCTACCTCAATTGCCTTCATTTTCAACCTCATACCCCATCACTTTCCTCCCACCAACAAACTCCAGCTGTAACAACCCAGCTGATTCTAGATTACCCCAAGCTTAGTCCTACTAACGAGCTTGTATACTTTTAGAGTTGCTCTATTTAAAAGGTCTTTTGCTACCAGGAGCATAAAATTTTTTTGTTTACCTGAGCAGCCTGTATTTTTGTTTGCTAAATCTGGAAACATACTTACTGTTTCTTGGCCTGTCCCCTCCTGTCTCACTGCCTCAGTGAGGCCTCACTAAATCACCTGTCTAAAGATGCCATTCCCCACCGGTCACTCTATCTTTACACTGTTTATATTTGTTAATATACCCTCTCTAAAGTTACCCTCTCTAAAGTTACCTTATACTTTCATTCACACTTATTTGTATGCTTATCTGTTTCTGACATGTCTCCGCCTTGACCGCACTGGCCTCTGCTATATTCCAGTACCTGGAGCCATGCTTGGCATGCAGAAGATGCTCAATAAATATATATTAAATTAGCAAATGAAATGAATATGTGAGAGCAACCCAAAGCAGGAAAACAAAATTCAATGATTTTACAAGTAAAACCTCTTTCTTTTCCTTTTTTAGTTTCAAATCATGTGTTGATCACCCAAGAATTTAAAAACTAAACTACAGAAAATAAGTAACAGTACTAGGCTTCTATAAAAGTCACAATAAGGCACATTACTCAGCAGCTATGGTTATTTTATTAGGAATTCCCAGTGGGACACTGACTACTAGGAAGCTAGCTGTAGTTTTTTTTCTCCTCAATGAGGGTAAAATAATAGAACATTTTTCAAATCTAATTTAGTTTGTATTCTCTGTCTGAAAGGCAAGATGAACACAATGAGGACTTGGTTTATTGTTTTTCTATTTCTGCTTGAACAGTGAACTGATTTGCAAAAGACCCCTGATTGTTCTCCTCGCTTCTCTGACACTCTCAATGCTCATTGTGTTACCTTTAAAATGATGAATAGGACCCAAGGTCCTCATGAGCTTATCACACATGGAGACATCTGTTTTTCCCCTTTTCGGCATAGCTTTATAAAAGCCGTCAGCATTTTAATAGAGTCGTGTATCTATCTGGAGGTTTATAAACTTGGGAAAATGAGTCTGTGCTCCACAAAGTAGACATGGATATTTTTATTAATTTGAAGAACTGTTTCCCCCAGGAAAATTAGATTGTGCTTGAGCTGTCAGCTAGTCTTTCGAATGTTCTGAAGTCTTATGGATGAATTTTTTGAATAGGGCTGCAGAGCCTACAGACATGCAGTCTTTCAAATGCACATCGCTCTGATAAGAATCCCAAACAGAAGCAAGAGAGGGAGAGAAATGGAGGGAGTGAAGGAGGGTAAAAAGGGAGAGAAGGAGGCAGGGAGGGAGAAAAGGGAGGAGAGACAGAGAGAAGGAGAAAGTATTTACAGATCCTGTGATAAAGAAGTCCAGAGGTAGGTCTGATTTAGGTATAGTTTGATACAGGGGTTCAAATGATGCCATATCACCTTTTCTGTCTCTAAGTTCCATTTCCTTCTTGTTTGGCTCCAATTTCATTGAGTTTCTCTCTAAAATGGTGTCATGATGGCTGCTAATCACTCCAACTTTTTATTTCATCCAGCTAGTGACCACAGCAGAAATAAGAACCTCTTTTTGCTAACTCCATTCAAGAATGTCCCAGACCTAATTGTTAGTGGCCTAACTTGGCTCAAGTGCCTATCCCTGAACCAATCTATTACCAGGGAGAAAGTGATGAGTAATGCCAACTCTACCCAAACCATACTTACTGTGAGTGGAGAAGAGGTGGTTTGTTGAAAAAAAATTAAGTGCTGTTTCTAAATAAAGAGGGAAAAATTACATAGCCTTCTTTTCTCTTTTCTCCTCCCACCTTTTCCCTCATGATATCCATTGCTCTCACACTACAAATGACTTCCTAATAACTGAGTGCCTTTGGGGAAGCCAGAGGCTGCCATTATTTCATTGTATCAAGAGGGACACTGCAAATGTTTTAATATAAGCAAGACAAGCTGTAGAGACTTGGCTATCAAAACAGTAAACATCAACCAGCAGAACACCAGTTTGAAGCTCTTTTCTTTCAGGCAACAAAGCAGAGAGCAGATGAAAGACCTACCCCAGCAATACTTTTCAATTCTCTCAGCTTCTGGTGATTTTGGAAGGAGCGACATAGCTTCAAGTAGCAGTAGGGATTGCCTACATTGTTGCCCTAAATTTGATTTGTATATGAAATAATAATGGTCCTCCATGTCTAAATGTATAAATCTTTCACAGTGCACAATTATGTTGTCCATATTACTTTGTTCTCTGCGTATATAATGCTATCAACCATCCTATGAGGTATATACTATTACATCCCCATTTCGCAGATGAAGAAACTGAAGCATAGAGAGATTAAGTTTTGCAAGGTTACACAGCTATTCAATTGTAGAACCAGCATTCAAACCCAGGCAGTCTGATTTGGGCACTTGTGCTTTAACCTGTGTTTCCTACCAAGTTTTTGTACTCATGATCATCCTCCTTGAAGCGGTGTAGTTGAGCATTGTCAGCCATATGTTACCAATAAGGTAATTAAGACTTAGAGAACAGAAGATGGCAAGTCTCAGATTTTCTGATTTCCATGTAGCATCCTCAGTATGTTCCGGCTCATCCTCTAAGCTTTGCTACCTATGTGTACTTTCCCATCTCCTCACCAGTCCCTTAAGGCAAACATAGCATGGGAAAAACAAACATTAGACCAACCTGTACAGCCGTTCAGAACATAGTCATTGTAGCCAGATTGCTTTTGTTCCAATACCAGCTCCATCTCTTACTCACAGGTTATATTAACTTCTCTGGGCTTTAGTCACTGCCTCCCAAGAGTTGCGATAAGGATGAAATGAATTACTATCTGTAAGAGTACTTAGAACAGTGCCTGGAACATAATACCCATTCAAGAACTCCATATTTGTCGTGTCATTTACTATTATTTATCAGGGCTTCATATTGTTTAAAACAGAAACACACCCCTTTCCCACCCCAATGGCACCTGGTAGTGAATGTATTTTGTATAACACTGAGCTCTCTTAACACTTACACTCAACTCTTTTTACTAGTGTTCTTTCCTGATAAACAGTTTGCCTCTGATGGTTCTGGACACCTTCTGTAGAGTTAATCAGCTGGCTTATAGCAATGAGTGTGACAGTGGTGTAGTAGAAAAAGCCTATGTGTGCTACAATTAGTAGAAGTGAGACTGAACCCGGGCACAGGCACTTATGACCTGTGTGGCCTTAGAGATCTTACTCAATTTCTCTAAATTCTATTTCTTCCTCTGAGAAATGAGAATGGGAGCACTTCCATGACTGAGCAATGTGAGGATGGCGACTGTATATACTAAATGCCTGGCACATAGCTGGAAGTGTCAGCTCCATTAGTAATGATTTAACAGTCTCAGGTTTTTGTTGCACCAGTTTTCTGATTATGTGCTTTTTGCCTGTGAGGGCAGAGTCTTTTGAATGCCTTTTAAAAGATTTTTCCTTTTTTGTGGGCAAATGTTCTGGACAACACAACTATTTATTGGCCAACTCTTTCATCTCCAGAGATAAACATTTATATATTTACTTTTCATGAATGCAGATATGTGATGTTTAAAACAGTCATAGTGCTAAATATGGCCTGGTTATAAGTGCCCAGCAGGTGAAACTTCAATTTGCTGAATCACTAAATGCCAGACATTTTGTCTATACACTGAGCTGAGAAAACTGAGTTTCAAAGAGGAACTGTAACTTGCCCCAGCGTCATAGAGCTCTGAATGTGTAGAACCAGCCCTGGAACTCCTGCTCTTACATTTCTAACTACTTTCCTTCCTACTTCCACACTCCTTTTTTTCTTTTTTCCTTCTGTCTTTCCTTCCTTTCCTCCTCACTTTCTCTTCTTGCTCCTTCCTTCAACCCTTCTATCCCTCCCATTACCCCTCTCTTTTTTTATATATCAAACGTTTTCTGAGAATCTACAATAAGGCCAGTATCTTGTAGATGTCTGGGAAAAAATGATAAAGAAACATTTCCAGACACAGATGACTTACTAATCTTGAAAACAATTTCTAGACTAACCTCAAGGTTCTTGTGAGTGCACACTCACCAGACCTCAGATCTTGGACAATCCGCTGGGTGTCATACCAATTAACTTCAATTAAAGTTCTTTGGTTTCTTTTGAAACTTTGACATATAGGTTCTTGCCAGGGAATTTGAATTTACAGTATGGGTTATATAAAGGAAAGAAATAAATACAAAAATTAAAAAAGGGAAACCATCTGAGAGCCAAAATTAAGCCATGAAACTATTGTTGCTTAAAAAGAAATTATAGCGGTGTCACATTGTGTACCTATTTAACTTACTTAAATTTATCTGTATAGGCTTGGCAAAAAGAGAGAAAGGTGAAGTTAGAAGAAGGGAGGTAATAGAGAGAGTGAACAATTTAAATAATCCAAGAAATTCAAGCCATATTTCAACAGGGTGTTTACCTTAGGGTGAGCTTGAGGTAATGATGGTAATCTACTGTTTCCATGCTTACCTGACGGTGTGGACACCAAACCAAGTTTAAGGTGATTCTAGAGTTTAAAAGTAATTATTTGTTATTCAACATGTCCCCCTAAATGCCAATGATCTGGTGCTCAAAAAGAAAGGGTGATGCATGTGGGTGTGTAAGACTGATGAACAACGATATGTTGACCTATAACACAATGCCATTTAAGGGTTTGTCAAGAGGGTAATTTTGACTGCATACATTTTTCATCTTACATTCTGACTTTAGAAGCTTACCTTCTTATGGTAAAAGACACCCCTGCATTAAGTTTAAAATTAGTGTCTGCTAAGCCCCTTATATAATAAATTATGGATTTCCATCTGCAAATTATAATAATCTCTAGAAGAAGATAATTTGCAAGGACATTAACTTGATAGGCAAACCACCATTAATTAGAATCTTAGCATGTTGTCTTGAAAATGACTAATTAAGCCTCTGTTGAGATCAATTGCAGGTAAGAGGCATTAAAGAACAACCTAGGAATACGAAAATAGTGTTCACCATTGAATTTGACTTTGCTCAAAAAGAGAGAAAAGTCCAGGAGGAATTCTAGATAAGAAAAAATGTACCCACCAGCAAATTAAAAAGGAGACCACAGAAAAATATTAGAGCTGTCAAAATTAAAAATAGAATTCCTTACCTTTTGAAACACTTGTATTACTGTAACATCCGAAAATACTCAGAATTACTTTTTCAAAACAAGTGTGTAAAACGCCTTTAAATTCTCCAAAGGCACACCAACCATTTAACTAAAGTTAAATATTTATAATATAATTTGACATTATGTTTTCCCCTCACACATTATAACAGTGCAAAGTGACACTATTTTAACTGTCAAGAAATACTTATATTTGAGTCTTGCCATTTTGTCATGTCTCTCTTTCTCTCTCTCCTTTTAATTTAATGGGCAAAATCAGGAAGCTCCATTCCTTCATTTTCAATCTATTCATCATAACTTAGATTTGGACGTTTCTGAGTAAATTCCTTTGAGACGTAGTAAGTTTTGATTTCTTGAATCCTGGGAGCAGTTTGGACTGAAAAAGGCAAGTTTGCCAGGAATCACTTAGAAGGAAGATGGCTGGTTGGGTGAAGGACACCGAAAGATTTTCTTACCCGTTTCACTGACCATTCTCCAGAATAACACTATTCAGGAAATAAAGAAGGCCTTTTTCTCCTGACTCACAGAACCCCAGGTAAAAAAAAAAAAAGTCCCCCCAAAATATGATAGGGAACCCCACAAAATACAATTATCGCCTCTTTTAATTATCATGCTTCCTCCCTGCGTTTGTTCCACTTCTCATTCCCAGGAAACTTTGGTCTAACATCAATTAAACATCCTCTACAGGGCTTGGAGCTCTTTGGAAAAAAGACATTATATAAATAAGTAAAAGACCAGCTATACCCTCAGTTCCATTGAATTGCCTGATGCTGATGAAGTTAGCCATTTTCTAGGATTCGAATAAGTACATTACTGAAATGGAGATTATAAAACAGAGTAAAGTTCATTTAAATGAGAGGCTACTTTAGGATAATTTCAACCACAGTAAGGATCAAATCTTATGTTCTGTGCTTTTTTTTTCCCGCTAAGGTATATGTATGCAACTATAATTCTAATATCGTTATTCATAAGACATCAAAATGCATTTTATAAACCTTTAGTCTTTCTGCATCACACTTAAGATATATTTCCTGTTGGCATAACACATGCATAATTAGGAAGCCTTTGTGTTTGTGTAATTATATTTGGGTTTCTGGTGAAATCCTCTATGGACACTTGATTGATTTAAAATAAAATGTCATTTGTAAGCTTAAGGGAGTCTTGGAGAGTTGGATGTAGTGGTGTGCTGAGCACAGACTCTGCTATCATTACAAGAGGACCATAATCATTGCATTGCTTCAGCTTTGTTTATCCCTTGTCACAAATTCTCCACTTACTCACATATCTCAACACCTAAAAATTAAAAAAAAATTCTTTTTTTTTCTATTTTGACCTAACACATTAAGCCTTTTTATTATCCAAGAAAAAGATAGTGATATCTTTGAAACTGATCATTTATTTCATGACTGCTTCTCTCCACTAGTGCCAATAGCTGGAGAAACAAGAAAAATAGTGTAAATTCCACTCTGTGAAATAATAAAGCAAATATAGGTCTCTTCAAATGAGATTGAACCTATTTACACTTGGAAATATTTCCTCTATGGGTGCTTTCATTTTATAAAAATAATTCACTGACATAGAAATAATGTAGAATGGAGAGGAGAGGATCAGAGAAGGGTTTTATAGGTATTCCCATTGGGATGGTTGATTTGGAATGAGTCAGGCTTAGTCTCTTAAGCTATATGATTGATGCATTTTATTGGTTTCACTATCATTCTAATAAGATGATTTGGTCTCAGATATATCTTTTTTTAAAAAAGAAAACATATATTAGCCAATGTGGAAATGAGCTACTGTTGCTAAAAAATTAGTATGCCATTGAATGAGCTCATCATGGAAGCTTTGCATTTTTCTCTAGAAAAATGTTTATAAAGTTAATATTCTGTAAATTGCTTAATAAATCTAACTACAGCTGATTGGTCTAAAGGTAAGCATCTGACATAAAGTTAGTCAAACCAATAATGATGAATGTCCTGTGAGGTGGTAAGGTTCAACAATAGAAGAGATAAAATGAGCCAACATGATTCTCTATCTCTTGGGAGTTTGAACTGAGGAACAGAGAGAAAAGTAGGCAATTTGTAGGAGTCAAGTCTGTAAGGTTGAGTAGAGAGGCCCTAATAGGCTTAGCCCATGGTAAACTGAAGCTGGGAGGGATCTAAAAGCATGAGAAAGTGGGAGTTTTATGATAAAGATAATATTAACAAGGCAGAGAGTTAGGAAGTTACAGATGAATAAGGAATGTAGCTCAGTCACAAGTATTTGATATATAATAATCCTTTCCTTCCTTCCTTCCTTCCTTCCTTCCTTCCTTCCTTCCTTCCTTCCTTCCTTCCTTCCTTCCTTCCTCTTCCTTCTTTCCTTCTTTCTATCCTTCCTTCCTCCCTCTCCCCTTCCTTCCCTCCTTCCTTTCTTTCTCTCTTCCTTTCACAAATATGTGCTGAACATTTACTGTATTTCAGAGGCAGGCATGAGGATAAATAAAACATAGTTTCTGCCATCATTATGGGGGTTTAAGGGAAATTAAGGTGGTGGAAAAGTACCTGGTCCTTGCCCTAACCTTGGTCTTCAGAGTCATGGGGTAATGTAAGTTAAGGCATTTGCTCGAATGGCATGATCTTAGGGTTTACAACATGGACAGTGACACAGACCAAACTTGAGACACCAGGGAAAAGAACCGATAAGCTCCAGAGCAGCAGCTTCCTCGAGTCCAGTTTTAACAATCCCATCCTCCTTGGCCTCCTCTCAATGCAATATCGTAAACATATAATTTTCCAGAAGAGACAGAACATTTCTGTCAGATTTGCCCTGTATCCTGAGACATTATAACTTGTTCTATAATTCAAAGATGTCCTGGGTGGACTCCTTGGATCCAGTGCCAGAACTCAAAAATCCTAGAACAATCTATATTTGATAAACTTGATGAGTTACTGGAGATGTACTCATGTCTAAAAGAATGCATGGCCCAGTATCATGCTAAGTAAAATAAGTCAGACAGAGAAAGACAAATATCATCTTATAAGTGGAACTTAAAAATACAAAACAAATGAATAAACAAAACAAAATAGAAAGAGATCTGTAGATACAGAGAACAAGTTCATGGTTGCCAAAGGGAAGAAGGGTGAGAAGATGAGAATAATAAATAAAAATAAAACCAGCATGCCCAACATGATCCCAGTTTTGCTAAACAAATATGCATATTTTGATTCAATCATTCATAAGTAGACATAAAAGAGTGCATGGCTCATAGTTGATGATCCTTGTTGCTCCAGAATATCTGCTGAATGAAGGGATGAATGATGAGGCAGGAGGAACAAGCAGAGATCAGATCTTGCACCTTAGAAGGAGACTGCAGCTACTTACACATAGAGAGCAGAAAGCATCAGGCCATTGCAATAGGTGTATGCATTCTTTGAAGTATGTAAACCGTGGAAATTCAAGGGCAAAAAAATCTCTACAAATTGGACTCTTGTTCTTATTGTCAAGGAATAAAAATGATTGTTTATTTTAAGTGTAATAGGCTTATTATACCAAGAAATCTACTATATTAACTACATCTTTCTAAGAATGCTAGGCAAACCTCAAATTGCCGATTAGAAAGTAAAAAGATATTGAATGAACCTTAAATCTAGCCTTTGTCTATTTGGATGTCACTACGTTGGCAACTGAACATTTATCTGGATAAAGCAATCAATGCAGAGAATCAGTCTGAGTATTTCAGGCCCATGTTTCTTATTGGAAAATTTTTTGGAGGATTTACTTTCTCAGTTATATATCCCACTCTCTTTTGTAGTGGTTTGATGTGGACATAAATTTGATTTGTAGGTATACAGACAATCCCATCATTGGAAATGCTTTACCAAAGAGGATGACAGTTTCAAAGAGGTATTTATTGAACACTGGCTAAGTGCCAGTCATGTGCCAAAGTGCAAAATATATGTATATAATCATATTTAATCCTCTGGACAATCCTAGATGTTTACATTTAGTACCATGTTCAAGGTCACACACTGAGGAAGTGGTAGAAGCGGGTTTTAAGCCAGGGAAGGACACAGCGAAACACACAGAGAAGAAGGCCATGTAGAGATGGAGGTAGAGATAGAGTTCTGCTTGCAAACCAAAGAATACCTGGGGCCATCAGAATTTGAACAAGGCAAGGAAGGACTCTTCCTTAGAGCCATTGGAGGCACTGTAGCCCTAACATCACCTTGGTTTAGGGCTTCTTGTTTACAAAAATGTAAGAGAATAAATTTGTATTCTTTTAAGACACCCGGTTTGTGGTACTATGTTAAGCCTGCTTTAAGAAACTAATACACTCCCCATAAAAAAGACAACTAATAACCACTGCGTGAGTAAGCAAATAAGTCAATAACTTGAGTCCTCAGTAAGTGGTAACCGATTCTGCACATCAGTCCACAGACTTAGAAATTTAACGTGCAGCTAGATCTCACCAGGTGAGTAAACTGAGATATAAAGATGTAAAAAGACCTCCTCGAGGTCTCATTGGAAGTTAAGAACCCACATCTCTTACTCCTGCTCCTTCCCACCACCAAGTTTTGCTGGAACTACTGTCAGAGTCTAAAGCAACCTAGTGGTAATTAAGGCTGAGCTGCGTGAGAGCTTTATAATGGAGGTAGAATAGAAGCAGGTTAGGCATTGCAATAGATGAGCTTAAAAAAAATAAAAAGGTACAATTAAAACTCTCTTAACTCTAGTGTCAGTTGCAAAAAACTCTTCCACAAGCTTGAAGGCTGCAGAGTGGGAGGCCAATGTGTCAATCTTTTTCTCTTTGCTTATCTCTGCCAATTTGATATTTTGTTCTTGTAAGGGAACATGCTCGCTCTGAACTTTTCCACCTCTCTGCCTTTGCCCACGCTGTACCCTCTGTTTAAGTTGTCTTCGCCTCTATGTCTGCATGTCAAAATCCTACTCTCTAAGACTTAACTCAAATAGCAATTCTCCTCTGACCACTTGAGTTCTGTGTTCCCTAGCACTTAGAGATCTCTGTACCCTCTAGGTCTTAGCTTGCTGGTCCTGGCTTCACCTTGTACTAGTCAAGGAACCATGGATTAAGTCCCATTTAATTTCTCTGAGCCTTACTTTCTCCATTCATTTATTCATTTAGTTATATAATCTTCAGTATTTTGCAAGCAATTAGTATGTTTTAGGTAGTGTTCTTTATGCTGGAAAATGAGGGAAAAAGACAGATTAGGACTCTACCCTTGTAGAAATTATATTTGACATTGGGGGTTGATAATACTAAATATGTAATGAATGGCATACTATCAGGTAGTTATAAGAGCTATAAGAATAAACAAAAACAGGATGCCTAAGAGGATGAGGCAATGAAACTGAGGGCTGAAAGAAGGATTCATGGAGGAAATGATGTTTTAACTGGAACCTAAGTGACAAATAAGAGCCCATCTGGAGAAAATGTGGAGAAAAAGGACTCCCAGCAGAGGGAAAAGCAGTGGAACCTATCTTGTTATGGTCAAGGAACAGAAAGACCAATATAACTGGATCAAAGTGTAATGGGATAAGAGTTATTGGAGATAAAGATGAAGAAGTAGACAGAGCAGATGTTGAAGACCTGGTGAACTATGGAAAGAATTCTATAAGTAATGAGAAGCCATTGAAGAATTCTAAACAAGGTACTGTCATTTACATTTTAAAAACTGTCACTCTGGCTGCTAAGTGCAGAATGAGTCAGGAGTTGAGAGTGGAAGCAAGGAGACCATTTAGAGAACATCATAGTAGTCTAGGTAAGAGATGATGGCTTTTGAGATTTAAGACAATAAGGTGAAGCTGAAGAATGGTGGCCAGATTTGGGATACATTTTGAAAGTAGAACTGACAAGATAGACTAGAGGTTAGAAGTAAAAAATAGAACCGAGTTATTCAAGGATCACTCCTAGGTTTTTGATTTGGGCCAATTAAGAGTCATTTACTGAGTGGAGACTAACTCTACACTCCTGTACTGTCATGATCCAAGCAGTGCCAACCCTTGGATTTGTGAAATCAATATTTGTGAGGGACTAGAATGTAGCGATTAAGAGTTCAAATTCTGGAGGCAGACCTAAGTTTGAATCCTGGCTCTGCCACTTCCTAGCTGTGTCCTTGGGCAAGTTTATCATCCTCTCTATGCCTCAGTTTTCTCAACTCAAAACTGAGTAATAGAAAATGGTTGCTATTTTGAGGATTTAATGAGATAATGCATGTAAAGTGCTTAGTACAATTACTGAGCCATCATGCATTCAAAAATGCTGGTAGTACTATTCATTGCTCTCACCATTTCTTTTTCAGTGTACTTCCCTTAAAGGAGTATCCCATCTCTTCAGAATTCCAGTGTTCCTGTTGCTTCTCTCTGGTTCTCCTATCCCCTCTACCATGTTGTTCACCCAAGCTCTTCTTCTTCTCAGAAAATCTCATTACCCTTAATCGAAGCTCACTTGTCCCATGCCTAGCTCTGTCATAGTGTTGGCCTTCATTATCAGTTCCATTGTACAACTTTAGAAATAAGGCTATCTTGTATAAGGGAAAACTCACTGAACTTGGAGTCAAACATCTCATTCACAACATACAAACTGGAACTTCGAATTTTGATAAGGTAAAATACATTTTTAATAAATCCTTCTGAGTTTAGAAAGCTGAGGTATCAAGAATTTAGGAGCAATTTTGTTGGCGTAAGGTAAGAGTTGTTATTTACCACTCTTACCACTCTAAGAAATGGACTGGCAGCACAACCCTGAATTGCAATGAGACCAAAATGGCCCTATGAACTAGAGCTTAATGCAAGGTTTTGTGCACAGTAGGTACTAAATAAATACCAAATCAATTGATCTGAAGTAATTTCTTTTTAATTTTTAGTATCCCTTCACACTGTAAAATTGAACGATGATTTAAGAGTAGATAAGACTAGAGATATTTGAACAAGAAAGGAGACTTCACTTGTACTAAGTATTAGGGTAAAATTTATCTTACTCTACAATTCGAATTTTCACAAAGCCTTGAGTCAACATTATTTAATATCACAGCCCTAGATTTCTTTTTGGCACATTCCCCATGATGAATTACTTATCTGCATAATTTATAATAAGTTTTACTGTCATGAAAGAACAAATGGTAATTAAATGAGGTTCTATCATTTATTGTGCTTTTGAGATTTGGTCAGCATGAGGGACAGTTAAGTCTTGTCATTGTAGCTAAAGCTTTGCTTACCAAAATTCTAGCTCAGTTCTTACCATGATTTAGTGATTGTACCACATCTAAAACAGACACATTTCTTGGAAGTCAAATGGAGCTTGAAACAAAATCGGAAACTCTGAGTTTCAATTTAAATGTTGAGTTCAAAATGTAAATGACTTTCTTATGATAACTACCAAGAGTGGAGAATGACAGGCAAATTCCTTACCTAATTAGGAAATATTTTTACTGCTCTAAAGTCTCTAGATTCAAAATTAGACTGGTTGTCAACCTATAGGAATTGGTTGAGTCATGTGAAATTCTAATACAATAGAATCTAAATCTTGGCTTCTATATTTAGCCTCACTCAAATTCATTCTTTATTTTTACATGCATACAACCCAACTTAGCAAGTGATAATTATTGTGTAGGTTAAGAGACATCTAGGGTTTTTCTTAGATTGCGAGAAGAGCCTTGTCTACAGAATTAATGTTTCTCAGCTAATGAATTCTAATGAAGTCAGAACTTGAATTTGACACTTTGAATGACTGACAGGTTCATATGGAAAAATGCTTGAGTCTTTGTGGCCATTCACTGCCCCCTTAACCTCGATCTGCCATCTTGAAAGCGAGTTCTTTGTCAGAGCAGTTCAAATCCTTTTTAGAGCAATTAAAGGACCTTAAAAATTTAAAAATATTATTGTGACTTATAACTACATGTCTTGGTTATACTAATGGGTCTTTAGCTTTATCTTTGTATAAGAAGGATCATGTATTTTAGGTGAAACTGTTGGAACAAAAAGGGGGTCCATTTGCCTGCACACGTCTAAGAGATATGTACAAGTTTTTCAGCAAAGAAAGTAAGGTTTATTAGGAGTTGCAAGTTCTGGAGACACAGGCAAACTAGTGCTCAAAGGTCTGCCTCCCTGGGTATCTTGGGAGTACAGATTATATAGGGAAAAATCCGTAGTCATGGAAACTAAGGAAGTTGGGGTTGTGAGTGCTATTGATTGGAGGATTAGAGGAGGATGAAGTAATTGATCATTCTGTCGAGTTTTGGAATCAGCCATGTCACCATCCCTTCTGGCGGTCTGGTCTCGTGGCCAGTGGGGTTGTTGTTCTGCCTCAATGGGTCTGGGGCTGAAACATATCTAGAGCCAAGATGTTATCCTTAGTCTAAAAGTCCAACCAAAACCTATTGTCCTCATGATTACAAACCTGAGGCTCAGTAAAGCTGTGTTCTGAGGCTTAATGATTAAAGGAGCAGGCACACAGAGGACAAGGGCAGAAAGAGGCAAGTGAGTGACAATGCCATTATCTGGGTAAAGCCAGCTTGAATCAGAGAAAAATCTGCATTAGAGCAATGAAGTTTGTGTGCAGTTACAAAACTGAGATGGTCTTACATTCTATCTGTTACAGAATTGATGGTACGTGTACTTAGATATAGACATGTATAAGATCTCTTTAAAAGAGCCAAGCATATACTGCTACATTAATAACATGATTTAGAATTATTTAGGGTGTTTTATGAAATGTCTCTTTATTCATTATATTCCTTATCTATACTTCACAATAAATCTAGCTAACATTTAAAGGCAACAATATGATTACAATTATCAAAAGAAGAAAGTGTGCAGGCCATGATAATATTGCCAGTAGTTGGTATAGTCTTTATGAAACTTCTAACAGGAAAATATACAATATTTATTTGTATTCCAATCCCAACATATTGACCAGAAGGGAAACCTATGTTAAAAATTAATAGATTCCTTTTCTCAACAAGGCCAGTTGTTCTCCTTTTGACTCTAATCTGTTTTACTCAGTATAGACAGTGATCATTGTGACAATATCTTAAAGTTGGTGACATCATGCAGAGAAAAATGGAAATAAACCTAAAATTGAGAGACTCGGAGAGGAATTTCACAATACAATTTCAGCTTCAGATTTCCAAGAAGGTAAGTCTCAGTTAGAGAGATCAGCTTTTTATTTTTGAGTCAAACGAACATGCTGTTTGCTCTTGAGATTTTACATTACCCATCCATTTAAAAGGTTGGGACTAGCATTCTTGGACGCAGACATTAGAATAAAACTGTCTCACTGAATAAGTAATAGTAATTAAACTCTCTTAACCTGAGGCAAGAAAGTGTATTAAGGAAAGACAAAAAAAAAGTGCATTGAAAACAGACACAATCAATTCTTTATTAAATCTTCGAATAATCTCTTCAATTGGAAACATACTCTGTTTTGTTTTTCTTGGCTGGGAAACTTCTGGACCTTTGTTTTTAAGTTTCACCTTGTAGTACATGTCGTCTAAAAATGCCTAACCTCTCACTGACAAAGATTTTTTATGCTTTCATTAACTTACTCTTCTTCCTCTACAGATACGTATGTCCTTAAAATTCTCAGCCTTTAAAAACTTTGTCAGACTACTCAACTAGCCAGAACGAAAATTCCTTTCTAACAAGTTACTGTTTCTCCAGTTCTCAGTTCCTGGTGCTTCCTGCTACCTTTGTCACCTGGTCTTCACATTTTAGTGGTCCTCTCAAGAAATCCTAGCGCTTTCAGAGAGACCTGCAAGGTTTCAGGCCTGCTGCCTTGGAGGTCAGATTAACCTGGCCCTAAGTATTGGCCTTGCCGCATTTTAGCTTAGAGGCTTTGAATAAATAACTTCAATCTCTGTGCTTCAATTTCTTCATCAGTAAAAAATGGATAATGATAATGCCTAACTCATTGTAAAACACTTTGAACACTAAAAATATTTGTCTGATAAATTTTAGCTGTTTTTAAAAATAACCTTTATTATTTTTAGGCATTTCTCTGCCCCACCCAAAATAACACAGTATAGTGGAACATAGAATGATAATGGTAATAATAATACCTAAGATTCATTGAGCCTTTACCATGTATTGGGCTGCTTTAATTGTATTGTGTATATTTTATTTTTATAACTCTTTTAAGTTGATCTATTGTTATCCACATTTATAGATTAGGAAACTAAACCTCAGAAAAGTTAAAAACTTGTCCAAGTTCATATGATTAGTAAATGGTAAAAGCAAGAATTAAGTTCAGACAGTCCATAAATGCTAAAATATTCAGTCACGAAGTTTCAGACTAGAAGTCAGCAGATTTGGGGCCAAGCGTTAGGTTAGTCACTTGTAAATTGTCTTCAATTAATTTATTGCATCTCTCTCTTATTCAGATTCCTCATCTCTAAAATGAGCATCATTCTTTCCTACCTACCTACAAGATATGGTAAGGATCAAATTAGGGCAGTTTTGAGTACTCGATTAGTTCTCATAAGTGTTCATTATTATTACTATTAATTTCAAGTACTGTTTGTGAAAGTGTTTTATAAACTCTAGAAGAGCTGTTTAAATGTAGAGATGCTACTTCTGCTCATCATGATGATTCCCAAAGGGCCTTGATTACTGCAAGAAATTGAAAAACAAATCCAGGCTAAGGTCTGCTTAGCTCTTGGGAACTTAAGATGCTATGTCTTCTGTGTTAATAATATAGTATTTCAGGATATCCCTTCACTGATCAACTCAGTAGGAGGGATTTTTGAGGACTAAGGTTCCTGAGATCAGTCTACTTAAGCCAAGATCTCTGCCCACTGGGGGGAAAAATTGTCTGAGAGTTGCTTAGTTGTACCAAAAGTCAAGACGATGAACAAGGTCTTTCATGGAAAAGTGTTTTATAAAGCACTACAAATAGGTGATCTTTTCATAATCCAAATCTGTATGAACCATCTCCTTGATTATTATCCTTCAATATGTTCATTGTCTGAAGATAAAATCCAAAATCTACACCCTGATCTGCATGAAGAAGCAGTGTGTCTGCTTCTTTAACCATAGCACACTCCTCATTTTCTGCTCCAGCCATGCTGGTCTTCTCTTAAATCTTTCTCCTCACAGGGCTCTTTCATGGGCTATTCTCTCTGCCCAGCACAGTCTTGACCTTAGCCTCTCCCATTCCTTCTAGTTAACTTAGCTTAAATTTCTCTCCCTCAGAAAAGCTACCCTTGCCTTCTTGATGTGGTGAACCCCCCTTACGAGTTTTTATTGGACCTTGTAGCTCTCCTCCACAGCTCTCACTGCAACTGTACATTTATCTAACTCATGTCTCTATCTCCCAGTAGACTGAATGTTTCAATAAACCTATCAAAACCTAAGCCCATTGTGCTCAATAAATATGTCTCATATGCACGAACAAGTGGGAATTTTCTGCCACCTTTAGTGATTTTTCCATTCTCATTTGGAAAATAAGTAATTGGAGCCAAGCTCCCCTGCTTTTCATATCCTCTTGAATGAATTACTTTCTTCCTGGAAATGGTATGATTTGAAAAGTAAAACAAACAAAGAAATAACAACAACAACAACATATACAAGGTCTTTTAAGATTTTCCAAAAAGAATAATACAGAAAAAGCAAAAGAAGAGTGCTATTTTTCTCCCTTTGTATAGAAACAGTTGAGAGTAGAAACTAAGTATAGCGATTAAAGAGAAGGTAAGTAGATTAAATTATAATGGCTTCCAAGAAGCTGTCAATCAAAAATTCTTTTTAAGAAGAAATTGGAACAAAGGGAACAATAAACATAATGGTACTGCGAGTTATGATGACAAAATGCAAAGGGAAGGAAACAACATTTCATTTTCTTTGATGGTTTTTAATTTGATTTAACATTCTGTCATAATTTCTGTGTTTTAGAAAAATGTCTTTCAGGAACTTGCTTTACACTAATGACAGCATCATCAAGAGGTTGTACGGCACACCATTGTGGAGTGTAGGATCTTGAGTCAGATCTATGTGTACCCCACCTGGCTCTACCACTCATTAGCTATGTGACCCCAGATAATTTACTTCTGCCTTTGGAACTTTCTTCATCCATTAAATGGGGGTAATAAAAACACTCATCTCATGCAGTTATTGAGAGGAGCCAGTGAGATAATACGACAAAGTCGTGGCACACTGCTTGGCACGTAGTAGGCACTTAATAAGTATTAGCTGTCATTATTATTATTGGAAGTTCAGTATTATCTTTAAATATTCTAATCTTTTTTAGGTAACTGTTTCTATCTCAAATACTAGGTCATTGTTAGGAAGCTCATGTGTGGTCTTTTTGACAATACTATGAACTTTTTCTGAGCAGGAGCCACGGTTATTCCTCCAGAGAATAAATGCCTCCAGTTAAATCATCTTTCTCTGAATTTGGGAGTCACCCTTTCTCCTTCCTCTAAATGCCTAAGAGGGTCTTCTCCTTCTAGCTTATTGGATACTGAAAGAATATTAGAGGAGAACACTGGTTTGTTCTAAGTGGCGTAGGTGGGTCATATGAAAATTCATATGTATCCTTCTGTGGGATAGGAGACATTGTTATTATCTAGTCAAATCTAAGACTAAGGAAATTGCTTTGCTCAGAATTATCAAAGGATAGGATTGGAAAACACCTATGAAATCATTTGGTCTACTGTTCTAAAACCTATGTCATTATTAGAATCACCTGGAAAGCTTTACATTCCCAGGCTGACCCAAACCTACTGAATGTGATTTCAATAAGTAGAACCAGACAATGTGGTGGTCTATACTATTTCCTGAGTGATTTTGTGATTGATCAGGTCTGAGAATTACTAGTTTGGAACACAGCTGGCAAATGGGTATCATCCCACCATGGACACTTTGGACTGAATGAGAAGCATTCTATTACTGTTTCTGGGTCTGATGGGAAAGTGTGCTGTAGTCAGTTAACAATGTTTCACAGGGTCTTGTGTTAGGAGGATGGTAGTTCCTGTGCCTTGTACTTACCACTGATCTAACGCCCTTATTTTCAAGATGTGGAAAGAGAACTGGAGAAAGAAACTGATGTACTGTATCCATTGACTTGAGATAGATACTTACAAACCCAAACCAATCTTATTGGCTTAAAACAGCCATCATATATTTTTTTATGATTTTGTGGGTTTTCTGTGTGAGTTGTCTGGTCTGGGTTGGCTTAACTGAGGCTGGATAATTTAGAATAGTCTCATTCACATTTCTTGTTGTAGGAAGCTGGTTAGCCTAGTGAGACATCATTCACAGTGGGCTACAGGCTTAAATTTAGCATAATTCCGCAGGCTAGTCTGAACTTGCTCACATGCGGTAGAATGGGTTTCAGCAGCAAGGGAGAGGAAGGTCCAATGTATAAGCACTTTTCAAGCCTTTGTTTACATTGTATTTGCTAATTTTCCATTGACTGAAGCATGTCACTTAGCCACTCCTGGCTTCAAGGGGTGGAAAAAGATTACACCCCCTGATGGGATGGGATGCAAAGTTACATTGCAAATGAGTGTGCACATAGACCTGAGAGGACTTTGTGATCATTTTGCAATTTACAACACTTGTCTAAAACTACACATTTGATTTGTAGAAGAGCTAGCACTAGAACTCGAGGTGCATACTTCCCAGTTGAAAGTTATTGCCTAAATTGAGACCAAAGGAAGTGTTTGTTATGCATGGATAGCCTCTGATGCATATTTGGACCTGAAAAGTAAGACAATCTTGCCCAACAGTCTTAGACTAGAGATAACCAATCAGATGTAGGAGGTGAGACTTGCCTCCACCACAGATAGCCTCAAGGAAGATGTCCAGTGGATCATAACAAACTCAGGCTGGTTTCAACCAAGGTCATATGCAAGGAAACCTAGTTTGGTGAGTAGGATGTGGTAACAGGAGATTCCTGGATAATAACTACTTGGAACCCATGGTGTTTCCAGGTGGTCCCAAACCCTGCCAGCAGGACAGAGTCAGTCTGGAAGATAAGAGGGATTATTGAGATTTGCATAGGTTGTTGTAGGTTGTTGAGTTCCAGGGTAATTTCTTCCAGATTTTGCAATGCTTAGCTCTAAGGGAGACCATTTATATGGACTAAAATGTAAACAGCACGCCCTGGAGTGGTATTGGGCAATATGGTGGCCCTGGTTTCTTATTCCAACAAGGGAATTGTTAGGGCAATCAGAAACAAGGTATTGTCCCAGTCAGATGAACTGAGTGAAATATATAATTGCTAAGACTCAAAGAAGGTAAGTATTTTTTAAAAACCCGTTTTCTTGATGAAAAGAGTAAGGCTCAGAAAAGTTGTCATTTATTTGCCTAAGGTAACACAACTAACTAGTTAGTGAAGGCATTTGATTGCTAACCCAGATCCGTCTGATACCAAATACTGAGCTCTTTCTTGTGCAGCATCTTTCCTCACATCAAATGCACGTTAATGTGGCTCTCTATACATGGGCTGGATCACCATGAAGATCATCAGTAACCCCATCTTTGAGGTAAAGTCAACCATTTTCCCTTCAAAGTACAGACATATGAGTAGCTTGAAAATATATTACTTTGGCTTCCATTTAGGAAGATAAAATAGCATAATATTTTATTAAAGTCATGAGTCTAAAAAAAAACCTTAAAAAAATCCCTAAATATCGTTTTTGCTCAGTTACTTGGAAATCATGCAATTATCACATGATTACTCAAGCTGGTAATGAAATTAAGAAAAGCTTCATCAAAATAGCATATGCAATTTTACAGCAGCAACAGAATTGGTATAAATATGAACAGATGTGTCTGAATATCTTAGATTTATAAATACAGTAATATTGTTCCCATTTGGGATAAAAATCATTCTTTACCCTGGATGTTGGAACAGTGAGGCTTAGGGTCCTGGTGATGAGAGAGTAGGTGGGGAGACATGGCCAAGAGGCCTCTTCACACCCTACAGCTTTCAATGGCAGATGCTCTTACCTGGGAGACTCTCTGTATTTCCAACAGCAATTTTATACATTGGGGCATTGAGATAAAATGGTGAACTATGTATCAAGACAAACAGAAGGATTTTCCAGATAATATATTGGTTTTTCTTTCCCAGGAACAGAAGCAAAGTCATGCAAACAATGTTTAAAATTAAAAATACAAGCAGGTTTGGGGCTCCAAGTCTGTCATAGGTCAAAGGTAGCGTTGTAAAGATGAAATGACTTGTCCAGACACATGCTTTGCCTTTACTCCCCTGGAACTTGTCTCCTTACAAAAGATAGAGCAGCTGAGCCATTAGTAAGAAGCCTCTGTTATTCTTTAACAGGGTTTAAGGAGGAAGTAAGGCACAAAGAGAGAGCTCTGAGTTTCTTATATGAAGTCCTCTGAGGGCACTCACCAGGAGAAATTTGGTTCCACTTAGAAAGCCAAAGGCATAGTGGTCAAGAGCACAGGCTCAAAACAGCTTTGGGTGTGTTACCTAACTTCTCCATGCCTTCTTTACTCATCTCTAAGATGGCATTTTGTGTATCTGGCACCCAATGTGCATTAGAGAAACAGGAGTCATTATTGTGCAGTTGACCCAAGGAGAGGAAGTGTCAAAGGTAAAAGTCCTGACCACAGAACATTCTTGCTGCAGGTGTTCTGTCCTTCCATCTGGAACTTCTTTCAATTCTCTCTTGAACAGGACTTTGGCACAATACCAGAGCAGCTGAGTCATCTTCAAGGAGTTTTTATCACTATATCCACTCTTCTCCAGTGGAAAAATACTCAGTACTTCAAGCAGCTGTCCTGACTGCAGGGGTGGGTAAATGGGGCCTGAGTGAGAGCTGTGGCTTCCTTCTTGTTCCCCAAGCCACCCAAAATAAGTATCTTTCCTTCTGCTATGCCTGAAGTTAAGGGAAACTAAGTCAGTGGCAGTGTGGACACAAGCTGCCAAAAACTAATATAGGAGCCTGTTAATTTGTCTGTCTTACCTAAGAACCATTCTTCAACAGCCAGGCTGTCCACCCAGGCCTTTTCTCACTCCTGCAGAAAAATGTGGTTCAGGAGAGAGCACACTCTGATGAAAGTACAACCTCAGAGGGCCATAAATAAGATGTAGGTGAAGCTGTGAGTGCTGGTTCTTTCTCATCTTCCTCATAAACATTGGAAATCCCAGAGCTCAGGCCCTGTTCCTCGAACTGAAATCTCTTATCTGGCTCTCTCCTCTAAAATCCAGACTCCTAAACAACTGTCTCCTTGAAACCTCTCCTTATCATTTAATAGGCATTTCAAACTTATTTCTACAAACTCTTAGATCTTCATCCCCACTTCATGCAAATCTCCCCTCATTGTTCTTATAAATGTTGCTCCCTCATTCTAGTTGCTCCAGCATACACTTTGGAGTCACCTTCAACTCTTTTTCTTATATTCCTCTCATCTCAGTATGTACATTGGTTTTACCTTTAAAATATTTCCAGAATCACATAACTTCTCACCAGCTCCACTATTACCAGCATGGTTCAAGCCAACATTATTTCTCAATCTGTGTTGTCTCTCTCCTGCATCTCCCAACCTATTCCCAACACAGCAACCAGAGTGATCCTTTAAAAGAGTGGTCCCCAACCTTTTTGGTGCCAGGGACCAGTGCTTCTATGAGAATCTAACACCTGATAATCTGAGGTGGAGCTGAGGTGGTGATGCTAGTGCTGGGGAGCGGCTGCAAATACAGATGAAACTTTGCTCGTTCACCTGCCGCTCACCTCCTGCTGTATGGCCCAGTTCCTAACAGACCATGGGGACTGAGGACCCCTACTTTAAAACACACATCAGACTGTGCCATTTCTATGTCCTAACCCTCCCACTGCACTTGGAGTAGAAGCCAAAATCTTCACCATAGCCTGTAAATCCCTCATAGATCACCATATTTCAAATGGCTCTGCCTACCCTATGACTTCTATGTTTCCCTTCAGTTTTCACCATAGTATTTATCATCCATAATCTGTTTGATAACAGAATTTATTTCCCTATTAATTTAATTTGTTTATTTGGCCTTTCTACCTGTCCACTGGGATTTAAACTGAATGAGGGTAGGACATTTTGTCTTATTTTGTTTACTGCTATATTCTTGGAACCAAGAACAGTGACTGGTACATAGTAGGCATAGCAGACATGCAATAATTATCCTCCGAATAAATTTTAAAAATTCTATGCAGAGGTGTTGAAAACTATAAAGTGTTCTTACAGATGTAAAAGACTATTGAACTCTGATGATTCTAGATCTATTGCAACCTGTCTATATACCCATCAACCTGTCATCTATCTTTGCTTTCAAGCTCTAGATACATTTACAATTAAAATAAGTATTCATTTTATCACTTTGTGCATATTCTTCAAAGAGATGTAAAGAGAGTATCAGTGTTATTGGTGAAAAAAATACTAATTTCTAGATCCTAATATTTTCCCAGCATGTTTTTCTAGTGATGCTGTCTCTTTCTCTGTGACTTTGTAGATACTAAAACAGTCTAAGAAGTTTTATTTGTGGCATGGTTACTCTTAAATAAGAAATTGTGTGCTTAGTGAAAAAGCTCAGAATTTAGAGTCACACATACGAGGCAACAAATTCTGCCTCAAGTGTGTTAATTATGGGCATTTTACTGTTCGTAACTTATTTCAATGAAAATAAAAAATATAAGTAAGTATGTGAACATATACACAATCTCTGTGTCAGGCAATGTACTTAGTCAAACCTTTCATATGGAAGAGGAACTGAGGCTCAGAGACTTCAAATTGCATGCTCGGTGTGACACTTTCGGTGTTCAGGAGAGCTGGGATTCAAACTCAGATTAAACTTATTCCAATACTAAAAAAAGAAAAAAAAAATGCGCTGGAGAGTAGAACCTATTTAAATCCACTAACCCGCTGTTGGATCTTCAAGCTAACTTTACTCCTCTAGGTCTCCATTTCCTTGACTATATAATCAAGATGTGTTTTACCCCAATTAAGGTCACCTCCTTTCTTGGTGCAAGATTATACCTGATACTTTGTTATGTTAGTAAAAAGAACCAAGAAGGGACAGAGATTTGCCAAAAGGAATTTACTATACCTTTATTTCCTATCAAATCCAGTGCTCAGCAATATTTAGGAATTTTCCAGAACTGCTTTTTCTGAATTCTTCACTTTCCTAACTGGTCTTAGACACCAGGACAGGCCAAGTGGTCTTACTGTTGGGGGCAGACAACAGAGGGGTTGCCTGTAGCTCTATAGTTGTGACTGTGTTGTTACTCTCAGGGCAGAAGTTGTGGGCCTATGCTTCCTCACACAATAGTCTTTAATATCATCTGTGACCTTGAGGGATGACTTTGTGACTTTGAACTTTTTTGTAAAATCATAAAAATCAAGCAAGTAAATTTTCTAAACCAAAAAGAGATTTGCTCAGAGAATTTGTCAAACAACAACAACAACAAAAACATGTGCATCTTTTTGTAGATATTTGGCCTATCCTCAAATAAAGTGCATGTTACTTTGATTACATCTTGCTTAAGTCTAACGGCTTATCCAGTCTATTTATCCCGACAACATGGCAAGAGGAATTGTGACCAGAGACTCCTGGGTCCCTTGTGGGAAAATATTCCAAGGGCATTATAATGTAAGACTTAAAATTAACACTGTGTGCTTCACTTCCTTGATATCTGGTAAAATCAGAAGAGTCTCAAATGGCCTAACTGTAAGCCCCCTTCCCCAATTTGCTCTATGGAAAAGGTCCCATAGCCTTCTTATCAAATGGATCAAATGCAGTTCCTTCTTCCCTTGTTTAGTTTCCTCTCAGCCCATGGAATTATTCAAATAAGCCAAATACACCCTCCCACGGGAACCAGAGGTCATCCCACCCACTTCATACTACAAAGCCTGCCTCCCATGGTCCTGTGTGGTATGTGGAGTCTTCTTTCCCCAGGCTATGAATATAGGTGACTAATAAACTGATGTCAAGCTCATCTGTCCATTGTCTGGGATCATGTGCTTAGTCATCCCCATAACCCTGGGGTGGGGATGGGGCTTAACCAATGGAGTGAAAAGGAGGTGACCAAAACAGGTGTATTCTCTAATAAAATAACTTGACTTAACTGACTCTACCCTTTAGGACAAGAAAGAATGTTCATGTTTGAAATGAGGGTGAAGTGTTATGTGATGGCTCTGACCCAAGTTAAGAAACAAATTGCTATGCTCTCAAATTTATGACTTCTCAAACTGTATTACAATATTATATAACCCAGGCTTCATGTCACTTAATGTCTGTTTTCCTAGCTTTAGTTATTTCAAGAATAAGAGTAGCAGGGCTCAGGGTTTTACTCAATACCTTTGACAAACATATAATAAATGTAAGAGTCAATTGTGTAAAGTTAATTGATTCTTGTTTGGCTGTAACATATTTTAGCTCAAATACATTTGTTCAGATTATAACTTCACTTACTGTGTCCAATAAACAAGTCATTGTTCTAGTTGGTAAGTTAGGCCCAATTAATTTAATTTAAAAAATATAAAAAGCTGGGTAATCACCCCACTGACCTGTTTAAATTCTTCCTCTGAAAGTCTTTTGAAAGCTAAAGGCAGTGCACCTGGTAGTAAAAACAAATTAATACCTCTTCTGAAGCTCTTACTTTACCTTTAGAAAATGGCAGAAATGTTTTTGGTTTTTATAGTGCAGCTATATTAGTTATATATTGCCTTATAACAAATTATTTCAAAACCGAGCAGCTTAAATGAACAAATGTTTATTATTTCACAGTTTCTGTAGGATAGGAATCTGGCTGTGATTTACTGGGTGCCTCTGGCTCAGGGTCCCTCATGGATTATAATCAAGTTCAGCCTGGGTTCTTGTCATCTGAAAAGTGGATCTACTTCCAAACTCACTCACATGGTGTTGGCAGGCTTCAGTCTCTGTAGGCTGTTGGTCTGAAGGCCTCCATTTTTTGCCATTTCACATGGGCCTCTTCACAGGGCAGTTCATAATCAGGCTGCTAGCTTTTCTCATGAGAGAGAGACTAAGTGTGAGTTAGACAGTCCTTTTGTAACCTAATCTCAGGAGTGATATCCTATCACTTTTACCATATTCTGTTCCATAGAAGCGAGTCATTAGATTCAGCCTGCACTCAGGGGAAAAGGAAGAGTATAAACACTAGGAGGTGAGGACTATTGGGGATCATTTTGAAGGCTGTCTCCTACGGCATACATTGTAGGTATACATTACATGCATTCTGACACATGCGATGGCATCCTACCTCAAGAAACTACAACCCTCCCAGGGCTTTCTCTGGCCGCCAGAGCATGTCTGGCTCACAGGTGGGACAGACCAGAAGTGCTGGGGTATTAACGCTTGCAGGAACAGGCCTCAATCAATAAAAGATAGGAGCAGTTGAATAAATACCCAAGGACTCTGAGGCCACACTGCTTCTTCTGTGTCCCCGGGGGGCACTGAGCTCTAAATGCCCACAGTAGTCATCTGTTAATGAAAGCATCTTTTACTAGTTTTCTTCTTGATCATATTTCACTTCCTCAGTCCTTTATCGGTGCTTACTGAATCACCTCTCAATAAATTGCAAAGATGAAAACATAGGTACTAAACTCATGGACCTTGGATTTAAAGAGAATTTTAAGAATTAGACCTCAAAGTAAGGGAAGTGAAAGTAAAAATAAATAGAGACTATATCAAACTAAAAAGCTTCTGCACAGCAAAAGAAAATATCCACAAAACAAAGAGGCAACCAATTGAATGGGAGAAGATATTTATAAGCAACACCTTTGATTAGGGGCTAATATCCAAAAAATATATAAAACTTATATAACTCAACAACAAAAAAACAAATAATCCAATTAAAAAATGGGCAGAGAACCTAAAAAGACACTCCTCCCAAGAAGACATACAAATGGCCAACATACTTTGGAAAAGATGTTCATTATCACTAGCTATTAGGGAAATGCAAATCAAAATCACCATGAGACACCATCTCACACCTGTTAGAATAGCTGTTATCAACAGGACAAGTAATAACAAATGTTGAAGAGGATGTGGAGAAAAAGAAACCCTCATACACTGTTGGTGGGATATAAACTAGTACAGCTGCTATGGAAAACAGTGTGGAACTTCCTCAAAAAATTAAGAATAAAATTACCATATGACTTAGTAATCCCTCTTCTGGGTACCTACCACTAAAATTTGAAAACATTTATCTGTAAAGATGTATGAACCCCAGTGTTCACTGCAGCATTGTACATGGTGGCCAAGACATGGGGACAACTGAAGCGCCCTTTGATAAATGATTGGTTTCAAAAGATATGATGCATATATGTGATGAAATACTACTCAGCCATAAGAAAAGATAAAATACTTCCATTTGGGACAATGTGGATGGCTCTTGAGATTTCCACGCTAAGCAAAATAAGTCAGACAGAAAATGCTGAGAACCATATGATTTCACTTAAATCTGAGATATGATTTCACTTATATCTGGGATAGGAAACTAAAAGGGACAAATGAATAAGGTAAATAAGCAAAAACTTATAGACATAGACAACAGATTAGTGATTACCAGAGGGAAAGGAAAGGAGAGGGGAGATAAATAAAGGTAAAGGGAGTCAAATAAATGGTGACGGAAGGAAATTTAACTTTGGGCGGTGAACACAAAATGCAATATCCTTGTGATGTACTATTGAAGATAAACTTGAAACCTACATAATTTTATTAACTAAGGTCACTTCAATAACTTTAACTTAAAAAAAAATGTAATTAAAATTTACTTTCAGCACTTAAAAAAAACTACTTAACTGTAGTCCTTATCTCATGGAGAGAACTAAGAAAATCTTAAATATTAAACATTTCTTATACATTACAACAATACCAGAAGACATCGCCATATGCCAAGAAATTGCATAGTTGCGTAAATTGTTTTTTCTTTCATATAACAATTACTTACTGAAAACTGCCGCATACATACATACTGCTATTCATCAAGCACCAAATATTTTTCAAAGTCAATTTCTGCACGTTATGGGCTGCTTCAAAATGATGAAAGAATGAAATTTTTATTTATCTTTAGTTCTCATGTTAGTTACAGGCCTGGGAGAAAAATCTATAGGCTGATAATGTTTTTATATTCACTATTATTTCTAATTTTGTAGGCTATCTATCTGATGTGTGTGTGTGTGTGTGTGTGTGTGTGTGCATGCGCACGTGTGTATCTTTGCGGCATCTAGCACATTTTGAAGGAAATACATGTATCTTTTTTTTTTAAGTTACTTGCTAATTTCAGCTTTTATGTGCATACTCCCTAGGGTCCAATTCATTCCAACCCCTGAAAAGTTATTGGAAGAGAAGCGATCAAGGCAACCATTGGGATTACCATGCCAGCAGTCTTTCTACCAAATTTGTCACTATATGGAATATCGGTCATGGGCAGTCATGTAGCTGGGAGCTCTAGGAATGAAGTGAATAAAGGAATGGGTGGGTGAATGATCCCTGGCTTCAGCCTAACAGGATGAGTGATGCAACCTAGAACATTCTTCAATTCTTCTGGAGGCAGGAAGTTCAGCTTTAAATCTTCCTACATCTTAACTGAGGATGGCGACTTAAAAGAAAATAAACAAACATACAACCTCTCAACAACTATAATACAATTCTAAACAGCATGACTTATTTCCTCTCAGCAAAATCTCTGTTGTGAGAGTTGGAATTTCTGCAATGACACGAGTACAAGAAACATTAAACAAGCTTTTTGTAGAATAGAGAATGCCTGCTTTCTCATACTTGCTTGACTCAGAACGGCTGAAAGGAATTTCCTCAGGGTATTTTAAAAGCACCCGCCCTTGAGCTAAGACATTCCAAATTGAAGAGGGTGGTTGTTAGAAGTGGCAGAGCCTTAGCTATTGTAAGATTGCTTTTTCACTAGTACATGGTATCATTACCAAAAAAATAAATAAATAAAAAATAAAAAATAATTGGCTTGTGTGTAGAGACTCAGATTCATTCAGGGTTATTCTACCTGCTTTGCAAAAACATTTCAAATATAAAATGAGGAGCCAGAAAGGGAAGGGAGACTATTCATCTAATCATGACTGTTGCTGAGAAGAGTGATGACCAATTATTATAGGAAAAGTATAAACTTTAGAGTCTGACAATTTTGGATTAGAAACACAACTGGACCATTTTCATTTGTGCATTGCTTTAGCAATTCAATCAAATTTACCAAGCATCAATTTTCTCAACTGTAAAATGGTGGAAAAGATACCTACTTCTCAGGGTTGAGAATTAAATATAAAATGTGTGTAGAGATGCAGCCTATAACTTTTCCTTCCACAGGGGAAGCTGTCTCTTCAGATTTTTGTATATTTAGAAGTGATTTTAACTAAACTGGGAAATGCCATCCTGTATGTGGCCAGGCATGTTATAGCAGTCCTGAAAAGAATTTAACATAATCTGAAGACTATTTACTTGCCCCAATGTATTAGGAGTGGATTCAGAACGGCTTTTAGAAAAATGAGACTTCTCATGTCATCCTCAAAGTTTTCTGATTTCTACATGACAAATCACAAGAAACTTGACTGATTTGAACTTTACATCTCAAGCCAGTTTTAACTCCTGGAGACTTGAGTGATCATCTGCTACCTTTGCCTTTCTGGCTCCATTCCTCCTTCTTTTGGTAATGGCATCTCAGTTTTATTTGGGAGACTCATTGTCCCCACCCCATCTCATGGACTGTAGAGTTCAAGAGAAGTTTGCTCCATTTCATTGCCTCTGGCTAGGAGAGGTGACTCAGGCTTGGTTAGCATCAAGACTTAACTCTTTGTTAAGAGGAGGTTAGGTAAGAATTTTAGCCCAGTATGAGACAGAACTTTTGGTGGAATTAATGTGAAAAGATTCTCTTTCCAATGGTAAAAAGTAAGCTGCTTATGAGTACTCAGATTCTTGGTGATGTAAATTGAACTTTTGAACCCAGCCATGGCTGAACTCCTAGACTTACAAGTTATGTGAGGCTAAAACTTCTACTTTATTGATTTTCTTTTTCTTTTTCTTTCTTTTTTTTGCTTAAACCTGTTTAATTGGATTTCTCTTTTTTACAACAAAAAGATTGTAGTCTGCTACCTGGATTATAATAATGATACCATATAAAATTTGTTGAGCAATTATTATGTGCCAGACATTGTTCTAAGCATGTAACAAACTTTATATTTTATTTAGTCTTTACAAAAATCCTATGAACTATGAACAAATATCAGTCCCATTTTACAGGTTCCTTCCACAGGGGAAATGAGCAGGTTTTTTAAGAAAACTATCTGTGTCTACATAGCCAATAAGTGCTAGAGCCAGAATTTGAAGCCAGGTCTGTCTGATTTCAGAGTCATGCTCTTAAACTCAACTTTCTGATTAGTCAAAAGGAGCAAATGTCTTAATATAGTGGATAATAAACATTTGGCATTCATGTCTTTATCCAGTATGCAAAGAATTATTCCAAAACATATCCTTTTATAATCTAAGAGTAATCTAATAATTTCTGAGTTCTTCACCTAGGGTGGTCTTATGGAAAGAATTATGCCTAACTGAATGAGCTGGCAACTATAGACTTCAGTCTACATAGGAGTTGGAAGAAAATGATTCTAGTCAAAGGCTGTCCTTGGACTTTAGCAATCTCTTGTGTCTGTGAAAAGGGAAAGGGAGGAGAGTGGAGGTGGAGTATTTATGGGAAGATGTGGGCAGCTTGTTGAATTTTAGTGGTTTAAAAGCATTTGCTTTACATTATTTGGACTAATTGAAATGAAAGGTTCGAGGCTCCTGAGAGTTGACTCATTCCTGTCATCCTAATATAGATGAATCGAGTTCCATTTGGTTGACGGTCTGTACCAAATTTCTCTTCTCATTGTTGGCTGACAGCCTCAGAAAGATCTGTTCATTTTTACGTTTCAGTGAGTCATTCCACACACATTGCCAACATTGGTTCCCTGAGGAGAGGCGGTAGGAGGCAGAAAGGTCTTGCATTGTGAGCGAAGGGCTTGGAAGTTCACTGAGGAAAGGAAGCCATCAGCAGCACTTTTATCCAGAACGAATTTAGGGCTCGAGGTCCTAGCTTTCATTCCTGAGCTTCATGTTGATTAGCATGAATATAAAAGTCTTGGGACAATGATAGAAATCACATGGTCTCCAGAAGTCAAAGAAAATGGGTTTCTTTTGTTATAAATACAGCTCTGATTGGTCTCAATAGTTTGCTGTATTTTGTTTTAAGTCCAGCCATTCAGTCTCAACAGTGTACCATTTTTTTGAGACCGATCAATTAGATTTATAACAAAAGAAACCTATTTTCTTTGACATCTGGAGACCTTACAATTTGTATCATTACCCCAAGAGTACCTATGTTTGTCTGTGAAAATGTACACATATGTGTGTATATGTATGCATGCGTAGGTGTGTGTATACATCTCCTCCATCAAAAAAAAATTTCTTCCATATATAAAAGGCAATTTGGCATATTGAAAAAAAGTAAGTGCTATGGGCTCAGACAGCTACGGATTTAAATTACAGCTATGCCATATATTATCTGGCTTTAGGCCACTTAAACACTTAGAGCCTCAGTTATCCTCTCTTTAAAATGGGAATGATCTTTGCCTTTCATGCACTTTTGTGAAAATTAGAAATTGTGTATTTTACATGCCTAGCACATAGTACGCACTTAATAAAGCAGTAACTCAAGGCATTTAGAATCTGAGAGACCTGTCGTTATTCCTGACTCTGTCATTTACTAGTAGTTAGCAGTCACAAATTGGCAAGTTACTAAGCCTCTCTCATTCTCATTTCCTGGTTTATAAAATGGGTTAGCAATACTCAGCAGATTATTGTGGGATTAAGTGAGCGATTCATTATTAGCTATTACAATTACTGCCAGTAATTAGGAATCCCTTTAATTGTGCTAAGCCCTTTCATAAAATGCACATAAAGCATTTGACACAGTTCTTAACACATAGTAAACAATAAATACAACTTAGATTTTACTAAGTTAAATAATAGAAGTTGCTATTA
Organism: Pteropus alecto; assembly: GCF_000325575.1. NCBI lineage: Eukaryota > Metazoa > Chordata > Mammalia > Chiroptera > Pteropodidae > Pteropus > Pteropus alecto. The sequence continues at coordinate 16,611,799 of NW_006440638.1, read as the reverse complement.
TTTAAATAGCTCAACTTACAAAATGGCAGTTTCATATAGTTTAACTGAATATTATTGTTCTCGTAATTGTAACCAAGATCTTGTCTGGTAACCCAGTGGCCTAGATGTTCTTGTTTGAATAAGCAGTAAAACCTGAGATTAATTGCTAGCTTTGCTTTCAGGACTTTGGGCAGTGATGGATTGAACCTCACAGGAATCTAATTAATTCACCAGGTTCCTGTGAACTTCTTATGAGTTTAAGAAGCCAGGTCTCCTTCCTAGCATTACAGAGGTGGGAAAGTAAAGATAGAAAGAATGGCTACTCTTGAAAGAATATATATGATCTGGTAACAAGTGATGTCAGCTCATGCTTCTTCATCATGATACTCAGATTCCTGATTCTCAAGAATTCCTAGACTTTGTCCTGCACTGAGAAAATTCATGACGCAGTTCTTTGACTTTTATAGCCTGCAATGAGTTGTCTTTGGGTGAGTATGATCTTGAAAGTATCCAAAGGAAAAGGAATAAGGATGTTGGAGATTGGTTCTGTCTTTTCTGATAATGTCTCATGGTAATCAGTTTAGGCCTATTCTGAACTCAGTAATAGACTTTTTGGAATTCTAGGAGACAAGGCAAGAGATGATGGTAGCTTGAACTTGAGTGATAATCTTGGCAGTAAGGAAAAAATTTGAGGTATGTAATATATTCAGGAAGTAGGGCTAGTGAGATTTGTGAATGACTTGGAGATGAAGGATGAATATAAAAACAAATTCAGTTGGGCACTAGGTGGATGGTGATGCCATTTCCTCTGATGGGGAAGACTAAGAGAAGAACAGTCTTGGGAAAACGAGGAAATCAAGAGTTTTATTTAGCTATGTTAAATTTGAGGTCCCTATTGAACATCTAAGTGGTAGCAGTTAAAGATACAATGTGAGCGCTCAAAGCGTAAGTCCAGGCAGGTGATTTATTAAATACCACTTTGTGTTCTCCATTATGCTATATTCTGGGGAGGAAACAAAAGAAGTAAAGTCAGAGAACACTTTGATAAAGAGTAAAATCACAGGAAAAGAAAATCAAGAGATTGAGAGTCTGAGGGCAAAAAGATAAAATGAAGAACAAAAGGACTGAATATCAAACACTTCTTGATTTGAGTTTATACAACATGTGAGGCATTGTTCTGTGTATTTTTCCACACAACAGCTTCTGTAATGCTCGCCAAAACCTATATTACTCAGGAGAATACTGAGACTCATGGAGTTTCAGTAACTTGTGTAAGTATCATAGCTAGTTATGTGCAGAGCTGAGACTCCAAACAAAATCTATCTGAACCTAAAGCCTGTGTTCAAAATGAATAAGATGTTTTTCTTCCCTGTCAGGGAAATAATATAATTTGTTAACAATGAGCAAGGAAAAGGCTTAAGAAAGACACAGATTTTTTTCTGGCCTGCAAGATGCCTGTCTGAGGAGCATCATCCACTGGATGTGATATCTTTTGCATCTGCAGAATACACACCTCATTTAGGGGCACTGGGGAAAAAAGAAGGTGAAAAAAAGACAATAGTTCAAGATAGGGTCTCCTGCTAAGAATAGGTAGCAGAGATTTTTTTTTTTTATTACATCTCTATGCACTGTATTACTTCCTGTTTTGGATCCTATTAATAATCCTGTACTTCCATTGAGAATTTCTGATAGGTATGTGAATTAAAATTGTCCTTTCACCCATCCTAGGGAGTCGAGCTTGGTTTACATTTAGTTGTACCATGTTCTCAGCATACTGGTACCTTTTGTTCTGACTCTTTAGCAGTATTTCTCCGGTAATTCATTGGCTTACTTAATTGAAATGTCCAAGGTTCAAACTTTTTTCAGGCACAGTTGGATCTGCGAATTTAAATATTATTCTTAAGAACTCTGTGCCTCTTCCCAGCTCTAGACTACATGTAAATCACTTGGCTTTTTTTATGTTCATGATGCCTGGTATGGCATAGCATTATTCTTTAGAGTTTAGGATGATGGAGGAGGGAAGATAGAATGCTTCTCCATATATTAACTCTCATTAAGGGACTCTGATTTTCCCTGCTTGTATCACATGCCCATCTCTCCAGCCAATCACACAGGAAGATAATTGGCCAGATCTGGGTCATGTGCTTTCCACTGAATGTATAAGGTAGGAAAGGGGCCATGGATTTACAATTAGTTCCACTGGTACCATACTGGGAAGGAGAAGGCAGTTTCCCCACGTAAAAACAGCAGAGATCTATTTTAGTGCTTAGATTGGATGGAGGCCATCGCTGTTATGTTGCTGTTACTAGCATTGCTACTATTTTTATTCTAGCCCGGGGCAGTATCTAAAGCCACACTATACACCTGAGATTAGCAGCAAGTCCTTGGTTTGATTATTGATATATAAAAGGTTTTATTTTCTCCCTCTTTTGATGAGAGTTGCATGAACCCTGAGCTCCAAGTAGCTCTGTAATCAGTTTCTGAGATCTTATCAAAAGAATGACAAATCAGTTTGGAAAACAGACCCATTGAAATGTTTGAACAGATTCAGTCCTCTCTATAACCTAGTAATTCACTTTTCTTTTTAAATCCAAGGCCAGTTGTATGGAGAAGTTACCCCTTTTCTTCATATAGCTAGAAAGGTGAATCCGGCTTATAATATCTGCAGGATTCAGTGCTCTCATAATAATTGCTTTTTGGCTGTCTTTGTGTGGGTTTCCTCTAAACCAGCCAGCAAAAGGGTAGTTAATTTAGGACAGAATTTATAATCTTGATGTTCACAGCTCTCAAGAACTGCAGAATTACAGCTCTCGGAATTGGTCCGAAGTTACGTTTTATTTGGTGTGCAAAATGTTTCATAAATTCAATTTAGGAGTCAGTATTTTAAAAACAGGTGACTTCTGGAATTGTCATAGTGATCACTTCATAAAGTATACAGATGTCAATTTACTATGTTGTATACCTGAAACTAATATAATACTGTATGTCAACTATAATGGAAAGTAAAAGGAAAAGAAAAACGAGTGATTTCTTTTCTAAAAATATACATGTATGTATAATTTCTAGCTTATTGGAAGATGTGGCAATGCTGGTCCTGCATTCCCACATTCAGTAGTCAGCGAGAGGTAAATATCAGCTGCCTCTTTAGTTGGGACAGAGAGTAGTTATAAATGCATTCTGCGGCAGTAATAGAGGATTATGCCATAGGGACTTTTTTACTTGTTTAACAAGAAGTCTGGAGGTAGGTTTTTTGGGACTTCATTCAAGAGCTTAACAATAGTATCTTCCTATCTTTTGCTGCCATCCTCGGTGTATTAGCTTTTTTTTCTTCTTCTTCCCTATCATAGTAAGACTGGAAAGAAGTCACTCTAGAGAGTGCTCCTTGGCAACTTATTGCCTTTTTAAGGAAGGAAAAGATTTCCCAGAAGCCACCTAGAAATCTTCCCCCTGGATTTCATTGGCCATCCCTACCTGCTAGCGAAAGATAACTGGATACCATGATTTGTACACTGATCCTGATTTATTACCTGGAATTGAGAACAACAAGCCCTGAGCAAGTAAGTTTCTGTTAGTGAGTAGAAAGGGTGTTGGGAATGACTTCTGGTAGATGACAACAGGGACTGTCACAGGATTCTTGCTCTCCATCTCACCATGATCCTCTTCACTCTCCGTGGGCTTACGCCTGGACATCATTACTTACTTACTTTACCAGCAGGACTTTATATGTGTTTGTATTTGTGACTCCAGGACCAGAGCAACCTTCATCACTTTTCTGGTTCTGATCAGTTCTGGCAAAACAAGATACCCGTTTTGTTAGATCAGGAGAGCCTTGTTTCTAAATCTCAATTGACCACATTGAGTTGGGTGACCAGGGACATTGTATATACTTTCTGTGATTTCCCTAAATGTAAAGTGAGGGTGTTTTATTAAATAGTGTTAAGTGTCCCCAAACTAATAGTAATGTCTGATATCTAGTAGTTGTTCAAGAATTACTTTGTCCCTTTTAACTCTAAAAAGCTTTGCAAAATTGTGAATAAAGAACACCTTCTGTATACATCTTATAATATTGTTTTGGGGTATAGGCATTTTTTTTCTACTGGAAATATTCTGGCTCCTACATAATTCTTTCTCATTTTATGAGAGAGAGAGAGAGAGAGAGAGAGAGAGAGAGAGAGAGAGAGAGAGAGAGAGAGGGAGAGAGGGAGGGTGAGAGAGAGAGAGAGAGAGAGAGAGAGAGAGAGAGAGAGAGAGAGAAAGGTGTTGAGGTGTTGTTTGGGGAGATTTTTTGTTTTCATTTTTAAGAAGCTTAGGGTCCAAGGAATAGTTTAGGACATAGAAGTTGTCGGTGAGGAAGGTGATAGAATTAGAATAGATTTTTTTTTAGGTTCTAAATAAATTTATTTGCTCTGATAATGAAATTAAATCTCTGAGATCTTATTTGGTAGCCATCAATCATTTAATGTGAACAATTAGAAGTGACTTGTTTCTTTGATGACATCAAATATATTATCCACAGGACCACATTATTTTCTCTCTTTATTGTCTTGAGATCTCATTGTTTGTTTAAAAATTTTCACATATTCACATGATAAAAGTAATAATAACTAACATACATTAAAGCAGTGAGCACTTGCTGTATGTAAGACTCTATGCAGAATATGTAGTAAGTACATAATAAACAGTTATTAATGTGAGACAAATGAATTCAAGATCATTAAAAGAAAGGGGTCTTGTCCCTTCAAGTGACATGAACGAACACTTAGAGAAGTGGTGCAGCACTGTGAAAAGTAACTGGGCACTAGAATTAGATTGCCCTGGATTTGAATTTTATTTCTGCCATTGTGTGTCTTCAGGCTAACCACTTAACTTTCTTTAATAGGAAAATAATTCCCACTCCTCCAGGTTATTTAAGAATTAAAACAAATCTTGAATGTTAAGTCTTAGTTCAGTGCCTGGCACAGTGTGAGGGCTCAATTGGGATTAGCTGTTGTTATTAATCTGTCAGCTATTGTTCAGTAATACTGCATAAAAAATATCAAGTCAAAACTCAGTGGCTTATAATAATAAGCATTTATTTTTCTTGCTCACAGGCCTGAGGGTCATCTGAAATGTTGCTGTGTTGTGCTGTGGGTGACTGGAGTTAGCTCATGCAAGACTATGAGTTGAGTTCAGTTCTCATACTTTTCAAGTCAGTGCCTACCTAGGAATGTTCTTCTTATGATGATGGCAGGAGTATAAGAGAGCAAGCCAAAGCATAACAACAAATGAGACAGTTACATCATGACCACATTCTGTTGGATGAAATGAGTCATATGGACAGGCCCAAAGTCAGTGGGACAGAGGGTGTTCCACTCAAAGTGGTGTAGGAGGAGGAAAGTAAATATTTTCTGAAAATAATCTCATCTAACGCAATTTGAAAATTTGGCATCCAAGTAAAACAGTATTTTATTTAAGCATCCACCTATCACATTTCTCTTCACGTCACGGTAGCATCATCCCTCCCATACCATGAATATATTTTCTGTATCTTCTCCCCATGTGTTAATGGAATTTGGTTGCTTTTAATTAATTCACACTAAGGCAATAGTAATAATGTGTTACCTCCTCTCAGGAGTATTTGTATTTTAAATAAGGTCTGCTGCGAGGATAATGGGTAACCTCAAGGACTAAAAGACTAATGCTGCTATGTTTTGGTGCTGTGATGCCTGGGTGTCGGGGCAAAGAGATCTGTGGATCATCATGCTCATCCATGAGACCAATGGCAGTGTGGAAAGACCCTGCAGTAGACCCCGCAGCTCAACTGTTCTAAGGCTGTTCCTCTGCAGTGTCCTGTCACCAAGGAAGGAAAGTGTTTACTAGTGAATTTCCTTCTAGCTAAATCTCCTGGGCCTCTTGGGCTGAGAGGAGTCCTTGAGAGGAATATTTATTTGACATCTTTTGGTTCCTTATTTAATCGGAGTCACATATCTTCCCTGAGGACATTTATAAACTGCACCACATTTCTATTGATTCAAATTCTGTACATAGACAGTCTCTGTGTTTGAGTTAGCATTTATAACTTTTCATTATGAACTTGGGAGGATATTTTCCATGAAAACGAGTGCTAAATTCTTGCCACCAAATAGCTGTCATCAGTTAGTGGTTTTATTTTGGCATAATTTCTTAGTACTTAGACTTTACTGTGAACGTGTTTCCCATGACATTTTAAAGACAACTCTCTGATGAGGAGAGAAAATTGTGGGACTTTATTTATTATGATCTGTCTCCATTTTAGCAACTCCAGTGTGTTTCCCGGGAAACTCTACATTGTCATTATGGGATAATTGCTTCACTGAGCTGAACTGTCTAATTGGTCTTGTATTAACCCTGAAGTTCTAATAAGTCACTCAGCGAATTATATAATTTCATGTACAGCATTCTCTAACTCAGTTATTTTTTTACTTTAACTTTATTAATTTGCTTAGTTATGTTTTGAATTACTTTGCTACTTTAATGTGTTTTTGTTTTTGTCACAAAACCAGACGACACTTCGTGAACATTTCTTCTAAAAGATTTTACTCCCCTATTATTTGTCAACTTTGCAATAAATCTTTGGTGCATATGCATTTAGTAATTTTGTTATTTGTAAGTGACCCTGAAGGTTCAACCTATAAAGGAATTTTTGTTTTTTCTAGGACACAAATATGAATTGCGTGAGGAATGAGTCACGTAGCTGGTGAATGAAGTTTGCTGAACACCCAGCATATAGATGCTAAGGTGCTTTGCTCTTCTCTACTCATCTTTGCAGAAGCAATTGCTTTCCTTATGTAATTATTTTAAGGACTTAAGGAAAAAAATAGTAGTTAATGTACATTGAGCATTTATAAAGTAACAGGTGCTAAGTGCTTCAAATGAATTGTCACATGGAGATCCTGTCATTACGCCATCTTACTGTTGAGGGAAATAAGACTTACTAAAGAGATGTCTCATCAAGTTCATACAGTACTAACTGGTGGATTCAGGATCTGAACCGGGGAAGTCAAACTCCAGAGTCCCACTCATTACCTACCTCCCCCTTCCAGCATTGGTGGTGGACATAAAGAGGTTTACAAAATCAGGAGTTCTTATCTAGAATTACATGTATCAAAGACTTCAAAGAGGAGAATGTTATGTTCAGCAGTGAGTCAGATCTCTGCATTATTAGAAAAACAAGAAAAAGTGATTTGTGAAATTGTTTTAGTGAGTGCTCCAGCCAGTATTTATTCTAATGGCTTTGTAAATGACTTTAGTCCCATATTTATAGAATCGTTAGACAGAGGGGATTATTTATAGTTTCTTGGTTATGTTTTACTGCATTTGTGGGGAATAATATAATTCAAAGATATATATATTTGGCAGTTTTCAAGGGCCTTGGAATATATCCCACTGGGTTCTCAAGGGCTTTTGTATTACCATTATTATTTTTTGTTTTATACTATAGGGTTTACCTGCTCCGAGGTGAATATAGATATAAAATGCCTAACACAGGGAATATGTCAAATTACTAGCATATAGCAATTGGTTATGTATTAGAACTCAGAAAGTTACAACTTTTTACTCAAACTTGAGTCTTTAGGGCACCACATGCAGCAGTAAAGATAGAGCAGATTGACAGGGGTGCACCTGCATTTAAAGTTTGGAGGAGTAAATGGGAAAGGATAGTGGAGTTTCAGGGCTCAAGGGCAGAAGCCAGCTAGTGGTGAAAAGGGGATGCCCTCCGAAAGTGATGCTTTTCCAAAAGCTATTGGTATGATAGTTACTAGGGCTATAAAGAAAGTATTTTGGACAAGGGAGCAAAACAAGACCATGAGTTAGTGAGACAAGTAGCTCTAAGGCTTATACCTTTTTTACAAGCTTGTTATCACATTAATCACTTATCAATATCTCTAACCCAGCCCTCAGGTTTCATAGCCCCCTTTCCTGTATTTAATTACCTTTTGGGGGAATGGTTTCTCCCTGTATTGTATGCCATCTCGGACAAATTGTCATTCCAGGTACACTTCTTGACAAGAAGTGGGCCTGTAAGCCAAGCTGGACAAATTATACTTTCTTTCCCAGTATTCTGAATTATTAATGGACTAACGCGAAAGCAGCAAAAACAGCTGGAGCTGGTTCATCCCAACCGTGGGGGCTGATGAGTTTGTCAATTTGTTCTTGCTACCAGGACTCCCAGAGCATCACTGATTCCTGGTAGCCTTTTCTCTGTCTGATTCTTCAGCCTTTCCCTTAAATCGAAAAGTTTTTCCCAGCACTTCCAATGAATTTCTTTGTGCTCAAGTTAGATAGACCCAATCAATTTCTATTGCTTGCAAACAAAGAATTCTAACAAAATAGTTCATTTTGTTACAATTAGATATAGAAGAAATTTAATATGATTTTTAAAAATATCTAGTAAGTATTTTCAGAAGAGTAGCATTATCTGAAATTCTCAGGAAAAAAAAAAAAAACAGCAAAATCGATTTCAGGAGCTTTTCAACTATGTATTATCCTCTACAACCCGATGGAAGTCTGAACTGTGGAACTGAAAACAAGTTTTTAAACTGCTCTCTCTCTGGAAGTTTTAGTAAGGAAAAAACAGAAATTCTCTATGTCT
>NW_006440638.1:16572838-16602620 GCF_000325575.1 Pteropus alecto | reverse complement strand
TCTTCCAGCATTCTTTGAAAACTGATTTTTGTCTTCTTTCTTGTATTTTCATTCAGCAACTATTTTTCTTTTCTTTTGCTCTTTATGTCAAGGAACAAAGTATTGATGCTACTATTTATTCTAGGGTCCTTCTAAAGCCCATGAATCAATTTGGGGGTAATAAATAGAACACAAAATGGGATGATCTCCATGGCTGTCAGGTTGCCAAAAATAGACACATTCTGCAATTTCATCAGAATGATTTGTTACCATTTGAAAGTAGATGAAAAAGGAAAATGCCAGTTATTTATCCACATTCAAATCCCAAGAAACAGTTTTCTGTTCATTCACTTTTTGGAGTAAATCTTTGAGTCTGGCTGGTTTTCGCTCGGCTTTTTCAACTCTTTCCGAGTTTCTATTCTGCCAAACATATAATCATGCTCAGATGTATTCTGCATAATAAACACACTCGTTGCACTTTCTATGACTATTTTAGTACAATGTAAGTTTCATATCTGTCTTTTCCTTCCCCACATCCTCCTTTGGAATAATTATTTAGCATGATTTGAGCTAAGTGCTTCTTTCAGAGTTAATGGTAAAAATAGCAATAATAGTAATAAGGTCTCCATCTTCTCCTTGATAGCTAAGGGCATGCATGTTAGTTTGAGTGTCAGATGTTGCGGAATCAATTCCAGTTTACGCCCTGGCTTGATTCTTTCAGATACTTGATTGAAACCTCTTCCTTGAGGCCATTGTCAGCACTTGATATTTTTAAGAACAATGTAAGCATAGCGCATGACTTTAACAATTAGACATACATAGGTTTCACAAGAAGATGATTCTGAGAAAAGAGGTGATCACAAGAAATATTAGTAGAGGACTGGGATGTGAGACAGGGTAGGAAAGAAAACCAATGGAAGGGAACCTTCATAAGCCAGTTAGCACTGTGAATGGCTGGAGTGTAATACCTTTGTAGAACTCTGACAGAAAGTGTAGAACGTGACTCCGGTATCCCAATAGAGAGGAAGGAAACTCGGGTATGTATCTACCTTGTCCCCATCTGACTGACATTTGTTGAGGGCTGCCTTAGAGGCACTCGCTCTCCAGGTTTCCACCTAGACATGTGTGGGTCAAGTGTGCTCGCAGGCGCACACCCAAAACCCTCAGATGGTGGCTCCATTGTCCATACTAAGCAGCCTTTATTGTGAAGAGATTGGTACTATAGACAGGGCACTGACAGCATCATTCATCTGCCTTGCAAATCTTGATATACAGAAGGTGGGGGTGGGTGCTTCATGACAAGACCAGATTAGGTGTGGCTTATGCAGTATATTTTGGAGGGAAAGGCACACTTGTCCCAAGATCTCTCTTTTTCAAGAGAGATTCCGAAATGTCCACATTCCAGACATGTACTCATCAGAAAATAATTCCTTTGGAGTAAGTCAGTGGGACTCAAAATTGTCTGGGAGTGCTTTATAAAAATTTAGATTCCTGGATCTTACTCCAGACCTGCTGAATCAGATTTCTGGGGGTTGGGGAAAAGAAAGTACTTCCAAGCAATATTTATGAACTTCTCCAATTTGAAAATACCTGAGTATTTGCCCTTTGCTAGATGACCTTAACATTTTAAAAATAAAAATATAGTCTATTTTTCCATTACAATATTTATACATACTTGAACCAATGTAAGACATGCCTGTCTTATTTTATCTCTGTATCTGCAGTGTTTACCTAGCACAGGTCTGTCACATAGTGAGTACTCAATAGATATTAATCAAATAAGTAAATGTTTATTATAGAAACTAGAATGCAAGGATCCTTGGTGATTGAGTGACTCACACTTTAGTGTGAATAACTTTCTCAACTCTTTTCCTCTAAGGAAGGAAGAACAGATGCAATAATAGAACACTGGGAGCCAGAGGAAAGGAGCTGGTAAAAATGGAATAAGGATCAGTCTTGCCAGCAGCAAGAGCATCCATCTGCAAAATGAGGATGTAGTTGGCACCTGATATTTTTGCCTACTCTGTGTCCATTACTTTGTCATTGATATTCCTTTGGGAAACCAGTCCTTTCCCATGCACAGTTCATATTGCTGTGAAGGCCTGACTTTGACATGGATAACTACCTTGTTTCATCTCCCTGCTCACAAGTAATTGATTTGGAAACAGATTTGCTACCCAACCAAGATCAATTAGAATTTAGTCTAGGTTAGAAATAAAACAAAAAAACTGGATATCAGTTACCTTTGCTCAGTGGTAGGATATAGGCTTGTAGCTGGTGCAGGCCCTCTTTATCACCATATAGGGAGAGACTACTTAAGAATGAAACCAAGAGAGAAGGAAGGAGAACCTAAAGATGGAGAGGGACAGACTCACAGGACATTGTTAGAGCTCTGGGATCAAGCCATGTCTGAAGCTCCTGTAACTGGTATGACTTGCCGCTTAAATGAGTTAACTTTGGTCATGATTTTGTCACCTGAAACAAAAGAGTCCTGACTTAAAAAGAGAGTTTTAAACTAACTGATCTCCAAGGGAGATCACAATTATCATTCAATGACTATATCGTCTGAAAGAGTTTGGCCTGAATCCTTGCTCTACCAATTCCTATCTGAATGAAATTTCAACTGTTACCTAGTGTTTCCTCAATTTTTTTCTTACTATAGAGAACTTGGGATATTATTGATCTCATTGAGTAGTGAGGGTTACATGCATGTTAAGAGCGGCTTGAAGGTGCAAATAAAGGGTAGAGTTATTCATTAAAGTTTTTTTATATTAATTTTTCACACTTTAGGACTCCCTTGATTTTATCTGAGAAAGACCTCTTGATAACTCTCAAAGTCTCCATCAAATACTATTGTTCATGAATTGAAGGCATGCAATATACGAAAGGGTAATTTTTTCTGAGGATGTTCAAGATATTGGGTAAGTTCTTTTTCTCCTCAATGCCACATCATTTAAGGATGGCAAAGAAGCAAAGGGTTTGATGTTCAATATGATGATATAGGAAAGTGTGGAGTTGAAGGTTGTAGATTATATTTTCCAAAGGTTGATGCAACAGTATCTCCCATACTGCATGCTATTTAGCGTTGTGACTTTTCTTCTCATCAAGAGGTAGAATCTAATTCCTCTCCCCTTGAATCTGATCATTTCTTAGTGATTCACTTATACCACAGAATACAAAGGGAATGACACATCTGACTTCTGAGGATGAATCTGAAGATTCAAGAAAATACTTGTTTTCCAGATGTTCGCATTTGGGATACCACCTTTCAGAACTGACCTGCTATCATAAGAATGCTATAAGACAGGTACCATTATTTTCCATGTAAGAGGAAGAAACTGAGCATTAAAAGTATAGGGACAGAGCTCCAGTTTAAGTGGTAGTTAGATTCCAGAAGATAGCTCTTAATTTCTCTGCCACACTGTATTTCCCTGTAGGGATACATCCCTTTCAGATTGTGTTGGGGAGTCCTCTTTTAGGTCAAGCCAGCACCAAATTATACTAGCATGAGGGCTCTCAGGGTTACTGCACTGAGGTGTAGAGCAGGCAACTCCCCTAATGTATGCAATAGAACAGTTGGAAGAAATTGAGACATAACTGAAAAGGGAACGAAGACAGATTTATTCTGGTTCCCATGGATGATTCAGCATTTTCAAGGTGAATTTAATGTGAGAAATGTTGCCATTTTCCATTCTTTGATGACATGGTGCCTGAGGCCAAAACCACTTAAGTGACTCAAGAAAATCTGTTCTTACCATTTTGCATTAGAGATGGCTTTTAAGGATGGGATTGGTCTCTCACTTTGATCTTTAGCTCAGGCTAGCAAATATATCAAATGTTTTTTAAAGGATCCTCAGCCTACAGTCCACTTCCTGTCCTAGAAGTGAGACAGTCACTAGACTCTCTGCTCACAGTGTTGTCAATGGACCAGCAGCATAAGCATCTCTTGCGAGCTTGTTAGAAATGCAGAATTTCAGGTCTTGCCCCAGACCTACCATTTCAAATTTGCATTTTAACAAAATCCTTAAGTGATTCATGTATACATTAAAGTTTTAAAAGTGCTTGTTCTAGACACATATCTCTTGAAAGCCTACTAAATGTCACAAACTTTTCTAGGTTTGAAGGAGGCTGAGAAATGTTCTGGAGTCATGGGAGAGAATATACAAGAATCAAATAAAAAAGTAGTTCCACTTCTTAATAAGCGTTATGAAATAAGACAAGAATAGCTGAGTCTTCTGGGAAACTTGTGTAGTGTGATCAGGAAAGGCTACTCCAAAGATCGGAGACCTAAAAGAATGGAAGCAGCACACAGATAAAGATGAAGAATGCTTCAGGCAGAGGACAAAGTCATGTGCAAAGGAAACAAGAATGAGCCTGGAGTATCCTGAAAAATGAAGAAAGGTCAGAGTAGTGAGTGACAGCAAAAATGGTAGGCTAAGAGGTTATTCATTCAACAAATATTTATTGAACGCGTGTTATGTACCAGGAAATTTTCTAGATTCTAGAGACATTGCTGTCAACAAAACTAAGGTCCTATCCTGATGGAGCTTATATTCTAGATAAGTAACAAACAAATGTGAAAACAAGTAACAAAAACTAAAGCAGGATATAGGGGTAGAAAGTTATGGAAGGGATCTTATATTAGGGAAGTGATCGACAAATTATGGCCCATGAGCCAAATCTGTAAGACTACCTGTCTCTGTAAATAAAATTTTTTAAGAATACAGCAAAATTTATATATATTTTTAAGGCTACTTTTATACAACAGTGGCAAAGTTGAATAGTTATTACGGAGAGGGTATGGTTCCTAAGGCCTAACACGTTACTATTGGGTTCTTCACAGAAAAAGTTTGCAGGCCTGTGTCTTAAGGGCTAGATGTCTGCTGGTAGGGTGAAAGTTTGGCTCTCTGAGAAAATGATAACTGAGTGAAAAGGTAGGCAGGACCCAGATGACGTAGAATCTTTTAAGCCATGGTGAGGAGTTTGGGTTTTAAGTGTCACAAATGTCATTGAATAGTTTTAAACAGGGGAGTAAAATAATCAAATTTACCCTTTTTAAGGCTCACTAACAGTGGGGTTCTGAACTAGTTGGTTTTCTGCCAATTTTCAGTCAACAAAGGCACCTGACGAAGAGAGCCGAGTTGTTTTCCCTTTGATTTCAGCTCTGTTTTGATGATGCAGATTTCTGTTCAGAGTAAGAACCAAAAGATGCCTAATGCAGAGAAGCCAGTCCCCTTTCCAACTCTTGTATTTTATAATAGCATTATGATTAACAGGGCTTTTATAATTCCTTATGAGTGACTGATCTGGAACAATTCTTTGAAGGGGATTTGGTAATTTAGCCTCATTGAATGTCTACAGAGGAACAAAGCTGCCTTATTTTTAGCTTAATGTCATGATTACTTTTGAATGTCTTGGCTGCATTTATTCATTCATCTATTCAGCAAATATTTATTGAGTGCCTATTATGGACAAGGCCTTGCATTTGGCAGGGTAGATGAAAGGCCTACCTTAGAAAGGTCTTATTTAGTGTTGCCAGAAAGACTGAAGAAGCAGCTGTAGGAGAAATTGCCAAGCGATCATAACATTCAAAGGGATGAAACAAATGTGGACTCTCTAAAAGGATTAGGGCCTTTATATTAAAAAGAGGAGGTTGAAAGGGGATATAATTGAAACCATTCTAATCCTGAAGGGCACGGACTCCTTCGACAAATCCAGAGATATTAAAATGAGGGTCACACAACAGAATAAGACGCCGAGTTCACATACCTGACATTTATGTAGCACTTAGTATTTTTCAAGTACTGGAAAATGCATGGACTGATTTAATCCTCAAAATAATTGTTAATAATATTATTATTTTAAGAATAATGAAACAGAGACATAGCTTAAGTAATTTTCTATGATCATACAGCTTGAAGTGGTGGAGCCAGGACTAGAAACTAGAGGTGTATGACTCGCAGCTGATATGGATTGTTCCTCATGCAGTTGCTCATGTCCTAAGGAATTTGGATAGATTCATGGCAAGGTTAGGTAGTTAGGGTACAAGGAGTCAAATTTGTGGTGGCAGAAACAGATCTAACTATGGGCGATGAATACATAATGTAGTATGTGTATGACTTACTGTTGAATTGTACACTTGAAACTTATTGGATTTTATTAATCAACGTCACCATAATAAATTTTAAAAAGTTAAAAAAAGAAAGGTTTGGAGGGCAGAGGGAGGGGAAATGGCAGTATTATATCTTTACCTTTTAAAGCTGATTTTAAGAAAGTCCACTATCTTCTTCTATAGCTCCTTCTTGGCACCTTTAACAAGAAATAAATCCTGGCCCAGTGTGCAAATCTTTATATTGTATGGAGAAAGGAAGTAACTGTGTATGAACCACTTCATTCTTTGCCTCGGAATTGAAAATCTAAGCAGTGAAATTCCTCTTACAGATCCAGTCTAAAGGTAATTGAAGGGTACATGCTAACTCCAAGTTTATTATTTACAAAATAATAACAACATTAATAGATGTGAGGAAGAATGTTTGAGAAGCTAATAAATAAAAACAATGATATCTAAAATGCGTTGAATAATTAATATGAGGTCAGTATTGTGCTAAACATGCTATGAAAGTTGCGTGCAAAAATCCTATGGGTTAATTGTTACTGTTATGTTTGTTTTATAGATAAAAGAACTGAGGGTTAGAGGTATTCATCATGTAAGTCTTAGGTGACAGAATCAGGACTTACACTCACCTCTGTCTAAATGAAAACAAAGCTTATGCACTTAAGTGCTTTCTATTAGTGTAATTTTCTATGCTGCTGACTGTGTAGTCCATTCACAGACATATGTCAATGTGAGTTTTTAACCTTTACTTCATTTGACCTGCTGGATTCTTGGCAAGGTGGCCAAGGAAGAACCTAAATGAAGCTGGCTAATTTCTCTGATGCGCAAGTCCTGATCGATATCTCCTGTAATACTTTCAACTGTGAACTGGAGCCATGCTGACCTTTCTATCAGGTGACTTGGAAATGAGTCAGCCTGAATTACACTCCAGAAGAGCAAGACATAAATAGGAAAAATCAGTGCGATTAATTCCAGCTATACCATTTTTGTTAGTGATGAGTCATGTTAGGGACCATAGAGGGAGAAAGGGAAGAATCTTTCACAGCTTTGCAATAAATAAACCACTGCAAAATTCAGTGGGGTTTTATATGATTGATGTAGTGAGGCATTTTCACTGATTGGCTGATTGATCTATTTTTAATTTATTTACCTAACAAATATTTTTTAAGTCTAACTCTGTTCTACCTTAATATTTCATTTCATCCAGGTCAGTGGTCCTAAGTGTGGTCCTCAGATCAGTAGCATCAGTATCACCTGGGAATTTGTTAAAAATGCAGAATCTGAGGACCACACCAGACAATCAGAAAGTGGGGATGGGATCCAGCAATTTGTCTTTTAAAAAGACCTGCAATTGATTGTAATAGATGCTAAATCACTGATCTAGGCAACTTTTATGTCAGAAAGATTTCCCTAACCACTGTCTCCTTCCCAATCCTAATGGGACTCCTTGAAAGCAAGAACCCATTTCTCTAGATGACTACTGGGTCACTAATGCCTAGCACAAGAGTAAGTTCATTCTACACTCTTAAAAATATTTTTTAAATGCATGAATGAACCAAAGTATAGAGTTACATACATGCAGGGTATCTTTTATTTGATCCGGTCTGGTCTCCTGATTTGTGAAGAAGAGACTTACAAGCAGAGAGTTGGAAGTACTTGGTCAAGATCTCAAGAAAAGTCTCAGACACACCAGGGCCCCAAGTACTAGTATAATACCAATGAACAGAGGGTATAGATGACATTAATTCTTACTCCTTCTTTCTTTTGGATTTTGACACTATAGCCTAGGTCTCTTTCACAGAAAATCACCAAGATATAAAATCTCAGAATAAGTACCTTTGTCATGGTTTATAATTATCTGAAGGGATCTGGCATGAGAGCTAGCTGCTGGCCAACTGTTTGCCATCCATATCTACTGAAACAAAGCAAAAGATGATGTACCTTATCCAGAGCAAGAGAAAATAATCTTAGAGAAGTAAAAAAATCTTTCAACAATGAAAAAAGTAAAACATGTTCTTTAGGAGGCTCACATTCATTCATTTATTCATTCATTCACTTATTCACTCAATATTTACTAAGCACCTACTATGAGCTAAGCATTGTGTAAGGTGCTGGCAATACACCAGTGAATGAGACAAATAATCACAAAAAGTGATTAGTTGCAATTGGACTAAATGCTATAAAGGAAAATTCTATGATTTTGTGAAAGTTTATGTCCTAAATTATTCTGGAAGGGTTAAGAAGACAGGCTCTGGAAAGTAACATATAATCTGAGACCTGAAGGGTAAACAGGAATCAGTGAAATAATAAACATCCCTTTCTTGGAAACTTTATAAGTGTTCTTATCAGGATGGTTTATCTGGCTTAGAGGGAAAGTATAGTTGAAAGGAAGTTTCGCCCAAGGTGAAGTCATTGGTAATTTCTCAGGGTCCTTTGTCACCTGAGTATTTTGATTTTCTGATTGCAACAGTCAGAGGAAATGTGAACTAAAGGCAAGATTCAGGCCAAGGTTAAGCTCATCTTTTGTTTGTTTATGAAGGCAAACCTTGGCATAAGGACCATGGTCAAATAATCAATGACCATGTTCTTAAAAGACAGAGTGTGCTGTGAAAGATAAAGATGATTTGCTTTGACTTTTCATGTCAGCCAGTGCCTTGGTTATCAGAAGTGCCTGAGGACAAAGATATGAGGATAGAGACGGAAATGCAAAGTCTGGATTCTGCAGAGACATTGCTTATTTATTTATTTCAGAGAGAGAGAGAGTGGAGAGAGGTGGGAAAAATAATAAAGAAGGGGAAAAAGTCTAATTGTCACCACTGCTTACAAAAGATGGACTAAGAACATAAGGATTATAATAATTTATGCTCAAGAAAGCATGCCATGTTGACTGGAAATAGGACCATCTCCCTGAGAGTGGAATGATCCTCATGCCAGATAAGACTGAAACATCATGTCGATTCTAGAACTCTTATGTCGATAAGCAGTTCATTTTACATACTCTGTAACAGTTGGGGTCAAATGTTACCAAATACACTCCCACGTACTTGATACCTGTTGCAATAGAGGCTGCCAATAATGTGATCATGTTCTGTGCATTAGTACTAAAATTATTCAAGAAGGTCACAGTAGTATTGTTTTGTAGCTATAATTAGTGAAAACTTCACCTTGTAACCACTGCAGTGTAGACAGGGAATCTTATTGTCATGTGTCAGGCTGATGTAAATAGATGAGAAAACACTTAGCATCCTGAAGGCAAGGATGATAGCTTTTTCCTCTGTATCCCTTTTAGCCACAACAGTGCTTGACTCTTTGGAGCCCACAGAGTTAGGAAAAGGAAAGCTTAGATGGTGGGTCTGCGGAGGAAACAAAGAAAGAAAGGGACGAAGTCTGATCTGAGACAGGTAATTTAACCTCTGCTCTATATTAAATAAATCACCTAGAAAGCTTTCTGTTTGTTTTAATTTTTACTAAGTATAACACACATGAAGAGAAGTGTTTACATCATTAGTGTACAGTTTGATGGGCATACCTCAAGAAACAGATTCAGCGTCTCATAAGTTCCTCCTGTGTCCCTTTCCTGTCATTACCTCTAGCAAATGATAACCACTTTCTGGACTTCCAAAACGATAGATAAGCTTTGGTTGTTTTCGAAATTCATATAATTGGAATAATCAGAAATGGACTCTTTCTTTGGTGTCTGACTTCTTTTATGCAACATTATGTGTGAGATTTCTCCATATTGTGTATAATATTAGTATACTCATTTTCATTTTTATAGTGTTCCTTTGCATGAATATAAAATTTATCCATTCTACTCTTGATGGGCAATTGGTTTCTTTTCTGTTTGGGGCTATTTTAAATATCGCTACTGTGAACATTTTGGACATGTCTTTTGGTATGCATAGGGACATTTCTATTGGGATATATATTTTTTGGGGGGAGGGAGTGGAATTTCGAGGTCATAGTGCACGTATATATTCAGCTTTAGTAGATATTGCCAAGCAGTTTTCTTAAGTGGTTGTACCATTATATATGCTCACCTGTCATATATCTTTTGCTATGCCTACTGAACATTTGCATAACTGCTTCTCAAAGTTACTGCTCTAGTCCTTTGCCCAATTTTCTGTTGGTTTTTCTGTCTTTTCATTCTTTGTTTGTGAGAGTTCTTAATACATTCTAGATATGTGTCTTTGTTAGATTTATATATCGTGAATATCTTCTTCCACTCTAGGGTTTGCTTTTAAACTTTCTTAATGTTGTGTTTTGATAAACAGAAGCTCTTAATTTTAATATCGTCTCATTTATGAGGTATTTTCTTTAGGTTAGTGCTTTTAGTGTCAATTCATGCAATTTTTACCTACTCAATAGTCATAAATATATTTTATTATGTTTTTCTTCTAAAAGTTTTATTATTCTTTATTCTTCATTTGGATATACACGTCATTTGGATTAGCACTTGTATATAGTGTGAAATAGGGTTCAAGATACATTTTTTTTCATTTGGATATCCAGTTGACCCAGCTTTACCTACCTTTCCCAACTCAGTACAGTATTCCTCTGTTATACATCAAGTGACCATATATATGTGGGTCTGTTTATGGACTTTTTCTTCTGTTCCATGTTTCTATGTGTGTACTCTTGCACTAATATCACACTGGCTTAATTATTATAGGTTCATAATAGATCTTGTTATCTGAAAGTGAGTCCTACTTCTTCAATATAGTCTTGGTTATGTTTGGCTCTTTGTATTTTATGATAATTTTAGCAATAGCTTATCAATTTCTATCTAAACAACCTGTTGAAATTTTGACTGGAATTGCATTGAATATATAAATCAGTTTGGGAGAATAAACAACTTCAGAATGTTAAATAGTCTTCATACTTACATACATGCTATATTTACTTAAGTTTTGTTTTGTATAATTTTTATAGTTTTTAGTAGAAAATAGTTTGTTAGAGTTATTCTTTGGTATTTGATATATTTTGATGCTACTGAATGGTACCCAAGAAGCTTTTCAAAAATGTTGAGACATAGACCACACTGAATAGAAATTCTGATGTAATTCATCTGGGATGAGTTTGCAGCTTTGGTTTTCTAATATACAGCCCAGGTTGAGCACTGAAGCTTTAGATCTAACACTAAGCCTGCTTTAGGCAATTCAGTTACCATTTGAGTCATCATTTCATTATCTGAAAACATGGAATAAGAATATCCACCTCACCAGTTCAAGAGTATTCTGTATTTGTAACTTGATGTCAACTGTAGACTCAGAAGCATAATAAATTTGTTTTAAGGGTACAGGAAACCCATTCTAATCTGAAGTTGATTTGATCTTTTTATCCTGGAGCCTAAGAACTCTAAAGAGTGACTATGCAATTATTTTCTTTGTTCGTAAGTGAGCCTTCCCCTGTTTTATTTAGAACCTGTTTACTCTTGTATTCAAAACAGTTCTAATGAGCTTTGTTATCTGAATATCCAGACTTCAGCAGAACAGAAGAGTCAAGAAGAATGAATGAAAGGCAAGACCACCAGAAATAAGCACCTAGGCATCAGAGGAAGTGACTGTGGCAGAAACAGCAAAGAGATGAGCATGAAGAATAGCAGGCTGGAGCCCTTAGTGTAAGTGTAGGAAAAATGAGTCAATAACACTGGAGAATATCATTTTATTATACACAGTCCTATAACTAATATTTATTATTTAAGTCCAAAATTAGCACAAAAATGTTGTGTCCTTTTTTAAATGGTAGGAAAATGGGTAAGATTTTAGAGAATTTTCCAAAAAGTGATTAAGGTAAAATTTTAGCATTTCTGCTATCAGAAAAACACACTTAAATGGTTTTTAAATGGCTGCTCACCTCTTTGAAATATTAATCAAATGGTCTAATATACTTACTTAGGTGAAGAGGTAAGCTCTTTCAAACCTCTCTTAGTATATTTTGCCTTATAGGAAAATGCTGTTAATTACCATTCACACAACTATGTGTGTGGAGGGCATATTTGAAGTCTTCCTTTGAAGTGTCCCAGATTTAACCCTTTTCTTTATAACCTTATTTGTCATTTAGATGGTTTAGAGCTAATGGTTACAATCTTGCCTGACTCAAACATTTGATTTCCCTATTTTGTCTTCAAGAGCAAATTTAGAAGCAGAATATTTCCATAGGAAACTGAATTATTTGTCCCTTGAGCTGCATTTCACCAGTTCCTGCTTCAATACCTCTGTACCAAATCCTAAAATAGAATGATCGATTCTGCTTTTTATCTGTGAAATTAGACCCTATGAAACCATTATTTAGCACAAAAGAAGCCAGAGCACATGTTTACTCACACTGAGGCAAACCAACTCCAGATAAGGGTCCCCCAAACACCTTGAAAAATCCAGGGATCTAGGTGGCAGATGTTGCCTTCTTCCCACAAACAAGCAAACACATCAATTGCAGCCTATCCTTTGAGCATTTCTCTGAATTCAACAAACATGAATTCAATCAACAAACATTTATTCAGGTACCTGCTCTGTGTTTGCTGCTGGAGATGTCTGGTCATCTAGATCATGGCTCTGACCTATAGGCATATGAGACTGGGGTCCCAGCAACTTACCATACTGTTAAATTTTCCTAATGTTAGTATTACAGAGAAATTTACGCAACATTAGAGCTGCTCTAATTTCTGATGGAAAGAAACCTAATGCTTTAGGAGAACTGAAGTATGGTTCCTCAAAAGGTTTACTTCGCTATAAGCTAGGATGGACAGTGGCAAGTTATGGAAGGCGATGTGGTTTTGGGACTATGAGCATAGACTCTGGAGCATGATTCCTGGATTCAGGTCTCAGCTTTCTATCACTTTCTAGCTGTGCGATTGTGGGCACATTAACAGCCTTCTTTGGTTCTCAGCTTTCTCAACTATGAAATAAAAATAACATTAATACCTTCCCCACAACAAACTTTAATTTGTTGCTAAAATTATTAAATAAGTAAATATGTAAAACACTTAGGCAAGTACCTGGTTCTTGATAATCTGTTTCATCCAGTGGCAGGGGTGGGAGTTTGTGATAGAAACAACATGTCCCCGGGGTAGGAGAAGTATTCGATCCATAACATTTGTAGAATTTCTGATGGCTGATAATAATAAAAAGCTGACTGCTTTTAATTCAATTTGTAATTGTTTTCAAGTTGCCCGCAGGCAATTTGCCCGCTCTCTTATTGCTTGTACCTGGGCAAACTGTTCCTAATCGCCCTCCCATCCATTGGATACAGTAGTTCCAATTCCTACACTTAAGGAAGCTTATCAAAATACTTGAGATTTAAAGTATAGGCTGGCAACAATGCATAAAAGGGATTTGTTTTAATAACTAACAGTCACTAGGTACAGTGCCAATTTCTTTACATGCCATATTTCATTTAATAATCACACTAATTTTATGAGGCAGGTATCTCATAATTGCCATTTTGTAGATGAATAAACTAAAGTTATATACAGCAGTGTTTCTCAACCTTGGAACTATTGACATTTAGTGCTGGGTAATTCTTTTTTGTGTGTGGATATCCTGGTCATTGTAGGATATTTAGCAGCATCCCTGGCCTGACTCATTAGATGCCAGGTTGTGATAAGTTGTCAGATGTGAAAACCAAAAATGTTTCCAGATATTACCAATGTCCCCAGGTATGTGTCAGAGGGAGTAAACCACACTCCCTACTCTAGTTGAGAACCACTGCTGTAAAGGATAAGTAACTTCCCCATCTTTTACTAGCTAGTAAGTAGTAGCATTGAGATATTAATCCAGAGTCTTAACCATTATATACTATTACTATCTAGTAGACTACTGTGCATTGGTTACCAATCCTGGTTACACTTCCATCTATTGCATTTTGATACTGAAGTTGCCAAGGAAAACACAATGCATTCAAGCAAGTTGTTCCATCCAGTGCTAAGACAGAGCAAGAGCAGCTTCCATAGTAGGTGATGGTCCTCCAAGACCAGCAGAGGTCTCATCAGGTAGCTGACACAGGGCAATTTACCTATGTGCACCCCTCTCCTGCCACAGTGGAAAGAACTCCACTGTCTCTCAGCACAGGACAAATGTAGCAATGGGATGGGCCGGGTGCCATATGACACACGCAATTTAAGCAGAGACAAGAGTGCTCACTGAGCCTGAAACAAGGAAGGATATCCCACACAGAGTGATAAGCCAGCACAAACTATATGGGCTCTTTATTTCTTGGTAAGGAAGTGGCCCAGGCCTAAGATGCCACCTGCGGCGGTTGAAAGACTAAACTCCTGAGTCTGCCTTTCCCAACAATTACATTCTCAGCCAATTACATTCTTACAGTGTGGTCCCAAAGACCAGCAGCAACGTCACTTGGTAACTTTTTGAAAATGCAAATTCTTGGCTCTACCCTAAATGTATTGAATTAAAAACTCTGAGGGTAGGACCCAGCTCTGAGTGATTCTGAAATACGGTAAGTTTCGAGAACCACAGGTGAAATCCAATGGTTCTCAACCAAGACTTTACATTAGAATCACCCAGATAGCTTTCGAAAACACTAATACCTCACTCTACACCAGCTAATCAGAATGGTGCTGGGTCCTGAGAATCAATGTCTTTATGCTTTTTTATATGTTAGTTTTGATTTTAAGCTCCTCCTGGTAATTTTAATGTGCAGCCAGGGTTAACCATCCTTAGATGGTTTGTTCATTTTCTGGCTCACATTTCTCAGTACTAAACTTCTTGTGTTGAGTCATTAATAGTTGTGATGATCTATCATTTCCATCTATAGTGACCCTGGTTAAATTTCTTACCCTTTTTGTGCCTCTACTTTTTCATCTTTAAACCAGAAGAAATATGGTTTTGGTAAAAGAGTGTATGACTTGGAGAGAGAGAGTTCTGACCAAGAAAGTGCAAGTAAGGTAAGCCTTCTTATTCTGTGGTTTGTATCCTTCAACCAACTGAATTATGAAGTAGGTGGTCCTGTCAATTTTTCTCTGCCTACATCAGCTTGATGCAAGCGTCATTACAACTGGAGCTGTGCCACCCAGAGGTGCAGAGGTGATCTAAAAAAAAACAAAACGCAAACCTCTTCAGTGGACGGTTTGGTTAGATTTAGACTGCTCTTGAACAATCGAGATGTTCCAGGCAGGGCAATGGCTAGAACTCTGGATAAGTATAACTGAAGGAATTTGAGAAGGGTACAATTGGCAGAGGTGTTATGCTTTCTCTAAAAACTGAGAAGGTCTTGCTCTAAGCAACATGGACAAAGTTTCCTCTTTTTATCATTGGTCTGCCTCTGTTCTTCTTTCTTGGAATGTCCATGGAGTCAAAAGTCAAACTGTACTGTTGCAATGTCAAAAAAAGGAATAAAAGGAAGTAAATTTTATTTGTATTCTTAAGAGAGACTAGAGAAAGAACAAAGAGGTAACAAAGGCCTGTAAGGGTTCGCACTGGCTTGTTCATTTCTTCCTTTAAATGAAAGAATAACCTGAGCTAATTTCCTTTTTTTTTACACACTGTTAAAGAAAATTGATTTCCAACAATGGAATAGTCAATAGAAATTCTCCAGAAACAGTGCCCAAACTTATGTGCATCATAATCTCCTGGGAAGCTTGCTAAAATAGGGACATCTCAGCCTTCCCCAGACATTCCATTTCAACAACTGCCTAAAGGTTTCTGATTCCTGGGTCTGAGAACCACATCTCTAAAACTACTTCTCTATGGAAATTTTATCATTGCCACATAGTGATGTTTCTGTCAATGACCGGCTGCATATGCAACAGAAGTCCTGCAAGATTTTAATGAAACCGAAAAACTCTTATTGCCTAGTGACATCATCACATGCTATAACATCTAGCATAAGGCATTACTCAAGTGTTTGTGGTGATACTTGTGTAAACAGACCTACTGTGCTGCCATTCATATAAAAGTATAGCACATATAATTATGTATAGTATGTAATACTAGATAATGATAATAAATGGCTATGTTATTGGTTATTGGTTTATGTATTTACTATACTATGTTATTGGTTATTGGTTTATGTATTTACTATACTATAATTTGATCATTATTTTAGAGTGTACTCTTTCTACTTATAAAAAATAAAAGTGAGGTTTAGAGAAATGGTGAAGTGAGAGACGTCTCCAGATCTCTCCCCTTGAAACAACAATAAGCTGAACATTTAAAACACAACAAAAACACCCAAACTGCACATCAGCACATATGAGTGTGGGATCTGCACATAAGAGCTACCACAGATCAGAACCCCGAGTGTTGGGCGAAATGAAGAATTTCTGAGAGAAATAAAGAAGCTGCCACTCGCAGCTGCTGCAGCTCCCTATAGGAGGAGGAAGAAGGGAGAAGGTATGGCAGTTCCCTGACCAACCATGCCTAGGAGTGCTGTGAGATGCACACAGCTGGTGGCAGGGCCCAGTCATCAGGGCAGAAAGCAGAGAAGCAGGATGGCAGAGAAACAACAGCTGATTTTTGCAGGCTGTGGTTGCAAAACTCAGGCTGAGCCACAGCGCTGAACCCACAACCCAGAGGGCCCCTCCTCCCATACCGTCTGAGACCCAATAGCACAGAGCCCCAAGGGAATCTGAGCAAACGCTACTGAAATTGTTGCTAACACAGACAGAGACTGAGACTGAGGGTAGCGAGCATGATTAAATATCTACAAGAAAATAAAAAGGCATTATTAAGGCTTTTTATAAAGCAGAGATCCAAGAGGCTTAGACAACACCTACTGGAAACCAAAGTAAAAGCACCTACTTTGCAACAGGCTAAAAAGAGACCTTTATATAATAAATCTTTCTGGAAAAAAAACCAGAATACATTTCCATTAATGCACAGGCAGAGAAAGAGTACATTAAACACCATGAACAACCGAGGTGACAAGGAATCTCAGAAAGAAAGAGAAAAATCTCCAGAAAATAAGCTTACAGACATACAAATATGTCACTTAAATAGCAGAGAATTCAGGACGGTACTTCTGAAAAAACTCAGTGAGTTCAGAAATGAGTCATATTAACAATTACAGGAATTGAAAAAACAAATAGATGAGCAGAGCAAAGAGATTGAAACTCTCAAAAAGAACAGAAAAGATCTTCTGGAGATAAAAATCACACTGCAAGAGCTGAAAAATAAAATGCAAGCTTGGTAAATAGAGTCGACCGAATGAAGAAAAGGATCAGCAATAATAAAGACAGAAATCTAGAAATAAATCAGAAGGAAGAAGAGAGAAACAGAAGAATGAAATTTAATGAAAGAGAAATTTAAGAACTAGCTGATACTATCAGTAGAGGAAACATAAGACTAATGGACATTATCGAAGGTGAGGAAAAGGAGCAGGGACTAGAAAGCATTTTCAGACAAAGAGTTGATAAGAATTTCCCAAATCTAAGGAATGAGCTGGAGCTTAGATTTCAAGAAGTCAACCAAACACCCAATTATTTCAACCTAAAAAAGCCTTCACCAAGACATATTGTATTAAAATTATCAAAAATTAATGACAAAGACAGAATTCTCAGGGCAGCCAGGGAAAAGAAAAAGATAACCTATAAAGGAAAATGCATTAGATTATCGTCGGACTTCTCAGCACAAACCTTACAAGCCAGAAAGGAATGGAATCAAATATTTAAACTATTAAGTGAAAGAAACTACCAGCCTAGAATAATGTGTCCAGCTAAGCTCTCCTTTGGATACGAAGAAAAAATTAAGACCTTTCCAGACATACAAAAATTGAGGGAATTCTCCACTACGAGGCCTGCACTACAGAAAATGCTGAAAGGGGTCAGCTTACCTAAACAAAATGACAAAGAATAATAAATATAATTAGGAGTAAAGTGACTATCAGGCAAATAGAAGCAGAGTTTTCAAAACTAAATAGCATATCTTAACATCAGTGGCATTTTAGAATTGAAATATGCTCTTTTCCACTGGTTTGTTTTCTGTACTTTTCTAATAGTTTATTGTCCTATAAAAACAGGTATATGAAGGATTGTCTTTTGATAATTGGCTGTAACAACTAACTTTTACTGATGATTCAAGAAAGTACAGAAATATGGCAGCATGAGAGATGTTCCCAGATCTCTCCCCTTGAAACAACAATAAGCTGAACACCTAAAACTCAACAACAACAAAAAAAACACCCAAACTACACACCAGCATGTCTGAGCATGGAACCTGAGCATGAGAGCTGCCACAGGTCAGAACCCTGGGTGTTGGGTGGTAGACTGGTAGAAACAAAGACGCAACCTCTCGCAGCCAGAGCTCCCTGTAGGAGGAGGGGGAGGGGAGAAGGTGCAGAGAGGTCCCTGAACAGCCCTGCCTGAGAGTGTGCTGTGAGCTCCAGGCGGCAGAGAAACAGACGGCAGGAAAGCGGGGACGACAGAGAAACAACAGTTGATTTTTATCAGCTGCAGTTGCAAAACTGATATTTCAAACAAATGGTATTCAGAGAAAAGCAGGAGTAGCAGTACTAATATTGGACGAAATAGACTTCAAAATCAAAAAGGTAAGGAAAGATAGTAAGGAACGCTTCATAATAATAAAGGGAATCATGCACCAAGAAGACATAACACTTATTTATATCTATGCTCTCAATCAGGGAGCCCCGAAATATGTAAAGCAATTACTAACAGAACTAAAGAGAGAAATAGACCAAAACACTATCGTAGTAGGGGACCTGAATACCCCACTGTCGGATATGGATAGATCATCCAAACAGAAAATCAATAAGGAAATAACATCCTTAAATGACACATTAGACCAACTGAACATAATTGACATATACAGAGCTTTCTATCTCCAAACAGCTGCTTATACATTCTTCTCTAGTGTACATGGAATATTCCCAAGAATTGATTACATACTGGGACACAAAGATAGCCTCAACAAATATAAGAGGGTTGAAATCACACCAACCATAATCTCTGATCATAATGCTTTGAAACTAGAGAGCGACTGCAAAAAAGAAAGTGAAAGAACCACAAATACACGGAGATTAAACAACATACTACTGAAGAATAACTGGGTCAGAGAAGAAATAAAAAAAAGAGAGATCAAGAGATACATAGAATTGAATGATAATGATAGTACAATATATCAAAACTTTTGGGACATAGCAAAAGCATTCATAAGAGGAAAGCTCATATCATTATAGGCCTACCTCCCAAAACAAAAATGATCCCAAATAAACAACCTAACGCTTCATCTTAAAAAACTAGAAAAGGAAGATGAAATGAAGACAAATGAAGCCTAAAGTCAGCAGAAGGAAAGAACTCATCAAAATTAGAGCAGATAAATGAAACTGAAAACAACAACAACAAAACAATAGAAAAAATAATGCAACAAAGAGCTGGTTCTTTGAGAAGGTTAATAAAATTGACAAGACCCTAGCTAGACTCACTAAAGAAAAAAGACAAATGACACAAATAAACAATATCAGGGATGAAAGAGGGGAAATTATGACTGACATCATAGAAATACAAAGGATTATAAAAGAATACTATGAAAAAGTATATAACACCAATTTTAATAACCTAGAAGAATACTATGAAAAAGTGTATAACACCAACTTTAATAACCTAGAAGAAATGGACCAGTACTTAGAAAAACACAACCTTCCTAGACTGAATCAAAAAGAACTGGAAAATCTAAATAGACTGATCAGCAGAATAAAATTTAAACAATCATCAAAAACCTACCAAGAAGTAAAAGACCAGGACCAGACGACTTCACCAGTGAATTCTACCAAACATTCAAAGAAAATTTAATATGTATTCTCCTCAAACTCTTCCAAAAAATCGAAAAGGAGGCAGTACTTCCCACTTCATTTTATGAGGTCAATATTATTCTGATAACAAAACCTGGTAAAGATAACACACAGTAAAGAAAACCACAGACCACTATCTCTCATGAACACATATGCAGTAATCCTAAATACAACACTAATGAACTGAATACAGTAACATATTAAAAAGATTATACAGCACAATCAAGTGGGTTTCATCCCAAAGTCACAGGAGTGGTTCGACATACGTAAATCGATCAATGTGATACACCACATAAACAAATTAAAAAATAAGAATCGTAGGATCATATCAATAGATGCAGAAAAGCCTTTGACTAGATGCAGCAAACATTTATGATCAAAACACTTAAAATCAATATAGAAGGAAAGTAGCTTAAAATAATAAAGGGCATCTATGTTAAACCATCAGCCAACATTGTACTTAATGGTGAAAATCTAAAAACCTTTCCTCCAAATTCAGAAACAAGGTGAGGCTGTCCACTATCGCCACTCTTATTCAATATAACATTGGAGGTCCTAGCAAGTGCAATCAAGCAAGAGAAGGATATAAAAGCCATCGAAATAGGAAACGAAGCCAAACTGTCACTATTTGCGGATGACATGATTCTCTGTATAGAAAACCCAAAAGACTCCATAAGAACACTGTACAAATGGCAGCATTTTATCTTTTCTTATGGCTGAGTAACGAAGGCTGTGAAGGACCTATGCACTCAAAACTACAAGACATTTTTAAAAGAAATTGAAGAAGACATAAAGAAATGGAAAGATATTTCATATTCATGGATTGGAAGAATCAGCATAGTTAAAATGACCATATTACCTAAAGCATTATACAGATTTAATGCAATCCCCATCAAAATCCCATTGGCATTTTTAAAGAAATAGAACAAAAAAATCATCAGATTTGTATGGAAGCGCAAAAGACCCTGAATCACCAAAGCCATTCTGAAATAAAAGAACAAGGCTGGAGGCATCACTCTGCCCAACTTCATATTATATTACAAAGCGACAATAATCAAAACGGCATGGTATCGTCAGAAAAACAGACACATGGACCAGTGGAACAGAATCGAGAGTCCGGAAGTAAACCCATGTTTATATGGGCAAATAATTTTTGACAAAAAAGCCAAAAACATACAGTGGAGAAAGGAAAGCCTCTTCAATAAATGATGCCGGAAAAACGAAAGTCACCTGCCAAAGAATGAAACTAGACTGATGTCTATTACCACACACCATAATTAACTCGAAATGGATTAAGGACCTGAATATAAGACCTAAAACAATAAAATGCATAGAAGAAAACATAGGAATGAAACTCAAGGACCTTGGACTTAAAGAGGATTTTTTGAGTTTGGCCTCAAAGGCAAGGGAAGTAAAAGCAAAAATAAACAAATAGGACTACATCAAACTAAAAAGCTTCTGCTCAGCAAAAGAAACTGTCAGCAAGGTAATGAGACAACCATCGAATGGGAAAATATATTTGCAAGCAATGCCTCCGGTAAGGGCCTAATATCCAAAATATACAAAGAAGTCATATGACTCAATGACAACAAAAAGTAAACGATCTAATCAAAAAATGGGCTGAAGACCTGAACAGACACTTCTCCCTAGAGGATGTACTAATGGCTAACAAATATATGAAAAGATGCTCCACATTGCTAACTATTAGGAAAATGCAGATCAAAACCACAATGAGATACCATCTCACACCTGTTAGAATAGCTCTAATCAACAGGACAAGTAATAATAAATGTTGGAGTGGATGCAGAGAAAAAGGAACCTTCATACACTGCTGAGGCACTGAAAATTGGTACAGCTGCTATGGAAAACAGTATGGAGTTTCCTCAAAAAACTAAGAATTGATCTACCATATGATCCAGCAATCCCTCTACTGGGTATTTACCCCAAAGACTTAAAAACCCATATCTGAAAAGATACTTGCACACCAATGTTCATAGCAGCATATTTCACAGTGGACATGGAACATGGGAGCAACCGAAATGTCCTACAATAGATAATTGGCTAAAGAAGCTGTGGTACGTATATACAATGGAATATTACTCAGCCATAAGAAGAGATGAAATATTGCCATTTGCGACAACATGGATGGACCTCGAGATAATGAGGTAGACAGAAAAAGTTGAAAATCACATGATATCACTTATATGTGGGATATAAAGCCTAACCCTAACCCTAAACCCTAACCCCATCTCTAATCCTAACTCTAACCCTAACCCTAACCAAGAGCATACGACTTGGTGAGAGAGAATCACAACTCTTTTGGTCTTTCTCTTTTATTAAACTATATGGCAGGAACTAGATCCTAGTGTCAGCATACGGTTGGCACTTAAGACGTGTTTGATGAATGAATGAATGAATAAATTCTTGCACAATTGAATGAACAAAGATGATTTGATGACAGAAGCCTTAGAGAACTTTTGTCCCCTTGGCTTAAACATCTTATTAAGATTTACAAATTATGTTAGAATTACTACCACTTGTATTTTACCAGCATACCATCTTAGAGTATTCCCAGATTGTGAACTGAGTCAGATCAACATTATCCATTAATTTCTTTGAAAAATCTGTTTTTCCTGTTCATGGTGGAGGAAAATTTTTAGTAGTATTAACATGATAATATATTAACAGAAATCAAAATCTCAAAGCTGGACTCCAGAGATCACATAAAGTTCCTAGTCCACACATCTCAGGCAGCCAATTATGCATTTTTTTTTCTTTATGGGTGCTTTAAACAGCAAAGATAGATCTCTCTTGTTCTTTTATCTCAACATTTTAACTCTACCATCTAATGCCACAGGACCTGCAACACAGTCAAGCATGGCTTTGCCAATGCTTCAATCAGGTCCAACTCAGATCTGGCTCTCTACACTGTATGATTCCATATATATATATATAGCAATGACAAAGTTATAGACATGGAGAACATAATTAGTGGATACTAGGAGTTAAAAAGGGGAGGAGAGGGAAGAAGATTGCTTTGGCTATAAAAGTGTAATGTAAGGGACATTTATGATGGAACTATTTTGTATCTTGACTGTGGTAATAGTTATATGAATCTCCACTTATGATAGAATTGCTTAGCAGTAAATACACATATATGCATAAGTGCATTTATGCAAAATTGTTAAAATCTGAATCAGGTCTATAGATTGTACCAGGTTCAATTTCATGATTGCAATATTCTACTTACAGTTATATAAGATGTAACTTTTCCATTAGGGGAAACATGAAAGATATATGGAATCTCTGTATTATTTTTTACAATTCTATGTGAATTATCTCAAAATAAAAACTTTTAAAATGTGTGTATAATGTATGTATTTCTTTATATATATATATGTGTGTATATATGTGTATATATATATATATATATAAAGGCATTATAAATATATAAAAATACACACACAATAAATCTCCATTTACCCATCCAAAGAAAGTGGAGCATTATCATACTTCTGATGGTCCTGCAGCCCTCTTTCTGGTGCCAATTTCCCTCTTCACCTCTAAGAGGAAGCACTATCCTGAATCTTTATGATGCCCTTGATTTTTTTACAATTCCTCTTTGTAAACTGGATCACCAAAAACTCACCTGATTCTGCCTTCGGGGGGAATATTAGAGAATTTAATCAATTGTCTCCAGGATCATCACAGCTGTGCCATATGAATGAACTTTAGAATTTTTCTCCTGGTGACCCAAGTTTCTTTTTAGAATCTGCTTCACCCTGCTGGTAAATGACTTGACGTGAAAAATGGTGTAATTTTCCTCATTTTAGAGAATTCACTTGAAAGATGGTGCTGGCTGGCACTCAAAATTTTCTTTACTGGTTTCAGAATAATAAAAGATCAATCCAAGTCATCTCACCGGAAGACCTGAAAAGGATCTTATTATTTTGGAGAGTTGCTAAGAACCTAGGCAATACATCATGTGATTTATATAAATGCCAAATTGCAATTTTATCAAGCTAACATGGGCTAGCTAGTATAGATGCTGATGTGGATTGGTGCAATTTTTAAAAATCATCAGTTTTGTTTTGCTTTGTTTTGTTTTCAATATTGGTCTTTTTTTCTCCCTTGAGGATATGCATTTCTGGATCTAAGGGTATCCTGATAGTTAATGATATAACAGCAACACCAACAGAGCATTCATCACTTTTGAGGTACCATTCTAAGGATTTCATATGTATCGAGTCTCTTAATCCTCACAACAATCCTATGAGAAAACTGAGACATGAGGGATTAGAGAATCTGTTTAAGGTCACACTGCTGGCTAGGGGCAGAGCTGAGATTCAACCCCAGACTGACTATGCTCACAATAACCACAGTTAACCGTCTTTGCAAAGCTGAAGATATTCGTATTTGTGTGTTTAAAGTGTAGACATATCTCAAAAGAGACAGTGGAAAAGGCCAGTCTAAGTGGTGAAAGGTCTGAAATATACTTTTTAAGACACACAACTTTATAATCCTCTAGCTCAATTAGCTCAATCTTTAGTATTTATACTTATGGAGATAAAACATGAAGTGTTGCTAACTAAGGCTGTTTTCTTATACGTTAGACTCTGGCTACATGTTAGATTTTAGGTTTTACCAGGAAGCAAAAAATCATATTTAAGAAATTGATCCTTAAAAAGCTCAGGGAAAATCTTCAGTGAATGTACATAGGAGAAGCAATGGTGGTTAAGTGTCTCTATTGTTAATACTCCCCTAATGCTTTCTGCCCCAGTTAATGGTTATGCTCAGCCAGGGTTAAGGACACTGCATCTGTCAACTGTGTTTCTCAAAGAGAGATGCTTGAATTACCAAAATTAGAATCACGTAAGGTTCTCGTTTTAAAAAGTGTCATGGTTCATGAGCCTCCTGAATCAGAATCTCTTATGGACACAAACATTTGAGGACTACTCTTTTAAAATAAACTCCATCTTCAAATGAGTAGGTGTAGTGAGAAGGAGTTGCAGCTGTGGGCAGGATAGGGGCAGGGTGTATAGCAGGGGTCCCCAACCCCTAGGCCACAGATGGGTACAGGTCTGTGGCCTGTTAGGAACCAGGTGGCACAGCAGAAGGTGAGTGGCCAGTGAGTGAAGGAGAGAGCAAAACTTCATTCGGATTTGCAGCCACTCCCCAGCACTAGCATCACCACTTCAGCTCCACTTCAGATCATCAGGCATTAGATTCTCATAGGAGCACCAGTGTCTGGTGCCAAAAAGGTTGGGGACTGCTGGTAGAGTACTTGAAATAAAGACATTTTCTTAATTTCCTCTGAGATTATCATCCATGTTTATTGACCTTGTGAATTTCCTTAGACCGGGTTCTATAAGTTTGTATTTTTCACACTAATTGAAAGGTATTGCATAGTCTGTATTCATTCAGGCTTCGGTAGTTATTAATTGAGCGTGTATTATGATGCCAGGGTTGTTCCAGGTGCTGGGAATACAATTAATGAAAAACAACAAGATTGCTGTTCTCATGAGTGTCTGTTCCATAGATGTGTGGGAAACTGACAATAATCTACACAATAAACACTATAATATTACATTTTAATCAATACTGTAAGGAAAATTATCTCAACATAATGAGATAGAAAGTAATGCAGGAGGGAATAGTTGGTGTGCCGAAGTGGCTTATACTAACTTGCAAGAACTAATTGTTAAATTTCAGGAAATTTTCAAGCTGGTTGTTGAACACAGCTTTTATTAAAATTTAAATGTTAAAAACTTAAAGTTAAATAAATTATATTAAAAACAAAGGTAAGTACTTAAAACCTAGTTTCCTAATTATTTACTGCATTATGTCTATTGTCCCAATGGGTTATGATGTCTCTCTTCCCAGCTCAGTGATGTCACCTTGATAGCATGAAGTAGGTAACAGTGAGAGTATGTACTCCATAGAAACAGGCAAATGCTACAAATCAGGGCTTGATTGACTGTTTTCTTGATTGTTTAAACTAGAGGAAGTTATGGAGAGGATATTAATAATGCAAATTAACCTTAAAAGTGTCATGTCAATAGCTTTTATATTGTGATGAGCACAAAAAATCAAGAAAATATTCTTTTAGTATTTGAAAACTTTTCCGAATTCAGGATTTTCTATGGATCAGGCTGTCAATACTTTCTCCACACCCCAAAATACAAACTGCTTAGAGTTCAGAATCCTTTGGGTTACTTCAAAACGAAAACAAAACACCTGGTGAGAAATGTTAATCGGCTTCAAATGGGCCTCTGCTCCATTTCACGCTGCTGTACCTCCTTGGCTAAGGCTTCAGTCCCCATTATAACTAATCAGGCTGTATCTGACAGTTCAGCAATGATATCAACAGTGGCTTGGATTGTTTCCCATTTTTTTAGAGATTCTACTAGTCATAGCAAGCGCCTCCTAGAGATGGCTTTGATTGAACAAGCCTAAGACTATCCCATAAAAATGTTATATCTCAGCCAACTATATGAACTGCCTCATGGCTTCTACTTGCATTCCACTATCGTTTTTTTTCCGACTGTTCTCAATCGTATCTTTCAATAGGATTAAAAAAAAATCTCTATGCCTCGATGTTCTCTAAAACAGAAAATAAAGATGTATGAAACCAAGGTCTCTATTTTCTGTTTTATTCAAATTAAGTTTTTGAGACAAACTATATTCTGGGCTTTGTGAATTTGGGGATGCTTTTTTAGCCTCTTTGAATCCCATTTAATTCATCTGTAAGCAGGGATTTATAATATTTTCCTTGTAGAGTTAGAAGGATTGAATGAATTCATGTGACGACTATTTCTGAGAGTGGCCACTAATGTTAATTTTCTGCAGCCGCTTGTCTTGTGAGATTTATTTATCTATTGTTGGAGGTCATTTTACTCCTGCAACCTCTGTTCAACTTTGTTCTTCCAAGTCTTATTTATCTTTGTTTCATTGGCAGAGAATCTGTTACAGATGTGATAGATGGTCAATTGATATTGATGAATAAGTGAATGAATGGGTGAATGAAGCAAGGACCATCCTGAACTCCTGTTTCCATAAAGAAGATCTGAGAGAAGGTTGCGTGTCATTGTGCTTCCTTTTTGGTCCCAGTTACCCCTTTGTCTTTTTCTTTTTTTTTCAACTATAAGATCACAGCAGGCCTTGATCACTATTCCTGCTCTAATGTTGCAAGAATGGCTTCCAGGACATTGGCTGGAAGAAAATAACAGGACATAGCTTTGAGTTTCATGAACAAAGGATCTCTGAACACTATTCTAACAGTACTTTATGACATTATTTCTCCCATTGTACGCTGTTCCTGCATCCTTGCTGCTAGATAGTGATTGAAAGTATCTAAAAAGAATACTGAAAAGGGAAAAATAAAATCATCCTAGGATGTGTCTCCTATAGAGCATGAGATAGAGCAGTGGGAGGGGAGGAAGAGAAGCAGATATGGAATAAGGCCATTTGGACAAAGGAGAATAAAGGAAAAGAAAAAAAAGAAAAAGCATTATAGTAGCTGGGATAAAGGAGAAACACGTGGAAAATGTTCCTTTTTCAGTCTTAGAATCTTAGGCCCCTAAGGGAGGTTCTGAACTCTTTGAATGTTGGGAGGAGACCTAATTTTATCTTTGGCAAGAAGGCTAGATGGCAGAATTCTCAGGGTTGTAAGGAACTGTATTTTCAAATGGTGCAACCACCAGCAGTGATATAGTCTCCTCTGAATCACTGCCTAATAAAAGTCTAAGCTGTACTTGATTGCCTCCAAAGGTGTGGTAGTCACTACATATAGTAGAGGCTCATTTCATACTTATTTTTCTCTATTCTTAACTGAAAGCTGTTTCTCTATAATTTCTACATGCTCACCTTGTAGAGCTCCAACTGCATCCTATTGAGTGACCTTTGGAAAGTTATATAATCTGAGCTTCAGTTTCCTCATCTATAAGGTTGGTATAATAGTATCTAGTTCATCCATTTGTGGTAGGAATTAAATAAAAATAATCCATTTAAAACAATGAGCATCTTTAGGTCCTTCTGTGTTTTATCTACTGTGGTTTCCAGTTTTCTCCACAATCTTAGAGTCTTTTGGTACATCTAAAAAGATTCACAATCTTTTCCAGTTCTCAGATTTCATCAAAATTATTTGTGATTATTTCTCCCTTCGTCTAATCTTTGCATCACCTACACAGAGGACTCAGAGTATTAAGAATGTAAAAGCATGTAGTTGACGTGATCTACAGATTCAGATTTCCTGCTAAATTAAAAGTCTGAGAGCTGCTTTTCCCCCTGTGATAAAGATCTAAAAATCAACTGAAGCTCTAAGATCATTTAGATAAGCTACCAATGATCCCAGGGAAACATATAGGGGAGATCTAGCTGCTTAAAAGCATAAGTTCGTTTTTATATTATTGTTGTCTTTATATTTTAAATCTTACTTTTGTTGTACTTATAAAAACGTGTGACTATGTTACAAAAAGAAGTAAATAAAAATGAACAAAATATCCAACTTATACAAAATATTCATATATATTTGTTTTAGAAATTTATTTATATCCTTCCAGACCTTTTTTTTTCTTGTTAATATACAAAAAGAAAATATATGTGTTTCACAAGTGAGGATTATGCTCTACAGACTGATCAACAGATCTTCTGTTCATTCTATATATATTTTGAAAGTTCTTTGAAGTTCTGTGCATATACTTTATAATTTTTAATGCTGGGTAATATTCCAATACTTATTTATTTAATTGCCTATAATTAGGCAATTATAATTCTAAATCTTTGATTTTGCAAACAGTGCTTCATTGAACATTCTTATATGTATATATCTCTATACCTATATTTCTATTTCCTTAGAGTAAATTTTTTCACATGGAACTGGTGGATCTAAATGTATGTGCTCAGGTTTGTTTGTTTGTTTGTTTGTTTAGGTATTTTGGAAGAGGTCTTCAAGAGGACATGACTGCTGATTGACCCAAGAGCCAGACCTAGGCAACTGAAGGCTTTCACCCCCTCCCTTGTCCTTGGAATGTACACTCCGCCCACCGTTCCCACAGTGGGAGCTGTTTTTAAGGACAAGCCTTCACAGAATAAGATGTTGTTGAGACCTTCTGGATGGTGTATGTGACCAAACACAGTTAAAGTCTCCATACAAACTTTTACAATTCTGATGGGTGGGTGCAGAGATCTACTCATCTTGCAGACACCCAAGATAAGCCTTATAAGTTCCGTTCCCTTTCTTGTTAAAACTGTCACTTACCAGTCTTGAGTGGACTGCCATTTTCTTCAGTCTCTCCTCGCCCTTCATGTGTGGGAGCCAGTTTGTGAACCCACAAGGTCTGTTGATCCATATTAACAAATTGACACCAAGAAAAATGCATCTATATGGTGTATAAATAGGCTTATTTCCTCACAATTCTATGATTATTAAATATAAAGAAATTAAAAAATGCCCAGCTCAGTAGATGTTAGCTATTGTAATACTGTCATTATTATTCAATTACTATTATTTTCTTTCTTTTATTTAAGCTTATATTTTAATTTTTTAACATTTTATTTTTTTATTTTTCCCCCTCTCTGCTCCCCCCTCCACCCTCCCCTCTGGTAACCACTAGTCCATTGTCCATGTCTATGAGTCTCTATTTGTTTGTCCTGTTCATTTGTTGCTTTTGGGTTTATATATCACATATAAGTGATATCATGTGATTTTCAAACTTCTCTGTCTAGCTTATTTCGCTTAGTATGATTATTTCAAGGTCCATCCATGTTGTCGCAAATGGCAGTATTTCATCTCTTATGGCTGAGTAATATTCCATTGTATATATGTACCACAACTTCTTTAGCCAATCATCTATCGTAGGACACTTTGGTTGCTTCCATGTCCTGGCCACTGTGAATAGTGCTGCTATGAACATCGGTGTGCAAATA
>NW_006440638.1:16546767-16572826 GCF_000325575.1 Pteropus alecto | reverse complement strand
GTTGGATATGAGTTTTCAAGTCTTTGGGGTAAATACTCAGTAGAGGGATTGCTGGATCATATGGTAGATCAATTCTTAGTTTTTTCAGAAACTTCCATACTGTTTTCCATAGTGGCTGTACCAGTTTGAAGTCCCACTAGCAGTTTATGAGGGTTCCTCTCCACATCCTCTCCAACATTTATTATTACTTGTCCTATTGATTATAGCCATTCTAACAAGTGTGAGATGGTGTCTTGTGGTTTTGATTTGCATTTTCCTAATAGCTAGCGATGTTGAGCATCTTTTCAAGTATTTATTGGCCATTTGTATGTCCTTTAAGGAAAAGTGTATGTTCAGGTCCTCAGCCCATTTTTTCATTGCATCATTTATTATTGTTATTGTTCTTATTGAGTTGTATGAGTTCTTTGTATATTTTGGATCTTAAGCCCTTATTGGAGGCGTTGCTTGCAAATATATTTTCCCATTCGGAAAATGTTATCTCTTTACCTTATTGACGATTTGCTGAGCAGAAGCTTTTTAGTTTGATGTAGTCCCATTTGTTTATTTTTGCTTTTACTTCCCTTGTCTTTGATGTCAAATTCATAAAATCCTCTTTAAGTCCAAGGTCTTTGAGTTTAGTTCCTATGTTTTTTTCTATGCATTTTATTGTTTCAGGTCTTATATTCAGGTCTTTAATCCATTTTGAGTTAATTTTGGGTGTGTGGTGATAGACAACACTCTAGTTTCATTCTTTTGCAGATGGCTTTCCAGTTTTTCCAGCACCATTTATTGAAGAGGATTTCTTTCTCCACTGTAAGTTTTTGGCTTTTTGTCAAAAATTATTTGCCCATATAAATATAGGTTTACTTCTGGACTCTCAATTCCATTCCACTGGTCTGTGTGTCTGTTTTGCTGCGAAAACCATGCTGTTTTGATTACTAATGCTTTGTAGTATAATTTGAAGGTAGGCAGAGTGATGCCTCCAGCTCATTCTTTTTTCTCATGATGGCTTTGGCAATACGGAGTCTTTGTGCTTCCATGTAAATCTGATGATTTTTTTGTTCTATTTCTTTAAAAAAGGCCAATGAGATTTTGATGGGGATTGCATTAAATCTATATAATACTTTAGATAATATGGTCATTTTAACTATGTGAGTCTTCCAATTCAAGAACACGAAATATCTTTCCATTTCTTTGTCTCTTCTTCGATTTCTCTTAATAGGGTCTTGTAGTTTTCATTATATAGGTCCTTCACATGTTTCATTATTTTATTCCTAGGTATTTTATTTTTGTCGCAGTTGCAAAAGGAATTACTTTTCCCACTTCTTTTTCTGACACTTCATTTTTAGAGTATAGGAATGCTATGGATTTTCGAAAGTTGGTTTTGTATCCAGAAACTTTACTGTATTTGCTGATTGTTTCTAGTAGTGTTCTTATGGAGTCTTTAGGGTTTTCTATACAGAGAATCATGTCATCTGGGAATAGTGACAGTTTAACTTCTTCATTTCCTATTTGGATGCCTTTTATGTCTTTCTCTTGCCTGATTGCACTTGCTAGGACCTCCAATGTTATATTGAATAAGAGTGGCGATAGTGGACAGCCTTGCCTTGTTCCTGATTTTAGAGAGGTTTTTTATTTTCACCAATATAATGTTGGCTGAGGGTTGTCTTATATGACCTTTATTATATTAAGGTACTTTCCTTCTATACCGATTTTGTTAAGTGTTTTGATCATAAATAGATGCTGTATCTTAAAGAAGGCTTTTTCTGCATCTATTGATATCTTCATATGATTCTTATTTTTTAATTTGTTTATGTGGTATATCACATTAATCGATTTGTGTACGTTGAACCATCCCTGTGCCCCTGGGATGAAGCCCACCTGATCATGGTGTATAATCTTTCTAATATGTTGCTGTATTCGGTTCGCTAGTATCTTATTTAGGATTTCTGCATCTGTATTCATGAGAGATATAGGTCTGTGGTTTTCTTTTTTTGTGTTATCTTTACCAGATTTTGGTATCAGAGTAATATTGGCCACATAAAATGAATTGGGAAGTATTGCTTCTTCATTGATTTTTTGGAAGAGTTTGGGGAGAATAGGTATTAATTCTGAATGTCTGGTAGAATTCACTGATGAAGCCATCTGATCTTGGACTTTTACTTTTTGGTAGGTTTTTGATGATTGTTTCAATTTCCATACTGCTGATCAGTCTATTTAGATTTTCCAGTTCTTCTTGAATCAGTCTAGGAAGGTTGTATTTTTCTACGTACTGGTCCATTTCTTCTAGGCTGTTAAAGTTGGTGTTATATACATTTAGATAGTATTCTTGTATAATCCTTTGTATTTCTGCGATGTCAGTAATAATTTCCCCTCTTTCATCCCTGATTTTGTTTATTTGTGTCCTTTGTCTTTTTTCTTTAGTGAGTCTAGCCAGGAGCCTGTCAATTTTATTAACGTTCTCAAAGAACCAGCTCTTCGTTGCATTTATTTTTTCTATTTTTGTTGTTGTTGTTGTTGCTGTTGTTTTTAATTTCAGTTAATTTCTTCTCTACTTTTGATGA
Source organism: Pteropus alecto (assembly GCF_000325575.1). Lineage (NCBI taxonomy): Eukaryota > Metazoa > Chordata > Mammalia > Chiroptera > Pteropodidae > Pteropus > Pteropus alecto. The sequence goes on along the minus strand of NW_006440638.1, from coordinate 16,570,283 downwards.
TTTTTTTTCTTTTGCTGACTTTAGGCTCCATTTTCTTTTTTTCCTTTTCTAGTTTTTTAAGATGATGCACTAAGTTGTTTATTTGGGATCGTTTTTATTTTTGGAGGTAGGCCTATAATGATATGAACTTTCCTCTTATGACTGCTTTTGCTGTGTCTCAAAAGTTTTGATATGTTGTATCATTATCATTTCTATGTATCTCTTGATCTCTTTTTCTATTTCTTCTCTGACCCAGTTATTCTTCAGTAGCATGTTGTTTAATCTCCATGTATTTGTGGTTCTTTCACTTTCTTTTTCCATTGATCTCTAGTTTCAAAGCCTTATGATCAGATAATATGGTTGGTATGATTTCAACCCTCTTACATTTGTTGAGGCTATCTCTGTGTCCCAGTATGTGGTCAATCCTTGAGAATGTTCCAAGTACACTAGAGAAGAATGTATAAGCAGCTGTTTGGGGATGGAAGGCTCTGTAAATGTCAATTATGTCCAGCTGGTCTAATTTGTCATTTAAGAATGTTATTTCTTTATTGATTTTCTGTTTGAATGATCTGTCCATATCCGACAGTGGGGTATTTAGGTCCCCTATTACGATAGTGTTTTGGTCTAATTCTCTCTTTAGTTCTTTTAGTAATTGCTTTACATATGTCAGGACTCACCGATTGGGAGCATAGATATTAATAGTGTTATGTCTTCTTGGTGCATGATTCCCTTTATTATTATGAAGTGTTCTTCAGTGTCTTTCTTTACCTTTTTGACTTTGAAGTCTATTTCGTCCAATATTAGTACCATTACTCCTGCTTTTTTCTGCATGCCATTTGCTTGAAATATGCTTTTCCACTCTTTCATTTTTAGTCTATATTAGTCTTTGAAACTGAAATGTGTCTCCTGGAGGCAGCATATGGTTGGGTTTTGTTTTGTGATATATTCTACAACTCTGTGCCTTTTTAGTGGTGAGTTCAGTCCATTTACATTTAGGGTGATTATTGAAATATGAGGTCTTCTTATCGCCATTTTATGTTTTGCTTTCATGGTAGCTCGATGTTTCCATTGCTTCCTTGTCCTTGTGTTCCTTTCTTCTTTATTTTGGTTGGCTTTTGTGGGATTTCCCCTGGTTCTTTTTGTTTTATGTTATATACTTTGATTCCGAATCTTTGGTGTGTGGTTACCATTACGAATACGTAAAGGGTAGTTATATAGAGTTGTCCATTTTCTTCTGCACGTGCCTCATCTCCATTCCCCTTTGCAAATTTGGATCTCTGAATCTTCCCTTTTTCAGTCATTGTTGTCTCAAATTGTCCTATGTATGCTGAACATTTTTTACTATCTTGCTATAGCGAAACTCTTCTTATTTTAAGCCCTGTTCCTGGTAAGGATTGCACTCCTCTGCTTTTATCAGTCTGCTAGTCACCTTACTCTTAATTATGTTGTTGTTGTTGTTGTTGTTGTTGTCATTTTGTTTTAGATGAGCTGACCCTTTTCAGTATTTTTTTAGTGCAGTCCTTGTAGTGGAGAATTTCCTCAATTTTTGTATGTCTGGAGAGGTCTTTATTTCTCCTTCATATCTAAAGGAGAGCTTAGCTGGTTACATTATTCTTGGCTGGTAGTTCCTTTCATTTAATAGTTTGAATATTTGATTCCACTCCTTTCTGGCTTGTAAAGTTTGTGCTGAGAAGTCCGACGATAATCTAATGGGTTTTCCTTTATAGGTTATTGTCTTCTTTTCCCTGAATACGCTGAGAATTCTGTCTTTGTCATTGATTTTTGATAATTTTAATACAATGTGTCTTAGTGAAGGCCTTTTGGGTTGAGAAAATTGGGTGTTCTATTGACTTCTTGAATTCAAAGCTCCAGCTCATTCCTTAGATTTTGGAAATTCTTGTCTACTATTTGTCTGAAAATGCTTTCTAATCCCTGCTCCTTTTCTTCCCCTTCGATAATGCCCATTAGTCTTATGTTTCCTCTCCTGATGTTATCAGTTAGTTCTTGTATTTCTCTTTCATTATTTTTCATTCTTCGATTTCTTTCTTGTTCCTTCTGATTTATTTCTAGATTTTTGTCTTTGATATCACTGATCCTTTCCTCCATTTGGTCGACTCTATTTCCCAAGCTTGCTGTTTCATTTCTCTTGCAGTGTTCTTTATCTCTGTAAGGTCTAGTTGGTTCTTTTTGAGGGTTTCAATCTCCTTGCTGAAGAACTCATTCTGCTCATCTAGTTGCTTTTTCAATTCCTGAAATTGTTGATATGATTCATTTCAGATATTATTGAGTTTTTTCAGAAGTACAATCCTGAATTGTCTGTCATTTAAGTCACATATTTCTATGACTGTAGGCTTATTTTCTGGAGATTTTTCTCCTTCTTTCTGCAATGCCTTTTCACCTTGACTGTTCATGGTGTTTAATGGACCAATTCTCCACATTAATGGAAGTGAGTCCTGCTTTTTTCTTTTTTTCCCAAAGAAGATTTATTATATAATAGTCCCTAGCCTGTGACAAAGAAGGTGTTTTTCTTTTGGTTTCCAGTATGTAGCGTCTAAGCCTCTTGGATCTCCGTTCTACATAAAGTCTTAATAATGTCTTTTTTTTTTTCCTTATAGATGTTTAATCATGCTCACTACCCTCAGTCTCAGGTCTTGTCAGTGTTAGCAACTATTTCAGTAGCATTTGCTCAGATTCCCCTGGAGCTCCACAGTGTTCGATCTTGGAGGGTATGGGGTGAGGGGCCCTCTAGGTTGGGGGCTGGAGGCTGCAGTTCAGCCTTGGTTTTGCAACCGTGGCTGGTAAAAATCAACTGTTGTTTCTCTGTTATCCCTGCTTTTCTATTGTCTCCATTTCTCTGCCTTCTGCCCTGGGCACTGCCGCCGGCCACGGGAAGCTCGCAGCTTTCCCAGGCAGGGATGTTCAGGGAAGTCACAGCTCCTTCTCCCTTCCCCCTCTTCCTATAGAGAGTTCCAGCTGTGAGAGGCAGCTTCTTTATTTCTCCCAGTCCACCACCCGACACCCAGGTTTCTGACCTGTGGTATCTCTTTTGCGCAGATCCCACGCTCAGATGTGCTTGTGTGCAGCTTGGGTGTTTTTTGTTGAGTTTTAGATATTCAGCTTATTACTGTTTCAAGGAAAGAGAGCTAGGAACTTCTCTTACTCCACCATGTTTAATCCAATCTCTACCATTGTTTTCTTAATATTGTCATTTTTCATTTTTTCCCAGTGGATATCCTGCGATGTAATTAAAATGGATAACTTGCTTTTTCCTAAAAGTATCCTGAATCTTAAATCTCTGTACCTTGCTCATGTTGTTCATTTTTTTTTTTCCAAATTTTACTTTTATTTTTATTTATTTGATTTTTTATTGAGGTAATATTGGCTTGCAACATTATATAAGTTTCAAGTGTACAACATTATAAATCAGTATCTGTATGTACTACATCATGCTCACCACCAAAAGTCTAGAGTCTGTCTGTCTCCATACAATTCAGCCCTTTACCCAGTTGACCTCCCTTCACCTCCTCCCCCTCTAGAAACCACCAATTTCTTGTCAGCATCTATAAGTTTGTTTTGTTTTTTAGGTTTTTTTGCTTTTGTTTTTATATTCCACATATGAGTGAAATCCTTTGCTATTTGTCTTTCTCTGTCTGACTTATTTAATTTAACATAATACCCTCAAGTTCCATCCCTGTCGTTGCAAATGGCAAGACTTCACCTTTTTTATGGTTGAGTAGTATTTCATTGTATACATACACACCACATCTTCTTATCCATTCATCCATCGAAGAACTTTTAGGTTGTTTCCATTTCTTGGTTATTGTAAACAATGCTACAATGAACATGTGATGCATATACTTTTTTGAATTAGTATTTTTGTATTCTCCAGGTAAATACCCAGAAGTAAAATAGCTAAATCCTATGATAATTCTACTCTTAATTTTTTAATTTTCATAGTGCCTCTCCTAATTTACATTCCCACCAGCAGTGTACGAAGGTACCATTTTCTCCACATTCTCTTCTACAGTTGTTATTTCTTATCTTTTTGATGATAGCCATTCTAACAGGTGTGAGGTTATATATCACTGTGGTTTTGATTTGCATTTCCTTAATAATTAGTGATGTTGAACATCTTTTTTGTGTGTTTCTGTTGGCTATCTGCTGTCTTCTTTGGAAAATGTCTATTCAGATCCTCTGCCCATTTTTAAATCAGGTTTTTTTGTTGTTGAGATATATTTATGTATTTTGAATATTAACCCCTTGTCAGATAGATGATTTGCCAATATCTTTTCCCATTCAGCAGACTGCCTTTTTTTTGTTGATAATTTGCTGTGAAGAAGCTTTGTAGTTTGTTGTAGTCCCATTTATTTATTTTTGCTTTTTTTTTCTGCTTGCATTTGAAGTCAAATCCACAAAAACATCACTAAAGCCTATGTTAAGGAGCTTACTGCCTTATGTTTTTTTCTATGTATTTCATGGTTTCAGGTCTTGTGTTTAAGTCTTTCATCCATTTTGAGCTAGTTTTTGTGTATGGTATAAAATAGTGGTCTAGTTTCACTCTTTTTCAAGTGGCTGTCCAGTTTCCCCAACACCATTTATTTAAGAGACTTTCTATATTCTGATCGTAATGTCTTTCTCTTTCATTCTCATCTGTCAATAGTTTACTCATCCTTCAAGGTCTATGCCGAAATAACAAACAATTTTTTTCCCCTGAAGGCCTCAACTGTGTGAACTATCACTTCATGAATCCCTAACAGCATTAAGAACATCTCTTTTTGAATTATAGTCATTTACATTCTTGGATTATGATGTAACTATTAGAATATAACTTACTTGACTTTGAGGACATGTCTTTTTCATAGCCATATCTCCTGTAGTACCTAGCACTCCTGATAGGGACATAGTAGGTGTTAAACAAATGAGTGTCAAACTGAAGAGGCTGGGTACTAATGAGGTATGATCATTTTAAAGACCTTTACAAAAAACAGTTATTTACTAAAAAGAAACTAATTATTAGAAAAATCATCAAAGAAGACTGTTTATGGTAACTTTTTGTAATGTATGTTGCCTTGAGGACGTCCAGAAATGGTGAAGGCACACTTTGTAATTGTATTTGAAGTTAACTTTATGGCTTTTATATCCTAGAAGATAGATCTAGGCTTCACTGACTTCCCTAGGGCTCACAAATCTGACCACCCTCCTATTTTCTGTTGATCATAGGACGTTTGTATTGAATGATCCAAAATGGTTTGCTACACAGAAGTCAATGAAAACTGCTTTTGATAACAATGAAAATCCTTTGCCTCCGCATGGAGATGATGAGTTTGTAAAGTGATTTCACAGATATTGCACAATTTCAAATGCCCAGTGGCAATCTCAAATATCACCACAGTTATACTAATTTAAGCACTCACCCTGAACCCTAGATCTGTGTTCATTTCTCATCCTTCAGCTGAGATAAAAGCTTGAGCATGACTAAGGAGTTGTCAGACAACTTCAATACTTAATGACTTATATCCATTCCTGAAAGCCAGAGATGGAGATCATTTCTAATCCAGCCCTAAGATGTGCCTTTTCAGGTTAATCTCTTGGGTCAAAATTGTTTTTATACTAGTAAAAACACACTGGGACTTTTGAAAAGTCTGAAAGAGACTTAGGAGATTTATAGATAGAAGCTCAGATCGGGATAGAATCTAAATTCTATTTCAGTCTTATAGTTTGATGATTTCCCATTTTCAGCCAGGTTTCACTAGGTTCTACCCTGACTTGAGAAATTGCCATTGGATCAATACTTCACAGCGCAGCTGTTCAGGAGCTATAGTTTCTACAGTGTGGGAGGAAGGTAGCTCAGAGTGTTTATTAAGCCCCAGGGAAGAGAGAGAGATCTCGAGATGAAGATATAATTTGTGGAGCCAAGAAGACTTCTGGCCTCATAAGTGGTAGACAAAACCTGTGTTGCCTTCATATTAGGTGTTTTCTCTATGAATTATGTAATTATGAGGGAGTGAATAAAATGCCCACCGTAATATGCCTTTTGTTTCTCTACAATTCAAGTAAATCAGCTTTAAAAAAAAAAAAAAAGTGTAATGAAAGAAGCTTTCAACTATATCGATAATCTTTTATTTCTTATTCTGGAGAATGAGTAAATGGTTTTCCCTGCATTATATTTTATATCTGTGCTACATCTTAAATGTCATATAACATTTTAAAAGGGAAGGAAAAATTTGGTGTATGGCTTTATAGAGTTGACTAATAAATGGTTGATTAGTCATGTTATGATATTTTTCCTTTACACATAAATTCCACTTATGATCATATGGACTTAGCATGGGATGAGTAGAAGAAGTGACACTTGGGTGGTGGAGAGTTATTATAACTGGATTTTATATTCATGAAGGGCCTAAAATTTAGATCTTTAAGATTATGTACAAATAAGGTTATCACGTAGTTATGGAGGTAGAGTGACAAGATTGAAAGAGAGACTCTTCTTTTAGCCTTGTGCTGTGCTTCATTACTGGGCCAGAATTGCCTGAAGCACACTGCATATTCTTAATGTAAACAGTTATATATATTTATATGCAGACCACTATTGTTTAGAATTACATATTGGTGTTTTTAATAGTAAGAGCCTCTAAACATGGGAGGAGGCTGGGCTTTTTCTGACTGCAGAGGAGCCCTGCTGGTGAGCTGCTCCGGTGCAGAGGAAGACAGTGAATTCTGAGTTGTTCGGAGAAAGAGTTTCTAGTCTCAAATTCATAGCAAATAGGCCATGGAAGCAGGTTCATAAAGCCTTCCTATCTCTTAAAAAACCAGTTGCAGCAAAATGTGTGACTGGTGAATTGGGACTCTTCAAAGGCTTTAAGCAAAATTTGTATATTTTAATGATTGTCAACGCTGACTGAGCCCTTCTGTTCCTAAGTTCTTTACCTGTGTTATTCCATTTAATCTTCCCAAACAGCCCTATGTAATAGGCACTAGGTTAAACCCATTTCACTGATGAGAGCATTGAAGCTTAGGAGGCTTAAGAAACTTGTCTAAGGTTCCACTGTTATTAGTTTTCAGAGCTGGTATTTGAGCAGAAGACTAACTTCAAAGCCTAAGTATTTAAACAATAAGGCATACTACAGCCATTTTCAGGAATCGGAAGGCTCTGATTGATTGATTTCTTCACTGTGGTCTAGGGATAGAGGGCTCAAGCCAAGCCCAAGTATAGTTGGACTTCTACAGTCTCCTGTATATCTCAACACTACTTGTCTTCATAAGACTTATTCACATTAAACTAGAAGCTAATGGTCTTTTAATAAGATTACTAAACTGTCAGAAATCTGGCCTTTTTATAAATATTTAGCTAGAAGTAAGAGGATAGAATGGAACTTCTGACAGTAGTATGATTTGGAAAACTATTTTATATTTCTCTTCTTAAGATTTTTCAGATATATTTTGATTTAGTGATAAATAGTAAGGAGAGAGGAAGGGAAAACACTTTAATCATCTGACAAATATTGTTAAAAGAATGCATCCCTTTGTGATATGTAATTCTTAGCCAAGTGTCATCTTTTGAAATTCAAATGTCCTTGGGTGGGATGACTAACAAAGTTAATTGATAGGTAGTCGAGTCTAACAGAATGGTTACATATCTGGGCTGTGGATTCATACAGCTCTGGGTACAAATTCAGCTACCTCATAATTGATAATTCATATAGAAAGAGGTTGGATAAAGCAATTCAAATTGTCCTATAACCCAAAGCACTTGCCCCAGTAGTAACTAAATATGTCCTCATCATAATTTTCTTGAATGCAAGTATAAAAAAATTAAATACAAACTTAAAAAAAAAAAGATTGGTTCTGCTTTATGCATTGTGATCTCCTAGCTGACAATTATTTCATTGAGATTCAGAATATCTCTCTATTTCTCTTAGCTACTCTTTGTTTTCTGTTGACTCTATTATAAGATGGACTTTTCTAATGGGGTGGCAGGATGGTTGCAAGCAGGCCCAGTTGTATTCAGTTTCGAGTTCAGAGCTGGAATGCCTTATTTCTTGGTTTTTCAAAGTAAAGTACTGGGGTTAGCTTTGATTGAACATATTGGCTTGGCTTGTATTATGTCCTCATTTATCAACCAATAATACTCAGGTAAAGAGGATGCCAGATCTGTGTTAAACTGCCGCACAAATCATGTTACGTCAGCACAGGAAAGAATGATTTCCTAGAGACAATTCGAGTACTTTTACTAAAGATGGGGGTTAATGAGCTGTGGGCCAACAAAACAAAATTCTACACATATACCTTTTCTTTAAAAAAACTACCGGATACTGGGAAAGAATATATATTCTTTTAAAAAGGAGGCTTGCCAGCCACCTGATGGATGGGTCTACTGCTTTCCAGGCTGTTCCAAGCTCTGTTTTAGCTGATGATTTGAAAAGTCCCCTCTTGCATAACAATTACACTTGGCAAATTCACTTGGGAGCACAAGGGTGAATTTCCTTCATCTTTTCTTAAAGATGCAATTGCTTCTGACAGCCAGCGTCATCTGCAGTGACAGATGTCACTTCTGACTCTCATTCACAGCAGACAGCTGAGCCCAAGGAGACTGCTAGTCTTTAATGATGGCTTTAATTCTTACCTACAAAAGCCAGAGAACTGAAATGTTTGGCACCTGGGATTCTCTTAGTAATGTACGTAATAAGGCAAGAGCTCCTGATGCAACTTCCCCTTCATTAGCCAATCACATGGTCTTCTGTTTATTTGTTCAAATACGCTGCAATATAAACTCCAAGAGGGGCAAACATTGGCTCTTATTGTTTGCTTTGTCTTCTGTGGTTCTTTGTAGCTAGCATAGTGCTGGGCAGGAAGTAGAAGTTAAATAAATATTTGTTGAATGGTTGAGTAAATGACAGCACACAGGAATTTTAAATGAAATTTTACATATATGCTTCTATTTTTTTGTGTGTGTATGTGTGTTTGTGTGTGTAATGTGACTGGGGTCTGTCATTTTTATCTACTGTTCATATGGGAAATTGAGGCACAGTGGTTAGGGAATTCTTATAAAGCCCAACAGGAAATTAATACCTTGGCTGTAATAAAGATTATTTTAACAATATTTTTTAAGTCTCTTATGGAAATTAGTCAGCTGTTTCAAATACATTCCTTTTTTATAGTGTTTTCCAATCCATTTATATATTAATTCATTTAACATATGCTCATTACAGAACTACTGAATTCTAGACATGTTTACATTCTCATTTTCATGCTGAACTTCACAGCTAATAGGAATATCCCTCGATCTACAAAGGAGAAAAAGAGACTTAGCACATAATGTGACTTCTCCATAACCAAGAACAGCAAATGATAGCACCAAGAATCAAACTGAATTCTTCTGATCTCAGGTTTAATGTTCTTCGCCACCAGGAAATCGTACTTTGTAACTTTGTGATCTACTGAGTATGGAGTATTGTCTGCTAACTTTGAGTCTCAGCAAATCTCCTCTATCTAGTGAACCTGGTGTCTGACATGTTCATTTACTGAGTTTTGATGATGCGTAGTTATAAAATAAGAGCAGTCAAAAGCATTATTTTCACAATTATGACTGATGCCAGAACTTAGTCTAGACTTTGCTGTTGATTTCTCATTCATTCTTTTCAGATGTAAGTTAATAAAAATAGAATATAAGACTAACGATCGCCATAACTACAATTCTCTGGATCTTGAGATCTCTGAGTCACAATTTTTTAATGTATGATTTTCTTGCAGAAAAGTAACTTTTGGTTTTGATCACCTTATCAAAAATAAGACTGGAGGAGAACGAATTTTGAGTACAAGAAGGATCAGATTTCTCTGTCCGTATACTTCACTTTGGCTCTTTTTTTCCTGGTATATCAACCCTTAGATATCTGAGCTTTTAATCAAGGTTATTAAGAAAAATAATATTTTTGGACTTTGAGCTCCCATTGTTATACTACATAAATTTCCTTAACTGTGCATGGCTTGGAGTTTTAAATCATGGATGATAGAAATAGCACTGATAGTGGCATAGATGAATACTTATAATTCCTTGACTCTATGTAGTATTTTTTTTTTCTAATGAGGTCAAACATTCCTTATGATCTATTTTATTTTTCATGTATTTTGTTTATTTTCTATGTTAATAAATTAAGGTATGGTAAGTTTGAGAAATTTTTCAAAGGCATACATTTTAGATCCAGAGACATGTCTCTAAATTCCTAATCTTTTCCGCTCTACCAGGTTGCTGATTTTGATTATACATTTTTGGAAATAAGGAACAGAGTCTTAATTTAGGCAAGTCAAATAAGGTGAGTAGTGAACTATGATAAGACTATTTTAGAGCAGTTGTCCCCAACCTCTTTGGCACCAGAGATTGGTGCTCCTATGAGAATCTAATGCCTGATGATCTGAGGTGGAGCTGAGGCAGTGATGCTAGCGCTGGGCAGCAAATACAGATGAAGCTTTGCTTGTTTGCCCACCACTCACCTCCTGCTGTGCCTCCTAACAGGCCACCACTGGTACCGGTCCATAGCCTGGATGTTGGGGGTCCCTGTTTTAGGGGATAATAAATGAGACAGAAAACATAATATTTAACCTCCTCCATAGGTTAGATGCTTTGCTTTGTTTTATTTTTCCCAGAACTGTGGTATTGTTTTCTTTCAATCACATCATCCCCAGTGTGTAGAAGACTGTCAATATTAGAATCTCAACATATAGTTGAATGAATAATACTTTCATTTACTGAGTACTTATCATGTGCTAATTACTATGCTAAGACCTTTACATTGATTAGTTTATCTTCACAACAATCCAATGAAGCCAGTACTATTACTATCCCATTTATGGGTGAGGAAATGACATATTAGTGAATTAAATAACTAACTCAAGATTACAAAACAAGTAGGCACAGAAGCTGAAATGGGAATATAGAACTACAGAAAATGAGGTTCCTTAGCTACTATCAGAATCCCAAAACAAGAACTGCCTGAGATAAGCTAGGTCTGGTGAGAAAGGGAATTCAAATGACACTTAGTATTATCTTAAAGTTTATTTCTCTCTCTGTCTTTCTCTTTCTCATGGACTGCATGGTCTTCTATCATTTTTGCTAATTTTATGCTTGTCTCTTATTTTTGACTTGCCTATTCCTTCCCTCTTCTCTGAATGTGTTTTTCGTATTTCATGACTTCTGCTTCCTTATGGATTCTGCTGCTTCATAACTTTGGGTTACCATGGCTCTTACATCCTAATTCCACCTCAGAGGACTAAGTCTATCTTATACCCCATCTTTAAACAAATCTATTTAATGTTTTAAGCTCTAGTTCCTATTGCCAACGATCATAGTTCAGGCTGCTATAAAAAGGGACCAAAGACAGTAGTTTATAAACAAAAATTTATATATCACAATTCTGGAGGCTACATGTCTGAGATCAGAGTGCCAGCATGGTCAAGTCTTGGTGAGTGTCCTCTTCTGGTTTGCAGACAGCTGATAGCTGACTTCTTGTTGTAGCCTCATGTGATGGAAGGAAAGAAGTAAGCTGTTTCGTAACTCTTATAAGGGTACTAATCGCATTTGTGAGAACTCTGTCCTTGTGACCTCATCTAATCCTAATTACTTCCCCCAAACTTTCTAATACCATCACATCAGGGGGATAAGGCTAAATCTTACAAATTTTGAGGGGACATACTTGGTCGATAACATTAATCATCTAATTTCTTTTTAACCCTTTCCTCATTTTGAAAAAAAAAAGTGCAGCTCGTGTTAATTTAACAAGTGTTAATTTAACATCACATGTAGGTATGTTATGTTTTCTAGGAATTGACATTTTCAGTGATCAAGAATTACTATATTTTGTTAATGGAAATACCACTGCTAAAAGCGTAATGCTATAAATAGAATGATATCATTTGATTCCAAAGACTATCGATATACTAGAGCAATGGGAAAATAATAATAAATCAACATATTTCATGGCAAACTTTGGGGATAAGTTTAGGATTGTCATCCATAAATTATCTTGGGGTGAACACTGCAGCTATAAGCACAGCCAGTAAGTATTCTTGGGGCAAATGGGAAATGGGTTAAGTCCTCTAATTCAAATCCACTGGATATAAAGGTAGCCAATAAGCAGTACTAATTAGATTTTTGCTCTTATGGATTTGAATTAATGGACTTAACCCATTTCCCATTTGCCCCAAGAATACTCACTGGCTGTGCTTGTAGCTGCAGTGTTTACCCCAAGATGATTTATGGATTACAAATTATCCAGTGGATATAAAGGCAGCCAATAAGCAGTACTAATTAGATTTTAACTCCACTGGAGTGTGGGCAGTGTTCTTAAGGTAGAGCTGGTTCAATGCCTCTTCTAGAGTTTGAGTACTGTTTAAAAATTTACATGCTTCTGAGACATCAATCATCCTTGTCAGTTGGGACTCTTAGTCAAATGTGATTTTTAAAACTCCAATATAAAAAATCAGTTAAAAATAAAAGGAAATATTTGTGCCTGATTCAGAGTGTTAGCAGTGTTATCAAGTGACAGTGTCTTTCTTTCTTTTCCTCTTGGCTCATCTTTCCTGTTAGTGTCACTATCAAGTAAAATCTTACCATATATAGTTCATAGAAGTGAAAAGCTCACATTTTTAAATTTCTAAGTTTAGCAAAAAGAGGAACTATGCCTCTATCTTTCAACAAAACATGAGTCCTAGCCAAAAAAAAGAACAACAACAAAAAAAACCGAATTGTGTCTTAATGGCTTAAATTGGGTTATAGGCTTATTTCTGATCTAATCACAGTGGTTGAGGCAAGTGTGGATGAAATGGAATGCTCAAATAGGTCAGATTGAGTAACTTGCTAGAGATGATTTAAAACCAATACGACACGAATATTATGGACTCTAAGTTGATCAGGGGGATAGTTCAGGTGAAAATCAGGGGGCTGCCCTCTGGAGAAGAGTGAATGAGTGCTAGGCCCACAGATTTTTCGTATACAGCTTGGGACACTACTGGATTTTGAGCCTAAAACAGAAATAAAGTTTCATGCTTCCCATTCTAGGTCACCAGTAGCCTCATCATGAGTGAGATCAGGTGATATAGAGGAAATGAAGCTTTTTCTATATGGATTCTGGTCTAAGGCATGTAGCAAGACTTCCATTTTAGGGTTTAGTAGGGTGACAGCTCCTCAGCAGAAATGAACCTGTGAGCTTAGTCACAGCCCCACTGCTACAAGAAAGCCAAATTTGCTCATCTCTGAAAAGTAGTTGGATGGGTTCTGTTATCCATTACAAGAAGAAACAAGGTCTTTTAGAAGGAAAATTCAAAATAAAGCTGGGAGAACAGAAAGCTAAGGTGTGGAAAGAGTCAGATCATCTGAAGAAAATGGATTTTTTTTTATGTCAATGTTTTAATTAAGAATTAAAAGGGTGAATGTATTCAAGCTATTACAGATGAACAAGATTCACCTGAGTCTATGTTCATTTGGTAATAAATGGGAAAGGCTGAATGACACCTGAAGATCTCTTTCATTTAACAAGCATATATTGATTACTTATTAGCTGCTGGCATACAGAAATGACAAGACATGATCCCAAATATATATTGCTTACATTGGTTCACTCCGATGTTTTGTATTTTGGGTTAAACTACAAAAGTTTGTGAACTTACAGTACGAATCAAGTATAAAATTAAAACAGTGTGGTTAGCCAGGACTTTGCAGTATAGAGTATAGTGGTTCAGTAGACATGTCCTCCTCTAACTTTACTTTTGACCTCCATTGGGTATATTTTTTAGTTTTCAGAGCCTGGTCTGACAGTTTCACAAGGTTCTTCTGGCTTCTCTCTTTTACTTGAGGGTTTTTTTGCAGGAGCCTTCATTCTCCATATCACGACTGATTGCCAGAGCCCAGCAAGACTCTGAATTCGGATGACCTCAGTTGCGGCAATGTAAAATATTTTCACTGTTTGCACTACAGCATTAATTAAATTTTTGGCTGCTTGGATTAGGGAGGTGACACTGTTCAAAGCTGACATGATGAGCTCTCCCCTCAGGCCCTGGATGTCAGCTAAACTTGCTTGAGGTTTTCAGTTGGTGAGAGTAGAATTTAATCTATTTTGGGTAGGCCAACAGTCCTCTTTGCATGATGGATCTGGACACTGGTTGGCAATCTGACAAGCATGGACTTCTATCTTTAATCCTGATTCTGATATAATTTTCACTGCATAGATCACATCAGCTGTATGCTTTAGTGGTCCTTAGCCCCTTGTGATGTCTATCATCTTCACCATGACCGTACACATCTTCTTGGCCAGAACAATAATATCATTGTTTGTATCATCCCATATTTCCATCTCATCATCCAGCACACTCTTTTCTTTCTTGAAATCAGCAACTCACTCAGAAATCCTTTTCTTTTCTGCCTCAGGCTATTGAGTCATTTTAGCCAGGTCAGTTTTTATTTCTGTCTGAACGCTGGTGTGTCTGTGGACCTCATGATCCTCTTCCACGTCAGAAACATCCTCCAGTTCCTCTGGGGTCTGGATCATTATGGCTGAACATCTGATATCATGAATTGTATCACAGATCTTTTTTAAGATGTCCACAAATTGATTATCATTAAACATATCCAGAGAGTTTTTATTTAAGGCTTCCAAGGTGAGAGTCACTTGTGTTACAAACTCAGAAATTGCCACATCTCCAGGTGTTTACCAATCTCAAAGCTCTCTGAGGTTGGTAAGCTCTCTCAAACCCTGTCCTGGAAATGAGTTTTTAAAAGTTTTGGTTCCATTCCTAATTAGTTGTGTGACCTCAAGTGAATTACTTAATAACTTTGCGCATTAGTTTCTTCATCTGGAAGATGATGGAATTGGATTAGTTGATCCTTTCTTGTATTGATGTTTGGTTTTAAATTGTGCTTTTTTACTAGCTTCTTAAGCAGGAAACATATAATTGATTTTAAAACATTCGTGTTTACTAATATAGGCATTTAAAACTATATGTCCACTATAAACACTGCTTTTGCTTCATCCCACAAATTTTGATTTGCTGTCTTTTTATGTTACTTCACTTCAAAATATGGTTTGAATTCCTTTCCAATTTCCTCTTTGATCCTTGGATTATTTATAAGCGTCCTGTTTAATCTCTAAATGTGACATCTTACTCTTAATAATTTCTAACAATATTGTTGTGGTCAGAGAATTTCCATTATGTTTAATATATTGAGATTTGTTTTATGATCCAGCATATGACTAAGTGCTGTGTGCATTTGAAAAAGCATGTTTATTCTGCAGTTGTTGAGTATAGTGTTTTATAAATGTTTATTAGGTAAAGTTGTTTGATAGACTATTTCAAATATTCTTTATGCTTACTGGCCTACTATATGTTCTATTATCACGAAAGAGGAATTGTCTATTTCTTTCTTTAGTTCTGCCAGATTTTCCTTTGTATATTTTAAAGCTTGGAATTGGATGTATAAAACTTTAGGATGTTTATGTCTCTTTGATGAGTTGACCTTTTTTAAAGAGATCATTTGCTGCCTTTATGTCTGGTAATATACTTTTTCTTAACGTCTACTTTACCTGATATTAATGTAGTCCCTACAACTTTCTTACACTAAGTATTGGCATAATATATCTTTTACCACCCTTGTGTTTTCAATCGTTTATGTTATATTTAAAGTGGTGGTTCTTCTGAACATTATTTTAAAATCCATTCTTACTTTTAATTAAATAATATAACTTGTTTACATTTTATGCAATTATTGATATAGTAGTGATTAAGCCTACTATCTTGGTATTTGTTTTCTATTTGACGTATGTGTGGGTGTTTGTGTTTTTATATGTATTTCTCCTTCATATCTTCTTTGGATAAATGGATATGTTTTAGAATTTTATCTCTTTTAAAATTTTTTTAGTTTATATCTTTATGCATTTTTTTCAATTATATCTCCAGATAGTACAATGTTAATTTTTAACTTAGTGCTGTCAACTTTTAAATAATATTGTACTACTTCATAAAATAGTACTACCTTACAACAATATACTTCCCTTTCCCATCTCCATCCTTTGTATCTTGTTGTCATATTTTACTTCTACATATCTATAAAACCCACAGAATATAGTTATTTTCATTCTTTTAAACAATTAAAATTGTTTTAAAAATGTATTATCATATATAAATAGATAGGTAACAAAAAGTCTTTACATTTACCTACATACTTATCCTTTCTGGTGCCCTTCATTCCTTCCTGAAAATGTAGGCTTTTTATATGATTTCATTTCCTTTCAGCCCGAAGAATTTCTTTTAGCATTCTTATAGTGCAAGTATGACAAAAATGAATTATGTCTACTTTTATATGTCTGAAAAATGTCTTTATTTTGCCTTCATTTTGAAAAATATTTTCACTGATCACAGAAGTCTAGCTTGACTATTTGATCTTTCAGTTCTTTAAAGAGAATTTTATTGTCTTCTACCTGTATTGTTTCTGAGAAGTTACCTGTAATTCTTATTGTTGCTCCCCGATATGTAATATTTCTTTTTCTCTCTCTGCTTTCATTTAAAAATTTTCTTTATCATTGTTCTTTAGCAGGGTATCTAAAATGGTTTCCTTTTGATTTATCCTCCTGACTAGGTCTGTGAGTTAATGTTGTTCATCAATCTTCATATATTTCTTCTTTCCTATTCTCTCTTTCTTTTCTGGGACGCCAATTATATATATGGTGAACAGCCTTTAATAGTGATTCACAGGTTGCTGATGCTTTGTTATGTGTTTTGCATTATTTTTCTCTTTGAGTTTTATTTTGGATAATTTCTTTTGGCCAGTCTTTAAGCTCATTGATCCCTTTATCTATCATGTTCAGTCTATTGTTAAGCCCACCAAATAAATCTTCCGTTGACAACTTTTGTTTTATTTTTAGCATTTCAATTTAGTTCTTTTTTATAGTTTCTGATGAAATTCTTCATATGTTTATGCACATTGTTCACCGTTTCTTCTAGATCTTTAACCAATTTTTATCATTTTTTAAAAATTCCTTATCTTATTTACTAACCTTTGAGTCATCTCTGGGTCTTCCTATGTCGATTATTTCTTATTTGACCACAGATCACATGTTCTTGCTTCTTCAAAAGTCTCAAATTTTTTATTGTGTCCACATAGTATGTGTAAAAGACCATGAGAGAGTTAAGTAAATATTATTTGTCTCTAGAAAAATGATAATAATGAGTCAATCGAATCAATATTTAGCTTTGATGCAGCTTTTGCTAGATTTGGATTAACTGAAAGATTTTCCCATCAGAAGGACTTGACTTCAGTAATACTTCTGGGATCTCTCTCTCTGCTTTACAGCCTCTCTTAGCATTTTGAATCTTTGGAAAATTCTCTTTGCTTTTCAGTAGTGCGTTCCTTTGGGAATTTCTCTCTCAGCCCTCCTGCCCCACCCTCAGTCTTTGGAGGATCATTGAAGTTCAATTTGTTGAAAATCTGGGATCCTTTGGAAGAATTTCTCTCAGTTCTCTTGCACAACTCCTAGTCTTCAGCATAACACCCTCAGGCACTCAGTGAAAGCCTGCTGGAAAGAATTGATAAATGGGTACAGAATTTCCTTGTAATTGAGTCTTCTTAAGATTCCAACCTTTCATGCCAGCTCACATGCAACCATTAAGTTTGTTAAAAGTTTGTCTAGTTTATCCTAATCCATATTTTGCAGATCACTCTTCCTCCCACTGTTCTATCAGAGGTGAAATAACTGTTATCTTCTCTCTTAGAAAGGTCTTATTGCTTTCTGAAATTTAGTTCACTAGGTTTTCTTGCATCCTCAGCTCCCTGTAGCTTATCCAAGAAGTCCCTTTAGGGTCATTTTGAATGATAGTTTTTAAATTCTGAAGACACTAGAAACCTGAATAAACTGTTGGAGACAAGACAGGCATAATACATTTGTATAATGAGAATCTGTCTCATAATTCCCCTTTTTGGCTCCATTTATGATAGCTGAGTAATAGAGTCAATTAACAGCAGCCAATGGTAAGATATGTGTAATGTAAGGTGGCATACCAGTAATCACTTAAGGTGATCCCAACACTGCGGGACTCAACTCTGCCAAAGCACATCATGTGTTTTTGCTGATTTATTTTTGTCGTTATTGTTTCCTGTGATAAGTATTATTTTGTTTGAGTAGAGAAAAAAGTCTTCTTGTTATGAGAGATGTTGAAGTAGTTAGTTTGACTTTCAGCAAATGCATAGGTGGAAAATCTAAGCTATATTCTATGGAGAGGAGGTAATTGACTAAAATATCAAGTAGTTAGGTCATAAATGGGGACAGTGTCCCTGCTGGGTTTCTTCTCTAAGGGTCTAGTTATTTTGGATCTGCTGCAGCACTGATTCATAGGGAAGAGAGAGAGAAAATACTTTCTATTCCAAAGTAGTAAAGGACAGAACCTTCATTGATATCTCAGCCTTTTAGTGATGCACTGCCTCTTGCTTATGCACGATCCCATGCTCCTCAGTATCCTAGGTACAACTGAAGTCCCTGACACTCCTGTCCTATTAATTGTCTCCCAGTACACCGAGGACATAAAGAGATTTTACTTACTTACAAAAAGTCTGAGCTTTCTAGCACATTCTCACATCTCTCAATATTAGCCTTTTATAGTGTGAACACTGAAGGCCCCAGAAAGTCTATTAAAATCATCTACAAGGGCAAATGAATGACATTAAGTTCAAGAAGTTTGCCGTGGAATTGATTATTTCCTTAGCTGATACCAGTGGAAATCTACTGAGCCTCTACTGCACTCATGAAAAACAGATCATGTTTGACAAATGTGGCTGGATATTTTTATACGCTTCCTCTATTGCCTGATAAGTAGGAGTGAGAAGGTGGAATTTATCTGAATATTTGTAAAGTGCATGGCATCGAACCCATAGGTGTAATGATTTATGAAAGTAGCAATGCTTTCTTTCTTCGAAGAGTGGAAGTCATCTAGCACAGTGCTTAAGAATATAAGCTTTGGAGTGAGATTTATGTGGGTTTGAGTTTTGGCTGTACAATTTATCTGGGTAAATTTCTATGCCCCAATTTCCTCAGGATAAAAAAGCCATCTATTATCTACCTCGTATTATTCTCTTAAACACAGTGGTATTTGTATAGAATTTTACAGTGTTTGGTACATAGTTGGTGCTTATTAAGTGGTAATAACTACAATATATGGAAATTAGATCCATGATAGAAGGCTTTAATAAAACCTAGGAATAAGTATGGTAATAATTCTTAAGGATTTTCTCCAGTTGTACTTGTATACTCATTTTATTTGAGCCTGGTGGTCTGACTAAATATTTTTTCCTGCCAGTACAATTGAGTAGCAGAGAATCAGTTATTCAAAATCTGTTTGTTCTACTTTGTAATGCACAATAGGATTTAGTAGGAGTGTATTGTTTGATATTTTATTTAGTATTTTCACTTCGGCATCAAATAAAGTTTGTTCCCTAGTGGGAAATGAGAAAAAGAGAAGTTTAGCTCTAAAGTTCCATGGGCGTTGGGGCAGAACCATCTGGAATTCAAAACGTTACTGTAGATAACTTAGAGCTGAATGTTTGAAGTTGCAGGAAATGGGAGACTAAGGCAGTTGCCTGTTATTTCTTGGGCTAGCCACACCAAGATCTGAGGTACCAAGGCTAATACTTATGCCTATACTCAAGTAAGAGTGTTGC
This sequence comes from Pteropus alecto, assembly GCF_000325575.1. NCBI lineage: Eukaryota > Metazoa > Chordata > Mammalia > Chiroptera > Pteropodidae > Pteropus > Pteropus alecto. The sequence continues at coordinate 16,550,611 of NW_006440638.1, read as the reverse complement.
TAGGGCTTGTTAGTAACGATTCCTACATAATGATGTCAAATAGAACATAAAAGTACAGTTATTAATCTTGTATCTGATTATTTGGCTAATTCCTCACACCTTCCTATTACCAAAGGAGGGTGCAAAAGGCAGAAGAGTATAGTGGTTAAGGTATACCAAGAGGTTGAAATCAGGCTGGGTTCGAATTTCGCTTTGCCTCTTTGTAAATGTTAAGTCTCAGATTCTCCCACTGAAAAAACCAAAGTAACAGTGTTTATGTCACTGGGTTCTTGTGAGTTTAAAGGAGATATGTAAAATATGGTGTTCAATAAGTATTAACTCTTCCTATTATTCCAGAAAAGAAAGCTTAAGCTTGTATAGTCTCCCTCTTGAGTCTGAAGGTACAGGACGGCTCAGATGTGGAATGGGGTGATTGTGGGCTATAAACTACATTTTCAAAGGAAGCTCCATCTATTTTACTACTTTCAAACATATAGTCATAGTGACTATCACTTGGGGTCTGCCAAGGAGAAATAAAAAGGACCAATTTGAAGGCAAGTGATCAGGTGGCACTTCTTATCATCTTTCTTTCCTTAATTCAGGTTGAGTACACAGCTGTGTGTAAGAGCTTCAAAAGATGCAATACGTCATCAGTGTCAATGCCAAGAATAAAACAGTGCCATACCACTGACAGTTGCCCTGGCTAAGCCAAGCTTTGATCAGTGAGGGTTCAAAGCTTTGCGATGGGTGTCGTGTGTCATTCTAGGGTAAAAGAAGCATCGGTTGTAGAGGCATCAAGCTAGCAGCAATGTGCCCATCTTTCTATCAGGAATGACAGAAGTGTTCGTAGGGACCAAGGTGTTGCTCGCACCAAATATTCACACTCAAGGTATTTGCCTCTGTGAACTCTTTTTATCATTCCCCACTATTTCTATATAGTAAAATTACTTATTTCCATAGGGAAAGTTTAGGAATACTGGCTCTGCTGTGCTAACTACATAAAGTTAGATGTCCAAAACAACAGTGAAGAGTCTTGACACTCTTCTGGGTCTAACACAAAGCTTAAAATACTAATAATTTTTAAAATGTGTTCACTCATTCACACTCCCTCATTTGACCCTTAATAGAGACATCCAATCCAATTTCTCATGTTCTTTATATGAATAAGAATATCAAGGCCTGGAGAGAGAAAGGAGTTTGCTCAGGATTACTTCCCTACTCAATAGTTGAACAAGACTAAAGTTCTTTGATAATAAGCAATAGTTACCCAATGCTGTAACTTATACAACAGATGGATAAGTAGACAGACAGACAAATAAGAAGAATACTGGACAACTCATGAATTGAAGTAAGAACTGAAGACCTAGGCATTCGGAGAGATACCAGCAAACATCTCAATGGTCTAGGTAGCAGGAACTTATTAGTGTCTCCCCAGGATTCTGCCATCAGATCCAGCAGCCTCAGTTACTTCCTGCATATTGCTGTCCAATACTCAAATTCCTGGAGGGAGAGACTTGATTCAATTATCAAGCCAATTCTTGAGTCTGCCTCCTAAGCTGTGATCAGAGACTCTGGACCCATGATTGACATACTGCTAGTATTATATGGGGTCAGAGTCAGAGGCAAATTCCCAAAGAATGCTGAGAAAACAGAAATAGAAAAATAATATATGCAAAACATGTTTATACTGTATGTTTAAAACAAGACAAATCCTTTTCCAGGGGCAAAACTTAAGTTCAAAACATATAATTCTTAACTTTCTAAAAAGTTGAGAAACGGTCACCTTCTTGATATTAAAAAAAAAAAAAAAATGGTTTCTTTAGTGTAACTTTAGTCTGACAGATGACAGCCAAGGCCTTTGGGGCCACCTCAGCGATTTTCCTGGAACATAGCTCTGTTCTATGTTGGAAGTAAGGAAACTTGCTATTCCGTGGCTTAACCTACATTAAGAGAATGACTTAGACATGACAAAGAAGGTACCCAGTGTATAATATCTTAGCTTCCAATGAGCATTTCGATCACTTGGAAAAATTCTATTTTCAGGATTTTGAAATTTTATTAATCATGGACAGAGCAAAAGTCAGCCTGAAATAGAACTATGACTCAGGGAGAAAGCACTGGGTAAGGAAAACTGGGTGTGGGTTCTGACTCTGACATTTGCTGATTTGGACAAGGCTGCTTTACCTTCTCTGACTTCAGGTTTTATTTGTTTGTTTGTTTGTTTGTTTTGTGTTTTATTAAAGAGTAGAATAAATTAATATCAAAATGAATAAATGTTCTAAAATCTAATAAAACTAGACACTCCATGGATGAGTGTTACTTTGATTTTTTTAAACACAATTTCAGTAAGTATAAAAATAGACAAGATAGGTGAAAATCAAATATATTTTTAAAATTATTTTAATTGCATCTTTGTTTTATTTGTAAGACAACTAAAAATCATCACTGAAATATTATGATTGCTATTGTCCACACTCTGATGAAGGTGTGATTGCTTCGAATGCCTGAGCAGGCTTAGATGCCCTCCTCACTACTCCTTCTCTGAGCCATAAATCATTTAGACAAACTGGTGGACACAGAGGGTCAGCAGGCCACCCAGCCTCTGACCCTCAGTTTTATTACTTTCTCAAGAGCAGAAATTTGAGGTAATATTGGCATTCAATCACAACTCTCAAATTTTATTTGAGGCACTTGGGCAAGTTCTCCTCTTAATGAAAACATAAAATAGCAAGTAAGCTTAACTTCTGAACAAAAAGAGCATTGTTAGAGGGATCTTGCATATTATTACACACTTTATTTCCTTTTTTATGTCGAATTTAACTTCTTTGGTGGGGCCCATAGAGTTTAATAGTCATATTTTCTTAATTTTATTCTTATTTTAAAGAGGAATTTTAACTACATCGGATGTCAGCAGCTCTATGGAGAATCTCCTTGAGTAATCCAGGCACTCTGCTGGCTCTAAGTATAGAGTCTGAATCTTTGTTCTTAAGGAGCCCAACAGATGGTGGGTAAGGAGAGGAGCTGCTTTCCATTATCCATTCAATGCACAACTATAGGTGTAATCGATACCTACCCATGAGGTTAGCTAAAAACCAACTTCTACATAAGAAAGCTCAGCTAGGAGTCTAAGTGTTCTGTTTTGTCAGCTGTCAATCAGATTAGGGAGGAGGGGAAGCAGATATAGGAGATTGATTCATTGTGAATATTTGTTACATCATTAAATAATCTGCAACTTTAAGAAAAGGGTTTTTTCTCCCCCTGGTCCTAGAAAAATAAATTTACCAAAAGATAGCCTAATGATAAGACTTATCTGTCACATTGATAAGATTAGATTTCAGGGAGTAAATGTCTCTCATTATTATAACAGGGAGTCATAGGCTATTTCTCTGTGAACCACAGACAAACTTATCTCTATCTTCATTCTTCCAGGCAGTTATGTTGAACATGTAAATATTCCCCCTGCTGTGATTATTAGTGCTGCTGGCCAGAGATGCTTTATTTTCAAGATGTCGATGCAAGAAGGGAGGAGCATCAGGATCACTGCACCATGTAAGACTGTCCCCTCTGCTAGGCTCTGGTTCAGATAGTGGTGGCAGTGGGCCTTTTATTGGGGCAAGGTTAAACCTGTACTTTGCCTTAGTCAAGGTTTGTTTTCTGTTACGATTAACATATGCTCGCTCAAATTAGGAGCATATGAAAGGGGTTATAGTATGAGACTACAGGACCATTTTATGGAATACAGGGGCATTAATAATAGTCTGACCTCTAAAGACTTAGTTGAGAAATGGAACGTCTATTCTTTGTTTCTCTGAGGCCATATGGCCTCTCATTTCCTCTTATTTCTGAATTTCAGCTTTATTTTTCT
>NW_006440638.1:16502017-16546749 GCF_000325575.1 Pteropus alecto | reverse complement strand
ATCTCCATCTCTGCATGTACAGCAGAAGGCTGTCCCCTCCTTCCTCATTCACCTGCCCTTGACATTCACAAGTCAAGCATTAAGTGAAGCCTTAAATTCTCATATTTCTGACTCCAAATTCCCAGGAAAGAGTCTCTGATTAGTTGAATTTGGCCCATTTTGTCCACCCAGTATCCAGTTGGGAGTTTCATAGAAATCTTGACATGCATATATGGACCCTAAGGACACTTGGGCCTCCTGTTAAGAACCCTTTACTGAGCATTGTGATGAGCCTTTCACATGCACTGTCTTTATTTGAAATTCACAGAACCCTAAGAGATAGATATTATCGTCTCATTTTATACATAACAAAGCGGAGTCTCAAAGATACTATGTAATTTGCCCAGGGTCATCCTCTCGTAAATGACAGAAATGGAATTTAAACCAGCTTTTCTCAATTTCAAAATCCATGCTCTTTACCACTTCTCTCTCCTGCTTTAAAATAGAGCTTCTCAAATTTCATTCAACATAAGAATCACCTACTGGACTCATTAAATCCCCGATTTTGAGACCCTATGCTCAGAGATTCTGATTTTTTAGGTCTAGGATGGGGCTCAAGAATATGCATTTCTAAAAAGCTCTACTGTGAAGCTGCTGCTGCCAGTGGAGGACCACACTTTGATTAGCACTGCTGCTTGAAGGATCAAGAAGTTAACCCTCTCATGAATGAACAAATCCCTCTGAACTGTAAGTACACCCCAGAAACAACCAGAATTTAAATTTAAAAAGTTCTTGTGGGTTCAGTTATTTGCTTTGTCTAATCCTAATGTTTTACACATTTTGCTTTTAATACATCTTTCTAGGAAAGAAAACACTTTCTGACACTTAAATTTTGAGGGACTCTCAGGAATCCTGGAGACATACACAATACAAAATCTTTGGAGGTTGTCGTCGAATTCACCTACTATACTTTCTCTCCTTAACCCTTTACTCAAATTTAAATAAATAAATAGATAGATAGATAGATAGATAGATAGATAGATAGATAGATAGATAGATAAAACACATGCTCATTAGAGAAATCATTCTGAATAACACTGCTTTACTGGGAGATGGCAGAGGTCAGTTTCCATGAACTTCACTCTTCTTACCCCGCATATTTTTAGAAAGTTGTTTGTATTCAGTAATGAGAATAAACTAAATACTACTACATAAAACATTATGGATGAATCTCACACATAAATATATATGTAAAGTTATAAAATAGGCCAAATTCATCTTTGGGGATAGGAATACATATAGTGCTTGCTCCTTGGGGCAGAACAGCAACCACAGGGCGTGGAGTGAGGGTGGAAGGAGGGCGGGGATGAGAACGACCTTCTGTTTCTTGATCTGGATGCTGGTCACGTGGGCATGTTCAGTTTGTAAAAATCCGTCAGCTTGTACAATTATGAACTGAGCTCTTTTCCATGTCTATGTTATATTCCAATATAAATGTTTAGAGGAGACAAAAAAACTTCATTTGTAGAAAAGCCGAATATAAAACTATATTGAGAACGTTATCGCAAATGTGCTAAACTTTCACATTTCACAAAGAATAACACTTCAAAATATTAACCATGGCTGCCTCTGGGTGGTAAAAACATAATTGGATTTATTTGTTATACTTTTCTGTATTGTTTAAATTTTGTGCAGTATGCATGTGTTACATTTATAAAGATATTTTAACTTACTAAGTTTTTTGAAGCTTTTATTTATTTATTTAGACCCAAATAAGAATGTAGGTGCCTGAAAGCTTCTATTTTCTCCTTGCTAGTATCTCCAAACCCAGAATGATTCCGCAGCTGGCTCCGTGCCTGGGGAAAACAGATTGGGGATGATCTCAGAATCCTCCCTTCCTCCTATCAACCTTCCCATGTCTGGCTTGTTTATCTCTGTGATTTGTTGCAGGCACCTTCCCAATATAAGCTACAAAATACAAGTTGTACAATTGCAGTGATTTCGTTTATGAATTAAATGTTCTGTTATTTACATTGAAAACTGGAGTCACACAACATAAAGATGAATAGTAAATTCATGCTAATAATTTAAAATTTGTATATTTCTTTACTTAGAACGACACCAAATAGCAAATGAAAAGCACCATAAGAAGCCAAGAGAGAGACAGACCAGGGAAGAAAGAAGAAACTGTCTATGTACCTTTCTTTAACAGTACATTTTTCCTACTCTTTGACTAAAGAGCTCTGAATTTTTATTTTGCACTGGCCCTACCCAAGCTCATGTTTGTTGAATGAAAGACCAGATAAATAAATATTTTTAATAGAAAGTAGAACACACTCATTATCTTGTATTTCCTGACAACAACAACACTAAATGTAATCAGGATTGCCAGCATATTGTGAAATACGAGAATATCTGAATAATACAATTACTCTTGAATCACATCTGCCTATTGTTGGATTTATTTGCCATATGTCTGCAAAGTCATCACAGTTTTCTCAGCATTGACATTTGAGTTTGCTACTTATGGGGCTACTCAAGTGGTGCTCTGTCATGGTCTGATGCCAGATTCTGGGTGTGTTGGTTCTGGAGCCCCTTGGGAGGGGCTCCCATGTAGGCCAAGGTCAGTCGCTGCCTTTGTTCAGAGTTACCTGATAGGAGCTACAAAGTGATCCGTAAATCATTGCTGCCTATGATGGATCTGGAGGCAAGTGGAAGAAACTACACGGTGAGCCAAGGTCGGTTATCCCTGGTACCAGACCTTTGGTGGCTCAGCAAAAAAATCATTGTACCTCAAGGCCTAAGGCTGTCTGCCAGTTGCCCACAAGTCTCCACAGCTGAAAGAGCCTTTGGTTGGTATGGGAGTTGGGTGGGGCGAGAACTGAGGGAGTCACTGGGGTAAAACATGCAGATTTCACCTGACCAATGCAGAATCAGGTTTGTTCCAGTGCTGAATCTGTGGCTTCCTATAAAAGTCTCAGAGTACAGCAAGGCCAGCCACTGCTCACCTCAGGCCCACAGACACCCAAGATCTGTCCATGAAATATTATAACTTGGGATGTGTCTTAGGGTTTGCCGCTGAAAGTCTCTCCCAGGATACACGGGCTGCGCAAGGGGCTTTTGTTTGCTGTTGAATTTGTGGCCCAAGGAAAGCACAGGGTGGAGGTGGCTGCCCAGTCCTGCCAAACGCAATTTGTGGGTTGGGTTGTGTGGTGTCTCAGGAGACATGGGGTGGAGCAAGCCAATTCTGTCAGGCCAATGCAGATTCAGGCCAATGAGACCGTGCAGGGGTAGATCTCAAAACGGGCAAGATGACACCTATCTGTGTACTGCCCTGGAGGGGGCCCAACAGAGGAGCAATGGCAGCTGTCCCTCCAGTCCTCACTTTGGCGCCACATGACTCAGTCTTTTCCTGTATGTCTCATGCACCTCTGGAGCTGCTGACCCTTCGGCTGGAGCCCCGGGTGAGTGTCTATGAGTAAGAGAGTCTGTGCACGGGCCCTTTAAGGGGGACATCTGCTTTTTCAGGTTCTGTCTGTCTCATCCAGACAGCTGAAATCCTTACTGATTTTTATAATCATATTTTGTGGGAGCTCCTCTTCTCAGAACTGGAACCTTGGGCTGGGGAGCCTGTGTGGGGCACAGGAGGACTTCTGCAGCCGTGCTCTTCCTCCCAGTGCTCAACCACCACGTGTGGGTGTGGGACTAGTACACTTTGTGTCACTGCCTCTCCTTCTCGCCTTGATGTGGCTTTTTCTTTATATCTTCAGATATATGTATTATGATCAGCTAGACTTCAGGTGGTTCTCCATGTTGTTTGTTTTATAATTCGGTTGTAATTTTAATGCAGTCATAGAAGGCAGTGAACCCTGCTTTTACATAGCCTGCCATCTTGACCAGAACCAACCAGCCAGTGAAGCTTGTATTTTAAAACAAATGGATTTTAATAAGGTGGAAGTAAATGAGAGGATCCAGTGCCAATAAATGCAGAAAAAGAAACCCCAGGTCTATAAATGTCTATGTGATATCAAAACGAATATCAAAACAAAAAGTGGCCATGAAAACTTGAGACCTTGACATTGACTTTACCCCTTATATGATATTTCCCAAGAGCTACTTTCAGCTTCCAATGGTATTTGTAAAGCAAAATACATGAAGGAGAGGCACTTAGCAAAGTAACGAAATGATTACTTCATGAGGTTTGCAAAACAGGATACAAGTGTCCAAGGACCAAGTCATAAATAGAGCGATAAATGAAATTTGAACCAAAGCTCAAAGATGCTAAAAACTCCAGGAAACCTATCTCATGTTCTCTAGTACTTTTAATATTTGTGACAGTGATAAAACTGAATAAAAATAGAGATGTATCTGTAATCAGAATTTTAAAAGCATTCTTTCATCATTTCCCCTTGAAGCTCTAGAATATTTTCAAAAAAGTTATATGTTTTATGTTAAGCATCTCAATATTTTTGACTAAAGGAACAATAAAAGTTGCCTTAGAGTCAAAGAGAAAAAGAAATGGCAATAGGATCTTTCATTCTTGTCTCTAAATATTTTCCAGAGTTTCACCACTCATGGCAACATCAAAGAAGGTAAAGGAGCCATTGGGAAAGAGACACCAATGCCAAGTTTGCTGGCCAGGTGCACACTAATTTGTTGCTTTTGGAAACAATTTTTAAGGCTTTCTTGATTACACATATCCCCACCACCACTTCCCCAAAAAAGATAACTCTTCAATTGACAATGAGTTGACCAGTGACACGTATAATGCTATGTAGACACACACACACACACACACACACACACACACACACACGAAGCAGTACGTATGCATGTATATATGATCAGTGGCACACTGTATCAGTAAAAACATAGGCTCTAGAATCAGTCTTCTTGGGTTAAATCTTCCAATCACCGTGTATGCGACTTTGGGCGAATTATTTAACCTGTCTGATCAGCTTCCTCAGCTATAAAATGTGAATAATTTTTATTCCCCCCTTACTGGGTTATTATAAGGATTATGAAAAATTATACATGTGCCAGTTATCAGTTTATTTCCTTTCAGTTTCAAATTCAGCCTTCAATGACTGCTCTGCAAAAGTGAATAGCATTCCTTCAACTATTTCTCCTTTACAACGAGCACAGTGTTAAACTTTCTCAGTGATGGGCACTGGAGGGACATTGCAGGGGCTTTCCTGCTGGTTCCAGAGGCTGCAATGACAGTCACTGGTGTGGAGGGGAGGATATCCAGTGGGGGCTCTGCCCCCATCAAAAGCCCAGGATGTGAGTTTCTGGATGACCTTGCAGCCCTAGTTAATCTCATCGTCTCATGGCCCTTTCAACGAGATACTGCACCTCTAGACTACCACCTCGAATTCCTCTTCAAGCTTGCATGCCCAGTTACCAGCTACATCCTGTCTGATTCCTAAGGGTTGCTTCCTGCTTGCCCAGCAACTGTGGGCCAGGGAACAAACCAGGGAACTTCTCTACCCTCTAGTGAGCTGCAACTACACTTTGTCCAGTGAGGTCTGAACCAGCCTCAGGAGGGGGGTCCCAAGTTTGCCCTTTTCTGGGTACTCTCCCTTAGCTGTCCTATTATATAGAGTTATCTTATATCTTAGAGTTACTCTTTTATCATAGGAATCAGCAAACTTTTCCTGTAAACAACATGGTAATTTAAACAGGGGGAACTCAGGGCCAACAAAATACAACCCCAGGGCCCAATCTAGGTAGAGGACTATTTATAGACAGCCTGTGATCTGAGAATAGATTTTACATTTTTAAGGAGTTGGATAAAGGACAAGAAGAGGCAAAAGAGGAGGAGGAAGTGGAGGAGGTAGAGACAGTGGCTTTGGCCAAAAACGAGAATAAAACAAGGAAAAGTAGAGAGTGTATGTGGCCTGCAAAGCCTAAAGTGTTGCTATCTGATCCTTTATAGAAAAAATAGCCCAGACCTACTGAGGTGTACCCGCAGAAATCCGTGCTTTAACAAAACCTCCTAATGACTCTGATACAAATGGTTTGAGAACCACTGGATTGAGAGTAGCCAATCCTCTGACCACTGTGATTGATTCTTAATTTGTTGTGCAAATGGCCAAAAGTAATTCTGAATTTATATGGTAGCTATCAGAAAAGATTTCTTTTCACCTTAGTCTGGTGTAAAGATGGAAACTCTGCTGCCAGTCTGATACCACAAGGTGAGTATCTGAAGCTTGCGGGTAAGAAGTAAGAGCCTGAGGATTAAACCAATGCCGCAGGAAGCAGGACAAATAGGCAGAGAAAATAAGTCCTTGTTGACTTCCTTTGAGCTGCTGGATCAAACTCATCTATCTGGACTTACAGGTATAAATGTCTCAAAAAGTTCATTTAAGAACAGTGTTTCTCAACCTTACTGTTACTGAACTCAGGTTCAGTTGCTTGTCTCCCATAAGCCAATAACTCATAAACCAATAACTCAAGGGACAAGAGTTTGGTAGAAAGAAAGCAGGTTTATTCAAGATTCTGGCAATCTGAGAAGACTACGGACTGCTGTCAGAAAGGCTGTCTTGCCTTTCCAGTGCAGTCAGGGATTGTTATAGGGAGAGGGCTGAGCAAGGGATCAGGGAGAAATTCCAAACCCCCAGGGAGGGGGTTGCATCCTGGAGGGGAGGGCGTGGCCAAGGACATCTATTTTGTCTTCCTGGCCTTGGCTTGTTTCTCAGGCCATCTGGAGAGGAAGCAAGAGCAACAAGGAATTAACAAGGAAGAGATGGGAGCTCCTCTTTTGGGATACAAGTCGTCATGATGAATTCTTCCACCCCTTCGCAGCCTCCTCTGATAAGCAACCTGGAACTGGTCAAGTAGAGGTCTGGGGAGGGTTTTGCAGTCAACCTTCTGGCATCAGGTGGTCTGGGAACTAAGCTAGCTCCCTCTGAAGTCTGTTCTTAGCGTTCTCAATCAAGCAAATTGTTAATCTACAAGTTACACATTAGTTAACAAGGCATTTTTATGCACATAAAGTATGAGAGTGAGATTGTAAGGATAAAAAGGAAAAAAAATAAAAATGGTTACAGTTATAAGACTACAATAAAACCACAACAATCACAGTTACAATCCCCAATGTCACTTCCTCATTTCCATTTCTATGGAAGTTTTGTTGATTTACTTGTAGTGGACTCGTGGGACCAGTCATTTATCATGAAATGCTTGAACTTGCAATGAGACATGATGTTCAGCTCCTCTAGTTGGAGGAAGAGTTCCCAGGTGCATTTGCTTTCTAGTTGTCGAGGCCTGCCTACATAGTTTAGTTATACTTATTACGATTATTTTGAACATTCCATAGGAGATTAATATTAACACTAATGCAGTTAAGCCTAACTTTACAATTCCTCCTGGGACAGGTCTTGTTTCCAAAGGTAATCAGAGAAAAAGGCTGTTTAAAGAAATGAAGCCTGAGTGTGGTTAGTGTGTGGTCACAATTCTGGTTACATTAGTACTATTAAAATTTTGAGTCAGATGATTTTTTGTTATGGGTGCTATCCTATAGCTTGTATGCTGTTTAACAGTATTCCTGACCTCTGCTTACTAGATACCTATCAACGCCCAGTTTTGACACCCAAAAATGTATTCAGATGTTGACTAATGTCCCTGGGGGGAAATCACCCCCAGTTTGCCAATCACTGCTTTAGGATTTCAACCAGTTTGAGCTGTTTTTGAATATTTGCAACATAAATATTTTAATAGATTGTATGTGTGCAAGTATTGGTATATGTTACTTAAATTGTTAGATTCAAAATGATTTCTCTTAGCAACCATATTCATTCTAAGAGGAGATTATCCTTGAAATATTGCTCCTTGCGCAAAAAGACTTCTGAATTCTTGCTTTGGAGAATATTATGACAGAAATATCATCCAAAAACTGACATCTTATGTTATCCCAGAACTTCTGGGAATTGTTTCTTTTGGCTCCATACTGAAATTCCCTGCTCGCAATGAATGTTTAAGTTCTCCCTCTGTGTGTCTTTCTCACTGTTCTGTGTGACCCACGTACAAAACTCAGTTTTCTTTTCTGGATTTCCACGAAATCACTTTCAGGAGCTCAAACGGACATAGACAAGTGTCGGGTTCAGACTGTGAACCCGACAAGGGCAGTCAATTAAAGGTAGTCCTAAGGTATGTGTGCTCGCATCTATTCAGTCAATGCTAGGTATAAATCTTGGCTAGTTGATTTGGTTCAGGTAAGACTATTACATTAAGCAATGTCCTCTGAGCTTCACACACTGAAAGTTAGAGCAAAAATGGAGCCTGTTTAGATTGAATAATTGCTAGGTTCAGGTGAGGATATTCCAGTTTTGGCATACCAATAGATTCATTTTCATAGACTGTTAAGGGTCTTTGTTGGGTGGATACCTTTCCATGTTTTCTGGCTACATCTTTGCTCCGTATACTTAACATTAAGTATATCATGTATTTTCTTAAGCTTGACCTTTGAACATACTCCAATGGACCAACCAGATACATATAAATTGAAAAAATACATGTAGATCAGAAGAATATTTTTTTAAATAAAGGAACAGAAAAACTGTCATGGGAGTGGAAAGTGATACTACAAGTTTTTATGCAGATAATTAAAAATTAAATAACTGTTTTTCAGAGCCTAAAACATCATTTAATTATTTCTGCTAATTCATACATAAGTCATCAGTCTTCACTCCAATTTCTTGGCTCTCTCTGTTTTTATCCATTCTTCATACATTGATGTCTACCAAATTAAAAAAAAAAAAAACCCTCCTACTTTATTATAAAGAATAGCTTATCTCTCTATAGGTCAACCTCTAAATTTAGTTTGGGATCTCTCTTTGCACATCAAGAGATTCATTAATGTGCTCAGGCAACAAAGAACCTTCTTCTCCAGAGAGAAATTGGCATATATGAAGGTGCCTCACATAGTTATCACTTCAAGGAAGGACTTGCTGTCCAGTCGTGGTCGAATAGGATCAGCAGACAGCCTCTAGAGTTTAGCTCTTTCGATGCTGCCCTCAGTTGTAGAGAACTTCCCTACCTGAGATTGTAGCCTTCCTGGGGAAGCCTTTATTGAATGATTCAGCAAGGAGGTGATATAAAAGGCCAGTTATTTTGGTGATGCAAGACACTTCAATAGAAAATGGGCTCCAAAGATTCCCTGCCAAGTTGGCCAAGGCATGCATCACAGTTTGACTTCCTCTTCTGCCCAATCTGGTCCTCTCCTTTACTTTGAGAGTTATTGATCCCTAATAAAAATCTTGCACCCCAACTTCTGACTCAGCATCTACTTCCAGAGAATACAAGCTGTGACAGAAACATATGTTCCCATTAGGATAAAATCATTCATACTTATGCAACACATTCTTGAGTGCCTATTATACAACAGACACTGTACCAAGTAGTGGGATTACACTAGTAAAATGATACACATGGGATTTCTGGAGCTTGAAGCCTAGTAGAGGAAACAAACAAAACAAGCAAGTGAACGAATAAGGCAGGGCTGTGGGGCATATGAACTAGAAGTTCTTCAGTTTCGCTTGTGGTTGACTTAATAATTAATATTTCATATACCTTTAGTAAACTGACCCAAACCAATTTACTTTGGCTTTTTGGACAGAACTTGCTTATTGAATAGTGGACAGCCAGTTATCACTGGGTTTTCAGTTCAATGAGTTTGCTCTCTGCCTCCTCATTCTTTATTAACAAAATCATTCAGACTGCAGCTTTCTAGTTTTAGACATCCCCATTGGCAATTGGATCATCTACTTTGGAGACATAATTGAAAAGACTGAAGAATGCACCAAGGACCTTTCAGCTGATAGACATTGAAAAAGAAGCCAGGGTAGTTTGGTCAAGATTTCTAGAATACTAGAGCTTCTAATTGCAAAGGATGATATTTATTTCCTACTGACCCAGACAGTGGCAAGGTTTTAGTCAAGGTGATTTAGAGGAGATTAGAAAGAAGATGAAGGCTTCAAGCATACCGAAGTGAAAAAATTTGATTATTCTGCCATTAGCTTTTATTCTGCAAAGTTTTTGGTATTCAAAAACACTGTAATATTAAGTTGGACTTTTTGTCCCTTGGGAATTGGACAGGCTCTAGAAAAACACACATGCTGATTGGCTGTACATTTTCTCATTAAGGGTTATCTTTTTAAGCTCCCTAGTGGCAAATTAGCTGGGTGTAAAGCGTTATTATTGCCTTCAAGCCATCATGACTGCTTTGGAATTATGACGTAACCCAGAAATATTAACCTCCTCATATGGATGCCTAGAGTCTTAACAAAAATTTTTCTTAGCTAGCTAATGTTCAAAATAAATGCATAAATAATAATAATAGTTACCAATTATCGAATGTTCACTACAGGCTAAGCACTGTGCCAAGTCCATGATGTATACATTTTTCCATTTGGTCCTTACAAGTACCCTATGAGGTAGGTATTATCATTATCTCCATTTTATAGATGAGGAAAATGAAGTTTGGATGGGTTAAATAATTTGCCCAGAGACATATAGTTAGTACTTGGCAAAGCCAGTATAAACCAAGACGATTATTACACTTATAAATAAGTAAGATCCTATTCATTACATTTATTACATTTATAAATAAGTAAGATCCTATTTATTTGGAAACCACTAAATCAAAATATATAATGTAATTGCTCATATTCAGCAACTCATGTCCAGTTTAGACATTGCTTTCAATAGTGTTCTAACCAGTCTCTGTGTCTGGAATAAAAAATTGCCTAGTCCAGTCCATTTAATTCAATCCACTAGAAGATTCATATGGTCCATGAAGTATTTTAGTTTTGGGGGAGAGAAAGGAAGGCAAAGATAAATAAGATATATTTCCTGTCCTCAGGGAATTCAAAGTCTATCAAGGATTTTACTCTTTATCTTCATGAAGTCTTTACTCCCCATTTCTCATGCCTTCTCTATAGTTTATGGATACTGAACCAGGAAAGAGATGAAGAGAGACTCTTAACTAAATTATTACTGGGACAACTATTCAGGACTCAGTGTGCTATTTAGGAAAGAAACAAGCAAATCTTTCTGGCTCATATGGGAATGGAGCCTATGCCCCTGCCTCAATAACACTATTAGTATTAAGTAGGAAAAGCTAGTCTGTTACATAATTGCACTGTAATGGACACCATTTTGTTTGGGATATGGTCTCAATCACCGGTTGATAAACCTCATCTCTCAGGGGACAATGCCATACACATATTCATAGAAATATGTCCCTAGCAGTCATATTTGAACTGCATAGCCTTATCTCAAACCATAGCTGGTTAGTCAGTGGATTAACACTAACCCAAGTTAAGCCAATGAGATTATTTTCTTTGGGATTTTTTATCTCTGTCCTTGTGAGTGGCTGAACCAGTAATAATTAAATTAGGGGGCTATTCGGTGGTGATAAATTTGTATGTGACAAAGAGCAAAGAAAACCTTTTTGCAACTAGAAGACAATTAACACTGGTATGCAAAGGGAAATAGCCATAAACATGGAGAGAATGTCATAAAAGTGTTTGAATTTCTGTTTCTAATCTGGTTTCATAAATTCTGGTTATAATCCCCAACTCATCTCTTTATTCTTGTAATAAGTTACCATTCTTGGAATATCCTAGCTTAAGTTGGTTTCTGTCACATGTTATCATTGGCACTTAACTAGTACAGAGACTAAACTTGATTTTTAGCAGAGCTGCCATGTACAGTTGTACACTGCACAACACTAGGGGGTGCTAGTCACATCATAGCTTACATTATATAACTATATGCAGTGACCTTGTTCTTCATTGATTTCTTGAGCAACATATTTCCTGTGTTCCACTCAATTCATCAGATAAAGATTATTTAAAATAAAAATAGGTCCTCATGGCCACAATCTAGGAAAGCAGATCAAGAAAAAATAATCACACCATAATATGATATAGGTGACACAGAAAAATTTCAGAAGGGAAAGTCAATGACTCCTTCAAAGAGGATCAGGGGAGGCTTCACAGAAGAGGGATGTCCAGGCAACTTACAGGCAGTGGGAACAGCAAGTGTGAATGTGAATAAGAGGAATAGCATAGTGCATTTGCAGGACTACAAATGGTTTGCAGCTGCTAAAGGTAGAAGAAGAGTAAGGTATGGGGCAGAGCTGGAGAAGGAAGCAGGGGCCAAATCACAAGGAGCTTTGCCTACCAGGCTCAATGGCTTGTACATTATGCTGTAAACTAAAGCTTCTCACACTGTAATAACATACAAATCATCTGGGGATCATGCTAGAATGTAGATCTGAGTCAGTAGATACCAGATGGGACCTGAGAGTTTGCATTTCTAACAAGCTCTGTGGTAGTGCCAGTGCTTTGGGTAACAAGAATTTAAGCAAGGAAGCATTGAAGACTATGAAGCAGAAAATAATATGGTATTCCAGAAAGATTACCCCGCTGTACTGGGATGGTCATATTAGGCATAGGAGGCAGGGAAAATTCAGGGAGGAGACCAGTTAAGAAAAACTTTCAAATACATGTGAGAAATGATGAAAACAGGAAGTAGATTTATCGTGTCAACTTGAGTGTATCATGCTAGGGAGCAGTAAGAACAGTTATTCCTTTACTTTCCGGATTCTGTCTGTATTTATGCTACGGAATAAAGAAGAATTTTAGATTTATGTTCTTAAATAGCAAAATATGTTTGGTGAGTATTTGTTTTTGTGTCCATCGCATTCTTAATATCCATTTTTTAAAATTGTTTTCATTCTAACGTGCAAAATCGACACCTGATCAAATAATTTGCAATCAAGTAGTTGTTTTAAGTAGGTTGGATTTAGTGCTAACTTAGGTTTGTGAAGAAATTAATTCTTCACAAGGGAATGAAGGGCACTGTCCTTTTAATTAGGGACTAACCCTGGCTTTTTAAGCACACCAGAAATGAGGTGGCACCTTGGTTTGCATAAGAATTACCTGGGGCTATTATAAAAAATTCAGACTGTTTTCCCATCCCTCACACTGCCCAGAAACATGCATTTTAACCAGCATCCCTAAGAGAATCTGCTGCAAGTGAAATACAAAAGAGAAATTAAGAAACATCAATCTAGCTCACTTGGGCAAAAACTAATTGCCTTCCTATAATATGTTGTTACCTGTGACTATACCACCAGACATAGACAGGCTTGTCTCCGCTTCCTAAGAATTTATATTCTCAGAGTTAAGTGATCAGGAAGGGAGAGAAAAAAAAAAGGAAGAATTGTGATTGGGAAAAAAAGAAGGAGAAGCAAGTTTGGGTAAGAAGAGCCTCAGAACACAGTAAAGTTACTGACAGTCTTAGCCAGGCCAATGCACCCTACATGAACAAGGTTACACGTTAGAGCAGCAGGGCACCAAGCAGAAATGATATGGCTCTGGAACCTGTCTTGTGTTCAGTCACTGGCCGGAATAACAAGAGGGAAACAAGGCCACGGTATGGATGTCACAGAGGACTTAAAGGTGCTGCAGTTGGAGGCTGTCAGCGCACTAGGATCCCTGCAGCAATTTCTCTAGAAGGGAAATGTGAGTGGCATACCTCCATGGCCACTCATCTATATAAGCTATAAAAGCTTCACACGACAAAACCTGGATCTGTCACTTTCTCTGGATTCATGACAGAGCTGAGGAAGGGGGGAATTAATCTGATAGCACCAGGGTTAACCTTGAGAATGCCCAGTAACAATTCGTACGCTGCATGCACAATGTTGTTGGTTTTTTGTTTTTTTGTTTTTTAATTCACAGAGAAAGCTTGGCTGTGATGTGTGTTTTCTCTCGAGTGAATAAGCATTGAGCGAATAAACATCACCAAGGTGGTGATCAATCCGTCAGCCTGTTGTCTTCAGGGACCTGCCATTTAGGAAAACAGGTGAAACTTGGATTTATTCATTCAATTAGTCACACAATGATTTTCATGAAGTGCTTTTCTATATGCCAAACACTGCAGTGCCCAGCGTTCAGGATACAAGATCTGGTTCCTGTTCTCTTAAGCTGATATTTTTTGTGAGGGTAGATAGACCAAAAGCCAGTGAATGTATAAATAAATAAGATGATTACAGATTGTAACAAGTATTTAAGAACACAAAGTGCCTTGATAGTGAATAATGGGTATTTGTGAATAGTGGGTATTTTACTCAGACTTGACAGAGAAAAACCCATTGAAGTTGGGGACATTTAAATTGAGACTTGAACCTTGGGAATCAGGGTAAGATGGGGATAGGGGTAGGCAAGTGTTTCAGGTAGAGAAGAACTTTGGGGTTGTTCTTAACATGTTGTTCTAAATCTGGTGTGCACTGAGCAGTGGGAATGCTGGCACAGAATGATTTTATTGGAGAAACTCATCCAGACCTCATGAACTATGGTGGAGAGTTTGAATTTTACTTTAAGTTGCAAGGTTAAGTCATAGCAGCATGTTAAGCGATATGTCAGTGTTAGTGGAAATAGAGGTAACAGGGGATTACTTTGGCTGCTGTGTGGGAACGGGTAAGGGAAAAAGAAGTGGAAAGACCAGTTAGCAGACTGAATCTTGAGATCTGGTGTTAGGTAGATCGCCCAGAGGGAGTGGGGGCACATTAAATGTTTCCAACATCATTTCTCTATAGAATATCTCAGTAGCTTTGAGAACAACAGCTAGGATTAAAATCTAATATGACATTGATTCCAGAGTATGTTTGAGGTCAGCTTTAATAAATAATATCTGAGTTCATATTACAAATTAAAAGTTTCCCATTGTTATATTTTAAACACATTTTTTTGATCTTGATTATTTTACAGTATAACTTGAATTAGAGATTTGTAGTACATATCACTTTACATTTCATATTTGTAATTTTTTGTGATCTTTCCTGGCTCTGTCTCAAATATTAAAAAAAAAAAAAAACCACTCTAATTTATTGAGCTCCTACTATATGCCAAGTACTATATGCCAGATAAATTAATATAAATATAAATATATATAAACAGACAGACATAGAGATATGTAGATTACCTATCTATCATCTATCTATCTATCTATCCATCTATCTATCTATCTACCTACCTTTTCAGATGAGGAAAATTAGTCTTAAATAATTGAGGACATGTCCAATATCAAACCACGTACGTGAAATGAAGCTGGATTTGGAATTCTTATCTACTCGATTCAAAAGTTTGTTTGAACTACTAAATATATTGCCTGAAATTCATTTTGCATCCTTTTCTTTTCCTTGGAATATAAAAAGTATAGCTTTTTATGTCAACATGGAAATGCCACAACTCTTTAAAAAATTGTTCTGCCCAAATCTGATTCTGTATGCATTAGGAAAAGCCACACCTCTAGGTGTGAGGTGTCTGTCTCCACAGATTGCTTTCTTGCTGATCTTACCACAGACTGGCTGTCTTCTGAAAGCGAATCACTAACTCCTGTTTCATGATAAGAAGTTGTACCTCGACATCCCTAAAAATATCCCTCAGTATCTCCCCTGTGAAATGTGACCTGCTTAGACTTTACATTATATCCTTCCCAGAGATATAGTTCATAGTTCATTTAAAACATGTTCCATCTTATTCCATAAGTAAAGTCAGTCATCTCCTTTATATTTGTATGTTACTTTGCAGCTTGCAAAGCTATTTTATTTCATATCATTTGATTTTTTAGAAACAATTAACACAGGTGTTATCATTCCCTTTTTAACAGATGAGGAAATAGACTCTCGAGGAGATGAAATGACTCTTTCAAGGAAAATTCTTGTTCTAAGAAGCATAGGGCCAAGAGGAGAACCTCTTGTTACCATTTCAACTTTTACAAATATTAAAAGTAAACAAGTTGGAAATGGCTCTAAGTCATCATTATTTAGAGTAAGTTAGTCTTACATATAGACTCAATTCGTATCAGGGAGAACACTTATGGAAAAGGGCCGATTGGTAAAATGTCTGTATTTGCAAGAATTGTATAAACAACATACATGTGAATCTTTTCTATACTTAACTGCTCATGGCAATATTACTACATTGATTTCCTGTCATTGTTTCCATTCATTGCTTCTTTCATTCACAGCTAGGCTCTGTCAAGGATTCTTTTCCTCTCACGCATTAAATTCAATTTTATTCAGAATCAACTTGAATCAACTATAACCACGAGATGTGTCTGATGAACAATACAGAGGTCACATCCATGCTTTGGTTTGCAATGGAACACAGAGGAAATCGAGGATGTTTAGACTACAAAAGGGTCAGACAGGTTGTAAACTCATTCTGCATATAATGGAAGGGATCTCATGAAATGGAACCAAGGCCATGCAGTACAATCTAAAAGGTGGAATCAAAAGCAATGACTATACTTTACCCATCCATCCATTAAACTCTGAAAGAAAAGTAGAGAGTCATGAGAATCAGTATTTTCATCAAATTTTAGGATTCATTAAAGGCTTTTCTGAAGAAGTGACATTTAAGTTGAGATCTGAAGGATAGCTTCCTCATAGCCAGATGAAAAGAGAGGACAAACATTCTAAACAAAGCAAATAGGAAAGGTGGAATTTAGTATATTCAAGAACCTGGAAGGAAGCCAGTAGCTTAAGTAACAAGAGGGCCACTTAGAAGAGAGTTTGGAATGCAATAGGAGCCAGGCTATGGAGGTAGGCCATGATAAAGCAAACTGATTTTAGCTGAGTGTAACTAGTACAATTCTAGAACTCAGATCTGTTCAAAAATGGACTGGGCTCTTGATGAACGAGGAAGGTGGGAGGGTAAGAAGAAACTGGGTGACCCTCAGAGAGAGCGTTGGTTAAAACAGGAGGCATGAGAGAAGGTGAAGGAGGGAGGGAGGACTGGATCGCATGATGTGTCAGGGCTCTTCCAATGCTGAAGGTTTATAATTCCATTATTCCAACAAATACCCAATGCAGCAATTTTAATTTCTTTGAGATTTCAAGTTTGCCTATCTTTATAGAGTGAATGTTATGTGTAAAAACCTTGGAGTTTTAGATGTTGTAAAAAAACAAAAAATAAATAAAATGGTGAAAGGAGAGGGGATACATGGTGGGAGGTAGAGGGATGTCGATGGTGTGGTGGGTGGTTAAGATTATAGACTTGAGGTCAATGTCCTAAACCTGGGGCTCGAACCACAGCTGCCAGATGACCTGTAGTGTTAGAGTCGGTGTTTGAAAATATGGGCCCTTGTTTGTGTGCTGCTGTACCCCAGGCCTGGAACAGCACATGGCACTGTAATAAATATTTGCTGAGTGAATGAGTAAACAAAAGTTCTTGCTATGGTGGCATGCCCAAAGCTGCCCTCAGTTGTTGCTTAATGATTTTTCCAATTCTATCCACAAAATGTTGGCAATGCCTGAGATAGGCAGGGAAAAAATGAGAATTAATGAATTCCTACGTAATCAGCCCATAAACCTTTATTCACAGGGAAAGAAAATCAGCTGTCCTCCCTCCTTTCACGTTTCCCTGAGGCTCAGCTCTGGTCACCTCTCTTTTCCTTCAAAGGTGCCTGTGATTTTCATTTGACCTGATTTCTTCTGCAGTGTTGTAACTGATGATGAGCAGGCTTACCCTTGTCTGCGTTAGAAGAGCTGGCTAAGCCTTTCCATACAGAAAGCCCTATCTCCAGTACGAACACTCACTCAGTTTACTGGCTCAGTGTGTAGAGAGCTGCACCATCATTAGCAAAGTTAGACGCAGCCAGCAGAGAGCTCTGTGCTAACCGTGAACACCAAGGAAGAAAAGCTGAGTAAGGAAGCATAGTGCCTCGCAGCATATCTATTGCTTCCTGTCCCGAGCCAGATCCCAAGCATTCCAGCAAAATCCCTGCATGATCTAGAGCTCCTGGAAATGGCTCAAAAGACAAGAATTCCTGCCAAGTAAACATTAGTACATTAAAAAGGCAGAGTTTCATCTGATTGGGTTTCTTGAGGGCCACTTTGTGTACACTCGTTTTAGTCTGGGGTCTCTGCAGTTTGAGGGTGCAGATAGTGAAGCTGTTTCATGGTTACAGGAAGAAAGACCATAGGAATGCTATGGAATGAGGCCTCAAGCCAGAACCAGCCAGTGGCTAATATTTATTAATTGCCTATGAGGCGCTCAGCACATATATCATATGTGGTTGTGGTGAACACAGTGATGAGTCACCCAGATCCCCCCTCAAGCTGTTGCTGCAGCTGCTGGAAGTGCTGTTGGCAGACAGCCTTGTCTTGTCAGCCCCACAGGACTTGCCTCGCTTCAGAGAGCTCCTTCCCCAAGGTCACACCCTTCTTTCAGTTGGCTCACAAGCAGTGATTTGTCAAGGTGAATCTATAAAGGTTGGACTATTTCAACCCAATGTAGGACAGCTTGGATAGAACGGTGTGACTCCAGAACTCCCTGTGAGATCAGCCAAGTTTGTCATTGGAGCTGCAAGGCAGCTTGACTTCTTACTCTGCCCAATCCTGCTTTTATCCCTTCCTTTCATAGGATTTTTATCCCAAGCACCCTCCTTAAAAACATCCTACACGTTAAACCCCGCCTCAGAGTCTACTTCAATGAGAACCAAACCTGTAACAGTGATGATGGTTAAAAATAATTGACATGTGACTTTTCTCTGCTTTGCTTTTCCTGTGCCCACTAAAAATGATTCTGGAATTGCCCACTCAGTTTTGTCTTCTTTATCCTCTGAGGAGAGTCCCACTCTTACCATAAATACATACAAGGAAGAAGCAGGCTGAGAGGATTTGGGGTACTGCAGGCCTAGTGCTAGGTGATTCGAAGATAACTGAAGAGTGTAAAGGAAGAGGTTGTTTATAGTGGCTTAAAATATAAATAACTTTAAAATAAATTAAATATAAATATAAGTAAAATGCAAGTAATAAACTTGATATTTTGAAATTACTTTTCAGTTGCTGGAGTGTGTTCTTGGGCCACGATGCTACTCTTTTTGTGGACTACTTGAGTCACAGCTTCATTTGGGTTACAATTACACCCTTCAGAGTTGTGTATTATTATACTCATTCTATAGATAAAGAAACAGGTCAAAAAGGCTGCATTCTAGGATCTATTTTGCTCCTATGAGAACTTGAGCTATTCATTTAACTTTCTCGGAACATAATATGTGAATCAACATGAATTTTAAATGTCAAAAACACACGGAAGTGAACTAAACATTGAAGTCCCTTACAATTTTAAGATCCTAATCCTTTATACAATTAATAATTTTAAAGTATTTTCTCATGCTAATTGTGATATGATTATATGAAATAAGATTATATGTAAAATTAGTTTTACTGCTTTAACCTATGCATACATTATATAGTTGAATTACCACTAGTACCTTTTGAAATATGCAGAGATGCACCATTTTCCCAGTTTACATTTGGAAAAACTTAGGCTTAGAGAAAATAATGTATTAACGCAAAGATATTCTGCTTAATTTTAGATCTAGAACAGACTCAGTTTTTCTACTTCTAATACTTATTCTATACTATTACACTGATTCTCTGGTGTCCTTGTATTAATTATCTATTACAGCATAACAAATTATCTTAACCTTTAGTGACTTATAGTAACAAACATTTGTAGCTTCCCAGTTTCTGAGGGTCAGGAAGAGGCTAAGCTGGGTGGTTCTAGCTCTGAGTCTCTCATGAGATTGCCATCAGGATATCATCTGGGCCTGCTGTCATGAAGGTTTGACTGGAACTGGAGGATCCACTTCTAAGATGGTATACTCTCTTGCCTGTTGATGGGACGTTTTCATTTTTCATTGGCTATTGACCAGACTATGTGAGTCATAGCTTCATTTGACAGCAAGTCTCAATTCTTTGCCACATGGACCTTTTCTTAGGACTACTCAAGTGGCTTCACAACATAGCAGCTCCCCACAAATGAGCATTTCAAGAGGAAGAGTATAGAGGAAGCTGCTTGCCTTTTATGACCTAGCTCAGAAGTCACACACCTTCATTCCTGCCACATTCTATTCATTTGCAATGACTCATCAAGTCCTACCAATATTCAAAAAAAGTAGAATTAAGATCCAAATCTTGAAAGGAGGTATGTCGAATAATTTATGAACATATTCAAAACAATCACAGTCCTGCTCTTCAGTGGCTTAAAAATTCCCTATTAAGGGGGCGGTGTTGTTTCCCAGGGAATTCGGGCTAGCAGAATGAACCAGGCTGCCAAATTTTATTGCAGGAGAAGTCTATTCTCATGCACCGTCACTCTGACACTGACCCTACTGTTTTCTTCTTTCACAGTTAAGGACCTTTGTTAATGTCAGCTAATTACCAACTTTAATTACATCTGCAAATTTAGTTTACTTTGCCATGTAATGTAACAGAATCACAAGTTATAGAGATTAAGACATGAACATCTTGGGGAGGGGGATGTATTTCTCTACCTACCACATAGAACTCTCTGTAAATTTGTAAATTCTTATCTTTGGATGGAATCCTTCAGAAGTATGCATGGTTGAAAAACAGAAATGAGAGCCGAAGCTAGAAGGATATTGATTTCGAAGAGATGTGATTTTAAAAAACCATCCATTAGTAGTATCTGTTGTATTCAAGATCATTTCAGCATTTAAAGCTTTGTTGCATGTTAACTCATCAATCTGCACTGCAAAACTCTAAGTTGGTCACTACCCACCACATATTAGGGATGAGGGAAGCTGAAGCCCAAAGATAACACAGGAGTTAGTGGCTAAGCTGAGTGCAAACCTAGCAGTTCTGACTCCGTGACTTGCTCTCAGCCTACTACTCACAACTACTCCAAAGAAATGTTCCCACCTTGCAGATGGAGGAAGCAGCTGGTAGAGGCAAGAAAATGGGATTCTCCCCTAGAGGCTTCAGATGGCAATGTAGCTCTGATAACACCTTGATTTTAGTCCGGTGAGACCCATTTCAGGCTTCTGACCACCGGAACTGTAAGATAATAAATTTGTAATGTTTTAAACCACCAAACTTTGTAATAATTTTTTATAGCAGCTATAGAAAACAAATACACTCTATAACCAAAATAATCCAGCAAGAAATCTACATAGGATTGTCACGGATGGTAAAGCAGTTAGTCATTGGGAAGTAAAACATTTATTCATGTTTCTCTGGGCAGCCTGAGAGTGAGCCTTTTAAGAACTAAAGGCACGATGTTTGATGGATGCATCTCCAGCATCTGCCCTGGGCTATAGTAATCCACAGGGAAACACAGAGGTGGAGTCTTTGGAGGTAAAAGTTTATAAAAATATTGCCAATTTCCCTTCTAGGATATGCTTCCAAAGTCATCTAAACTGCGCTAGGCCCCCATCTCTAGGTTTACTAGAATCAGTGTTTGAGGATAAATGACAAGGCAGTGGGTATTTCTTGTGAGTGGATTTCAATCTGATAGTCTTTTCCATTCTCTCTGAAGAAGAGACTGTCTAGTAAAGTGGCAAAAGGGCTGTAATTTGCAGTTAGGCTGACAAGGTTTAAATTGTGCCCCTACCATTTACATGCCATGTCACCTTGTGCAAGTTAAACAGCATCCCCAAGTCTGTTTTTTCATTGACAAAATTGAGCTGATAAAAACAGCTCCACGAAGACTTAGGAATATTAAGCAATATAATGAAGGTAAAGATTTTTGCATGGTGCCTCATGGTAAATTCTCCAGAAATGTAAGCTGTTTTGCCATTGCCCATTTCTGATCTGAGAGAAATGAAGGAAAGAATCAAGGCAATGTGTCCTGTGAGTGGGTGGGCACAGCAGGATAATTAGAGGCTGAGGGTGGAACCCAGAAAACTAAAATGGCTAAGCAAATACTGACTCGGCTGTTGGCAGATTGTTGCAGTGTGGCTGACTCAGTTCTGATGAAAGGCTTGTTCTCCCTGCCAGTCTTCTCAGACATCTCAAAACCTGTGTTTAAAGAACAACCAACTAGGTGTTTGTGAACAGTAAGTATTCATTAAAACTCATTTACAGCCCTGGGTGCTAGTTTACTGGAGCACATCTTACTGAAGGCTTGATGCCGTGCAGAGGATCCAAGGGTTCCAGCCAGAGTTCATGTAATTCAGTGGGCAGGGCGAGGTCTTTGGAGTCACTGAGCCTCAATTCCAACCCTGGCTCTGCCACTTTTCAATTGCCCCTGTTTCTTTGCCTATGGAAGGGAGAGAATATTACCTTCCTCCCAGAGATTGTTTTCAGGATTAAAAGTGGTATGAAGGTAAGGGGCTTGAACAGTCTAAGATGGTCCTTATCATAGAAGTAATATATTATCGGTATGTATTATTTGGGTTCAGAAGGCTTGCTTCTAGTACTAGCTCTATTACACAATATGACCTTGGGGAAATCCTAAAACAATTCTAAATTTGTTCCTCCTTCTGTACAAAGAGGATAATAAAAAGTAATATCCCTACTTTATGGGGCTGTTATGAATGTCAAATGAAACAGCGCTTGTACATAAACGTCTTATGTTAAGAGTCAACTAGAATATAAATTTTCCTGGTTGTGCAAAAAGGTCCCGATGTCCCCATTCTCCTCCATTTTTGACCTGCCTTAGCAGATGGTACATCCACCATTGAGCTGTGTTAAGGTTGTGAATTTTTAGCACTTCAGACCTTATGGATAATGCTCCATTGTTGAACTCAGTGAACCCTGAGGGTAGAGAGGTGATGGGAGAGTTTGGTCAACAGACAACTGATTTCATCCTGTGCCACAAGCAGGACTATGTTTCTGGATTCCAGCAGTGGAACAGAGGCCATCGGCATAAGTAACATAAAGGCCTGAATATAGAAGGAACCAAGCACGAATTAATCTCATAGGTACTGACACTAAGCCACTCACTTTCCACAAAAGAAATTCCAGCTAATCTTCCCAACTACCTTGTGAACTAGAAATCACTTCCTTCATTTTTCTAGTAGAGAAAATTGAGTCCCAGAGAGGCTAAGTAAGCTATCCAAGATCACACACAGAGCAAAGAGTACGTAGACCCATTTGAAAATACCTCGAATGCAACTTTTTCCTTGTTACAGTAAAATGTAAGAATGGACTAAGACAGAGAAATGAAATCCAGAAAAGAGCTCCAACCCAGGCTAAGGAAATTCCCAGAATGGTAGCTAAGAGAAAACCTGTGTTTCAAGTCGTGGTGGAGAGGTGGTGGTTCAGCTTGGAGGGAGACAGTGGGTACAAAGAGAACTGTCTTCAAAAAAATATGAAAACCAAAGGATATAAGTTTGACATTGGAAAAAAAAAAATGTATTGACAAGTGTTTTGTAGTGTTATCAGGAGGCATAGAAGGGATTCATTGATTTATATACAACTGAACAATAAAAATGAGTTGACTTTAATTTCAGGTTAAACAAAAGTGTTATAAGACCTTCAATGTATTAATGGTACACCACTTCACTGAGCAGTGAGAAATATATACATAGTCATAATAATAAAAGCACTGATGTGTAGTTAATCAAAAATGGTAATGTAATTATATTAAAAATGAAATGTAATAGAACCGAAATCTTCATCTATCTAAAGAGGAAGTGAGTGGACAATGTCTAAATTTGAGAATTCAAGATAAATAAGGTTAGGCATATTTTTAAGAACTATTATGATATCCAAAAGAAACAACTAAGGGGCTTAAAGTAGTTGCCCCTGGGAAGATCAAGAGATAATAAGTGAATGTCTCTTGGGAGTGTTGAGTGTGTCCCAGCGATTTCAGATTTCTGGTTCTGTTCTTTGAATCCAAGGTTTCTCCAGCTTTTCTTTCAATTCTGTGAGCTGCCTCCATTTGCTTCCCTACCACATGACCCGAAACATGTTCTCTTTCACTTAGTTCACTTTGAATTGAGATTTTATCCAGGCTATTATAATGATCGATGTGGGTTCATTCGTGTATGTTTCTAGATGACTCCTTTAAAAAAATTAGTTCTGATCCATGCCCAAGATACACTCTGTTTCATATACCAAATAGACCAAGCTTTTTATTATGACATGAGGTGAAATATATTCTGGCATCTTCCCCAGGCTTATCTCCCATCATTCCCAGTTTCACGTAACAGTCTAGTCACACCAAATTTCTTTTAGTTCCTCTACTATGTTCCTTACTTCCCTACCCCCACTCACTGGCACACTCTTCCCCAATGCTTTTTACAACCTCTGTTGTTTTTACATCTAGATAATTCTTACTTATTCTTCAAAACTTAGCTCAGTTGTCCCCTCCCTCAGCCTTCTCTGTCTTAGTAGGCTGGCCTTCATATTCCTCAACCGTACAGCCCAGTGTTAGAACTAAAATATTATATTGTGATTCTACTTCTCTATCTTCCTTTAGACAAGAAGCTCCTTAAAGACTAGAACTGTGTATCAATCATCTTTGTACCTCCAGCAGTCGTATTTGCTCAATAAATGTGTATTGAACTAACCAACTTAGCTTATGTCTACATGGAGCAAAAATAAATGTGATTATTTTAATGTTTCCATTATCTATTGCTGCATAAAAACCACACCTAAATATAGTGGCTTAAAATGTTAACAATTTCTTTTCTTCTGGTTCTGAAATTTGAGCATGGCAAGTGGGTACAGCTTGTCACTACTTTATGTGGTGTTGGCTGAGGTCATATATATGGTATCACTGAGCTGAGAACTCAGTGAGAGCTGAAACATCTAAGTTTCACTTATGTGTCTGGTGCCTCACCTGGGGTGGCAGCAGTGGCTGAGGCTGGCTGAGTCTTCTCTCCATGTGCTGTCATCATTTAGTAGCATCACCTGAGCTCTTTTACATGGGAAGTAAATTCTAAGAGTACAAAAACAAAAGCTGCTAATAATCTTAAGGCCTTGTTTGGAATTCATAGTGCTATTTCTATTACATTCTACTAGTCAAAGCAACTAACAGTGCCAGACTAGATTCAAAAGAGGGAGAATAGGTTCCATTGCTTAGTGAAGTAGTGACATGTGCATACAAGAATAGGAGAAGTTGTTAGTGTCCATCTTTACAGATAATCCACACTTGATAATTCAATCATTATTGATAGCTAAACCAGATTATTCCATTCTGACATTTTTTATCTAAAATATTTATTTTTGTGGATTAGGTTACCCTTGACTGATCAAGCAGTATAAATGGAGAGGGCACCTTGCTTTACATAAGTTTCTAATTTCAAGGAAAGAAATGAATGGATCGAGCGATCATGATATTTGAACAACCATGTTCAGATCACAGTGCTGATATACTTTTCTACAAATTATAAAGGGATAAGTTGTTTTTGTAAAAAGCTAATGGCGAAAGAAGGGGCTAATGCGGCTTTATGACAGCAGAAATTTTTCATGAAAAATTATCTAGATGACATTTCTGAAAATATTAACTGTCCTCAGACAAAATTTAAAATAATGTCCATGTATAAAACAATCTATTATATGCAGCCATTTTGTCTTGGGACATACTTTCACACATTAATGTTTTAGAGAATATGGAACACTAACAGAATAATGAATGGCTATAGTACCTGAATTTTAGACATGTCCATTATACTAATTAAAATCTAGTACGGCCACAGCTTTTTAATTACTTTCCATCAGTGCTGCAGTCAATGAAGCTAGCTTTATTACTCATTATAATGCTTCACTTATAATAAATCTTCATAAAACCTGAAAAGAGTTTCCAATTATGAAATTTCAGAAACAGACTTTTCTGTTTAGCTTTGTTTGGAGCAGAGTGCATAAATGAGCTTTATTTGCTATTCACTTGAAAAGATAAACAATGCAAATAAGACGAGACAGGACTTGTGCATTTTCTTATCTCTGTTTGACCATTCTTTTCTTATATTTCAGTGTATTTTTAATTATTTGTTGATAATAATTAATTAATTACTTAGGACAGAAGAGTCAAGACACTGAGTGAGGCTTTCTGAAATTTTGGGTTCTAGTTTTGGCTCTGCTACATACTAGCTGCTCTTAAGCCTTAAACAAGTCCCTTAAACAACCTGAATCTTATTTCCTTCAGGTGTATAAAAGGGATGAGCTCAGCTTCTCTGCTTTCTTCACAGATGAGGGAAGAATAATGAAAGGGCTTTCCACACTATAAATCTCTAAGCGAAGGGACAAAATAAATTGATGAAATAGTAAATGAGACAATAGAAACCATAAAGAATCAATGGTAGGTGTGGGCATTCATTATCTTCGAATTTAGTATTTATTGAGTGTCTAGTATGTGCTAGGCACTGTATCCAGGGCTGGAGATTAGTGATGAATAGACAAATGAGGTTCCCCTACCTTTGTAGAGCTTGCAGCCTGTCAAGAGAAACATGTATTGAGCAAGTAAGCAAACAGCTAATATCTGTAATAAGTGCTGTAAAAGAGAGGAACAGAACACTGTGAAAGAAGCAAAAATAGCAGACTTAATAAACTTGCCTGGTATGGGAAATTAAGCCTGGAGGATAGTATGGAGTAGGACAAGCAGTTAGAAGGGTACACAGGGAGGTTCAAAGCAGAAAGCAACTCAGGAAAGGCAAGAGTACCTAGAGGGTCCTAAGGAGAGAGAGAGAGAGACCAGGCAGGTGAGGTAAGAAACGTATAAGCCATGAAGGGTTCGGCTTTGATTATTAGAGCCATGGAAAGTGACTGAAGGCTTTTAAGTAGGAGAGTGAGGGGATCCAATATTATGCTTTATAAAAGTCACTTTTTCTGTTGGTTTGTGAAGATCAAGAATGGAAAGAGGAAGATACTGTAGAAGGCCAGGGGAGTGAAGACAATGGCTTAGGTTAGGGGACTAGCAGCAGAAGTAGTGGGAATTAGATGGATTCAAGATATATTTTGGAGGTGGACCTGACAATTTATTGATAGAATAATTATAATTGGGAAGGGAAAAGGGAGACTCCTAGATTTATGGCTTGAGCAACCAGAGGGATAGTTCTATTGTTCACAGAAGCTAGGAAGTTAGAACATATCTGCAAGGAAAATAAAAATATATCATTATGACATGTTAAAATTGACATTCAGATGGAGATATCAAGAAGGCAGTTAATTGGCTAGAGAATCAAGATATGGACTAAAGAAGTATGAAAGTCATAAGAGTGCAGATTTATGCTTCTAAATTCCCTCTGGTGTAGGTTGGGTGAAAAGTCACCAACTCCTGCTATTACTCTGCTGCCAAGCTTAGTCATGCCCTGCCTGTGACTAGGTGAGTGACTGGTTTCTTTCAGGCTAAGATCAATCTTTTCCCACTTCCTCCTGAATATCCCCATCAAAGTTACCAATTCTAACTATATACCATTGGCCTGAGGGTAGAACGTAATTTTCGGACAGATGCAGTATTGCTCTGTTTGTGGAGAAGGCAATTTATATACCTTCTCCTTCCTTCATGTCTTCTTTTTTGACTCTCTCTCTCTCTCTCTCTATCTCTTTCAGAACCCAAGACACTGTGTTAAGAGGTGGTAAAACAGTGACTAATTGTTTGTACAGGACTAGAGTAAGTTCCACTGAACACTTAGCTTAAAACAGAAGTATGCAATACAGATTTCAAAAGTGCTTCATCCATTTAGCCGCCTGAGTCTACATGTTGGCATGGTAAGTAATTACAATTTTTGTAGGTCTCTGTTTACAGTTGGTGCCACCTGGTAATGGTCTACATTCCTCTTTTTAATCTTATTTTATAACTGAGTTAATGAAAGTTGGTTTGCATTGGAACATGCAAACAATAAAGTGTTTTCTATATTTACTTTTTTCCTAATCTATATAACATTAGTGCTCTCCTTTCATTTGATACTTCTGATGACTTAAATGATAAAACGCTGTCCCCAAGAAGACTCCTGCATGAGCCAATCTGGATTTGAATCCAAGTGCCAATACTTGCAAGCTCTGTGACCTTGCGATTGTTGTGTAATTTTTCCTGTACTTAGTTTTCCCATTTGTGAAATGGTGTTCAGTGCCGTGTACCAAGTCAATGAAAAATGTATATACTGTCTTAATATGATGCTTGGCACAGTGTTAGGTGTTTGTGGTTATTTATCATCACTAGGTGGAGCCTAAAGCACCAATTAGTCTTAGGGCTGCGTATCCCAGGGTCTTAGGATTTCTGGTGAGGAATACAATATCATCAGATTAACAGCCATCACTGAATAATGTGAAAGTGGGTTGCCATGGTAATGAAAGTGATGCTGACCTGGGAGGGCGTGGTGAAGGAGGTGGTGGTATGCCGAGGAAGGAGTCTAGCCTGTATAGAGTTTTGTGGAAACTTCCTCCAATAAACTGAGCTTCAGGTGCTGTCTTCTCCCAAGAAAGCACTAGGCACTGTGAAGGGTCCTACAACTTGGATTGGTGTCTAAGTTTACCATGTTACCCCCGTGACTGTAAAGAAGCCATATCCAGCAAAGATGAGGACAGGGTTGGGAGAAGGGAGAAAGAGGAGAGTCTTAATATCTGTAGGGTGTAGAAAGAAATAATGGACAAGAAAAGAATTTCTTGTAAACTGTAGCATATTGCATTTAGAGGCAGTCAAACTCTGCCATAAATGACTTCCTTTGGATTTTTAATCATGCTTACTTTTGTCTAATGATTTTCTATACATAATATCCTTTTATTCATACGAGATCCTCAACCATTTTGCATATTTAAGGAACATCTATTTCATTCTTGACTTGGAACTTCACCATAGTTCTATTAAGTAGGCTGGAAAGTTTGGGGATACTGCATCTCAGGGAGGTGACATGATTTGCTTATCAGTGCCAGGCCTGTTTAGTGCTGTTGTTTTAATTTTACCTTCATTGCTATTTTTAATGACTCTGGGACCAGGAGACATAAAATGTAGTAGACCCTTGGAGTTCAAAGTTATCATTTCTATTTTTGATTATTTGTGAACAACCTGAAGCTCCATGACTAGTAGCATGTGTGTATATATTTTAATTTCACTGAAGCACGAATCTGAATGCCACAAGGCTGCTGTGTGGGAGTGTGTGTACTGTACATCTGTTGTTTTTGCCTGCCTGGCACCTATTCTCCATTCTTTGGTAACAGCTTCTTGGGTTTACTTTGGGGCACATTGCCTCACCCATTGGATACTTCCTTGGTGAGAATGTGAATTAAGGAATCTAGCCCTCCCCTGAGAAGAGTCTGGGCATGTGACCCAAGTTAAGTCATTCAGACTTTCTATCCAAGGAATTTGAGTCTTGAAATAAGTGATATAAGGATTGAAAATGATTGGGAAGATGTAACCCAACCATGAAATCTTAAAAATACTGTCTATTCATTCCCATTATTTCAAGTAGGGAATCGCCAAACTTTTTCTGTAAAAAGCTAGCTACTAAATATTTTAGGATTTGTGGGCTATTAAGTCTCTGTCTCAACTACTTGACTCATAGCTTATCCTTTTTATTGTGTGATCTCCCCACTTATTCTAAGTAAATTCCTTTTCCTATTTAATATTGTCACAGTTCATTTATGTCAGCTGCCACCAAAGAATTCTACTAATATTGAGTGAGTCTCTTGGCTAATGAGTGAATCTAGTTGACTGCCCAACATCCATATACCAATGAGACTTTCACTTTATACCTCCTACTAGCATATGGAATGACAATTGAGAAGCAATTGATAAAACAGTGTCTTAGTGGAAAAAGGGCTAGGCCTGATATAAACAAAGAGGAGATAAAGAGGCTACAAAAAAGATGGTGCTTAGTCAGATGTTTAGGATAAGTTAAAAAATAGAATATTGACTTTGACAGTGACTTAATTCTATGACTCGAATTAGTTCTTTATAATGAAATCAGAAATGGGGGGTTTATAACATTGTTTTAATGTTTCAAAGAGATTTTTTTAATGATTGAGATTTAAATGTTTTTAAAAAGTAAAATGTTTTTTTAAAAATATTAAAATGAGGTTTACTGGTGATACAGGTCAATCTTAGTTATCTTGAGATTTCCATGTTTGAGGACCCTAAATCTATACAAACCCTTTCAAATTGTAACCTTAGGTTATGTAAGTGTCTCAGAGTGTATTCTTCTAAAGAGATAGATTTCACTTCTGGCAATACTTCCTCTTCTTTCTGTCTCCCACTGTTCTAACAGAAAAGTAAATATTGTTGGGTATCCTATTTAGATCAAGCAGATAAAATCATCAAGTCTTTTCACAGGCTGGCACTAGAAGGAACATAAAAGAAACACTCTCCCTGTCCTTAAATAATTGTCTATCTAACTGACATTGAGGACATTACCCACGCAGGAAATTCTGAGTAATACAAAATAGTCGGGTCGATTCAACAAAGAATGAATGGGTCACTCAAGGGTTCTGTAATGGTGCTAAACAGAAGAGTACAATAAATCTAGCTTCATCTCAGGCAGAGTCAGAATTCTTGCATTCTAGAGACAACAGGGATCTTAGAGGCCAGTTCCTTCATTTAAAACAGGAAATGCTAAGGCGCAGGGAAAGTGACCTTGCCTAAGGTCCTGTTTCTGACTAGTGGGGTCATTGAGACTAGAAGCTGGTGTTCCTGATTCTTGTTGTTAGCAACTTGAATGTATTAACTCAACTTTACAATATTATTATGAAATAGGTACTATGACAATTTGTGTCATATAGATGAGGAGACAAGCATTGCAAGGTTACATAAACTGTCCAAGGTTATACAACCAGAAGAGGTAAAGCTAGGTTTCAAACTTAGGCTCTGTGGTCCCACGTTGGGTTCTTGAACACAAATTTCTGCTTTGATGCCAAGAGTGTGGGTGAATTATACCGTGCTCTCTGTGACTGGACACAGGCAGTTTTGAGATGTGATCCAGACAGAGAGAAATTATCTCGACAGTCTTTGAATACAGATTTCCTTTCAGCGATATGGACCACTTTGATCGCAGTCTAGTAATAATTTTATTTTGTAGGTGCATACTGTGTGTGAATTAGTCTGTTAAGTGTTTTGCAGACAATTACATTTGATTCTTGCAGCAACACTGCAAAGTAGGTATTATTTTCCTCATTTTCAGAGAAAAACTCTGGGATAGTTTTGTCTAAGAACATCTTAATATTAAGTTTCAGAATAGAAATTCAAATTAATCTCTAGCTAGTTCCTGTGCTCCTACTTACTGAGCATTTTCTATACCTCCACCTTCATGCCTGTAACAGAAATGAGTTAAATATTCTTGCTTAAAAAAATTTCAACCTAGTAATTCAGCCCAGTGATTCAGCCCCTCAAGTTTCTCTATAGCTAAGTTAACTAGTATCTGGAACGGAAGTCAGACAACAAATCCCAGTGTAATACTAGATGGAAAATTATAACTTAGCTGGGTTGGTGGCTGAAAAAATAATGCGAGACACTCAGAAAATAAACAGCAGATTTTGGACAGAAAACATGGCAAATAATTGAAGCCAGTGAAAGTAGAATGTGGGGTCAAGTCTATACTTCTTTTTATGAAACTGAGAAATGAAATATTGATGTTTGGAACCAGTACTGAAAGCTTTCTGGTTAATTACATTCCTAGGTGAAGTCAGAGAAAAATATACTTACATTTTTTCAGGGAACAAAATAATTTTCAGTCATTCACTGGAAAATTGGTTAACTCTCTAGCTTTCCTGCTGTCTGTAAAACCTGGAAGAGTGTTTTGTGACTGTGAAACACTGTGTTTACGGTCTTGATATATCCTAATTATTACAAATGTATCGAGCACTTGTTACGTGCCAGGCAAGATCTTACTCAGAGTTCATAGTTGGCTGAACAGACACAGGGACAACTAGATCTAACATATAAAACCTACCAGAATAAAATTCCATTTCCTTCCTCATCAATCAATGCTCTACAATTTAATTTTTTTCACAGCATTCATCAGTATTGAAAATTATTATTATTATTATTTTTGCCTACTTATTTGCCTACTATATGTCTCCCAAAGTAGAATGTAAGCATCAGTGAAGCAAGGGTTTTGCTTATTGCTCTTTTCCCAATATCTAATATCTTTTCCCGGCATATAATAGACATCATGTCAAATGCAATGAGGGCAACAGAGGAATAGATGATCAGATTTATTCAAGATGGGCTGGGAAAGGCACCAGAGGGGGCAATATTTCAAGGAAGGTCTCAGAAGGTACACAAGGGTTTGTCTGTGGAGAAGTTAGGTAAGAGCATTGCAGGGAAAGGAAAGGTAGATGGAGAGTTGCATGAAAATGCGTGATGTGTTTAAGCAGTGTTAATGGTGAGTCCAAGGGAGTGACTAGACAATATATAGCCTGGCAAGGTAATGCCATATACAATGCACAGCTATGATGCAATATGTTAATCTCCATTTATCTACTCTTACCTGGCTGGGCCGCACACACTTCCTCCACT
The DNA here is from genome assembly GCF_000325575.1 of Pteropus alecto. Taxonomy (NCBI): domain Eukaryota; kingdom Metazoa; phylum Chordata; class Mammalia; order Chiroptera; family Pteropodidae; genus Pteropus; species Pteropus alecto. The sequence goes on along the minus strand of NW_006440638.1, from coordinate 16,514,548 downwards.
CCTACTTTGCTTTCCAAAGGTACTTTCTCAAGGAAGCCTTCAGCACCTTTAGCCGGGCTCTAGCCTATTAACTAAGCACAAAGTTCCCTTCGGCAATCTTCATTCCATTTCTTTCAAACTTGGATATGTTAACTTGCTCTAAACATGATATGATTATATCAAAAGAATCTTTTTGTTGATGTTCTCAGTCACAGAGCTGAATTAAATTGCGTTAGATAATGGAGGTTTTACTAACCTCAGATAATTAGGCAGCATTTGAATGGACATTGAGAAGCAGAAAGAGTCTCTAAATATGTCAAAATCCATACTGTGTTACTTTTTGGCTTGTACTCTCTTTTTTTTTTTTTTTTCACTAGCACTACTTTTTGAATGAGTTCCAAGCTGTTTATAGAGTTAAAACTCTTACTGGCAATTAACAGAAAACAACAAAAACTCAAATTATAAAAGGGAGAATTATTGAGAGAACACTGTGTTATCCATTGAACCCCAAAGCAGCTGGGCCTCTCAAATGACTGGACAAAGAATTTGAAACTCAGGCAGTTTTTAATCTCTTAGTCTCTCTCTGTCTCTGTCTTTCTCCCTGCCTCTCGCCTTCTATGTCTCTGCCTCTGCCTCTGCCTCTGTCTCCTGTTTCTCTCTGTTTCTTTCTCTGTTGTTCTCTTTCTTCCCCTCTCTCTCAGTTTCTCCCTCCTTTAGCCTCTCTTTAACTCTATCATTCTTTCCCTCTCTCATTCTCTCTTCAATAGGTTTTCTTTGCTTTTCCAAATTCATAGTTTCTCTATATAAGAGACTAACTCAGAAAACACTAATTCCCTAAATCTCTCTGATTTCAAAATCCATAGAAAAGGGATCTAATTGGTACAGCGTGAGCTAGGTATCATCCTGGGTCCAATCAACTGTGAGCAGGGAAACAGTCACATGATACTCATATGCCTAGAGAGCGGGGGTGCTGCAGTCCTACGGGATATGGAGACAATTATTTCTCAGAGAAGGGGCATTTCCGTAACTTAAACATATAAGTTAAAATGTGTCTACTACTTCCGAGTACAGAGTTTTGATGAATATTGATGGATGAATTAATATTCTTTTTAAACTGTACCTGGTCAAGAAAGCTTTACAAGAGATACTATAAGGAAATTCAGCTCTTCATGTAGAATGATTCTTCCTTGGGAAAGCTGATCATACTTTTTGAACATCAGGCCATTTCTTAGATTCGTAATGTTCAAATTCCCAGGTCAACAGCCTCTTGACATCGCCAAAGACCAGAGAAGCAAAATCGTTCAACCTGATGTCGTTTTAGAGGGAACAAAGATAACCAGCAGCTGATAGGCAAATTTGCATGCCTAACAACTTATCTTTGTTTTGCCTTCTTTGCAATGTGGTTTCTTTCATGTCTTTGGCTAACTCATCTGTGAAATGAGAGAGTTAGATGTGCCCATATGAGCTCCCTCTAGTTCTGACTTGTTGTGATTCACAATGGAGACAGGAGAGGCCCCTCAAGGTCTGGGATGCTTTAGGAAGGAGCTGCCTGCCTGCTTATAGCTCATGAAAACCCTGTGCTTGCCTGGCGCTCTGAGTTCTCCTCAAAGCCATTACAGCTGAATTTGGGATCCTGTGTTTATTTTCTAAGTACAGTTGTCCCCCTTATCCACGATTTTTCTTTCTGAAGTTTCAGTTACCCACAGTCAACTGAAGTCAGAAAATACTAAATGGAAAATTCCAGAAATAAACAATTCAACAAACACTTCATAAATTTTAAATCACATGCCATTTTGAGTAGTGTGATGAAATCTCATACCATTTTAACGTGGACATGAATCATCCCTTGGTTGAGCATCTCCAGGCCATATAGGTTCCCTGCCCATTCATCAGTCACTTAGTAGCCATCTAGGTTATCAGATAGACTGTTGCAGTTTCTTCAGTGCTTGTGTTCATGTAACCCTTATTTTACTTAATAATGGTCCCAAAGCCATTCACATAACTTTTATTATAGTATATTGCTATAGTTGTTCAGTTTTATTATTTGGTATTGTTGTTAATCTCTTGCTGTGCCTAATTCATAAATCAAACTTTATCATACATATGTATGTATAGGAAAAAAACATAATATTAATAAGATTTCGTACTATGCAGTTTCAGAAATCCGCTGGGGATCTTGAAATGTATTTTCCACAGACAAGGGGGGATTATTGTAGTCTGAAATTAGATTTGCCAACTTTGCAGCTCCTGTCAGATGTCTGCTTCTTGAAGAAAAGATCTTTTCGACTTTGGGCAAAGATCTTTCACTTCCCAGGAACTGTGGTTACCTTTATTGTCTCTCTAGGCAGAACTCTGAATAGTTCTTGGGCCTCTGGGCAAGGACCTCCAGGCCTCTTCCCCAGCAGTTACTCAAGCAAGGGCTGCACTGAAGCATTCAGCTCTCTCCTATAGGAGTTGTTAGCGTGAGAGCTCTAGAGCTGTGGACAAAGTTCAATGCGATGAAGAGTGGGTATAAACTGTTTTTCCTGGAAATGACCAAATAATTTAAGAAGGGTTGTGATTCTACTCAGATTCATCTGGGCATTTAGTGGAGGGTATAAAATAAATATAGGAAATAGAGATGTGTAAGTGAGAAGATATCTTTAATTCTTGTCTCTCCATTGGGATGGTTTCATCATTCATTCAACCAACACTCATTGAATACTTGTATGTTCTAGTTCTTGTATGTTTATCTAGCAATCTGCTAGATGCTGGGGAAGCGGGTGTGTAGATACATGGTTCATCCCAGAAAGAGAAGATAGGCTGGCAAACACAGGAACATTAGTCTTGGGTTGTGAGGTGAGGATTATCTGTATTCTCTCATCATCCCCCTCCTTGATTATTTATTTCCATGTACCTCTGCTCTCCAAGCCCAAATGAGACGTGTATGGGAGGATAAATGTGGTGGTGTTGACAGAGATTTGATGAGCATTTCCAAATTTGGAGTTCACGGAATATTTAGGATTGACTATGAAGGCAGTAGGATTTTCGTAGATGGAAAGTAGGGAAGGCGTTCCAGATGGAGGAACTAGTATAAGCAAAGCATAGAGTATGTTTGAGGGAGTAGATGGATAAGGTAAGAAAGAGGGTAAAAACCATTCATTACTATATTATACTTCATATTCTTTTTATTGCTTACCCTTTATTGAACACCGAATGCTCAAGCATTTGTCTGTTCATTTAGCATAAATTAATGTTATGATATAAGTGCTACAGGTACATAAAAATATGCCACCCAAACCCACTGTATCAGTCAGGATTCCTTATTGTAAGTAACATAAAGCAATTGTAAGTAACATAAAGCAATTCTGGTTATTTAAAGGAGAATTAAAATTGATTAAATGATATCACGAAGCTCAAATAACCACTGAGAGAACCAGGCTTGGATTCTAGTACTCAGGAACAATGCTCAAAATCAGGTTGTAGAGCCAATCCCATGGTGCTTCAGTTGTCCCTACTGGACACACATTCTACAGCTTGTCTCATGGATACCACAGAGCTTCACTGAACACTGCCTTTAATGCTGTCTGAGTCCTCCAGAAATTATCAGTAGCTGCTTTATCTGTACCACTTTCCTAGGAAGGAGTCAGAGCAGTTCCACTTCTTGATATCAATATTTTCAAATTTGAGTCTGGAGTTAACCCATCTAATTAGTGGAGTCAACATCAGTGCCTAGGTCCCAAATGCAAGGCAGGCTAGAAAAAAACAGGAGCTGATGGTTTCAGATACCTTTGGGAAAAAACTCTGCTACAAGGTGGGTGATTCCTCTGGTTTCAAGAATGGATTTTAGGTGCTGTACAACCCCCCAAATTTAAAAAGACAAATATTCACTACATCCACATTTTAGAGGTAATGGCCGTTATCTGTTTATTACTCTAGATTTTCTTTTCTATGGAAATGTATATCTTTATTTAATAATACAAATTGAATCACATTCCAGCAGTCACTCACTTGTCATGTGTGTAGCCCACAAATTGGCTTACCCTCACAAACATGTTTTGCCTAGCTTATATAGTTCTTTTCTTCTGTTTGTTTATTTAAATGAATTTGATGCAAATGTTTTTTTAATGTGGTATTTTTACATAAATGACCAAATTTTCTTGTGGCAACATGATTTTCATTTTGAACTGGCAGCAATTAACTGGAAATGAGTAATGGCTGTCTCTTGAGTTTTCCATACTCCTCACCCCGCTCTATGGTGATCCATTCAGGCCACTTTCACTCATTTACATTAACTACCTGCTCTGTAGGCATATGAGTGAAATTACTATTTTATTCATATCATTGTGATACTTGACATTTTGGTGTTTTTACTTAACAATGCATTTTTGTTCTTTCAAGTCAGAACATGTTAAGCTACTAAACTGTATTTTGTGGCTATATACTGTTCTATAATTTATTAAACTAATTTTTGACCTTTTCAGAGAGACCAAGGCTCTAAGCTAAGCTTTTTCATTAATTGCTTCTCGGACCTTAAACAGAATACTTTGCCTTTCTGGGCCTTAATATTCCCTTGTATAAAATAGTGTGTTAGAATTAAATGATTACTATAGGACTTTTCTGGTTTTATCAATTCATAATTTAGAGTAATGTCTGCAATGAGCAGTTTTTCTGGACCCTAAGACCTTATACAAAGGGAATTTACTAGAGAATTGGTTAAATTAATCATAATACATCCATATAATAGAAAAGTAGGCAGCCGTTTAAATTTTATTGTGCCTACCATTATTGTGTACAGAGTAGTTTCACTGCCCTAATATGATGGTAGATACAGGTCATTATGCATTATCCAAACCCATAGAGTACACAACACCAAGAGTGAACCCTAATGTAAACTGTGGACTTTGGGTGGTAATGATGCGTTAGTGTAGATTCATCAACTATGACAACTGTACCATTCTAGTGACAGATGTTAATAATAGGGAAGCCTAGACATGTATGGGGCAGAAAGTATATGAGAAGTCTCTACCTTCTACTCAATTATGCTCTGAACCTAAAAGTGCTCTAAAAAAATAAAGACTTTTATAAATTATATGGTACTGTAAAAATGCAAAAAAAAAGATATTGGATAACAATGTTTGTCAATGAGAAAGTTATTATAATGTTTTCAGTATTTTTTTAAACTTTAATTTTGAGATAATTTTAGTTTCACGTGTAGTTATAAGATATAATACAGAGAAGTCCAGTATATCCATTTCCGTTTTTCCCAATGATAACATCTTGTATAGCCATAGTATAATATCCCAGCCAGGAAACTGACATTGATACAATCCACTGAACTTAGATTTCTTCATTTTTACATGCATTCATGTGTGTGTATGTGTGTGTACGTGTTAAGTTCTATGCAATTTAACCACATGTATAGATTTCTGTGATTATCATCATAGTTGAGATATAGAACAGTTTCATCACAAATATTTATAACACTTTAAGTAAAAAATCAATTAAGAAAACAATGTAATATGTCTTTTAAAAAACAGCCTGGACATATAAACCCCAAGAAATTAACCATGATTAATTCTGAGTGATGGGATTGGTAGCTGATTAAAATTTTTCTGTTTATGCTTGTCCATATATTCTGTTTTCTCCAGTGGGTGTGCATATGTATGACATGTTCAATGAGAACACTGCAACAACTATTTTCAAAAGATGGAGATATTACTGTAGAATATTAAATTTCAAAATGTACCCATCAACATATGCTTTGTGTTATCACTATTAGTTTACCTGAATTTTCTTAAAAAAATAATAAAAATAAATAAATAAATAAATAAAATTTTCTTTATGCTTAAATCTTTAATACATTTTGAGTTGATTTCATTCTTTCGCATGTGAATATCTAATTTTTCCAACACCATCTATTGAAGACATTATCCTTTCTCCATTATGTTTCTGGCACCCTTGTTGAAGTTTAAGTTTGACTGCATATGCCTGGGTTTATTTCTGGGCTCTCTATTCTGTGTCATTGGTCTATAGGTCTGTCTTTATGCCAACACCATACTGTTTTAATTACTATAGCTTTGTAATATATATTTAATATCAGGAAGTGTGATACCTCCGGCTTTGTTTTTCTTTCTTAAGATTGCTTTGGCTATTTAGGGTCTTTTGTAGTTCCATATGAATTTTAGGTTTTTTCCTACTTCTGTAAAAAATGCCATTGGGATTTTGATAGGAATTGCGTTGAATCTGTATATCACTTTGGGCAGAATAAACATTTTAACAATGTTAAGTCTTATAATCCATGAACACAGATATCTTTCCATTTGTTTGCATCTGAATTAATTTCTTTCTTTCATGTTATATAGTCTTCAGAGTTCAAGTCTTTCACTTTCTTGTTTAAATTTATTACTAAGTATTTGATTGTTTTGATGTTGTTATAACATCAAAACAATCAAATACTTTATATATTTTTCTAATTGTTATTGGTGTATAATATAATTGATTTTTGTATGTTGACTGTACCTTGAAGCTTTACAGAATTCAATTTTAGTTCTAATAATTTTTGAGTGGAATCTTTAGTGTTTTCTACATATAAAATTATATCATTTGTGAACAGAAAAAAATTCACTTCTTTCTTTTTGATTTGGATAACTTTTACTTCTTTCGTGTGTATGTAATTGCTCTGAAAAGGACCTCCAGTACTATGTTGACTAGACGTGATGATGGTGAGCATCCTTGCCTTGTTCCTGATCTTAGAGGAAAAGCTTTCAGTTTTTTACCATTGAGTGTGATGTTACTTTGGATTTTTCATATATGGTCTTTATTTCATAGAGGTAGAGTCCTTCTTTACCTAGTATGTTGAGAGTTTTTATCATGAAAGGGTTTTGAATTTTGTCAAATGCCCTTTCTGCATCTATTAAGATAATTATGTGATTTTTATCATTCATTCTGTTAATGTGGTATATCATATTAATTAATTTTCATACATTGAATTATCCTTGTACTAAAAGATAAATCCCACTGAGTTATGGTGTATGAACCAATTATTGAATTTGGCTTGCTAGTATTCTGTTGAGAATTTTTCCATCTATCTTCACTAGAGATATTGGCCTTAGTTTTCTTCACTTGTTGTGTTTTTGTCTAACTTGTAAAATGCTTATGCTCGCCTTGTAAAATGAGTGTGAAAGTGTTCCCTCTTTTCAATTTTTTGGAAGAGTTTGAGAGAATTGGTATTAATTATTTTTAAATTGGTAGACGTCACCAGTGAAGCCGTCTGATCCTGAACTTTTCACTGTTGGGAGGTTTTTGATTACTGATTCAATATCCTTATTCATCATTGGTTTGTTCAGATATTCTGTTTCTTCATGATTCAGTCTTGGTAAGGTGTTATGTTTCTAGGAATTTATCTATTTCTTCTAGGTTAACCAATTTGTTGGTGTTTAATTGTTCGTGACAGTCTCTTACGATCCTTCTTATTTCCACAGCATCAGTTGTAATGTCTCCTCTTAAATTTTTATTTTATTACTTGAATGTTAATTATTTTTAGTTAACTAAGCATTTATCAAAAAACCAACTCTTAGTTTTTTTTATCTTTTCTATTGTTTTTCAGTCTTCTATTTCATTTATTTCTGTTCTAATCTTCATTATTTCCTTCCTTCTGCTAACTATGAGCTTAGTTTGCTCTTCTTTCTTTAGTTTCTTTGGGTTTAAAGTTGTTTAATTCAAATCTGTCTTCTTTCTTGATGTAGACATTTATCACTATAAATTCTCTCAGTACTGCTTTTGCTATAGCCCATAGTTTTAATATGGTGTTTTCATTTTTTATAAAATTTCTAGAAGAAAACATGTGAGAAAATCTTCATGATAATAGTTTAAACAATAATTTCTTGGATATGATACCAAAAACACAAGCAAAGAAAGCAAAAATAGCCAAGTGGGACTACATCAAACTGAAAAGCTCTGCGCAGCAATGGAAACAATCAATGGAATGAAAATACAACCTATGAAATGGGAGAAAATATTTGCTAAACACATAGCTAATATGGGTTAATATCCAAAATATAAGAAAAATTAGAAACTCCTATAATTCAGTAGCATAAAAACAAATAACTCAATTAAAAATGGCAAGGAACTGGAATAGACATTTCTCTAAAGAAGTCATCCAAGAGGCCAACAGGTTTATGAAAAAAATTTCAGTATCACTAATCATTAGAAAAATGTAAAGCAAAACAACAATGAGATATCATTTTGCACCTTTTAAGAAGGCAAATATCAAAAAACAAAACATAATAGTGTTGGTGAGGATGTGAAGAAATTAGAACTCCAGTACACTGTTGGTGAGAATGTAATATGTTGTGCTTACTATAGAAAACACTATCTAGGTTCTTCAAAAAATTAAAACTAGTACTACCATTTGATGCCATAATCCCACTCCTAGATACTTATCCAAAAAAATTGAAATTAAGATCTTGAATAGAGAGCACTCCCATGTTTACTCACAATAGCCAAGATGTAGAAACAACCTAAATGTTTATTAACAGATGAATGGATAAAGAAAAAGAAGTTTATACATACAATGGAATATTGTTTAGCCTTGAGAAAGAAGGCTAAACAACCTGCCATATGTGATAACATAGATGAATCTAGAATACATTACATTAAATGAAATTAGCCAGTCACAGAAGCACAAAAACTGCATGATTCCACTAATACAAAGTATCTAAAATAGTCAAACTCATAAAAACATAGAGTAAAATGTTGGTTGCCAGGTGCTGCAGGGAAAGCAAAGTGGAGAGTTGCTTTTCAAAAGTATAAAATTTAAGTTATAAAGATGAATAAGTTCTAAAGATCTGCTGTGTTACAACATTGTGCCTATAGTTAATGATATTGTGTTATGAACTTAAAGTTTGTTAAGAGAGTAGAGCTCCGGTTAAGCATTCTTACCACAATTAAAAAAAAAATTAAAATTAAAATAAATCCATTTTCCCCAAGGAAATAAAAAAAAGTATCTATTGTGACTTTCTACCATTCTTAAGAAGAATTCTCAGAAGCCAAGTTCTCACAGTATTATGAATGCTATTCTTCCGAGAAATAAAGGTAGTCTTCTAGGAGGTACAGACAGGGCCTGCTGTCTTTGACATGAAACAGATCTTTCTGCGTATTCCAGGTTTTTCAAAGGCCCAGGAAGAAGCAAAGGAGAGCTGAGCTGAGTCTCCCACGAGGTCTGCTAAGTTGTCTTTGAAGACAGGCCAGTGGTCCTTCCCCTTTGGCCTGGCTGTCATGGAGGGTAGCCATGCCCTGTAGCATCTTTACAGTTTGAGTTCCATGTAGGATGATCCTTGAGTCTGCTTCAGGCTAGTCTCCCAAAAGACTGTCTTAAGGAAACACAAAGGCCACTTGGAAGCTCCCAACCCTTCTTTAAGTTGGTCCTTAATGCAAACTGTATTTTTTGGCAAAGAAAGGCATTGTGCTAGAATGGAAGAAGCCTTGGAGACCGGAGACTTGAACCTGAGTTCCTGCTCTGACAGTGGAACTGTTGCCAAGTCATGCAGCCAGTCCTGGTTTTAGTTACTTTCTTAGCCTGGGAAATGAGTGATTAGCCCATCTCCTGGACTTCAGCATTGCAGGGCTTCAATTTTAAACAGACCTCAGTTTAAATCACTACTCCAACACCAATGTGACCTGTTTGTGTTTCAATTTTTTAATCTGAAAGATAAAATTCATAATATTAAGTAACAACATTGTTATAAGGAAAAGCTATATATAAATAAAATTGTTTTGTCTACTTGCTACTTCAGATTAAGTTGCATGGATTTTCCACCAAATTTGAATCTTAAGTTAGCTTAAAATATAAGTCAGACCATGTGTCCATATAGGTACCTCTATATGGCATATTCCAGGGTACAAAATGACAATGAAGGCAAACACTGTGTGCTTACTGTGCTCCAGCTACTGTACTGAGCACTTGACAAGCAATATCTCTTTTATTTTTTACCATAATTACTATCATTACCCACCCTTCAGAGAGAAGGAGGTAGTAGCACAGACTTTTTTAACTCTGGAGAGAACAAGTAGTAAGTTATATAAGTTCCTTAGCACAGTTAATTGTATAAGTCACCTAGCATAGTGCTTGGAATCTGGCAGTAATTATTATTAAAGCTGATTTGTAAGCAACTTAGTCTAATATCATAAGAAAAATTAAAGAAGTAGCTGTTTGTACAATGGGCCATATTAGACTTTTGATTTTATGCAGATTCAGAGAAGATTTTATAAAAGAAAAGACATTTGAGCTGAGCCCTGAAAAATAAATAGGATTTTCCTATGAAGACAAATGGATTGAGGTATGCAGAGGGAGATTAGCAATGAGAATGGCAGAAGCAAAAGCATAAAGGCATAAGAGTTCAGGATGTGTTTGGGGAACTGTAAGTGGTCCCAGGTTACTAAAGCAGTGTACACTGGAGAGGAACAGTTAGAGATCAGTCTGAAGTGTCAGCAGATCATCCGAACTGAGAAGAATCTGAAATTTATTTTGTGGGTCACAGGCTTGAACTTGTGGCCCTCTGGCCATGTCTGGCCAACATATGTCTTTTATATGTGCTACCCAGAGTTATTTTCTTTTAAATTTTGAATTAATTATCAACATTTAAAAATTTGATGTTTTCAGCCATATATCCCAATTTCTAGATTTTCCTGGGGAAAAAAAGGGGAATATTTTAATCATGTTGATTTTCCCTTCAATAAGGAAATATCGTCTAAGGCTGAAAAGCCATTGCCCTTGAGGGTCCCAGGTCTGGCTGTGACCCAGGCTCGCAGCTAGTGATAGGACTCCGGATTTAAAATCATTTAAAAATTTGATGTTTTCAGCCATATATCCCAATTTCTAGATTTTCCTGGGGAAAAAAAGGGGAATATTTTAATCATGTTGATTTTTCCTTCAATAAGGAAATATCGTCTAGGGCTGAAAAGCCATCGCCCTTGAGGGTCCCAGGTCTGGCTGTGACCCAGGCTCGCAGCTAGTGATAAGACTCTGGATTTAAAATCTTACGTTAATGTAGTAGGGTGTCTGAGCCTAACTTATGTAACTATGACTCAGCTTATTGTTTATTATGCATCTGTGGCAGAATGCCACTATTGTTCTCTGGCATATATAAAACCCATGCAGTCCCCTAGTGCAGAAGCCTGCGCTCCCCACAGTAAAGTAGGTGCCTGCCATTTCATTCTCATGTCGGCTCCTCGTGTGTTCTTCCAGCTGGGCATCTCACCATCGAACCTTCCCTTCTTGATCATCAGCTTGGCACTGACATTTGGGATAGCCGGCAGGAAGAGGAGTGTACAGCCCACAGCACTCTGGATGGTTCCCGGGTGGAGGACATGTGCCCCTGCCACCCCACCCCACATCCCATTGGTATCCCGTAGCCATGTATCTGGCCACATGGATGCCCTCAGAGGATTGGGATGGAGTGAAGTTGCGTCCGGAGGACGTCCAGAAAGCCCTGGAGATGTTGGAGCTGAATGTCCCAACCACTTACCGGGAGGCAGCGGGTCGAGTGGCTTGGATGTTCCTGGCAGTGCTGCAGCAGGCCGGCCTGGAGGTTCAGGATCAGGCTGGCCAGGAGGTTCAGGATCAGGCTCAGCAGGTGCAGCAGCTACAACACCAGGAAGAAGTGCTGGAAAGGCAGCTGGTGACAGCAGAACTCATGCTGCAGGCCCCTGACCGGTTGCTGCCATCGTCCTGGTCTAGGAGCCCACCGGTGTACTATGGCAGGCAGGCCGGTGAGAAAGCAGTAGGCTGAAGTAGAGCAGCAGTTGGCCCCCCTGGAGGGGTGGGGGCAAGCTGGTGGTGACCCCCCAGGCTAAAAAGCGTACCAGCTTGATCCAGTACACCACCGCCAAACTCCGGGACCTGACAAAACAGGTTTGGCAGAGAGCGGGAGACAGTTCCAGGGTGGCTGCTGCGGCTGTGGGGTGAAGGATCTGAATTATCTCCAGAAGAGATGGCTCAGCTGGCCTCAGTAACGGTGATACCGTTCCTCAGGTAGTGCCTCCAGAATGTGGCAGATATGGTGCGGGGTGCGGGCAACCACTCCCTCATTAACTGATTCATGTCCGTTGCACGGACAGTATGGGCCAACCTCCAGGAGCTGCCAGAGACAGTGAGCAGATGGACCACATACTTAGATCTGGTCCAGATAATTCAGGAAATGGGCATGCAACAGATGATATTTTGTTCCCAGTACACTAGCCCTGATGAGGAGGTACTTACAAACTGTTTGAAAGACTTGATCTTAACCTCTGGCCCAGCCGAACTTTTGGCACCATGGTGGTGCTGCTGGCCCATTACATGGATAGGCAGATCCACAAGGTAACATCCATCATGGCAAGGTTGGGGGATGTGGAAGTGAAATGCAAGGAGAGTTCCATCCAAGTGCGTGCTGTACCAGCCCCTGCACTCCCAAACCGGCCAGTGCACGGATAGAGGTGTGGCTGAAGAGAGGGGGCGGGGCAGCGCCCAGCCCAATTAGCCTGGAAGGTGAGCCGCAGGCAAATGTGGCTTGATTTCGCCACCGCAGGCGC